>NW_020954619.1:39026525-39285258 GCF_900497805.2 Vombatus ursinus
AGAGAGAGAGAGAGAGAGAGAGAGAGAGAGAGAGAGAGAGAGAGAGGTTGATGACTCTGTGCAGCTCTGCCTCTCTTAAATCCATTTCACATTGCATGAGTTAAGACATCACCCATGATGTCATTGGTCTTCTTAAAAAACAAAGGATGAACAACAGTAATAATCTACAGACTGACATGCCCTTGCTGAACTGATATTTCTTCTCCTCATTTTAAAATGTTCCTCAGCTTTGGCATGGAGTAAAAATACTTTTACTTTGGTTATGAAAGATTCTCAGCAAATACTAATCTGTTTTTTAAGTGCTTTTTCTGGACTTTCTAAGACTATCTGCTGCAGAGCAAGTGCTCATCTGCATCAGTAGTTTTGCTCACTGGGAGCTCCCTATACCAGGTCTGTGACCCCCCCCCCCCCCAAAAAAGGCCTTTCAAAATAGCCTATAAGGGGTAATGGCTGATATAAAAAAGGAAAAGTAGTGAACACTGGTGGCATTGGGACTTGAAATATTTCATGTCCCCTCCCTCCTTTTATATAATATGTCAATTTATTAAATTGTATATTATCTGTATACATGATATTTTATAGTCATCTGCTTAGTATTCTTCATAACAACTCCTTAGAACATGTAAATTCCTCCTGCCTAGGGTAGTCGTAAAGAAGGGTCAGAACCTCCTAAATGCATTTCTTGCTTAAGACTTACTTTAAAAGCCTTACTTTTACTTGGACTCAAACAGTTGCCTGACATAACTAATCACAGGCCATGTTGTAGATTTAACTTTTTGGCTGCCGCCTGTTTATGATGCGCCTTATAATTTTACCAAATTTATTTTTACCAAATTGCGCTCCCATAAAAGTAGAGCACATGCACATTTTCATTTTAACAAAACTTTATCAGTTACCATTTCACAAAACTACTTATGTTATTATCAACATAGCATCTTTCTCTGTTACCCAGGGTCAATATCAATAATAATAATGATATATAATTATTAAATAGTGAATATTTTCAATGTTTAATTTTGCAGGCATTTATCAAATGCTTGTCCTCAACACTGGGGATATAAAATAAAACTAAAACTAAAACTCCTTCCATGGAATTACCTCCTATTGGAGGAATACAGCATATATACAGATAAGAAAATACACATATATAAAATAAACATATTATGTGTAAACTCTTCTGTGTAAAGAGTAATATATTTTGGGGGAAGGGGGGTGACTCAGCAATTGGGGTTAAGTGACTTGCCCAGGGTCACACAACTAGTAGGTGTCAAGTGTCTGAGGCCAGATTTGAACTCAGGTCCTTCTGACTCCGGGGCCAGTGCTTATCCACTACATCACCTAGCTGCCCCAATGTTGTATTTAGTAGTAATAACTCATTTATGCAGAACTTTAAAAGATGCATGAAGTGCTTTCCTCACAACAACTTTATGAGGTAGTATTATTCTTCCTGTTTTGCACATGAGGAAACTGAGGCTCAGAAAGGTTCCAGGTCACACAGCGAAGAAGGGTCAGAAGTGAGATTTGAGCCCACGTCCTTCCTTACTTTTTGTTCAGTGCTCTTCTCATCATTTCATGCTTCCTGAAAACCTTGCAATCAAGAATGATTCTCCTTCATCTTATCTTCCCCCTTCACCAAGTGCTATCAGTTCTTCCTTCAAAATACCTCTTATATCTCTCTTACTCTGTTTTTCCATTTCTTTTTTTCTTTTTCTTTTTTTGGCAAGGCAATTGGGGTTAAGTGACTTGCCCAGGGTACACAGCTAGTAAGTGTCTGGTCTGAGACCAGATTTGCACTCAGTTCCTCCTGACTCCAGGGTCGGTGCTCTATCCACTGCACCACCTAGCTGCCCCTGTTTTTCCATTTCTACCATAATTGTCCAGGCCCTTGTCCCTTCACACCTAACTTGTTACAGTGGTCTTCTTCCCCCTCCCTGCCAAACATACAGACTTTAGCTTAAAAAGTCCAAGTTCTCCCACTGCATCTAGTTGTCCTGATCTCTGTCTTGCCACTTGACCCAGATAGCTCCAGAGGGGAAAGTGAAGCTAGTGACTTTGCCCAGCCCTCCCTCACTGTAATCCAATTCATTTGCATGTCATGGTATCACCTCCCTGATGTCATGGTCCTCTTCTAGAACAAAGGACAAACAACAGCAACCCAAACATACCAGTCCTCCACACTTCCCTATTTCTATTGAGAGAACCGCCATCCTCCCAATCACTCAGATTCATCAATTCAGGCTTCCTTGAGCCTTCTTCCTCACTGCCCCCCATCCAGTTGTCAATAAGTTGGCAGTTTTTATCAATTCTGTTTCCAAAACATTTCATATCAATCCCTTTCACTCTACCATGCAGCCTTGGTCAATCCCTCCTCACCTCTCTCTTAAACTCCAGTAATAATCTTTTACTTGGTCCCTTTTTCCAGTCTTTTTGACAGTTGAATGGAATACTGGATAGATAGGTGGACTTGGACTCAAGAAAGCCTGAGTTTGAATCTTGCCTCAGACATTTACTAGTAGTCTGACTATATTGCATAACCTTTCTGTGCCTAAATTTCTTCATCTGTTTAAAAAAAAAGGGGAGGGTTTTGGCTGAGCTCAATAGCCTCTAAGGTCCCTTCTAGATCGAATCCTTTGATCCAGTGGTCTTTCTTTAATCCTTCCTCCACACATCTGCCAAAATAATCTTCCTAAGGCACAAGTATGACCAAAATTCCTCTGTAATCAAAAATCTTCATTGGTTCCTTGTGGCCTCGAGGATAAAACATAAAAGCCTGAGCCTGGCATTTTTGGCCCCCCGAAGTCTGGCTTCTGCCTATCATTTCAGTCTTACTACACACTCTTCTCCTTCAGGAACTCTACACTACAGCCCAAATATCTTGAAACTACCTTTCCCTGACTCTGAGGTCATTTCTATCTCTTATGCCCAATATTTGTCATCCAGTCCTTATTAGAATTCATTAGGGCTAAGAGAAACTTTTCCAGTAGAACATAAGTTCCTTGAGGGCAAAGGCTTTCATCTTTATATTCCCAGGACCCATTCCAGTGCCTTGAACAATAATAGTCACTTAATACATGTTTTTTAAACTGAATTTCTCCATTTATGGGCTTCATGCCAAATAACAGAAATGGTAGTCTATTAATTGGGAAGAGTGTCTTGCAGGATTGTGCTGTCAATGACCTGTACCCAGTGCAAACTTGCCTAGCATTTTATTTTATCCTATGATATCCAGGGTTGAGGATTTTTCTCTGGAGTGGCTTTAGACTTTCTGTGTTCTGGTTCTACACTTGGAGGAAACCAAAGAGGAGATTCCAAGAATAGCACATTTGCCTATCACATCAGTTTTAGCTGTCCTTGAAATATCAGCATTTCTTTATAATAAGCTTTGGGATTTTCTTGGAGGTTTCCTTTTTCTCTTGCACTGTTATTGCCATAAACATCTATCCAAATCAATGTACTATTACATATACTTTGTTACCGAACTATACTTCTTGCTGTCCCCTGAACTTGGTATGTCATCTCCTGTCTTCATGCCTTTGCCAGGGTCATTCCCCATGCCTAGAATGAATGCATCTCCTTTCACCAGAACCTAAGAATATCTGAAAGCCAGGAGGTTGATGATGGGTAAAATAAGGCAGAATGTCCATGTTGGGTGCTGAGAGATGAGATGATTCATCCTAATGTGTATAACCAAGACACTCAACTACTAGGGAAAGGCAGAGGGAGGAAGGGTGGGGATTAACAGTAGATATGAGGTAAGGGAAAAGAAGTCCCCAGTGTGGCAGAACCCTCAGGTGTAGTACTGTGCCACGTGGTACTGAAGAGACAGTCATATGCCTTCTGTATACCAGTGCCCTAGGACAAAGCCCTGGTTGTCTCACTCTTTATATTGCTGTGGTCTCCAGCTCTGCCTCTTATATTCCCTGACTTCATTCATTGCTCAGTTCAAAGGCCTTTCCTGGTATCCCCAGTTAGTGCTTTTTCACTCCAGAAAATAGCTTGTGTTACTTTCCTGTATAGACATTGCATTCTTCTCCCCATCTATACCCTTTCCCCCTACCCCTATAGTAGAATATCAGCTCCTAGAGGATTCAGGGGCTATTTTATTTTTGTCTTTGTGTGCCCAGTGCTTTGCACAGCACTTTGAACATCTCAGCCTCTTAAGGGATGGTTGAATTGAAGTGAATTCTTTCTTAAATTTGTCTCTGGAAGCAGTCATGGTGCAGTCTTTTGCTTCTGTTACTTTACTCAGTTGTTTACTTCAAAACTAGACCGGGATTACTTAAGTATTATTATTAAGCTCAAGAAACTTTAGGAAATATGCTTCCCTTTAAGGCCAGAGAATTCTTTTTCAACCTTTATACTCACCTCAACCCAAGCATTTTCTTAGGTTTTTTATTTGAGTATAGGTTTCTCACTATATGCTTAAGCAATTAAACCTTACTTGTGCCTGAAAACATTTAGTTCATCTGCATCTTCAGTGAAGTACTTTACCTCCAGCCTGAAGCATGATAAGTCTGAGTCTGTAGTCACTGATAAGATGTACAACATGGAGGTAGGGGTGTAGCCAAGCTTGAGATCTGAATTCATGTGCCTTCTACAAGCTTGAGTAAGGAAAGGTCACCCAAGAGAGAAATCCTGTCCTAAAAAGATATAGTTTATATGTCTGGCTCTGAAAAATGATACAGACTATGGAGGCACAATTAACTCCCATACTTCTTAGCTGCTGAGAAAGAAGCTCGAACTTTCTTCTCCCTCCTAATCCCTAGGATATAACAGGTAGGACTTTGTGAGAGGCTCCTAACCATAAATCGTAGAGAACTCTGGCTTCTTCTCTCTTCTCTAGCTATATTCCTGGTCTTGCTGTTACTCTAAAAGTATTTCTTCTGCCACATGCCTCTGTCCCCCCAACCTTGGGTTCAAGTATCATTCCTCCCTCTTACCAACTGCTAGGGAAAAAAAAAACAACTTTGTGCTCACTTTCTACCAGCCCAGAAAGGCTTGGTCTCCTTCCTAGTTATTCAAATTAGGATGGAGACCATGCCACACCTTAACTATTCACATTTGCATAGTGCTGTTTAGTGTTACAAAGCCTTTTACTTCACCACAACCATTTTGGGATTGATAGTGGAAATGTAAGTGTTATCCCCACATCATAGATGAGAAACTAAGGATCAAAGAGATTAAAAGGCTTCCATATAGTCAAAGAGCTAATGTCAGAGCTAGGATTTGAACCCAGGCCACCTGGCTGCAAGTCCAACACTCTTTCCACTGTACCATACTGCTGGGGTGTTCTTTTAGTGGGACCTCTTTATTTTTAACTCTTGATGTGATCAGAATTTAATGTTACTATAGCTAGTTAAAAGGTCTTTTGATTTCTGATTGCTTTTATTGCTATTTCCGTGCTGTTTAAAGTGCTATGATAAATTCTAAAAGGAAATTATATTGGAGATTTCTGCAGTAGGAATATAGCTTTCTAAGATCTTTTCTGCAGTACAGTCCAGAGATGTTTCTTACAGGTAGGATGGGTTGCCTCTTTAGGTAATTTTGTTCCATCCCTTTTTTTCTATCCTCACCCATTCCTGCCCATTCAGTTATATATTTAGCACTAAGCCCTTGTTTCCTAGTCAATATCTTTTTTGCCCAATTCCTAAAATATATGTGAAGCAAAGAGGGACTGTGCCATGCCTATTGGGTAGCAAGAGGCCAGGTTTTAACATTCTATCCCAAGTTTATTCCCTCCTTGTTTCATGTAGCATAAGCTAATATGTTCCAGAATCACCAATGCCTATTTTTCTTGTGAGGAAGTACCTCATGTTCACAGGAAATGAGGGCTAGGTCTATAGATTTAAGAAGTATCTGCCTAAAAGAAGATAGGTGAATCTATGGAAACAGATGAGATAATTGATATAATGGAGAGAGAGAAAGAGGAGCAGAAACAGAACAGCACCTTGGAGGAGAGAAAGAGGGTTGACACACCTACTTTTTTAGGGAATAGGACATGGATGATGAGTGAGCAGAAGACACTGAAAAGGAATAGGCAGACAGATGAACCAAGATAAATCCATCAGAAAAACCTAGGTAATGGGGAATGTCAAGGAGGAAAGAGTAGTCAGCAGTGCCAAATTCTGTATAGGTGTCAAGAAGGATGAATATTAAGAAAAGTCTATTGGATTTGATGATCAAGAAGTCATTCCATCTTGAAGAAAACAGTTTGTTGATTAGTAAGGTTAAAAACTGGATTATAACAAAATGAGAAAAGAATTACAGAAGAGGAACTGGAGGCAAGGAGTGGAATGGGTTTTTCAAGAAGTTTGGGTGAGAGGTATATAGGGGAAGAATTTGAGGGAATGGCAGGTTCAAGCCAAGGGTTTTTTGGTTTTTTGTAGGGTAAGAGAGATGCATGTTTGTAGGTATCAGGAAACAAACCACTCGAAAGGAAGACATTGAATATTAGAGGAAGAGGGAGGGGAAATGGTGACAGGGCGCACTGCAGGAAGAGAAAAGAAGGGATGGGATCAGAGGCACTAGAAGTGGGGTTGGCTTTGGCAGGGAGAAAAGCCACCTCTTCATCAAATCATAATAATATCATCACGTCTTGTATGCTTCATGTCCATATTCTCTCATAAATCTTCCATAGAAGCCTTCTTCTGTGCATCAGTATTGGGACAACACTCAGGTACTCTAGCTTTTATTGATTGCTTATACCACATGACTAGCCAGCCTTTATTTCTGATCATATACAGAATATATCAAAAGTCTGAGTGAAGATTTAAGGTATTAAGACTTTAAAGACACCCTGTATAGTAGATAAAAGACCTGGTAGTCAGTAAAACGTAGGGTCAGTTCTCACGTCTGTTCTCACATCTGAAACCTACTGTCTTGTCTGACCCTGGACAACACATGTAACCTCTCAATGTCCCAGGCCACTCTTGCCATTTGGCATTGGTGGGAGTGGAGGTAGGGGTTTCCTCACCAGAAGTTTCATATTCCAATGAAATCACAGGTCTAGATCCAAAAAGCAAATTCCTTTTGCCTTTTCTTATGTGTAGGTCATTGCTGAGAGAAGGCTTCAATCTACTTAGACCCTTCATAGTTTCTTAGATCACATGCAATTTTGCAGTTTTGATTCATTGAAGATTATGGTGTTGTAAGATTTCCAACTGGGAGAACATTAGTGTTAAAAAGACATGCTTTTGTGTCAGGGAGTATCTTGAGATTGTTAAAAGCAATGCACAGTTTCCCAAATGCTATTCAGCCTGCTCATTTCCTCCCATTCAATTCTGGGTCCAGCTCCTTTTCAAAACTGACAGTTTGTTTGAATGGGTCTGGTTGAAGCTATTGCAGTTGTACGCTTAGTTCTCATCTCACTTCCTCTTCTAATTTGGTTTTGATTTTGACCATTGCTCTAACTAGTCAATGATCTGCCTGCAAAAAGCTGATTCTTATATGTGTTGTTTAGTTGTTTTCAGTCCTATCCAACTTGTAGTGATCCCAGTTGGGGTTTTCTTGGCAGAGATACTGGAATGATAAAAGGGGTCATCCCTTGACTCACTTTTTAAAGAGGCCTATTCACTGAATGGGCATTACCTCACTCAAAGTGAGAACCTGAAAAGATCTTAGCTTAAAAGGGCCAGGGTCACTTAACCCCAATTGCCTAAAAATTTAAATAAATAAATAAATGAATGAATAAAAGGGCCAGTGTCTCCCATTGCATCCTGGGCCATCTCCAGTCATACTGATGACAGATGGCTCTGGAGGAAAAGTGAGGCTGGTGACCTTGCACAGCCCTCCCTCGCTCAAATCAAAGTCAAATTGCAAGTCAGATTATCATCTCCCTGATGTCCTGGTCCTCTTTGAGAATGAAAAACAAACACAACAGCAACTATAATGGTTTGACATTTCCTTCTCCAACTCATTTTACAGATGAAGAACTGAGGCAAACAGAGTTGAATGACTTGCCTAGGGTCACACAGCTAGCAAATGTTTGAAGAGAGATTTGAACTCAGGAGGATGAGTCTTCCTGACTTCAGACCCAGTACTCTATTCACTGCACCACCTAGCTGCCCAATTCTTATATAACACCCACATTGGTAACTTTTATTTTTCTGTGTGTTAAGATACAGTCGGTTTTACTTTTTGTGGTATTGTTCAGTGTTTGCTATGTCTGGTACCATCTGATTGTCTTTCTAAAGAAAACATTCAGGGGCAGCTAGGTGGCACAGTGGATAGAGCTCTGGCCTTGGAATCAGGAGGACTTGAGTTCAAATCCGACTTGACGCTTAATAGCTGTGTGACCCTGGGTAAGTCACTTAACACCAATTGCCTCACCAAAAAGAAAAAAAAAAGAAATCATTCATGTTACATAAGTTCCTAAGTAGTCTTATAAGCCTTGGCTTTTTCTGTTTCTTAAATCTGGATCATATTTTTCGATCTTTTTTTCTCTATCCTTCACTGTACTCTCCTTAGCATTGAAGTCATCTAGTATCAAAGTATATATTAGCTTGGTTTTAAATAAGTTTGTCAAGTTTGTAGAACTGAGAGGTTCAGCATTGTGTTCAAGGATTAGCATGTAGGCCAATGTAGCCGAATCATAGAGTGTATGGAGGGGAGTTGTATGTTAAAAGAATGGAAACATAGATGCCTAATGTGATCAGACATAAGTTTTAGGAAAACCACTTTAGCAGCTGAGAGAATGGGTTGATGTAGGGGCAAACCCAAAGCATGAAAACCAATTAGAAGACCACTGTAGTAATTCAGGTAAAAGGTAATGAGGACTTGAACAAGTATGGTGAGTATTGGAGTAGAGAGAAGGGAACATGTATAAGTGATGTTGTAAAATAGAATCTACAAGATCGACAATGAATTATATATGTAGGGTGAGCCAGAGTGAGGAGTTAAGTATCACATTGAGGTTGCAAACCTAGATGACTTGGAGAATGCTGCTGTCAGCAGTAATAGGGAGTTTCAGAAGAGGGGAGGGGTTGAGTTCTATTTTGAACATGTTGAATTTGAGATGCCTATAGAACATCCAGTCCAAGATGTCCAGTAGGCAATTGGTGATTTATGTCTGTAGCTCAGGAGAGAGAGGAGGGCTAGATATATAAATCTGGGAATCATCTGCATAGAGAGGATAATTGAACCCATGGAAGCAGATGACATCATCAAGTGAGAATGTATAAGGACCAAAAAAAAGAGGGCCCAGGATAGAGCCGTAGGGGACACTCATAATTAGTAGGAGGTGTACGTGAATGAAGAACCAAAAACGGAGACTGAGAAGAGAGTCAGACAGGTTTGGAGAAGTGCTTAATATAGGAAGTGTATTGTATGTGCTTAATAAATATTTCTTGAAATGAATTGAATTAGTAGGTATTGAAGTGAGTGAGAAAGGAAGAAACATCGAAGATATAAAGGAGGGATCTTTAGTTTGAAACAGAAACTACTATTTAAAGTGACTGTTGGGGAAAATTTATGTGCTATATTAAAAAAGGCTACAGCACCTCTTCATACTCCTGAGGAATCAGTTTGATATTTCACAAAAGTTAATAATCATTCTCATGTGGAACATACTTGATATTTTGCTTTTTAAAAAATGCATCTATCCTCTGTGTATCCTGTCTCTTATTGCTTTATGGGCATCATAAACATGAACTGCACCATCAGTGGGAATACAAATGGCACTCTTCATTTATAGGCTCTATCTCACTATGATAGTAATCAATGATTTTTGTTATATGTCTATATGAAACATTCTTGTATGAATCGGTTTTCATGAAGGCTTATGATTTGTAAATAATCTGTTCCTTCTAGAAGTATGTAAGGTAAATCAAAGAGTCTTGGGAATAGCAGTACCCAGTAGCCCATTGGCAGCTAGGTGGCTCAGTGCATAGAGCACTGGGCCTGGAGTCAGGAAGACCTGAGTTCAAATCTGGCCTCAGACACTTGCTAGCTCTGTGGCCTAGGGCAAGTCACTTAACCTCTGTTTGCCTAAATCCACTGGAGAAAGAAATAGCAAATCACTCTAGTATTTTTTGCCAAGAAAACCCTATGGTCAGTATGGTCCACGAGTCATTAAGAGTTGGACATGACTGAGTCACTGAACAATAACAATTAAGCCATTGCCCCTGCTTCCGTCATCCAGTGGAGCAACTTCTCTGGAGAAGGGGTCTTCCACCCCCAACCTGACCAATACCAACCACTGACCAGTTGCTTTTCATGGGCAGGTAAGCCCAAGAGCTCCCAGGAAGAGTAGCAGCACCCTCAGACCACCAGCCCAGCTTCCCTGTCCAAGGAAGATATTTTTATGGGGTGGTGACCTGGAAACTCCCATCTGTCTCCATATCAGTCACTGCTACTGAAGTTCCAAAAAAGAAAGTTCTCACCCTGTACACCTCGGCAGAAATGGTTTATCAGAAATAGCATATAATTTTATTAATGGAAATGGCACTAAATATATTACCCCTCTACCTTTTCACTAGACCATAAGGACCACAGGACCTAGCCTTCTTATTTGGAACTAAAACCTTGTGTCTTGTCTTCTTTTATTAGAATGTGAGCTCTTTGAGAGCAGGGAATGTCTTACAGCACTTAGTATAGTGCTTTGCATATAGTAGCGCTTATTAAACATACATTCATTACTAGAAATTTATACCAGATTCTAGAAACAAACTCATTTTGGTTTTGTTTTTTAAACAATTACTATAGATACTGAGAAATTTGGAACAAGGCTTAGCTGAAGATGGGAGCATGAATAACATTACACAAGAAAATAGGCATGGTAAGTATTCCCCTTCCATTATGTCTTCTGGAATGCCTGCTCCATAATTAACAAATTTTCTTTCATCTTAAACAACTCTTCCCTTCTCACTCCTTCCATCTTTTGGTATTTACTAAGACTTAATTTCCTCTTAATAACACTATTTCTTACCCAAATGCCTTTTATCATTTTCTTCTCATAACCCCCACTAAGTGGTTGTGGTAGAGGAGTTGGAATTCTCCTTGTTCCTCTTTGCCAGGTTCATCGACTTAGCAGCCTCTCCTCCTTTGAATTCATGCTACCAAATTTATCATCCATTTCAGGTCCTGATGGCCTTTATCTGTCAATTCCTAGGATATTTTCCTTCCTTCCTCAATGAGTTCAATCCTTAACTTAGAATCTTTCTACCCTGACTCCCTCACTCTAGAGGACATCACCATCCATATTGATGCTTCATCAACTCTCTGACTTTCCAGTTCCTCAGTCCATTCAGTTCCCTGTCCACTCCATCTCAGCTGCACACATAGATGGTCATACCTTTATTATTGTTATCACCCACAAATGTTCCACTTCCAAGTTCGCATATTCTAAAATTCCTTTCTCTGATCATAATATGTTGTTATTCCGTTGGTTTCTATGACTTATGACCCCTAACTGTTCTTTGTCCTTACTGTGACTTCCAGTCCCTCCACCCCTCAGTTCTTTCCCAGGTCATCAGCCCTGAACTAGCCATACTCCTCTCCTTTCCCTATCTTACCCTGTTGGTGAACCTGTTCATCTCTACATTCTCCCCTGACCTTGAATCCCTTGCCTCTTTATCCTTTCATTAGCCATGCCTTACCAAACTCCAAACCTAGATTATTGCCACCATCCTCTTTCTTCATTCTTATTCATGTCTTCTGAATAGAACTAAATAAAATAACAAAATCATGCTAATTGGTTCCACTACAAATTTGTTATCCTCAGCTGGGTCCTCCCTTCGTCATGGCAGTCATTTTACTCTTCCCTTATCAATTTGGTATCCCACTATCTTCTCCTCAAACTGCCTGTAATAACTACTCTCCCCTCCCTCTCAGCTGAGGACCTAGATGTCTACTTCAATGAAAAAATTGAAGCCATTGGCTGAGAGCTCCCTCTTCCCTCCTCTTTATATCACTTCACTCATCCACCTTCCCCCACTTTCTTCTCCTTCATTCCTGTATTAGATGAAGAGGTAAACTTGATACTTGACAAGGCTAGCTCCTCTCCAGCAGATTACCCTCACTATCATGCTGTCTCCCTGTCTACTGGCTTCTTCCCTGATGCTTTACACACATACTCAAGTATATCTGTCATCCTTAAACTTTCACTTGATCTTACCATCCTCACTACCTCTCATCCTGTATTTTCTCATCCTGTTCTGAGTCACTTCACTCTGTATTAGATCATACAAGTCTTCTCAGTTTTCTCTTATTCTTTTTTTTTGGCTAGGCAGTCGGGGTTAAGTGACTTGCCCAAGGCCACACAGCTAGTAAGTGTCAAGTGTCTAAGGCTGTATGATAGGTCCTCCTGACTCCAAGGCCAGAGCTCTGTCTACTGTGCCCCCAGCTGCCCCCTCAGTTTTCTCTTAAACTGTGCCTTAAGCATAGACCTTAAGGAATCTTAATGTCATTCCCCCGTTCCTAAAGCTCAGATATAACCATGTTACTCTCTATTCAGTAAAATCCAGTGGTTCCCCATTACCTCCAGGTTTAATATAAAATTCTTTATTTTACTTTTAAAGGCCTCCTTAACCTGGCCCCTCCTACCTTTCCAGTCTTTTTACATCTTATTGCCCACCAAGTACTTTGTGATGCAGTGATAATGACCTCCTTGCAAGTTTTTGTTCATAACACTGCATCTCTTAGTTCCAGGCATCTTCTGAAGCCATCTCCTATGCCTGGAATTCTCTCCCTTCTCACCTCTACCTCCTGGTTCCCCTGACTTCCTTAAGTCTTAGCTAAAATCCCACCTTCTGCAAGAAACCTTTCTTTCTTTTTGGTTTGCTTTTTGTTTTTTTTGTTTTTGGTGAGGCAGTTGGGGTTAAATGACTTGCCCCAGGGTCACACAACTAGTAAGTGTCAAGTGTCTGAGGCCAGATTTGAACTCAGGTCCTCCTGACTCCAAGGCCAGAGCTTTATCCACTGCACCACCTAGCTACCCCTAAGAAGCCTTTCTTGATCTCCCTTAATACTAATACCTTCCCTCCAATTTATCCTTTATGTATTTTGTTTGTACATAGTTGTTTTTATGTTGTGTCCCTTTCTAGATTGTGAGCTCTTCAAGGGCTGAGGCTATTTTTGCCTTAATTTATATCCCCAGCACTTAGTATAATTCATGGCACATATTAGATGTTTAATAAATGCTTACTGACTTGATTTTACTTGCTCATCTTACTCTATACCATGCTGCCTTTTATATACTTTTTATTATTTGCCCAAGTGTTCCAGAAGTGATCACAAGGCAGAGACATAAGTCATTTTTTAAGAATATTTTTCTGTCAATCATCTGAAATGATGGACTATGTGTTTTTCTCTGGATTCATTCCATAACATTGTATTTTTAAATCAAATTGGCCCCTAAAATTATTTTTCTGGGTGTCAGCAAAATGGCTATAATCTAACAATGAGTAAGTAAAAAATGTGCCAAGGAGAGGAAAATCTCTCTTTTTAATTTTCAATTTGCTTCCACCATTACTCCTACTCAGGATATTCTCAGGGTACCTAGAAACTTAAGCTAACTCTTACTAGGCCACTTTGAGTACTTTTTTTTATTCAGCAAACTTTCCTTAAGCACAGTAGTATTAGGTATGGGAAGCAGAAAATTTAGATTCAGTCATGGACCCTGCCCTCATTGAGGATATAACATATCCTCAGGTAACTTTAAGGGAGAAGATAGGGTAGGCTGGAACTTGTTATTTTATCCATGTAGAGACCTCCCAGTATGGAAACTGACCCACCAATGCAAATTAGGTATTTGTCTATAGTTAGTCTTAGATAATTACCAGTAATCTAAGATAATTACCGTTATCTAAGGCAGTAAGATGAAATAAATTACCCATGCTCACAGAACCAGCATTTCTTTTTTTATTTTTATTAATTTATTTTGATTTATCAATAATCACTTCCATATGCTTTTGAGTTTAAAATTTTTCTCCCTCTTCCTCCCCACCACCCTCCCCAAGACGGCGCATAATCTGATATAGGCTATACATTTACATTCATATTAAACATATATTCACATTAGTGATGTTGTAAGTAGAAATTAAAACCAATAGGAGGAACCATCAGAAAGAGGAAACAAAACTCAACAGAAGAGAAAAAAATTAGCAATTCAGCTTCCATAGTTCTTTCTTTGGGTGTGGATGGCATTTTCCATCACAAGGCCTCTGGAGATGTCTTAGATCCTTGTATTGCCAGGAAGGGTTAAGTTTATCAATATGAGTCATCATGCAACGTGGATGCTATTGTGTGCAATGTTCTCTTGGTTCTCCTCACTTTGCTCAGCATCAGACCATACAAATCTTTCCAGGTTTTTCTGAAGTCAGCCTGTTCATCATTTCTTATAGCACAATAGTATTCTATCACATTCATATACCACAACTTGCTCAGCCATTCCCCAATTCATGGGCATCCTCTCAATTTCCAATTCTTTGCCACCACAAAAAGAGCTGCTATGAATATTTTTGTACCTGTAGGTCCTTTTCCAATTTGTGTGATCTCTTTGGGATATAGCCCTAGAAGTGTTATTGCTGGGTCAAAGGGTATGCACATTTTTATAGCCCTTTGGGCATAGTTCCAAATTGCTCTCCAAAATGGTTGGATCATTTCAAAACTCCACCAACAGTGCACTAGTGTTCCAATTTTCCCACATCTTCTCCAACATTTATCATTTTCCTGTTTTGTCATGTTGGCCATTCTGGTAGCTGTGATGTGGTACCTCAGAGTTGTTTTGATTTGCATTTCTCTAATCAATAGTGATTTAGAGCATTTTTTCATATGACTATAGATGGCTTTAATTTCTTCATCTGAGAACTGTCTGTTCATATCCTTTGACCATTTATCAATTGGGGAATGGCTTGTATTCTTGTAAATTTGACTTAATTCTCCATATATTTTAGAAATGAGGCCCTTATCAGAGACTGGTTGTAAAAATTCTTTCCCAATTTTCTTCCTTCCTTCTAATCTTAGTTGCATTGGCTTTGTTTGTGCAAAAACTTTTCAATTTAATGTAATCAAAATTATCTATTTTGCTTTTCGTAAAGTTCTCTATCTCCTGTTTGGTCATGAATTCTTCTAGAATCAGCATTTCTTGAAAACAGTACTTGAACTCAGGCCTCCTTGACTCTGAGGCCAGCTTTCTGCCCACTGCCCCTGCCTCTCAGTAGAATTAATAGGCAAACATCCTAATGTACTTCTAAGCTGTAGCTGTATTTAACAGAAATGGGAAATAGCAACTAGACCTGTGATTTCATTGGTGTAGGGAAATCCTGGGAGAGGAGACTCACTCTCCTGATGCCAGTCAGCACCTCCTCTACAACTTAAGGGCTTGACTTAAGCAGAGTTGCCTAGGGAATGGACAGGCCACATAACTTTTCCAAAACAACACAGCTAGTGCGTGTCAGAGATCATACTGAGCCTGTCTTTCTGGCTTCAAGACCAGCTCTCCATCTGCTATCATGCTGCCCCCCAATAATACCTTGTAGCTTTTTACTTTTGACTCTAGAGTGCTTTCATGTCATTTATTTTATTTAATCCTCATAAATAGCCCTATGAGGTAAGTAGGATAAATATTATCCCCATTTTGCAGATGAAAAAACTAAGGCCCCCAGAGATAAGGTGAGTTATCCAGGTCCCAGTGGCAGAACCCAAGGTTGCTGGCCCTGAGAGTAAGGCCCTTTTTGTAGTATAGGCTTTTCCACCATCAGGCTTGACCCAAGAACCTGGAGAAGGTGGGTAGGCAGCCTTGGCAGCTGGTTCTCCCGCTGGGAGTCACAGACCCAGAGAGCCCTATTGCTCCTCAGTGATTTCTGCTTAGAAATCGGTGTCCCCCAGCTATGTTGGTCATTTTGCTTTTGGAGCTGATTAACCCTTACTCTGCTAAAGGGCATTATGATAAGTAGATGGTCCTAATAATTCACATTTGCTGAAGTTACCTTCTTTTTGTCCTATTTTTAGAAAAAATGTACCACTTGATTGTAGTATTTAGTCTTTTGTCTGCATTGAAAGCTGAGCAGTTGCCCTGCTGTTTTGCATTGTTGCATCCTTGATTCAGACATTCTGTTCCTAGAACCAGTTGGGGGTTAGTCCCTACACCAGGGACAGCATTTTCTGGCTCATGGTGGAGCCTGACAGCATGGTAAAAATTCTAGGCTAAAACCCAGTGGTGTTAACAAGGGGATCTTTTAAATCAGAATTCACAGAACCCAATAATTGATGGCTAGAAAGAACCTTTAATTTATTTGTGCACATTCACAAGCTGCTCTTATTTTCCAGCCTCTGTTCAGCTGTGGAGGTCACGTCTGGGCCGGGTGATGTACTCCATGGCAAACTGTCTGCTAATGATGAAGGTACGTGGGCGGCAGTAACTGCAGAGCTGTCGTATATTCTGGAATAGGATGTCATGAAGAAAAATGGAGAAGAATCACCAGTGCATTCTGGATCAGGGAAAGCTACCTGACTAAGCATGAAGGTTTAGCTTAGCAGAGAATTAATTAGACTAAGTAATGGCATATTTAATAGATAGCTAAGTGCAATAACATACTTCAAGGCTGTATCTATGCTTATTCCTTCTGAAATCAATTCAAATAGAATATAGAATTTGCATTTTCAAACTGAATTTTTTCAAACACCGAGCTAAATACTGTAATTAGGACCAATTACTTGCTCCCTCTCTCATCTTTTCCAAATTCTGCCCTATGAAGGGTCTCTTGTGCATACTGAGTATGCTAGTGGTTCAGGGTTTTTGTTTTGTTTTGTTTTTTGCTATTGTTTTGATTTAATTTGATAACATTTAGAGACAGACAGCACCACCATGCCCTCATATGAGTTTTAACCCACAGCTTTCAACCTCCTGGGGAAAAATCTGAAAAATAAAGGAGCCAGAGCGATGCCAGACAATTTGGTTTTACTGGGCTGCTCTCATTTCTGAGCATTTTCATCCCAGCTTTTACAACGGTGTTTTTTTACTTCTGTGTGTACAAAAAACTGGAACTGCCCACACCTTCTGTTTCTTTCCCAACCATAGGAATCAGAATGTCCTCATGATCATCTGGTGGCACAACCCACAGGCTGCACAGACCAGAAGCTTAATGCTTCTGTATGAATCAATTAGCAGCAAACACCCAAGAGCAACACTATTAGCACTCTACCTGCTATTATGAGACAGAGATCATAATTTCTCCCACAGTCCGAGTTTTCAAGCTGCCCAAGGTCATATCTGAACCTGGTTTTCCATAAGGCAAAGTAGGCAATTTGCCAAGTGAAGAAGCTTGCCCAGGGGCTCTATTTTTTAACCTTGAAATATCAGCTTCCTGCCCCTAGTGAGATGGTGATCTTGATTTGAGGAGTAGGTTTCAAAGGAATAAAGTTTATAAATAAATTGACACCATCAGATTAGCACATTCAGTGATATAAAGAAGACAATGCAGTAAGATAGTATAGAACATATGATCTGGGCTTTGAAATGTGAAGTACAGGTGAGAAGCTTTCCCATGATGATCTCAGTTTTCTTTGCCAATCCTTTCAAAAATAGAGACACACTTTGGTAGGTATGGATGTGTAAATTTAGAAAACCACATTATTTTTCAACAGTTCTAGCTCTGTCACCTTGGGCAAATCTGTCCTCCTCCCTGAGCCTCAGTTTGCTCATTTGCAAAATAAGAAGATTGGCATAAGTCATTTCTATGACACTTTTCCAGCTCTAAATACTTTGATCTTAAGTTATCTTCACAGCCCTTCTAGCCTTTAAAATTAAATGATCTATATATCTAGGACTTTCTCTTTTATATATAAATATATTCTTTTTATAAGAAAATCAGTGATTTTGTGTAGACAGTGTTTTTCAGCATCTCTGAAATATTTCTGGTGTTGTTTGCTACTTCCATTTTGCCCTTGTCTTATTCCTACAATAGGTCTTCCCATCTTCGATATATGTCAGTAGGAGTTCCACATGCTAACAACCCCAGGACCTTTCTTTTAACAAGTCCTATGTGTTTCATCTCTCCTCCAGGCACTATGTTAAGCAAAACCACTTCCTCTAAACTACTTGTCCACGTTTCTGGAAGTCTCAGTGTAGCCCTCTGGAGTCCTATAGCTCATTCACTCTGCCCATCCAAAAGCAGGTCATACTCTCTAGCAGCCTCCAGAGCAGCCAGTGCTGAAATCCCCTACCTGGCCACCTGTGGGAAAACTGATGGAGCACCCCCACCCCCCATGGTCATTTTGCACTTCACCTAGAATGTACCCAGCTTGCCAGAACATTCTTATGCAAAACACCTTTTGAACTAGCAGCTTTGATGTTTCATTATGCTCTAGGTCTAAAACTCCTTCAAGAGGATTGAATTTACCTGTTAAGCTGGTGGATTTTCATTTGAATTTTTAAGGTGCATTAATAGAAAATAGTCAAGTAAAGGTAAAATCTGTTCCTTTTTATATCCTAGTATTTAATAACAACAATTAGCAAAATCAGTTCTTTGCTCTTATATATAACAGCTCACTACAGAATGGCAATGTGTGTTTTTAAGGGAAATTTTATACAGATTAACATCTAATTTTAATGTTCAAATTAATCTTTTCATTTTCATGTGTTAAAGAATGTAAAAAAAATTCAAGTTTGGGCTATTTTGAGTTGATGCAGTCTGTTGCCATCTAGTGAGTAGATGTGTTATTGCAGTAGAATGTCATATACATACATGCATACATACATACATGCATGCATATTATTAGCCTTTTAATTGGATTATTTGTATGAGCTAATGATGTTAATCAACCATTTAATAAATTTTAATAAAATCCCTATTAAAGTGAAATAAGCAGTCATTTAATTTTTAGGATGAGAAATTCAACACAGACATTCTAATCGTTTGCTTTAGCTCTACGTTTTGGCATATTATACTATTAAAATATTGCTAAGACTATTCAAAAAGTATTAAAATTTTCACCACTGTTCTTATTTTTTAAAAAGTTTCTTCATATCTTACATCTTAAAAAATAGAAATTTCCTTCAGATATACTTAGGATATAGGCATATTAGACATAGGCCAGCTTACTTTAGTATACTGGGCAGCAACCCAAGATGCCCTTCTGATTTTACCTACCCTCTACACTTCCTTACATAGCTTGAAATTCTCCTGTGTTTTAAATGGGAGTATGTGTGTGAACCCATAAATCACCCACCCAATTGTTTAAGTTATGCTATACCATTCTTTTCTGGTTCTGAAGTGGTTGTAAATCTAGTTTCATGGGCACCAAACAAGTGCCGCTGCTAAAGGAAAAAGGGTGAAGATTGAACCAAAATAGATTTGTCTCTTTGAGCAAATCATTCACATCCTTCTTCAAATCCAAACCTATGTGATCAGGAGAGTAAATTAAATTCATTGTGAGAAACTCATTTCAGTCCTTTCCCATGATTTGGTAATATTTCTTTGACCGCCAGTAAATAAACAATAATTAGCTTAAGGAAACTTCAAAATGTAATCCTTTTAATTTGATTTGATTTTCAGTATGTCACATATTGGAACATAGAGTGGATACTGGATAGAGTGCCAGGCCTGGAGTCAGGAAGACTCATCTTCCTGAGTTCAAATCTAGCCTCAGATCCTGGGCAAGTAACTTAACCCTGTTTGCCTCAGTTTGCTCATCTGTAAAATGAACTGGAGAAGGAAATGGCAAACCATTCCAATATCTCTGCCAAGAAAACCCCAAATGGGGTCAAGAGGAGTCAGACATGACTGAAAACGACTAAACAATAACAAAAGTGTCACATTTTATTCTACCAGAGGGCATAGCTATAAATCTTCTATCTTTCTATGCAGAAGACATAGAGAATAGAGAATATAAAAGCTGCAGGTAGCAATTACTGTTTGGTTTCTCATTGAGTTATGGGTCCCACTTGCCAAAAGTGTGTATTTAAACACACTATGGTCACCATGACCATCTCTTATCTTCTAAAGGTTTCTCCTTCTGGCCTCAAGTCCCTTTTCCTGGAGTCTGTGGATTGAATTACTATACTATATTGATAATATTCCCAAAATTTACTGCTGTGCTCTCATTGGTATAATGAAGTGCCTGGTACACAGCATAGTATAACGGATCCATTGCATGTCTGTGAGAATTTCACTTTTTGAAAATGTCTCCTTTTAAGTTCTTAGGCATCTTTAATGTCTTTTCATGTGTAGTAAATACTTTCATACTCCTGAATAATTAATGATCTGTTGTGATAGTTTTACATGTAGTACACAGTCTTCAGAACCTGTGGAAATGAGTGTACTTGGTCTCTAGTTAGGCAATGGAAGCCTGAGTTTTAATATGGAACTCGGCATGATAAAAGTGAAAAGTATTAGACCTATTCCCACAATTTCCTTTCCAGACCCCTTTATTCCACCACCCAGACCTTTCTTGTAGATCTGTTCACTCAAGCTAAAATTTTTAGTGGAGCATAAAATTTGGAGCACATATTTAGGTTAAAGTACCTTCAAAAAGTTAGCACATTTTCCCCGCTCATTCATTTATAAACCAAAGATAAGGGGTGTAAACATGCTACTTGATGAGTATTAATTTCTGGTAGTGTAGAGCCTGGTTAAGGTACAGAATTTCACATACATCCACGTGTGCCACCCAACTCCCAAAGATGGGGTAATGTAGACTGTACAATTCATCCACCCATGTCTTCTACCCCACTGTTTCCTGCCTTCCTTTCACTAATTGGCTGTAATAACAGAAATCCTCTTTCTGTCCTGTCTACTTAACAGGGGCTGTTGGGAGGAAAGCATTGTTATTATATTTTAAGATGTTTGCTTAGCACCACAAAAGCCCAGGAAAAGTACAGAGGTCATAGCATACTTAACTGTGGCCTAAGATTTGAAATTTTAGGTTAGAAAATATATGTTCCCCCTCTCACACATAGACACCCTTTCCAGAATGGCAGTAGAAGTAGCTTGGCTTGTATGAGTTATGACACTCCCAACATTGACTAAAAACAGGCCAGTTGCTGCCTCAGTTACTGTGAGGTAGTGACAGGTAGTGAGAGGCAGTAGGAGCAGGAAGCCAAGGTACTCTGTCTGGTTGTACAGCTTATCTGGCCTTGAATAAAATTAGTTTTAATGAGCTACACTTGAAGTTGGTAGACTGTAAGGAAAACCGGGAGCCTTTTTTTTTTTTCCTGCCAAATTGGAATTTTACATGTTGCCTGTCTTTCTTTATAACATTCCAATTAGGAAACTAGTAACTCCAAGTCCTAGTTTGGATACAATTTAGTATGCAGAAGAATAAGGGAATAAATGTACCTACTGGGATATTAAGATTAACCATTAAAGGGAGAGAAATATAAGTTACTATATATTTACTTTATAGTAAATGGAACAGTTAAAAATCTTCTTGCATATTTTTCTAAAGAGTAAGTACTCTTGGTACCAAGTAAAGAACTGATTACACTCAGGTTTATGAACATGATGAAGTTTTTTGTTGGTTTGTTTTTTTTTTTTGTGAGGTGGGGGACGATTTAAGATTTATTTTTAAGTATCTTAATATCCTGTCTCAATTCTTAGTGTAAGCCTTTCTAATATTCCATTGAGACAACACCGAATATGAATTAATCTTATTTATTTGGAAAGTAAATAAAAGACAAAATTTACCAATTCTCATAATAATTTTTTTGGCAGAGCAGAGTTGGATGTACCATCCAGTTGAGATCCTAATTGCTACTTGGAAGAAAAAAATATTAGGATAAAGAACTGCCTGCCTAATTAAGCTAACAGGAGGCCCCCAAAAGCTATCATCTCAGTGATGAGTAATGGTTCATCAACTTTTACTACAGATAAACACTGGGAACCCCTTTATAACACTGATATCAGTGGACAAAATTAACATAGACAAACTATTGGATAATGTTGTCTATTCTCTGAATCTGATGATTAAGGCATAATTTAGTTGGAAATAGAATGACTGTGTGCATATGTGTGTGGGTATGTGTGTTTGTATGCACACCCGTCTACATATATGTGTATAGGTATGTATATGGAATGTGGCATAGTGGACAAAAATCTGGATTTGGATATAAGTTTGAATCCAAGATTTACTACTTACTATGTGTACAGTCTTGGGCAAATCATTTCCATTCTCTGAGCCTTAATTCTTCCTCTGTAAGTTTTCTTCCAGTTCCTAAAGCCTACAGAGTGATTAGGACTAGATCTGTGGTTTCATTGGCATGGGGAAACTCTCTGATGAGGAAATTCCATCTACCAATCCAAGTCAGCACCTTCTCTGCAACCTACAGTCTAGAGTGATTCACAGAATCACTATGTATCAGAGGCAGGACTTGAACCCAGATCTTCCTGACTCTGAGGTCTGCTCTTTATCCACTACTCCATGCTGCTTCTCAGAGTCTACATGTTTGTGTTTGTGTGTGTGTATAGATGTGCGCAAAGTCAATCTCCCTTAAGTGATGTCTGGCATGTAGTAGGAAGGATTAAGAGGATAAACATTTTTTATAGTATTGCTGTGTGCCAGGCACTGTACTAAGGGCTTTTACAAATACTATCTCATTTGATCCTTATAACAACCCGATGAGGTAGGTGCTGTTATCCCCTTTTTACAGTTGAGGAAACTGAGCAGATGTTGCATGACTTGCCCAGGGTCACACAGGTAGTGAGTATCTGAGGTTGGAATTGAACTCAGGTCTTCCTGCCTCCAGACCCAGCACTCTTTTCGCTACATCACCAGTTGCCCCTACGTAGTAGGACACTGAACATATGTTTTTTTGACTTGCTGACTAAAATAAGTATTAGTGAAGGTGAATTTAAACTGTGGCTTTGTGTTCTTCTCCTTTTAGGATTATGTACTTGCTGTAGATGCATATCATTCAGTTATCAAATACTACCCAGAACAAGAACCTCAGCTGTTGAGTGGAATTGGAAGAATTTTCCTTCAGGTATGTGTATGCATGTGTGTGTGTGTGTGTGTGTGTATCATATATATGATATATGTACATCCACCACACCTATATATGTGTATGTGTGTGTTTAATGAAAGGTTAAAACTAAATACTATAAATCTTCTCTTTGGGTAGCTTATTATTTAATTTTTATTTTTTGTTAAGTGTAAGAAAAGAGGCAAGAAAATATTTTTATCTAAATTTGTTGTGGCCATAAAAGGTTTAGTCCTTGAAAATCAGTCCAGTTTCATTGTATTTAGTATTAATCCCTTCTGGCTTTGACATTATGATTACAACAGTTGTTAAATCTGATTTTTAATGCATATATATGCTGAAACTGGTTATTTTAGAAAGTATCACTATGCAGTTAAGAAATTAGTGATTGAACCATAAAAAGTTCAATTTCAGCATAGCTGACTACTTACTAACTTGCTAATATTTTGATTAAAAGACAGTTCTTGAGCCTGTAGTTATGTGAACGTATGCAAAGTGTATTTTAGCAAAGTGTATAAATAATACAGGCTGAGGGGAGAAAAAGAGAAGCTTTATTTCTCATTGGATAGACAGATAGCTAGCTTTCAGAGCCACAGATTCATGCCCTG
Organism: Vombatus ursinus; assembly: GCF_900497805.2. NCBI lineage: Eukaryota > Metazoa > Chordata > Mammalia > Diprotodontia > Vombatidae > Vombatus > Vombatus ursinus. Next base: position 39,050,049 of record NW_020954619.1, read on the forward strand.
TCCTTGACACTGGAGCTGTGTGACCACGGGCAAACCTCTTAATCTCTCAGTATTCCTGAGCCACTCTCTACAGCCACAAGATGCAGGTGAGTTGTAGATCTGCATCAGTTAAGAGAGTTCCTCACATCCGTGAAATCATACATTCAAAACAAAAAGAAATATGGAAAAACCACACTGCCTAAAAAATCTAGAAAATAGAGATAAATGTTTTCTTTGGATTATCAGTATATTGGAAGCCCTCAGGGGATACTGAACCACAATTTGCAGTTCCTCATCCGTAGTGTGGGGACCTTTCCCTTAAAGCACTAGGTTAGCGACTCCTCTTCAGTACCAAATACCCCTATCTCAGGTTCCCTCCCCTTATCCCATGTAGTCCTTCTGACAAAAGGTCTCTTAAAAAGACAGCCTTTTAGAATGGAACATATTAAGCATTAGAGAGGCAAATTTGAAAGGATCCCAAGGTGCTGAACATACCTCATTTACCACTTTTCCATAAACTCGCCTGTCAAGAAGAGAACAGAATAGAAGGAAACACAATCAGATCATTTGAAGCTAGATACTGGGAATTTTTCTAGGTCCTTTATAGAAACTGGTTTCTCAGTATGTCAGTGGTTTGCCTTTCCCATTTCTGCCATAACTGCTTATAAACAGATTCCCAGAAGTTATGTATTTCCCAGTAAAGTTTAAGTTCTGTAAAGGCAGGGACTGTTTATTTGTTTTTGGCTTTATAGGACTGGGCACATAAGTAGATATTTAATGAATGGTTTTGTTGAATTACATTGAAATGAATTTTCTTATTCATAAGAATTTCCCTGCAGATGAAGAGAGTGTTCTGTACCTATTTAAGCTCTCTTGCAGGCCCTGAGATCCAAAGTTTCAATAAAGATATGGTCCCAACCCTCAAGGAGCTTATCATCTATTAGGGGATATGACAGACAAATCACTACAATAGTTATCTGGCACAGGGTGTATGAATGGTCCGGATCACTCAAGGAACTTCTTTATAGATTCCAGCAATCTTTCCAATCTCCAGTGTCCCCCATACCCACCATCAAGGGCCATTTTCTCTGCCAGCAGCTTCTTTACTTTGCAGTGTGAGGTGAGAGGGAAAAGGTTATTTGTAGAGCTGGTAAATCAGGGAAGGCTTCATTAAGGTCACAATTTAATTACTTTTAAAGGATGTATGACAGTTCTACAGGGAAGGAAGAAGAGAGGGAGCAAAGGCAGAAAAGGATTGTGAAATGGATGAACAAAGGCAGAAGAGCTCATGGCAAGATCCAGAAATGGGATAGGTTGGAAAGGTAGAGCGATCCCAGGGTACAGAGGGCCTTGAGTGGTAGTCAAAGGGATTTGATCTTTACTGGATTGGCAGCAGGGAGCACTGAAGATTTTGGCACAGAGGAGTGCCTCGAACTTATCTTACTTGGAAAGAAATAGTATTCTGGCAACAGTATGAAGGATACATTTGTGGAAAGATCTAGTAGAGGTAGGGATAATTTAAGAAATATGTGCTTAACAATCATATTGGCCATAAGAATTAAAAGCCGTTTTATTAACATATGCAAAAATGACTTTTTATTTGAAAACAAACAAACAAACATGTAATTGGCAAAAATAAAACTTAAAACAAGCTAAAGTTGCTTAAAACTATTTGGGAGCCCTGCCTTTAATTCTTTCTGATTCCTCAGTGTTTCAGGTAGGGAGATTTGTTACAGGAATCCTGGAGAAAGAAAAATAATATCTAACTACCATCTCTTCAGTTTAGGGAATGAACCAGACTACAAAGATAGCCCTGTGTGATCCAACTCTCTCAGTATTTACAGGTGTGACATTACTTCTTATATTCTCAATTAGAATTTTACTCTCGGAACTGGCTTTTACCAAAACGTAGGAGGAGAATAGACAAAAGGAAGTTCCTTTGCTATACCTCTGAATTCTCAACACTAAATAAGTATTCACAAAACCAGTCCTTCACAAATGTTTCTTGTCACCCAAAACCAGCTTCTAGCTTTATTCTACTCTGATCCTTAGTTGCTATGTTATCTCATCGATGTGGGTAGTACTCTCCCAATGGTTAATTTCCCAGGCCATCAGCTATTTCTTCTCCACTTTATAATCCTTGTCCACACCCACCCATTGTTCTGGGCACCTTTCTCTACCTCTCTTGACGTTATGTGGATAACCACAGAGCAAACATGTTGTCCGTCAGCTCTCTTGTACTTTCTCTGCATGATTGATCAACCAACTTTTTTTGGTTCTCCATTTAATGACATAATGCCAGGTCACCTGTGCAGTTTTTCCTTGGTAATACTTGACTAGAGTAGGGATGTTTTTTTTGTCACACCTGTAAAAATAGATAAACCTAACAGTTTTTAAAAATCATTTTTACTAAATAAAATTATGCATATTGAACTCACTTTAAATGTAGATAGTGATAATTTTCCTGCTCTATTTTTGAAGCATCCCACAATAACCAGCCAATACATTTAGGTCTTCCTGCCTTGGTATTGATTTTCCAGTTCATAGCTCTACTGCAGATGATATAGCTTAAGTATTATACTGATCACCTATTTTACAACAAAATGGAGTTCATGTGCTTTGTTAACTATAGGAATAAATTTTTGTTGCTGAGATACAGAATTTAGTTACTACATACATAACAAAAAGTATTCTGATTACTTATAAATCATACTAGAAATTTAAGTAATGTACATAGCATCAACAAAGTACAAAACCCTTGAGAACATTGCATTAGAAACAGTAGTGATGTTTATCAAATGATGCTGTCTATCATATACTGGCATCTTTTGCAAAGGATGAAATAAAGAAATTCTACCACTAATATCAACTATAAACTCTTGTTTGGCATTTAAAACCCTTCCCAACTTGGTTCCAACCTAAGGTTCCAGCCTTATGGTATATTTCTCCTTTTCATGAAGTCTGTGGTCCAACCAAACTGGCCTTCTTGCTGGTTCTCAAACATGACATTCCACCTCCTATCTCCATGTCTTTGCACAGGCTGTTTCTCATGCCTGAAATCCCTCCTCATTTCTACTTCTTTGAATCACTAGTTTGAGTTGAAGTTCAGCTTATCCCCTATATAAACCCTTCATTGTAGTCTTCACAAATGTTAATAAGGCTAGGTGGTACAGTGGATAGAGTGCTGGACCTGGATTTAGGAAAACTTGAGTTCAAATCCAGCCTCATGTACTTGCTGGTTGTAGCAAATCACTTAATTGCTATCTGTCTCAGTTTCCTCATCTGTAAAATGGGAATCAAAGTAGTACTTATCTCCCAGAGTTGTTGAGGATAAAAATGATATATTTGTAAAGCACTACATAAATTTGAACTATCATTGTTATCATCATGAGCACTGTAATGTAAGATGTCTAGATATCTCATGAAATGTTTCTTGTTGGCATTGAATACAGCAATAAAACTAAATCTGCCAACTTCTTTATTTGCTTCTCTGTGAAGAACCTGTGAGCCATCCTTTCCTTTACCTACAACTTCCTTCTGGCTTCTGTTTTCTGTTATAGAAAGAATATAAGACTGATAATAATCGCTTCCATTCCAGTTCATGTCCAGTGATTGGACAGTCTCTCAGTGTGATTTTCCTAAAGCAAAGGAAGGTTTTGACCATATCATCTCCCTACACTTAGTAAACTATAGTATTTTTCTGTTGCGTCCAGGATCAAAGATAAAATCCTCTTTTTGGCATTCAAAACTCTTTAAAACCTGGCTCCTTCCTCCCTTTCCAATCTTATTATATTGTACTCCCACCCCTTCTCTCACGTACTCTATGATCCAGTGGCTCTGGCCTCCTCCTTGCTGTTCTCTCATAAGACATTCCATTTCTAGACTCCAGATATTTTCTTTTGCTCCCTCCCGTGCCTGTAATGCTCCTTCTTCTCATCTCTACCTCCTGACTTCCATGTCTTCCTGCAGATCTCAGCTAAAATACCACCTTTACAAGAAGCCTTTCCAAATCAACTTTAATATTAGTGGCTTCCCTCTGTTAATTATCTCCAGTTTATCCTATATATAGTTTGTTTGTATATAATTGTTTGTATGTAATCTCTCTCATTAGACTGTGAACTTCTCAAGGGAAAGGACTGTCTTTTGCCTTCTTTGTATCCCCAGTGCTTAGCATAGTGCCTGGCACATAGGAGGTGCTTAATAAATGTTTATTGATTGATTGACATATAGAGTTTTAGCAATAGATAAGCTAATATCTATAGATGGTGCAAAAAAATGTGTGAATCTTAGCCCCCTGCTTCACTTTTTTCTGTCACTGCCACTGCAGAAGCAGAAGGCGGCTATAAAGGATCATTTTGTATTTTTCATGTGATGTCATAGACGATGAATTTATCGCCTAGTGTCCAGCACAGCAAAGCAGACATAAGGCTGTTCTCCAATCGTGCTTGAACCCTTTTCTAACATGGTGGAACTTCCCAGAGCTTGTGCTTCCCTTGCCTATCCTTCATGAGCTCAGGACCACCTTCATGCCACAGTGAGACACCAGAGTAGGATGTAGTATAGACTTCATAGTCATAATTATGTTATCAAACTCTTTATAATATCTCTGAGTTTATGAACTACACTGTAAACTTCAAAGATTAAGATGATTCACTTAGTTCATATACTACCATTCCAGAATTCTGATTAGCATACAGAGAATTCAGCCACAGACCCCAAACCTCATAGTTGGAAGGGTCTTCTCAGGTGTCATTTGTCCAATTTTTTGGGACAAGATACTAATCTGGATTCAGACAGAACTCACCAAACCTATTTGCAACAAAATCTCAGTTGAAAAGGAGGCCCTCTGGGGCAGCTAGGTGGCACAGTGGATACAGCACCGAACCTGAAGTCAGGAGGACCTGAGTTCAAATCCAGCCTCAGACCAAACACTTGACACTTACTAGCTGTGTGACCCTGGGCGAGTCACTTAACCCCAATTGCCTAAAAATAAAACAAAAAAAAAAAAGAAAAAGGAGGCCCTCGGAGTTTATGTGATATGAGAATTAGGGGTAGGGTTAGACATAGGATTTCATCGATATAGGGAACTCCTTGATGAGGAAACCCCTTCTACGTGTGTAGATTGGTGCCATCTCTCCAATTGCATAGTCTTAGAAAGTTGTCTCTCTCCTTGTCCAGGAAATGCCCACTTTTTTCCCCTTCACAGAATTTCTCTCTTTTAAGATTTATCTCAGTAACCATTCTCTTCATGAAGCCTTTCCTAATCCAACTAACTACTAGTACCTGTCCTCCCAAACAACCATTTATTTAACTATTCTATATTTCTTTACTCTAGACATATGCTGTATATACTTATTTATGTACATGTTGTCTCCCTCATTAAAGTCTGAGTTCTTTGCAAGTAGGGACTGTTTCATCCTTTGTACTTCTCTCCCCAGAACCTGGTATAAAATAGGTGCTTAATAAATGCTTATCAGTTGATTGATAGAGCATTAAAAGATTAAGTGACTTGGCCTGGGTCTTACAGCTAGTATGTGTCCGATAGGGGCTTTGATCCCAGATCTTCCTAACTCCAAGGCCAGTCCTCTGTTCACTACACCAGGGTGCTTCTCCAGCTGTCTTACCCATGACATTTATTTGGACCACAGGAGCTAAAATAGCTATCGAACTTAATTTACATATATACCATGATTTATGCCAATGAACATCCTGGCCGTGAAATGCAGCATTTAGACAACCTGACCTATGATGATATCAGGAGGGGCTATCAAAGGGATTCTTGCCCAGGAAAGATCCCTGCTTCGTGATTCTTCAAACTTCGGTTAGAGCCAAAATCTTAGATTTTTAAATTAAAACTAAAACTCAAGGTATAGACATCCCAATGTTAGGTACTTAAACTCACATTGGAGGATAAGTGACTGATATATCTTCTGCTATGAGCCAAGTATTTATAAGAACAAAGACAAAATTGCTTGACTTCACAGTTTTGCTGAGGGCTTATCCTAAATGCTTGCATTGTCATTTAGGTGAAACTGTGGCTTTGATATTAATATCTAGAACTCAGGACCACCCTTGTTTCTTCTCCTTCTACCCTCCACATCTCTCCGTCCCTCAGCAAAGAGACTAGTTATGTAGGCATGTAGGCATTTATGAACAGTGTGTGTTCCTCTCTGACATTTCAGCTTCTGAGAACTAAAACAGTCTTTAGAGTGAATCAGAAAACCTAGGTTCATATCCTGGCCCTGACACTTAAAAGTAGTGTTGACAAGTCATTTAACTTCAGACTCTTTGTCTATAAAATGGGGATAATATTTGCATAATTACCTCACAGAGTTGTTTTGAAAATCAATTAATATCTTTAAGCTACTCTGTAAACCTTTAAGTGCCATTGAAATATTAGCTCTTATTATTCCATTGACTTTGCTCATCAGGTATTTGAAAAAGATAAAAACAATCTTGGTGGTGCAGTGGCTGGGCCTCGAGTCAGGAAGTCCTGAGTTCACATCCAGACTCAGACAGTTACTAGCTGTGTGACCTTGAGCAAATCACTTAAACTCTGTCTGCCTTTGTTTCTTCATCTGTAAAATGATAGTAACAACACCCTCCTCCAAGAGTTGTTATAAGAATAAAATGAAGTATTTGTAAAGTGTTTTGCAAACCTTAAAGCATAATAGAAATGCTAGCTATTATTAGCTATCTTAACAAGAATAAAGGAAGTCATTGTTCTTTTTCTTGAGTGTAGAACACAGTCCAGAAGGAGAAAAGACCTGCAGGAAAAGTGTGGAGGGATTTAAGAAAAGGATCACCGGTATTTTCTTGCTGCCATTTTTTTAACTATATGACCTTAGGGTTAAGTCCCTTCACCTCTTGGGACCTTAGTTTCCTCACCCATAAAATGAGGGAGCTGGACAAGATAGAGGGTTTTCCAAGGTCCCATCCAGGTCTAGTGTAATATCATACCTGTCATGTTTAAGTGCATTTCCTATTTTGAAGGCAGTGTGGAATAGCAAGAGAGAATAGGAATAGATTCAAGGGTGTGTGGAAGCTAGTTCTACCTGTGTTAGCATTCACACCTTGAAATTCAGCAAACTATAAAGAGTTGGCTTATTGCTTTGTTGATTGTCTAGACTTAAGAAAGTATTAATGATGCTGATGAAACATAAATATCTACATTTTTTTTTTCTGGAGAGACAATATGTTAAACACAAACATTTACCAGCAGACTGCTAGATAGGGGAGGTTCCCCCTCCTACCCCAGTTGGTGAGTCAGCGAATCAGACTTAGGTTTAATAATAATAATAAAAGTAATGATAAACTGATTGAAAAGGTACTGTGATTCTCAGGGGCTTGATGTAAGCTGCACAATGTATTCCCCAAACAGAAACTTCGGAACAACCTTTCTATCTGTAGGGAATCCCTCTTTCATTTGAACTACATAGGATATTTATTGTGACACTGAAAAATGTCTTACATGATCATGTTTTCCTGGCTTATACCTCATTTGATATTAATAATAAGGGACACAAAATTTGTTTATTAAGTTCACCTGGATGCAGTTCTTGGCTTCCCAAAACAATTAAAATAATATCATCAAAGATGACTGATCACAGATCAACATAACAGATATAATAATAATGAAAAAGCTTGAAATAATGCAAGAATTATCAAAATGTGACACAGAGGCATGATGTGAGCACATGCTGTTGGAAAAATGGCAAAGATAGACCTGCTCAACACAGGGTTGTCACAGACCTTCAATTTGTTTAAAAAACAAAACAAAAACCCACAATATCAGCAAAGCACAGTTAAGTGAAGCACAATAAAATAAGGCATGTCTGTAGGATGATCCAGCTGTAAATCTTTCAGCTAACCAGTCCCAGCTAGCTAACTTTCCCCTCTGTTCAGGCTGTTCATTGTCAAGTTAAAGATAAACAAAGCAGGACCCAACCATTTTTAAAATTTTAGTTGATCCTATGTTGGTCAAAAAAAAAATACATTTAATGTCACTCTCTTTTATATTCCTTTTTTCCATGCATGTGAGAATAAGTAAAGAAGCAGGGAAAAAGAAACAAAAGACCTTTCTTGAATAATGCTTTAGTTCGGGCATTGTAATTCCGCAGAGAAAGCTGAGAGGCAAACTCTAATCAAAAAAAGAAATGAAATTTTCCATTTAATTCCAAAGGAATGAAAATAGAACAAATGATTTTACTAAAGAAAAATGTGCAGAGGTCTGTGAAATCTTAAATACTCTGTAATAGCTCTATGATAATGCTAGGGATATATCCAGGCAAATGAAGATGAAGTCGCTGTGTTGACTTTAAGCTTCTGGATAATAACATGTGGTTAGGTTCAGAGTACAGCTCCTCTTCCTACTCTGTATCAAAACCTACAGTGAATTCCACTCTTAAAATATTACTGAAATATTAGGTGATGTAAAAAATGGTCTTAATTTACTAAGAATTGCTAGAAATTCAAAAAGGGGGCACCAGTGATGGGATCCTGCATGCTGCCTATTTTATATTTGGGCTTCTGATCACTAGCTTTGCATTTTAATTTTTCAAAAAATGTATTCCTTTTGTAGGGGAAGAAAAAAAGTCTGAGTAGTGCTTATAATATTCCTAGTTTCCTCATTAGGTCCACCTTTATTAATATGTGCTGTTTACATTTTAAAAACTTTTCTTGAAAGATAATGGGTTAAAAATTGCTGGCATTATTTTTAAGTATTGATGCCTAGATATAAAGGTATAGGTCAGTCATTCACCTTAGCCTTCTCCTCACAGGTCTGATTATCTTATAGCCACATATCAGTGTACTGATGAAACCATCGTCATTTACTTGAAAATTAAATAAGTCCTCATTGTATTCAGTTTGCCCCCTATCTCTTCATCATGCACAGCTTCCTTTAAAGCTACTCGGAAGTTCTATATAGAAGAGCTATAAGTAGGTGGGGAGAAAAGGGAGAAAAATCATACTGGGATAGGAAATCTGTTTTTTTAAATGAAACCTACTTCTGTAATCTCGTTTTGAGACATTGGTATATCCCTGGGGAATTTTCCACCTAATCTGCTGAATTAAAGAACTTTAGAAGTGATATGATGTTTGAACATATGAGAAACATTCTCCTTTAGTTCTTTAAAGCATTTCTCCCTGACTCATATGCAGCCCCTTTGTAATCCTTTCAGGCTGTAATGTTTCAAACTTAGGAAACAGGGAAGAGAAATTACTCAGGGCTTAAAGGTGGTTCAGTTATATCAGTTATCCATTTGTGTCCTAGGAAGGGAAGGCTAATGGCCAACTGAAAGCAGATGCCTCTTGCTCAAAAATAATAATAATAGCAACAACAACAATAACAGGTAGAAAACAAATGCCACAGTTTTTAAGGGAAATAGTCTTCCAAAACAGGAGGGTCTTTGGTCTGCTAAAGGAAAGCAAGGGAGAGTAAGGAACAGATTAAGAACCCTTTGGGGATAAAATTTTTAAAAATTAGACTTGAAAAACAAGAATTAAAAAAGAAAATTGTTTTGTAGCAAAGATGATAGTCCAATAAAGTTCCATTTTGGTGCCTGACTACTCATTAGTAGTACTCAGTTCTCAAGGGTACTGCCTGCTCTAGGGAGGTCCTACCAAATAGAAAAGTTTTCCAGGATGGGCCCAGTGATGGAGCATGTCAGACATCCAAGGATCAGTCTACTTGCATTTGAAGAGACTTCTCACCTTTTTATAAGGAGATGATTTTTTCAGCCACAGGAACTTTTAGCATTCTTCTAAATTGCAGAAGGATTATTGTTTGTGTCAGAGGAGGCAGTATCCAACACCAATTAAGTCACAAAGTTTTGAAGCCCTGAAATTAGTATAACAAGGCTGAGGGGAGAGGGGGACATTGTATCCCAACTTCTTCCTGGCTATCTGAAGGGTTAATTCAAGGAAACCTTCATAGACTCTCAAAATCTGAGACCATTTAGAGGCCAGACCCCCAAGTGTTTCATCCTCTCTACCTCTTCCCCCAAAGTGGTCCAATTTCAGTGACCTATCCCAGGTAACCCACAGGATCTGGCCAGTTAAAAGAGGTTAGAGGGATTTTTATTCCAATGTGCCCACCACTCCAGGTTAATCTCCTGACCATTTCCTAGTTTCCCTGTCACAAGAAACAGAATTCTAATTATATTTACTGAATTCAAAGTTATCTACTATCTGCTACTTTCCTAGGGTCATTCATCCTTTCTCTTTTAAAGGTTAGGGACTCCATTTATTCCCCTTTAATCCTCAGGCTATTTTCTTGCTGTTCAGGAGGCCTAAAAAAAAAAATAATAATAGGATGCATTTCATGGGGCCATTTGAAAGCTTGAAGTTTTCAAAAGTAACTTTTAACTCAGTATTTTGTCAGCACTGTCATCAACAAACATATATTGAGAACCTCCTATGTATAAGATACTCTTCTAAACCCTAGAAATATATGAAAGTATCTCCCTGTTCTCAAAATGCTTATAATCTGGGATGTATACTGTATAAACAGTCAATATAAAAAGACAACTTAAAGTTTTCTAGCATATACTAAGTGCCAAGCAAGTAGTGTTCATATAAGGACTGCAAGAGTTCAGGAAAGGAGGCAATCACTGATGATTGAGGAGAATTAAGTGTAAAGGAATAAGGAATGAAAATGGTAGTTAAAGAGGAATGCACAGAGCATGTTTGGGCAATATGGAGGAATGGGTTGTATAAAAGTAATGGAAAATCAGGTTCTAGAGGACCTCGAATGCCAAGCTAAGGATTTTGGATTTAGCCTGGCATTCAAGATGCCAGTTGATCTCTAGTTCCTTATACTTCATGATCTGTTAAGCATTATATGGAATACAAAGAAGTCTATGGCCATACTCTTTGCCCACATTGATAGCTGTAATATAAGCCCACTTCTTTCCATGATAAATACCCTATGAGTGGTATTAACAAAGTATTCTAGGAATTCAGAAGAGAGGGAGATCACTTCAGATGAAGCATTTGAGTAGCTCTTTTTCAAAGATAGAGTTTTGGAGCTGGGCTTTGAGGGTTCCTTAGTATTTCTATGGATAGAGGTAGCAGAAAATTTTTACCCCACAGGGTAGTCACAAGTCTCAAGTGAGGCAATGAATAAAACATTTTGCAAACATTAAAGAGCAACATAAATTTCCTCTTATCTTTATTCAAGGTGTGTTCAGTTTTATATACAATTCAGTTTGGATAGATTACATAGTTTTATATGTAGTGAGAAAAGAGACTGGAAAAGTAGGTATGGAACCAAACTAGAGCAGGCCTTGAATGCAGTAGTGAGGAATTTGGACTTTGTTATAGTAGGCAGTGAAGGAGCTAGTGAGCAATTTTGGGCAAGAGAGTGGTGAGATCAGAGCTGTACTTTCGAAAGAATAGCTGTCATTATTGCCTAAACTTTCTTGAAGACTGGAGCCAGAAAATCATTTAGGAGAGAAACTATTGAAAGTAGCCTAGGTGTAATGTAATGAGTATGAGATATGTCTCTAGCAAGGGAAATGGAAAAGGAGAGATGAAGAAGTAATTCAAGGTAAGTATTGATTAGGTATAGGAGGCCTAGGCAGTGAGCTCCTATGCATGTAATAGACACTAAATGTTTATTAAATTGAATTATCACCAAAGATGACTCCAAAATTTCCAGCTTAGATAGTGAGAGGGAGGGAGAGAAGGAATAGAGAGAGAGAGATTACTTTTTAAGCACCTACTATGTACTAGGCACTGTGTGTCCTGGGCAGGAGGGAGGGTGTCCTTTTACCACCACCACTACCCCAGCAGTCCTGGATAGGTTGTCAGACATGCTGGAGGAGGGGACAGGAGGAAAAGGGTACCTCTTGGTTGAAGTGGGGTGGGAAGGGGAGAAGGGAATCCCTAGTGTTGGTGAGTCTGACCACTTCCTGGCCATCCTAGATGGGTGCCTTATAATAGAAATAAACGAGTCAGGAAGAGGAACTATTTGGAGGGTGGCTTACGTAGAATTTTAAGTGCTAATAAGATATCTAGGAAGAAATGTCTAATAAGGAATTAGAGGTGCAGATATGGAACTCATGAAGAATATAAAGGACTATTACAGTAGCCTACTTAGTGGTCTCCTCCATGCCTCCAGTCTCTCTTCTCTTCAATACATCATCCTTGTAGCTACAAAATTGAAGTTCCTAAAAGCATAGATCTGACCATGTCACTTCCTTAATCAGGAAACCCTGGTGGTTCCCAGTTGTATCAAGGGTAAAATACAAACTCCTCTGGTTGGCATTTAAAGTACTTCACTTTGTCTCAATCAATCTGTGGTACAGAGAAACTGAGGCACAAAAGTCCAAACACGATCAATTTATTAGCAAGGCTAGCAGTTACTAATAAAAAGAGATCCAAGACTCCCCAGCACTCAAAGATGCCTCTGGCGGCCCCAGCAGCCTTTTTTATAGAGTGAAAAGATAACAGTTTATATGAGGAGCTAAAAGTAGTTCTGTGATGAAAACTGAACTAAGACAGAAATTGGCCTATATCAGGTAAGGATGGGCTTACAAATGACCTGACTCAGAAGAGAGGACCTCCAGACTCTGGGCTGTAGGGAAAACATGAAGTTGATCAGCGTTCTGTGGAAAGTCTAGTGTAAAGCAACTCCTAACTTAAGCAGGCAGAACATCTTATGACTCCAGGGACTTACCCTCCCTCCTCCCATCTAGGGGAAGAGTCCAGGCTATAGCCCAGAAAAATAAGGAAGTTCAGTTCTCATAAACTCTTATACTAAGGCCTATATAGTGAAATCTTACTCTAATCCATAATTACTTGATTCTAGTGAGTTACTACAATTGTCAATCAAATAATAATCAATAACCTATCTAACTTTTATACCATCTCACTCTCAACTCTCTGGGGAATACACATTCCTTCTCACCCTATACACTCTGTATTCCAGCCAAGCTAGCCTGATTGCCATTTCCTGTATACAGCATTCTATCTCTCACTTCTCTGTCCTTGGCAAGTGCCTCCCGTTTCTGGGCTGTACTCCCTTCTCACCTCTACCTCTTATAATCCCTAGCTTCCTGATTCCAAACCCCCACTCTCAATTACTAATGCTCTTGTCCACCTTTCCCTTTGTGTGTATTTTATATCCTTTGTGTTTACTTGTGTTCATTTTGTGCCTCCTTCCATAGAATGTAAGCACCTTGAGCACAGGGACTGTTTTGGTTTTGTATCCTCAACACTTAACTCCATCCCTGGAACATAGAAGACATTTAATATTGTTGGCACAATGAATGGTAGCCACAGAATTAGAATCTCAGTGTTAGAATGAGGCACAAAAGTCATCTAGTTCTGAATAAGCCTTTTGAATCTCCCATCAAAAACAAACACATTTTTAAAAATATATAAACCATGCCTCAGATTCCCCTCATTCTCATAAAAAGCCTCACATTTATTGCTGTTTCTTTTTGAAGGCCAAATAAGACCAAATGCTGCATAAATAAGATTCACATCTATATGACATATATGTAGTACATATATATGGGGCACCTAATTGCAAAATGTGAACTTATATGCTGTAGTTTGCTTTTTTCCTCCTCTCTTTCTAAATCATGTAAAATAGGTAGGGATTGTTTCTTTCTCCCTCAAAAGAGTTTATTTCAGGGACTATTATACTGAGAAAACTGTCATCAAGGAATTACATGGGAATAGATTAGGTACACAAGACACAGTAGTCAATGACTATAGTAATCTACTGTTTGATAAACCCAAAGACTCCATTTTCTGGAATAATAGCTCACTAGTTTACAAAAAATGCTGGGAAAACTGGAAAACAGTATGGCAGAAAGTAGGCATAGACCAACATTTTACACTAGATATCAAGATAAGGTCAAAATGGGTACATGATTTAAACATGAAGGGTGATACCATAAGTAAATTATGAGGGTAAGGAATAGTTTACCTGTCAGATCTACGGAGAAGGGAAGAATTTATGACCAAATAGGAGATAGGAACATTATGAAATGCAATATGGATTATTTTGAGTACATTAAATTAAAAAGGTTTTGCACAAACAAAACCAGTGCAACTAGGATTAGAAGGGAAGCAGAAAGCTGGGAAACAATTTTTATAGCCAGTGTCTCTGACAAAGGCCTCATTTCTTAAATATATAGAGAACTGGGTCAAATTTGTAAGAGTACGAGTTATTTCCAAATTGATAAATGGTCAAAGGATATGAACAGGCAGTTTTCAGATGAAGAAATTAAAGCTATCTGTAGGCATATGAAAAAATGCTCTGCCACTATTGATTAGAGAAATGCAAATTGAAACAACTCTGAGGTACCACTTCATACCTATCAGATTGGCTGATATGACAAAAAAAGAAAATGGAAAATGTTGGAGCAGATGTGAGAAAATTGGAACACTAATGCATTGGTGGTGGAACTGTGAACTGATCCAACCATTCTGGAGAACAGTTTGGAACTATGCCCAAAGGGCTATAAAACTATATGTATAAAACTATAAAACCCTTTGATCCAGAAATACCACTACTAGGTCTGTATCCCAAAGAGATCATGAAAAAGGTGAAAGGACCCACATGTACAAAAATATTTATAGCAGCTTTTTGTAGTGGCAAAGAATTGGAAATTGAGAGGATGCCCATCAATTGAGGAATGGCTGAATGAGTTGTGATATAAGAATGTAATGGAATACTGTTGAGCAGGTGGATTTCAGAAAAAGCTGGAAAGACTTAAATGAACTGATTCTGAATGAAGTGAGTAGAACCAGAAGAACATTCTGTGAGATGACAGAATCAGCAAAGCTGCTCTGGCTGCCAGAGGCATCTTTGAGTGCTGGGGAGTCTTGGATCTCTTTTTATTAGTAACTGCTAGCCTTGCTAATAAATTGATCATGTTTGGACTTTTGTGCCTCAGTTTCTCTGTATCACCAATTGATCGAGACAGAATCATCTGTGAGATGACTAACTCACACTATTTTCTCTTTTTCGTTCTTTCTTCCTTGTGTTTTTTCCTTTTGTTCTGATTCTTCTTTCACAGCATGACTAATGTAGGAAAATTAAAAAAAAAAAGAATTACTTGAGATAGGAAGAGAAAATGGGCTGGTTGGTATGTGGCAAGAGCAAGGGGTGATAGATGTATCACCACAATTGTCCACTAATACCTTTTCAATCCAAAAAAAGCAGAGAGGGCCTCCAGCACATTGAGTGGACCCTTTATGTTGAACTTTTGGGAAAACATAGACAAGAGTTGCATATTTGGGTCAGGCGTGTTTGAGTTTCAACCTGTATCATTGAAAGGAAGTCCTGAATCACTGAGATCATAGATCCATTTGAGTGCTGTGCTCTGAAATAGGAACAACATATCCCAATGGATTAAAAACACAGTAAATAATTAGGAATCTCAGCTTTACCCCTACTCTGTTACTGATATAAAAGGCATTGGGTGAAGAACATAGTAGTACCTATATCTAAAAGGAATAGCCATTAACAATCAATTTTAGGGAATGAAGATGAGATATAAGTTGACTTGGAAGAAATTCTAGTCTTCTGCATAGAATTAATAGTTGAAGCCATGGAAGTTGATAATGAGATCACCATGAGATAGACTAGAAGGAAAGGTTTGTACAAAGCCTTGGCAAACATCTATATTTGGGAGGTAAAAAAATGATTCAGAAAAACAGAGAGAGAAATAGAACCCGGCAAGCTGTGTATTGACTTAGCCACAAATTAACATTATTTATAATATATGTTTATTTATTTTGTTAAATATTTCCCATTCAGGGCAGCTAGCCCTGGAGTCAGGAGGACCTGAGTTCAAATCTGGCCTCAGACACTTGACATTTAATAGCTGTGTGACCCAGGGCAAGTCACTTAACCCCATTGCCTAACCAAAAAAATAAATAAATAAAAATAATAAAAATAAATATTTCCTGTTTACATTTTAATCAGGAAATTAAGATGGAAATTTTATGGCCACATGCTGCAGCTTGGGTTGGGAGTTTGACATCTGTAGTCTAGAAAATTGAGAGGCTAAATGACTCATCCAGGTGTTACATAACTAGTGTGTGTGTTAGAGGCAGGACTTGAATCCAGGTCTTTCTGGATTGGACACTAACTGTCTATCTACTCTATCACCCTGACTTTCATATTAAGCTAATCCAATAAAAGCTTTTCTGAAATAGTATATTGTAAAATTTAAAAATGTAATTTGAAAATTGTAAAAATGTTTTCGATGTGCAAAATCTGTAAAATAAATCTTAACACCTAAATGTCTAGAAACAATGTATTGAACTAAATACCAGTATGTTTATGACTAGAATTTAATGGCAGTTAATATAAAATGTATATGGGAATTTTAATTCATGACATGCTTAGTATGAGTCGTATAGTATGACTACTAAAAAGCTATACACTCTGAGTTTGCATTCATCAAAGTATAGTGTTGAAATTGTACTATAATGGAAACACAGTAGTAGGCATCAGAAGACAGTATTAATCTTGACACAAGCATTTAGTAGCTGTGTGATCTTAGGCATGTCATATGACTTTTACACTTCCAGGCCTTTGTCCCTTTCCTCATCTACAAAACAGAAATAAACCTTTCCCTGTCTAGATCAACGAGGTATTGTAAGAATCACACGAGATAATGTATGTAAATGTACTTTGACATCCATACAGCATTCTCAGAAAGTAAGGGGTTACTATTTCTCTAAACTATTCAAGCCACATCTGAAATATTGCTTATTTCCAGGCCCCATGTTTTGAGAGGAGCGTTAACAGTGTATGTTTAGGGTAAGGCAGCCAGGATTATGAGGGGCCTTTAACTGTTATCAGGAGGAATGAAGAAGTTTAGCCTAGAGATAGAAGAGACATATTTCTTTTCAAATATTTAAAGGACTGTCGTGTACAAGGGGACATAGATTTGTTTTGTGTTGCTCCAGAGGACTGGAGATGATTGGATTGATAGATGACAGTTAAACAAAGGCAGAGATATAAGAAAAAACTTTCAAACAGTTATAGCTGGCCAGAAGTGCAGCCTTTAAAGTAGTGATGTAACTTCAATCAAGCAAGCAGAGTGCCAGATGATTATCACAGAAAATGCTGACAAGATCCCTGCATCGCATGAGAGATAGTACTAGATATCCTATAACGTTTCTTCCATTTCTGTGATGCTAAAAGTTGCTTTATAGCTTTTACTTGACATGTTAATTCTCTCTAATTCATCAATTCCAAAAATAATTGAGTATGCAGTATATGTGCTAGGCATGTATAGAGTGTGCAAAGAAATAAGTCTAAGCCACAATCAGGTTCTTAAGGAACCCACATCTTACTAAGTGATATATATGAGCAATATCATGACAGTATAAAATAATACATGTTGTATGTGTTATGTCCCCCTGTAGAAGGTAAACTCATTGAACGTAGAAATGATTTCATTTTCGTCCTTGTATCCCCAGCACCTAACATAATAGGTGCTTAATAAGTGCTTATCAAAATATTAATTAATTAGTTCATTGCCACATAAGGTATATAAATAATGTGCCTTGGGAATTCAGAAGAGAAAAAGAATACTGTGGCCTACAATGGGCAGGGAAAGCTTCCTGAAAAAAAGTTCCTTGAGTTAATTCTTGAAAAGTGGATAGGATTTGAATTGTCAGAGAAGGAAAAGATGTGGTAAGTAGAGGTGCAGTGGCAGAAATGAATGTGACATGTTTCATTAGGGTATAAAACACTTTGGCTGAAGCAGACAGTTCCAATGGGAGTAAATCAGAGGTAAAATACAAAATATAGGATGGAACAATATTGTAGCCCACCTTAAGTGCAAGGCTCTAAAGACTTTAGATTCTAAGCAGTAGGAAATCATTGAAGATTTTGATTAGGGCATGGTGACGTGATTAAAGAAGTGTTTTAGGGAGGATGATTTGGCAACGGTAAGAAAAATTGATTAGAAGGAGAAGAGTAGAAGGCAACAATAGCAGTTAAATAAATATCTTATTACAATGTGGTCAGATGTAAAGTTATAAGGATTGGTGATTGCAATGAGAATAGAAAATAATGAGTGGATATGAATGGCAGTATGAAGGAAGAATTAGGGTTGGGGGAAGGAATAGCTATTCGTTGACTATAGGGATTAAGAAAAAAGAATAGTCAAAGATGAATTTGAAACTTTGAGTTTAGATGACTGATTTCCCATATTCTTTTCCCTTTCTCTTCAACCTTCTGGGAGGAGGGTGAGATTGCTGGGGTTTAGTGGGGGGGAAAAGATGACTTCAATTTTTGAATATTTTGAGTTTGAGGTGCTATCCAAGGGGGAATGCTCACTCGATAATTGGTAATACAGAACTGGATACTTTAAGATGGAAGTTAGCACTGAAGATAGAAATCTTACAGTAATTCATATGGCAAATGTCATAAACATACATAGTAAACATTTATTAAGTGACTCTTATGTCCCAGGCACAGTGCTAAGTGCAAATAACTTAAAAGAAAGAGAATATAGATAGAAAAGAACAGGAGCTGGGGATTAAACATTAAGAAATAGCCACAGTTGTAGTAGAAAAAAAGAAAGGAGTGCCAAAAGAGAATCACAGGGTTATGAAATTTTAGAGTTAGTAGAGTCCGCAGCAGCTATCTAGACTAAATCTATGCCCAAAAAGAATCCCCACCCCACTATAAAACACCTAGCAAGTAGACATCCGTCCTCTGCTTACATCTCTTAACGAGGAGGAACTGACTACATTCCTAGGCAACCTGTTTTACTTACAAATACTGATGGTTAGTGAGGTTTTTTTGGACATCAAAAAACCTGACTTTGCATGTTCCAACCATTGCTCTTAGCTCTGCCCTTTAGAGTCAGATAGAACAAATCTAATCCCTGATCTACATGACTGTGAACGAAGCAGAATTGCAGTAGCTCAAGAGAAATGTGAGATGCACAAATTTAGAGATATCTCCACTCCAAATGTTCATCTAGACTGTTTGTGCCTGACCTCTGGTAGAGCCTTTGGAGCTCATATTGATCAGCCACAGTAGGACACACATTACCTTGACTCCTACTTAGTGATGTGTATTTTGGTCCTCTTTGAGAAGGAAGGACAACAACCAACCAAGCAGCCCATCAGATACTTGAAGACATCTGTCATGTTCCCCTTAGTCTTCTGTCTCTAGAACATACCAGTTCTTTCAAATAGTGCTCATCTGACATGGACTCCAGGCTTTTCAGTGTCCTGGTTGTTCTCATTTGGACATCCTCTAGATGATCAGTGTCTTTCCTACATTGTTGTGTCCAAAACTGAACACAGTGCTCCAGATGCGGTCTGCCTCTTTCAGAATGAAAGAAATCTAGTCATCAGTGTTTCAGAAAGGAAAATCATGGAAAAAGAAGTCAGTAATGGCAGATATCATAGGACTCTTTTTTTTTTTCATTTCATAATATCACTAGTCTTGAAGTAGTCACTTGTAAGCGAGTTTGCCTGACTAGACTGAAATGCTTTGGAGGGAATTCAGCACAAGAACCTCAAGAATGCCATCAGAAAAAATGAAGAGATTGTTGTAAAGGGATGTGAGTTTTACAAAATAGGTACAATATATATAAATGTGACTTCTTATTGTTTACATGTTCATGATATCCTGTGGACGTTAGATATTATTCATTAGTGCTCTTTGTGATACTGTGCTCTTAACTATGAATCTGCATGAAAATTATGAGTAGGAATAAATATTCAGGCTTTCTTGATGGGGAGAGATGCACATATGAGCATTAGCAGTCAGGCACATGGTTGCCAGCACTCAAACAATCTGCTTCCCTCTTCTCCTCCAACTAGTCAGATGCACTATCAGCTTTTTAAAACATTTTTTATTTTTCTCCCTGAAAATCAATGCTTTCAGAGAGTTGATTCTGTCATTTAACTATGACTTAACAATGACTTATGTCATTTATTTGTGTATTAGTAAAGCTGACTATAAAGAAGCAGACCTTCAGTCTAATCATAGACAATATCAGCAGATAAGAAAGAGTATGACTAAGGTTTTACTAATATCTTTCATTAAAAATTAGCTAGTTTTAGTTAAAAAAATTACCATCTCAACTTAATTATCTTGTTGCAAGTTCTAAAAACCTTGTTATAATAAACTCCATTATTTCTAATATTTATTTTTATCTCATTTCATTACCTCAGAAAATAAGGGTGGCCTGTGTTTTTAATGTATTAACAAGAGTGCTTCAAACCCAGAAAGTGGAAAAAAAAAGTTTATCCTCCAGTTTTCCCTAGCATTTTTTCTGTCTTACTCATACCTATCATTTTCTATTTTGCATCATGTTCATTTGTGTACACATTGTATCTATATATTTCTCCCCTCCCAACTTTTTTAAAACTTTCCTTTAGTCAAGAATTATATCATTTCTCATCTTTGTATACCTGGCCCCTAGACAGTGCCTTTCACTTAGTAAGTGCGTAGTGTTTATTGAATTGAAATTTTCATACACCAGCCCCATCTTGTTCCTTCTCTCACTCTCTTGTGTCTTTGTGTGTGTTGTTTTGTTCGGGTGGGTAGTTTGAGTATTTAGGTCAGTTTTGTTGAGGAGGTTGGAATGGTTAACGAGATGGGGATGAATAGAATTGAAGGATAATTTCTTCTTGATGACAGGACAAAAGAATTGTCAACTCATTTCTGAGCTCACTTCAGTTTTCTTTTAATCAAAGTGCAAACAGCAGCAATCAAGTCTCATTATACTAAGACTACTGTATTTAAAAAAAAAAAAAGACCAGAGAAAAAATTGTATAGTATATAGACTCTGAAAGAGCTGGAAAGGAACTTTAGAAATTATTTAGTATAGCCTTATCATTTTAGAAAGCGAAAGGAAATTCAGAAAAGTGAAGTGATTTGCCCAGCATCATACAAACACACTTAGTGGCCAAAGCCAAAACAAGAACCAAGTTTTCCTCATGTATAGTTGAGGCCTTTTTTTATTGTCACCAGTACGTGTTTCTTGGAACATGAAAGAGCCTTGCTTTACATAACTCTGATGCCTTGGAAGGTATATATTTTCATAAGATTTTTTCTGAATTCACTTAAAGTCCTGGTTTCCATGACATACATAATCAGGAAGTATTTTGCATTAACTAGGAGAGGGAAAATTGTCTGAGATGTGTAAATGTAATATAGAGCTCTTTCCCTGCCCAAACACTAACTTCAATAACATTTATTCATTAAAGAACAACTTAAATAGTATATTGATTCTATCACTTGAAGATGAACATTTCAGCTGGTTCAGAATGACCAATAAAAGTTATTAATCTTGCCATATTTCATGTCTTTTAAAAAATACCATTCTTTTTATTTCAAATTATTTACAGCTTTTCATTTCAAAGGGGAAAACAAGTGTTTTATTTAGTGTTTTATTATATTAATTTTATACTATATTAATTTGTTATATCAATTTAAATAAAATCCATCCAGTAAGATATCTCCATAAAGAATTTTGTAGCCATATATTCCTCTAATAAATGCAGGACTTTGTTATTATGTGAGCTAATGGCTTCAGTCTTTTTACAAAGAATGGTGATTGGTAAATGATTGCTAAAATCCTAAGAATTCTGTTTCCTCTTACCTGATATTTCAGTGCCTTTACATTGTAATTTAATTCACTTTTAAACTAGTTTGATGTAGTTTGAATGCTTCATTTGGTATGTTAACTGAACGATTTAATTTTTTTTTCAAATCAGATTGGAGACATAAAAATGGCTGAAAAGTATTTTCAAGATGTTGAGAGAGTAGCACAGAAATTGGATGGACTTCAGAGTAAAATAATGGTTTTAATGAACAGGTATATATTTTAACCTGAATATAAGACATCTTTTTTTAGAACTCCTGCAAAAGTTTTAAATTGTACTAACTGAACATTAAAACCCTTTAGAGAGCTTCTCTCTCATCTTTACTTCTTTACTAAGAAAGAAGTCTGTCAGGGCTAAGACTAGTTGCAAGACAAGACACAGGAGATTACAAGGACTAACAGCACCTACTTCCCAGGATTGTTGTGAGAATCAAATGAGATAATGTTTGTAAAATGCTTAGCACAATGCCTGGCACATCGTAGGCACTATATAAATGTTAGTTATCATTACTATTACTATTATTGTCATTATTATTAATATAGTTACGTTAGCCTGAATTGAAATTATGTTCCTTTAATCATGAAAATTGATTTTAAGGGTCCTTATTCCTTTGGTTCTTCACACCATTGCTTATATTACCCCCAGTTTTAATTGAATTTGCATCAATGTTTGCTTTGGGTGGCTGACACTATTTTGTTTCATGTATTTTGGTGTTCTGTTGAGGAATCTGACTTTATGAGTAAAATGGCATCTTAATAACATGCAGCCTCATGTGCATATACATTTATTAAGATACAAGCTGTCATATATGGTATGTAGGGAACATATAAGAATTGCAAATACAGAGCAGACAGGTATCAGTTTTTATAGCAGAAAGTAATTTTAGGTTGAGTTCCTGTGTGTAAATTAATGAAACTTAGATTCACTTTATTTTGCTAGCCAGAATGTATAAAATTGTTCAATCAACTAAAATGTCACTACCTCCGTCTGGAAAGCATTAACACCCAGACTGCTCAAGATTACACTTTGAAGAGCAAATGTCAGAAATGCTCATGTCTTCAAAGTTACGGGTTGGGGGAAGGGGACAGCATCACTCCATCAATTCTGTTTGATACATTATCCTTTTGAGTTCTCCGAGGTAATTGCTTTTTGTGTCACTTACGTTCCAGAGCATTCCTTCATCTCGGACAGAATAACTTTGCGGAGGCTCACAGATTCTTCACAGAAATTCTGAGGACTGAGCCAACAAATGCAGTGGTAAACTACCCAAGGAGAAGCGTTTTGAGTAACCCTAGAACGCAAGACACAGTATAGCACAACGGGCTTTAATGAAGCAAATATGTATATGGAACATTCTGCTGAGCACTGGAAGTGGGGAGGAGGGCAGTAAAGGAAAAAATCAAGGGTTAGGTGACTTCAGTACCTGTCCTCAAGCACTTTCCTGCCTGAGCTAGCTGTAATATAAAATATTACAGGAGAAGTGCATTAGGGAAGGGTGAAGTAGTCTTGGGCTTCAATGCATTCTGCAGATTCACAGAATCAGATTTAGAGCAGAAAGGAGCATTAGAGGTCATCTAATAGAACCCTAGAGACCATCTGGTAGCCCCCTTCGTTTTATAGATGAGAAAACTGAGTTCCAGAGAAGTTAAGTGACTTGCCCAAAGTCACATGTGTAGAATTAGTGGCAGAAATGGACTTTAAACTCAGATCTTCTGGAAGAAAAAAAAAATCCAGTCCTCTTTCCATTGTACCATGATGACTCTCCATAAAAAATTTGATTGGAGAGTTATCTGGGTCCTTGAGAAGCTAAATTACTTGCCTAGGATCACACAGGTAGTATATGTAAGACACTGGATTCAAAGGTAGGCTTATTATAGGTATATTAGGTTCTTGCTTCCAAGTCTGTCACTCTATCATCTGGAGCCTGGGAGTCAGCAGAGTAAGGTTCAAGTGCCAGCTCTGCTCCTACGTAGCCATATGACCCAGAGCTAGTCATTTCCTTTCTCTGGGCCTTAGCTTTTTTTCCTTTTTGTCAAATAAAGAAGCTGATTTAGATAGCTTCTAAGTCCCTTTCCTTCTGACTCATGGTCAGTTCCATTTGCATCAGGTTAACTTATTTTATCTAACTAGTGTGAGCTTTCTTTTACATTGATGGTCTTTTAAATCCTCAGTACCCACTGACCAGAATGTAGATCACAGGAACACTTAGTTGAAAACAAAGCCTAGTACAAAGGACTTGGGGTTTGGGGGAGTACTTGGGTATAGGAGAACAAGTAAATGTGTTTCTGAGCTAATTACAGAAGATATCTTTCCAAGCATTTAGTCAGCTGGTCTGATTCCATGGTCTGTGTTCTATTTCTCTAGGCTAATAACAATGCTGCTGTTTGTCTGCTTTATCTGGGGAAATTGAAGGATTCCCTCCGGCAGCTGGAAGGGATGGTTCAGCAGGATCCTAAACACTACCTCCATGAGAGTGTTCTTTTCAATTTGACAACTATGTATGAACTGGAGTCATCCCGGAGTATGCAGAAGAAGCAGTCTCTGCTTGAGGCTGTAGCTGTCAAAGAGGGTGACAGCTTTAACACTCAGTGTCTCAAGTTAGGATAGATCATTTAATTTTGCCAGTTCCTTTCCAGAAAGGCTAATTAAAAACTGTATATACTAAAGCTAATATATAAACGTTACTGTAACAGATTTTTTTAAATCTCTTGTATTATTGTAGTTTGGAGAGTAGCTGAGGTGTCTACAGGGCGTCTGGAGCAACCACCCAGGCTCTCCCAGCCCTGACAGTTTATTGAGCTTCAGCCAGCTTTCTCCCTGCAGCCCTGCCACTATTTTTGGAGAAAAAGGAGGTAAACATACTATTAGACTGTTATTCATAGCTAGAGACAATTTAAATTATGCAGTTGGAGGCCTTTTGTTTACTCACTGAAACTAACCTGCTTCATTTATTTATTTCTGAATATCCTAAGAGAGAAGTTGAAAAATATAATACAAACTAAACTCAGTATATGCCCAAGTATTCAAGGGAATTTATGAATAATGAAAGGGAAATTTCAAACACAGACTGCCATTTATTTTCTACAACTGGTAGTCACCTTCTACTGCATCTCCCTAAAACTAAATTCGTCAGTTTTATTAATCAAATTCTTTTTCAACCTCGTACTTAAAACCTTGAGTCTCAGACAAGTTTTTTAATCCAGGGGGAAAAATCCATCATTAAGTCTCTTCTCTTTTGTACTTCATAAACTAGGGGCAGGGGAGTGAAACATATAAATGAAGTATAATTTTTGAAGGTGAAATATACACATGTGTATAGTATTTTAGGGTATGTGTATATATATATATGTATGTATGTATGTATGTATGTATTAGTAAATTAGTAGATATTTGGGGGCCCAAAATATACATACATGTTAATCTTTTATGTTTGTGCTTTTGCCTATTACTATATTTAGGAATTGTTTTGTTTTCAGAAAGACCAATATACAAAAAAAGCAGATGAGGGGGTGATTATTCACATATCCTTCATTACTAAAGGATTCTTCACAATACAAAAGGATGATAAGGGCTTCTTAAATTGAAAGCATTTTAAATTATTCACTTTACACTAATTGGTCAAAATTAAATCTGTTGCAAAACATGAGGTAAACCTGTATTTCCTTTTGACTTGTAAAGTTTTTTCTAAAAATGCATGAATAGTTCCTCAAACACAGATATCTGTCTGTCTGGCAAACATTCTTAAAGTACTTCACTATATTTTAGATCAGGAATTCTTAACCTCAGGTTCATAAACCTATTTTTAAAACATTTTTATAACTATTTCAATATAATTGGTTTCCTTTGTAATCATTTGTATTTTGTTTTATGTATTTAAAAACATTCTGAGAAAGGAGAGTCCATAGGCCAAAAGTGTGGGCCATGGAAAACAAAAAGGTTAAGAAACCCTGCTTTAGAGACTGATTATAGAGATTAAAATGAAGAAAGCAAAAGAAATCTGAAATTACAATACTATCCTAAGAAGATTTTTTTAATCTAGGCTCACAGGGGGACAAAATTAAAACTTTTCACTTAAAAAAGGCCAAGTATCAGATGATGTAATTTGGAGTCTTTCACCTCGAGGACTGTACTTCTAATTTGGCCCCAGGGGAATGAGAGATGGAGGCTTTCCCTCTGGCTCAAATCTGGAACCAAATGGGGGACGGAGACAGGCAGTCTAAAGGGATTTGGCAGTGGATTATGGAATCTGTCATTTCTAGGTCAGTGGTTCAAAACAGGAGGAGGTCAGTTATGCATAAAAGTGGTTAATGTCTCATGGTTGTCTCCTAGACATAGCCGAAATAAATTGGAAATATGAATCATAATTCCTAGTAGGCAGTCATATACATCCCAGAAATCACTAACTTCATTCCCATTAATTGGTACACATAGTGAGAGTGTCACTAGAGAAGGGCCACACATTGAGTGGGTTCTACTGATCTGAATATCCTTTTAGGCCTACAAATGACTTCATCCAGTCAGAGTTATAGAGCTAATGGAGTTTAAGGATGAAAGAATACACATTGCAATTCTCACTGTGTTTTGTACTCTAGATAGCTTAAGCTTGGCGGGTATTTTTTTTTTTTTTACTTGTTTGAGTTTTTTTGCATTTTTTTTTTGTGGGAGGGGTAGTTTCTTTGGATTTTACTTTTTCAGTTAGTCTCTTGTGAGCTGTCAGACATAAGCAGAGAAATTATTTGCTTGTATATTTTCAACTAGTCTATCCAGTGGTGGTGTTAATATATTTGATGCACAATTGTTTATCTTTTTAGTGGATTTTAGGGATAAAAAGACAATTACCTGTACCTCTAGAAAGCTCAGTACTTGAACATCAAAGGAACCTGCCTGCTATGTAAAATCCTAAGCTTAAAATTGCATATCCTTTATAATTATTAAACCAGGTTTTTTAAACTTACATTAATATTATTAGTCTTATCCAAGAATTTTGAATTCATGAAGTCTGTGTTCATCATAAGGAGGAATTTATAATTACATACCTTCAATGTTATTTATGGGAAACTGTGGTATTATAGAAAGAAAAATGGTTTTGTAATAGAAAAGGTTCAGTTCCATTTTTGCTACTGATTATCTGTGTAGCCTTTGGGCAGTTATCTGTTTCATTCTTCTTGGCTTGAGGTTCCTCATCTGAAACTCAGGGAAAGGAAGGGGTCCCCTAAATTGTCTCCAAGGTCCCTTCCAGCTCTAGATCCTAAGATCTTTCCCTAGTCCTCAAAATAAAATGCAGAGACTTGATTAAAATATCTTTTCTTAGTTTTTTAAAAGTGTATACTTGATAGCTCAGCTTTTGTCTGTGTAACATTGTGACAGTTTCAAATATCCCATGATCCAGTGTGTAGGCAACTGGGATTTATTCTTTTTTGTTAAAAGGGAGATTAGCAGGAGTTAAAGAGAGATGCGCTTAGGTCCAGTAGTGCC
This sequence comes from Vombatus ursinus, assembly GCF_900497805.2. NCBI lineage: Eukaryota > Metazoa > Chordata > Mammalia > Diprotodontia > Vombatidae > Vombatus > Vombatus ursinus. The sequence goes on from NW_020954619.1 coordinate 39,077,118, forward strand.
TACCTCAGGCTTTCTTCCTGAAAGGTTTGTTGACATGGATTCATGCAATCAGAAAATTCAAAAGAACACTGGAAAAAGGGAGAGCTTTGCGCACATAGTGAACATTGGCCTGAGGCATTTTGTTTCTGAAATAAACACTACAGGGTTCACTAGGATCACCAGAACTTAAGTCCTAAAAATAAGGAAGACATTCTGAATCATAACAATAACAACAACACATTTCTATCACACTTTAACCTTTACAAATGTCTTCCCTCAGGTCCCTGCAAGGTAGCTAGTAAAAGTACTGTTATCCCTATTTTACAAATGAGGAAATAGGCTCAGAGGGTTAAGAGACTTTAGTGTGGTAATAAGGCTACAAAGTGTCTGAGCAGACATTTGAACCCAAGTCTCCTGACTCCTAGTCCATTACCATTTCCACTATGCCTTCCTGTCCAAGAAAGGTCATTCAGACTGTTTACTGCTTTGTGCAAAGTACATGGCTTTACTGTTTCCAAATTGTTTAAGGGGAGAACCCTACAGAAGCTAGCAAGATTTGGTAACTGATTGGATATGTGGGGCAAGAAAAAGGGGGAGTCGAGGATGGTATCAAAGTTTTGAAGTCACTTAACAAAGCAGATACAAATAACCTTTGGAGGACTCAGTGCTACGTAACTTAGGAAGTTTGCTTCTTTGTAGAGCTTTGTAATGGTTACTTGGAGGCCACAATACTGCCTCATGGAATTCCCTTTAAGCCTCAAGTGGTATTATTAGTTTCCCTTTCTCCCACACATGAATTATGAATTAGGCACAGATTTTCTTTGGTACATCCATACTTTGTTATTCACAACTAAAATGGGGGACTTGAAGTAGATGATATCTAAGGTTTTAAGAATTGTCATGAAGAAGATGGATTATAATTGTTCTGTTTGGCCCCAGAGGACTAAACGAGTAACAATTTTCTCTTTTAAGAATTTTTTATTTTTGTTTTTTAAATTTATTTTTTTATTAATTTATTTTGATTTATCAACAATCACTTCCATAAGCTTTTGAGTTTTAAATTTTTCTCCCCCTTCCTCCCTATCTCCCTCCCCAAGACAGCACGCAATCTAATGTAGGCTATACATATATATTCTTATTAAACATGTTTTCACATTAGTGATGTTGTAAGTAAGAATTAGAATAGGAGGAACCACCAGAAAGAGGAAACAAAACACATCAGAGGAAAAAAAATAGCAAATACTATGCTTTGATCTGCATTCAGAGTCCATAGTTCTTTCTTTGGACGTGGATAGCATTTTTCATCATGAGGCTTTTGGAGATGTCTTAGATCCTTGTATTGCTGAGAAGGGTTAAGTCTGTCAAAGTCAGTCATCACTCAATGTGACTGTTACTGTGTACAGCATTCTCCTGGTTCTGCTCACTTCACTCAGCATCAAACCATACAAGTCTTTCCAGGTTTATCTGAAGTCTGCCTGTTCATCATTTCTTATAGCACAATAGTATTCCATTACATTCATATATCACATTCACAATTATGATAACTCTGTGTCTTTCTCCTCATCCTTTTCCCCCCATTTATGCTTTTCTTTCTCCTTTCTCCTTTTCCCTCCTCACTAATGTTTTGCTTTTGGCCACCACCTCCCTCAGTCCCACCTCCCTTTTATTAGTCCCCTCCCTTTTCTTTACCCTTTTCCCTCCTACTGCCTATAGGGCATGTTAGATTTCTATACCTAACTGATTACGTTATCCCCTTCTTGAGCCAAATCTGATGAGAGTAAGGTTCAAACAATGCTCATCTCCCTCCCTTCTTTCCTTCTGCTCTAATAGGTTTTTGTGCCTTTTCCTGTGATGTAATTTACCCTTGTCTGACTCCTCCTTTCCTTTTCTCTCAGTACATTTGCTTAGTTAGAGCATATTAGTTCACTTACTTGGATCCATTTAACTCACTTGATTCGATTTTTTTCATCATTACATCAAAGTCAATTTATACCCACCCCCTTTATGTATACCCCTTTAACATGGTGTTAATAACAATACAGTTCTCAAGAATTACAAGTGTCATCTTCCCTTGTAGGGATGTAAAGAGTTTGCCCTTATTAATAACATGTTATTACTTTCTGTCCTGTTTACCTTTTTATGTCTCTCTTGAGTCTTGTGTTTTAAGATCAAATTTTCTGTTGAGCTCTGGTCTTTTTATCAGGAAGGTATTGGAAGTCCCCTATTTTGTTGAATATCCATCTCCTCTCCTGAAAGATCATGCTCATTTTTGCTGGGTAGTTGATCCTTGGTTGTAATCCAAGCTCCTTTGCCTTATGGAATATCGTATTCCACGACCTATGGTCTTTTAATGTAGAAGGTGTAAGGTCCTGTGTAATCTTGAATGTGGTTCCATGGTATTTGAATTGTTTCTTTCTGGCTGCTTGCAGTATTTTCTCTTTGACCTGGTAATTTTGGAATTTGGCTGCTATATTCCTTGGTGTTTTCAATTTGGGATCTCTTTCAGGAGGTGGTCGGTGGATTCTTTCTGTAACTATTTTACCCTCTGGTTCTAGGACCTCAGGGCTGTTTTCTTTTATGATTTCCTGAAAAATACTGTCTAGGCTCTTTTTTTCATTGTGATTTTCAGGTAGAACAATAATTTTTAAATTGTCTTTCCTGGTTCAATTTTCCAGGTCAGTTGTTTTACCAATGAGATATTTTACATTTTCATCTATTTTTTTCATTTTTTTGTTTTTGTTTGATTCTTGCTCTTTCATAGAGTCATTAGCTTCCATTTGCTCAATTCTAATTTTTAACAAATTGTTTTCTTCTATTAGATTTTGTACCTCCTTCCCCATTTGGCCAATTGTATGTTTTAGGGACTTGTTTTCTTCAGTGTACTTTTTTTCCCAGTTGGCCAATTGTATTTTTTAGGGACTTGTTTTCTTCCATATACTTTTTTTCCAGTTGGACAATTGTATTTTTTAAGGACTTGTTTTCTACAGTTAATTTTTGTCCTTCCTTTTCCAAGCTATTGACTCTCTCTTGCATACGTCTCATTTCTTTTTCCATTTTTTCTTCTACCTCTCTCATTTGACTTTTAAACTCCTTCCTGAGCTCTTCTAAGAAGGCTTTTTGGGCTTCAGACCAGTTCATATTCCCTTTTGAGGTTCCAGATGTGGATGTCCTCTTCAGAATTTCTGCTTTGATCTTCACTTTTCCCATAATAAGAATCTATCATATGTTTCTTTTTGCTCAAGGTGTTTGCTTATTTCCTGGCCTTTAAAGAGATTGGGCTCTCCTGTTGGGGAGCAGAGGGCACTGACCCAAGCTTCTTGTGTTGGGAACCTGGGGCCTGGTCGATGGCTTTGTGCACTGGGGCCTCCAGTGTTGGCAGGTGGAGGCTGTAGGATTCTGGCAGCTTACCTGGTGTTGGGCTGGAAACAGCAATACTGGAACTCTAGGGGTAGGATTGGGTAGTGTGGCTCCTGGAGATTTCCTGCTCACCCAGGCCTTTCCTTCCTTTTGCTTTCTTCAGTTCTTTTCAGATGGATGTTGTAGGGTGTTTATCGACCTGGGGCCCCTTGGAGCTCTGCTTCCCTTAGTTTTGCTGAGGCACTGGGAGAGCTAGTTACTGTAGAATGCCGAGGCACCTGGTGGTTTTCTGAGCTGGTTTTTACCAGTTCCGCTGCCCTCAATGAGGCAGTCGGGGTCCAGGTGTGGGTGTTTGCCTGCTCCACCACCTGGGCTTCAGGATTTCCTCTTGGTATGCTGAGGTAGGGCTTTCCACTAGCTTGCTGGGATGCCTCCTGTGCTGTACTGCTCCCCTTCCCCCAGGGTAAGAGGGGCCTTTCCAGTTAATCCCTCAAGCTACCTGGGCTACTGGGCTGCTGCACCCCATCTTTCTTCTGGTTCAGCTGTTCCAGAGTTTTTCCTGGGGTGATATTTTCTGGGCTTTCAGGGATTAATAAGGGAGAGTAAGAGACTCAACTCTTACTCCTCCATCTTGGCTCCTGGAAGCGGAAGTCCACAGTGATCCTTCTACCATCTTTTTTAAGAATTTTAAGAGAGGTAAATGTGAGCTTGATTTAGGGAGAAAACTTAGTAACTTCAGAAGTAGAATGGGCTACTCAGGGACATATTTGAACTCTGCCTCACTTGGAAGTCTTTAAGCCAAGGATGAATTGGTCACCTCTTTGGGGGATGGTGTAGGTATTTCTTAGGTACAAACTGGATTAAGGTAAGTAATCATACTTCAAGCTGACAGTTTCTTTTTGACAGTTCTTAATTGAAAAAATTAAGCCTATGCTGTACCCAAGCTCACTTGTCTCCAGAGGTGCAATCAGCTTCAGAGCAGTGAGGCTTCAAACCCAGGCACCAAACACAGGTCAGTGATCACTAGCTGAATGGCTGCACCAGGCTGCTGAGGGAATTAAGTTTTATGGTTCTCTTGGAGACTGAGACCACATTCATTTTGTTGCTTTCAAACACTGCAGTTTACCCATTTGTTAATTTGCTCATTGTTGAAAACAATTCTTATTAACCAGTCAAGGAACCAGATCCCTATGGTATATAGGCACGGACCAACAAATAATGACAAGGTGGGCAGATTCCTGGAAGGAGTTCTCCCATTGGCCACATTGGATATTTAAATGTCACAAACATTGACCGGAGCAACTGAATGTATGTGATAAGCTTGAGTACATTGCAGACCCATTTTTTATCTGCCCACTATATGCCACCTGTTGATTATCACACACATTAAACATACACAAAAGATATTAGAGTATCAATGCACCAATGCCAACCAAGCCTAACATTTTAATAGTATTCAGTTACCATAAGCAGATGTCCTCCATATTCCTATGGTAGATGACTGAAATACCTATAAAAACCTCCTCTAGGATGTTACATGAGGTTAACACGAGGTCCATGAACTTATTTTTTAAAAATATTTTGATAACTTTTTCAATATAATTGGTTTATTTTGTATTATTTTATTTTGTTTAATATTTTAAAACATTCTGAGAAGGATATTGAAGGTATCATAAGACTGCCAAAAGGATCAAGATAATAGCTAAGAATAGCATTTGTACAGTGCTTTAAGGTTTGCAAAACACTTTACAAATATTATTGCATTTTATCCTCACAACAGCCCTGAGAGCTGCTGTTGTTCCCATTTTACTGACCAGGAAACTGAAGCACAGAGAGTAAGTGACTTGCCTGAGGCCACAGAGCTAGTAGGTATCTGAGGCTGGATTTGAATGGTTAATAACCCTTGATCTAGAGTGTGTACAATATAAGAAGTATGATAATAGATCCTCCTAATCTTTACCAGATCAAGTAACCTGTAATTTCTCTCTCCGATGTCCCTCTGATCTCTTAATTTCCAAATCAAATAGCCTTTTATTAATCCTCATCCTTTTTAATCTTTGCAGCATTTGACACCACCTGGTTCTCCTATATACTCTTTCCGCTATCCATTTTCAGAATACTGTTCTCTCTTGTTTTTCCTTCTGCCTGTAAGCGTACCCCAAAACTGTCCTGGGCCTTCACTTTTCTCTCTGCACTCATTTATTGACCTCAGCTTCCGTGGATTTAATGACCATTTCTATGCTGGTGGCTCCCAGAATTCTTTATCTAGCCCTAGTATCTTCTAAGATCTAGCCCCATGTTATCAACTGGTTCTTGAACATTCAAATTGGATGTCCCATAGGCATGTCAAACACTGCACATCTAAAACACAACTTATCTTTTCTCCAAATCCATCCCTTTTCATAATTTCCCTAGTACCATTGAAGGTACCATCATCCTTAGAGTCATGAAGGTTTTGTAGCTTTGATAACTTTCTCAATTCTTTCTCTGAATCATCCTACATGTCCACTTTGCAAAATCTTTTCATTTCTTTCTCTCCAACATTGCTCATATATGTTCCCTCTTTTCTACCACCCAACCTCAGGCCTTTATCACCTCTCAGCTGGACTACTAAGCTCTGTGATCTACCGTACATATGTTCTGTGCACATGATGCTCCGCCTCTCACTCCCATGCCTTGCAATAGCTGCTATGTCTATGCCTGGAAATCGTGCCCTCTTCATCTCTTCTCACACACACACACACACACGCATGCATGCACAGTGCACACACACACATATATATGTATATATATACACACACATACATACACTTAAAGTACATGTTGTCTCCCTCATTAGAATGTAAGCTCCCTTAGAGATGTTGTCTTTATATCCCCAGCACCCACAGCAATTAATAAATCCTTGGTGATTTATCAGTTTAGATGACTTTTTAGCACAGACCTGAGTGTACCCAGTTACGTAATCTAATGGGACAACAAGAGACTTCTTCCTCAACCATCCTGCAGTCACCAAAGTCACCCTGAAAGCATAGACATCCCATTGTACTCTGAGTCCTTTCATCAGGATGGCTGGGCCTCTTCATTTTACAGGCTCCCCTCAAACCCACCTCAGAGAACTTTTTAAAAAATAAAGGAATGGGGCAGCTAGGTGGCACAATGGATAGAGCACTGGCCCTGAAGTCAGGAGTTCAAATCCAGCCTCAGACCAAACACTTAATACTAGCTGTGTGACCCTGGGCAAGTCACTTAACCCCAATTGCCTAAAAATAATAAAAAAAAAAAATTAAAAAATAAAGGAAGTCGGAAGGACCACAGGCAGAAGGTGTTCTATACATTGTTGGGGTCAATATATCCATTGTTTTTATCACCAGTGATTCCCTATTGTGAAATTAAATAGTCTTTTTCCCAGTCCTCATCCTTGACCTCTAGTATTTAAGTGCTGGCCATTGCCTCTTTCTGAGTTTTCAGGACCCTATTCTGGCATGATTCTCTTCCTACCTGTTAAGCCATTCCCATATCCTGCCTGTGTCTGGGTGTACCCCCCGGGCTGTGTCTTATACCCTCTCGCTGAATTTGTCAACATCCAGTTGCCTGCCTGATATAGCTTCTACCTGAGTGTGCTATAAGTATTTCAAACTCAACATGACCAAGACAGAACTCATTGTCCTTCCCCTTAAGCCCACTCTCTTCTCCTAAATTTTTTGTTTTTTATCACGGATACAATCATTCTTCCAGTGACCCAAGTTCAAAATCTGGTAGTCATTCATTGACTGACTTGAACTCTTACTCTCACCCCCCCATATCCAATCAGTTGTCAGGTCTTGTCAAATCTTTCCCCTCAATATCACTCATACATTCCCTTCTTTCTATTTACATCATACCCACCCTGTCCAGGCCTTAAGGCCTGTCACCTGAACAATTGCAAATAACATGTCTCCTTTAATCTAGTGCAGGCCTGAACAACCTGTGGGCCACCCAAAATCCTTTGGTGTGCCTGCAGCCATAAGCAGTCTATGGGCTGCAGGTTTTACAGGCCTGATCTAGTGTCTCCTGTTTCTAATAAATCTATCTTCCACGAGAATGCTAAATTGATGCTCCTAAAGTACAGACCTGATCATGTCACTATTGCTCAAGAAGCTTCATTGACTCCCGTTGGCTTTAGGCTAAAATACAACTCCTCTAGTTGACATTTAAAGCCCTTGACAATGTGATTCCAGTCTATCTTTCCAGGCTTATTTTTTAATAATTTACTACATATTGCTCCCTCTCACACACTCTGTGCTCTAGGCAAATTGGTCTGCTTGCTGCTTCTCATATACAACATTCCTTCTTACACTTTGGTTTCCCATGTTTGGAATATACTCCATCTTCCCCCTGCCTCCCCTTACCTCTTTGTCTTACCCCTACTCCTTCAAGGCTCAAGTGCCACCTCCAGTGAAAAGTTTTCCTATTGTGGGCATCAGGGAGATCCTCCCAGGTCCTCTATTTAAGAAAGGGACCTAGAGCAGATACCTTATCATTTCCCACTAGGCTGCCCTCCTAGACTTCATCATTGTCTCCAGAAACTCATCTTCCTGCAAGGTCACATCAACTCCAAAACTTAAACCTCCTCAGTACCACCTGCCCCTGGGGCCCCCTCCTTCCTTCTGATTGGAACAGAGACCTCACCCTAGATTTTCCATTAAGGAGGGAGCTTTGTATCCTGAACACTTAGCATAATGCGCACATAATAGATTCTTAATAAATGTTTATTGACTGTTGAATGCCGCCATTTGTTTTCCCCATCACGCTATTTTTTGAACTGATCTTGTATTTGCTTTTCTGTGAATATGTCTCCCTACTCCCAGTTCATTTTTTTGTACTTGTATCCCCAGTATCTATCAGTGCTTGGCACATAGTCAATTATTAATAAATCCTTGGTCTTTGACCCCTTCATTTTACATATGAGGAAACTGAAGCTCCAGTTAAATGACTTCCCCATGTTAGTGGTAGCATGAACCCAACTTTTAGTCCAATTTTCATCTTTGTAGAAAAATCTCATTGGTACTTGAAGTCAGACAAAATTTTTGGTTGGTAATTATGGCGGCAAAACTGCCATTCTAATTTTTTAGGCAAATTATGAATTAATCCCTGTCATCAAAAAACTCTGAGAAGTCTGACACTTTTTAAGTTAGGTAATTTAGGAGATAATGAACACATGTAAAGGACGTAGAAATCTGCCTTTGTGCCAATATCATGATTAATTTAAACATTAAAGAACAGTCATGGATATTAAAAAATAAAAGGAACCATTCAACTAGCTACCCTCCTCCCCTGCTCCAGCAGGCAAAACTGATCTTAATTAAACATGTAATAAGTACTTGTTATGCAGGCAGCTACCTATAAGGATGATTTTAATATGCCAGCATTCCTCCTGCCCCAAAATATTTCCCTCATGGTTCCTGAAGTTGCCATAAACAATCACTCTTCTTAATTAAGACTGGAGCAAAATCTCATTTTTTGTCTGGAAGGAATAAATGCAAGACACACTGAATGCCTACTCTGAACTGGGTGCTAGAGGTCTCCAAGATGAAAAACCTCTGCTTTCAGGGGGGCTAATAGAATAGCAAAAAACCACCTTACAACATGAAATGTTTTAAGTACTTAATATGAGGTGTCTTCATTAGAGAAGGAGGAGATAGTATCTGAATTGGAGAAAGAGGTGGCAAAAAGAAGGTGACATTTAACTAGTGCCTGAAGAGATCTGTACAGTTTCGAGTGTATGGAGGAAGGTGGGCATTCCAAATATGTGAATGAGCATGAGCGAAAAGGCATGAATGATACATATTGAGCACACAGCATGTAGTCTGGTGTGACTGAATTTTAGTCTACATAGTGGAGGGCAGGGAGAGCAAGAGCAGATGAAGGGTAGGAGATTAAAGCTTCAGAGATATGTGCAGGGCATGAAGAGTCTGAAATGGCGGGTATGACTAAAACACGAACTTACACATGTTAAATAGAGCAAGAACATGGAACAGTCATACTGAGCTTCCATGTATAGCATTTATATAGGTAACGCAATGTGCAAATGGGCTTCCACATGTAGAGAAAGGGGTTCAGGTTTATTTTTATTTTGTTCTGTTTTGCCTTTATATATCCAGTGTCTGGCACATAATAAATCCTTGATAAATGCTTATTGACTTGTAATGGCACATATATGTAATAATGATGGTCCTAGGTATAATAACATATATGTGTGTACATATACTCACATATATGTGTATGTGTTTTTGGTAGTCTAAGAATGATGATAATTTATGTTTTTTCTCTCCTGTAGGGATTCTTCCCTACAGGAATTTCCTCCATTCCCACCTCAGCTCCCTTAAATGGGAACGGTGTTTCCCATTTCTCTAGGGGCCAAACCTTCACTCCTCTTCCTCCTCCCTGTCCTTCTTGCCCTCTTATCTCTTGGTTCTCCTACTGACAATTCCTTCACTGTCTCCTTTGCTTTATAAGTATTTAGATTCACCCTTTAAATTCTGGTTGTAATCATAAGGCTCTCTCCTAGAAGCTCAGATCTATGCTTAAGAAGAATCACTTTTGCATCTAAGTGTGAGATACAGTAAGGTAGGGAGAGTTTTAAGATGAGACTAATTAGGAGGTATTACAATCATCTAGGGGAGAGGAAGGGCCTGAACTATAGTGATAACTCTATGGAAAGAGAATAAGTCAAGTACAAGAGATATTGTGGAGGTAGAAACATCAAGATTAGGCATCTGTTTAGATATGAGGAAGAATGAGGAGTCAAAAACACCAAGGTTTCAAACCTGAGAGACAAAGGGAACGAAAGAACAAGAGAAATGACCCTGTTCAAGAATGCTGATACTGACCATCAGGCAATTCCTTAAATATTTGTCAGGCAAGCATAAATGTCTCTTTATTTGAGGCAGCTAGGTGCACAGTGGATAGCGTGCTTATAGTCAGGAAGACCTGGGTTCAAAACTGATCTCAGACACTTACTAGTATTGTAACCCTAGATGAGTTACTTAACCTCCGCTTGGTTGTTTCCTTATCTGTAAAATGGGGGTAATAATGGCACCTACCTTCCAGAGTTATTGTCAGGATAAAAAGAAGATAATATTCATAAAGAAATTTGTACAGTGCCTGGCACGTAGTAGGTAATATATAAATGCTAGCTATCATTTATTGCTATTTCATCTAGGACCTTATTTCATATCTTTGCTGGTGGGGGGTGGGTGGGGAGAGGGGGACAAGGGGTGTCCATTGATGTTTGTAGAGTTCATGTAATACTTTTTGTAGGAAGAAAGTGAGAAAGGCTTTCATCACGTCAGATGGACCCCTAAGATAAATTTATGAGAAGCCGTGAACAACAGTCACACATGATTGGCAGATCTTTCTCATTAAAGAGACTTCCTAAATGATGACATCACAGATCCACTTGAGTTTTTGAGCTGCTGCACAAAGGAGCCTTCTTATTTTATTCAGTTTAACTAGCTTAACTATACCGGTAATAAAATGTAGGGGAATTACTCAATTGTAACCTATACCACATATTCCATTCTGGCTCAGTTCAGTAGTTCAGTGGGTAGAGCACTGGACCTGGAGTGAGGAAGACCTAAGTTCAAATCTGGCTGTAGCCACTTATTAGCTTGCATGACCCTAGCAAGGCAAGTCACTTAGGCTATTTCTGCCTTAGTTATCTCAGCTGTAAAATGAGGATAATAGCACCTACCTTAAATGGATGTGAGGACCAAATGACATAATATTAGTAAAGTGATTAGTCAATCAGTTAACATTTGTTAAGTACCTGCTGTATGTCAGGCACTATGCTAAGCATTGGGGATACAAAAAGATGTAAAAGATAGTCCCTGCTCTCAAGGAGCCTACAACCTAATGGGGGAGATAACATGCAAAAAATATATACAAAGCACAATATGTACAGGATAAATAGGAAATAATTAACAGAAGGAAGGTACTAGAATTAAGAGGTTTTAGGAAAGGCTTTCCTTAAAAGATGGGATTTTAGTTGGGACTTAAATAGGAAACTAGGGAGGTCAGTAGTCAAAGTGGGGAAGAAGAGTGTTCCAGGCATGGGAGAGAGGCAGAGAATGTGCAGAGCCAAGAGATAGAGTGTTTTGTTTGTGGAACATCCAGGAGGCCAATGTCACTGGATCGAAGAATAAATGTTGGGGAGTAAGGTGTAAGAAAACTGGAAAGGTAGGAGAGGGCTGACTTATGAAAGGCCTTTGAATGCCAAACAGCATTTTCTATTTGTTCCTGAAAGCAATAGGTAGTTTACTGAGTAGAGGGTGACGTGATCAGACCTGCATATTAGGAAATAATCACTTTAGGGAATGAATGGATAATGGATTGGAGTGGGGAGAGACTTAAAGCAGACAGATCCACCATCAGGATATTGTAGTAATCAAGGCTTGAGGTGATACAAAATGCTCTGTTTGGCATTCAGAGACCTCCATAACCCAGCCCACTCCTACTTTTCCATCAAGGCATGAGGTGATGCGATGAAGGCCTGCACTAGAATAGTGGCAGTGTCAGAAGAGAGAAGACAGCATATTGGAGAGGTATTGGAAAGGTGAAACTGACAGGCCTTGGCAACACACTGGATATGGGGGGTGAGAGAGTAAGGTGTTCAAGATGACTGCCAGTTTCTGAGCCTTAGAGCCAGGAGGGTGGTGTTACTCTCTTCAGTAATAGAGAAAATAAGAGTGAGGGAGATTTTAAGAGAAAAGATGGATTCAGTTTTGGACATGCTGAGTTTAAGATGTCTTTTGGACATCCAGTTCAAGACATCTGAAAGGCAGTTAGAGATGCAAGATTGGAAGCCAACTCCTACTGCTATTCAGGGGCATGTTATCTAATATTCAGAGTTTAAAAACAAAAAGTAAATGTTTCATTTTAAAACTGCATGATATTTTTTATTCCTAAGTGCCAACACTGAATCATTTCCCCAATCAGAAGCCCCCTTGTTTTCCTGTTACTTGGTCCCCCAGATCGTTACAGGAACAGGCACAAGGCTTTGCAAATTATTCAAACCCCAGCATCTGTTGCACAAATGCTGTTTCAGCATGTTCTCTGCATTTTATTAGGAGAAACTACTACTGTTTAAATAAAAATGTTATGGGGGTAACTAAGTTTATAACTTGCAAACTCAATGAGCCATTAAATGGGTGGCATTCTTGCCTCCAGTTTGAGCATCCATCAAAAACATGTGGGAAGCTATTACCCCTGCAAAGAGTAAAACATTTCTGATATGCAAAGCACAATACAACAAAATACCCAGCTGAGATTACAGTCTCCACTCCATCCTTCAAGGCCCAGCTCAAATGTTATTTTCTCCTTGAAGCGTCACCTGATCATTTCTGCCGGAAGTGAGCATACTCCCTCTCCTCAGGACTCACAGCACCTTGTGCAGTGCTTACAGAGAGGCAACATCATAGTACAATTGAGCGTGTACAGCATCCAGAGTTAGAAGAGATGGGGGTTTGAATCCTACCTCTGACAGTGTCAGTGTAGCCCAAGCATCACTATGGCACCATAAGCAATAAACCTTAGTTTCAGTCTCTGTAAAATGTGAATAATAATATCTATAGTCACTGTCTCACAGAGCTTCTGGGAGACTCAAATGAGATGTCTGTCAAAAAAACAAACACTTTGTAAATCTATGTAAGTGTTAACAGTTACAGTTCTTCCACATCCTGTGTTGTGTCATAGTTATTTGTTTCTTGGAGGTGGGGGTGGAATGGTGGTGAATAAGGCAATGAAGGCCTAGACCCCGGACCAGGTACGATAAACTCTGCCTGCTGACAACCCCAACCACTGTGTGTGAATATGTATGTGTGTGCATATATACATATATGTATATATACATATAAATACACGTTTGTATGATAAATTGGGGTAGCCTTTACATATACAGGATACCTTGGAGATAGTCTCAGAAAGAAGACATGAAAGTCAAGGACTGGAAAAGGCTTCTTGGAGAGGGCAGGACTTTAGCTGGGACCTCAGGGAAGATAGTAGGCAGAAATGAGGAAAGAGAATTTCCAGGCATGAAGGATAGCTAATGAAAACGGTGAGAGTTGGGAGATGGGGTGTCAAGTGCATGGAAGAATGTGGAGGCCCGTGCTGCTGGATTGCAGAGGATATGGATGGAAGTAAGGAGGAAGAAGAGTGGAAAAGTAGGAAGAGGCCAGGTTATGAAAGGCTTTGAATGCCGAAGAAAAGTATGTGTATAATAATGGCAGTAAATGGCCAAATGGAGGCCTCAGTCTTTTCCTTCTCGCTCGCCATGAGGTGTGAGGATGAGTATCTAAGTTCCAAATGAGAATGTTCCTGTGTCTCCCTACCTCCTCTCCCCACCACCCACCCCCAGACAGCTGATGATCTCATAGCCTCCTAGTCAAGCCTAAGCCTGGAATTGGGCCATGTCTTGATTGTGTCTTCTTTCTTTTGGTTTAGAACCTAATGAGATCTTAAAGGATGGGAAGAGACATCAGACGTCCAGGAAATAGACTTTACCAGTTTGCACATGGGCCTGGCATCAGCCCTGCTGCTGGGTCAAGCTGGTAACTCCCAGGAGACTGAGTGTGGGATGGGTGGTGTCAGTTCCTTTCATATTCAGGCAGCAAAATGAGTAACTTATGTAGGAAAGAAACTAGAGAGTCTGCAATATTCCAAGCAGCCAAATTAGTGGTCAAGAGTGTTATAGAAATGGAGACTTGTAATGAACAGATATATTGAGATGTTCACAAGGCCAGTGAAATGAGGAAGAACAAACTGAAAAAAAAAATACATCCTCCGTGGAGAAAGCAAGTGCCAGTTTGTAATATAATAGATACATGTGTTGTAGTTTTTTTAAAGTTATACAAGAGCTGGTAACTTCTGACCTTCATTCATTCAGCAAACAAGCAGAGGTTTCCAATTAATTTAGAAGATTTGTGCACACAGCTGTGACTCAGGATCATACCAGTTATGTCCTTGCTTATATCTTGGGGGAGGAAAGCGTTGAATAACTAGAGACAAAAGTTTTTCTAAGTCCCTGTTCAAGATGTGCAAGCCTTGGGGTTTACTCTATTGGCTCAGACTTTAAAGAACGTAGAATTGGGGGCTGAATCATTAGGGATAGGTCTACAAAAGAGAGAATAAACATACAGACCAAGCTGACAGCTTATTGAAAGGCCAGATCCTGAGGGAATTGGATATTTCTTGGGAGATAGACTCCTCTGAGTTATTTCTAGAGAAAGATAATTGCTAACACCAATGCTGAGAGTTGCAAAGGAAACAAAACTACTCTCTAGTCCTAGGGGAACTGTGTACTAATTAGGAGATGGGTCTCCAAGGGAACATCCATCCTCCTTTTTAGATCAGGGGTCCTTAATTTGGGGTCCATGGACAGATTTCAAGAACTGTAAACTTGGGTGGGAAAAAATTGTCTTTATCTTTGATAACATCCATATGAAATTGAGCACTTCCTTCAATTAATTTTTTTTTCAGTTTCTGAGGAAGGGTTCATAAGTTCCCCAGACTGCCAAGCAGATCCTTGACACAAAAAGAGGTTAAGAACCCCTGCTTTACAGTTTGGTGTAATGAACAAAATCCTAGACTTGTCAGTACATCTGGGTTTGAATCCTGATCATGATACTAGCTGTGTGACCCTGAACATCATTTAATTTTTCTGTGCCTCGGTTTCCTCATCTGGAAAAAGGCAATAATAATATTTGTAGTACCTATTTCATAGGGTTGTTATAAAGAAAGCTCAAGATTTAAATCACTGAGTAAACATGAGGAGCTCTTACTTAGAGCCAGCTGGCAGTCTAACATTCAACTTTGTCCTCACCTTGGAGCTAAGAAATGACTAGGGACCTCCCATTCTCACCCACTCAGTTGGAATTTCCAAATTCTGTAGTCATTCCATAATTTTGTGAGAGGGAGAGAGAGCACGCATTTATTAAGTGCTTACTGTATGCCAATACTACAAAATCTCAAGACTACAAAATCCTGGCTGAGATTACAATGTTCACCTGCTGAAATCCTACCCATCCCTCAAGACCCAACTCAAATACTACTTCCTCCATAAAGCCTTACCTGATCACTTCTGCTGGAAGTAAACATTCTCCCTCTCCTTAGACCTCACATAGCATCTTTTGCAATGCTTTATAGAGAAGGAATGTAGTATTAGTGGAGAGAACACTGCAACTAGAGTCTGGCATTTAGAAGCATTGTTCTAAATGTGTGAGGTGTAAATACAAGAAAACAAGACAGTACCGTCTATACTCAAGAAGATACATAAAGGGGAGCCGGAAAGTGGGACAAAGGAAAAATCAGGGCAAGTGAAATGAGAAAAGAACTTGAGAAGGACAAGGGTGGTTGACAAGAAGGAAGAAAAAACAAAGAAAGTGAGAGTGAGTGAGGGGAAGTGGTCTAAGTAAAGGGATCACCAATCAGGGGAGTAGGGCCTCAGAGTAGAGGTTTCTCCAGGGTGGGAAGGCAGCTGGCTTCAAGAATTAGAAATGTGAAGAGCTACTTGAGTCATGAATGAATGTTGATTGAAATCTTCTGTTAAAGGGATTTCTGAGGAAATGGCAGAGAGGAAGACTGAAAGGGAGCCTGGCTTCTCATGATCAAAGAATTAGTAGCTGGAAGGGAACTTGACACTCAAAATTGTCATTGAAGTGCTGAAAACAACCAAAATTGTTAGAAAATCTCAGAAGAAAATTAACACCCATCAAAAAGACAAAAAGGAAACTAAAGAAAGAAAAGCTCCAAAACAGTTAAAATATGTATTTATATATGTTTATAAATGTATGTTACACAGGGAGAGAGAGATGTCTAGGGAAGGTTAATTCTCTTTTGAATCATTCTGTCTATATAGCTATCTATTTATTTATATACAGGACCGCTAGGTGGCATAAGTGCTGGGCCTGGAGTCAGGAAGCCTCCTCTTTCTGAGTTCAAATCCAGTCTCAGACACTTACTAGCTGTGTAACAGCAGGTTACTTAACCCTGTTTGCCTCTGTTTCTTCATCTATAAAATGAACTGGAGAAGAAAATGGCAAACCACTCCAGTATCTTTGTCAAGAAAACCGCAAATGGTGTCACAGAGTCAAGCACAACTGAAATGACTGAACAACAACAACATATGTCTATAATACATACGTGTGTGTGTGTGTATACAAAAAGAGAGGTGTCCAGGGGAGGGAGTTGATCCCTGATCAATTGATTTCTTTCTCTGTCCAGTTGTTGAAACCATAGAAGGGGGCAGGTAACAAGTAATCAGATATTAATGTGTTTTGTTGTTCAGTCATTTTGTAACCCCATTTTACAGATAAGGAACTGGAACAACCAGGGTTAAGTGACTTGCTCAGGGTCACATAGCTGGTAAGTGTCTGAGGCCAGATTTGAACTCATGAAGATGTCTTCCTGATTCCAAGCCCCCTGCTCTATCCACTTTGCCATCTGACTGCCCTTAATGTGTTAAACAAAGTGCAAAGACATTTTTGTATGTCCTTTTGCGAAGTATAAAGATGTTTACTTAAAGAAATTGGAGAGAAAATTCTGGGAAAATGTTGGAGTCGGTAAGAAAATTCCAAGCTCTCCAGATTTCCCCCACAAACAAGATAAAATAGCATTTTAGGGTGAACATAGAGAGGTAAAAATAAACAATAGTTGGGACAGAACAGTGGTCCTCCTGAGACAACAGAGAAGATCTGAATAAAAATGCTAAGATCCACCTCCAGGCTAGCTCCCCTGATATAGCAAGTGGCAAGCCCTGGGGCTAGTTGGGTTGGGAGGTAGCCTTGGTCTCAGCCACAGGAATTTTCACTTGCTGGACAGTGTGGGGAGTCAGGCATCTTAGCAGAGGAAGATTGAGGGAACCTCTGCTGATAAGGAACACCAGACCCAGCTGTGCTGCTCAGACACAGCCCTGGGCAAGAAGGAACCAGCACAATCCAGGTGAATGCAGAAGCAATGAGGCAGCGATACCACTGGCTGGAGGCACTTACAGGAAGGTGAAGTTCTTGGTTTCAGTTCCAGGCTAGAGGGGAGAACTGAAGGAGGATCTGAGCCCAGAGGCACCATCCCCCTATATCCAAGACTAGAGGCGATTACAATAATAACCTGCTACAAATTTTTTTTAAAAAATGAGCAAAGGAGAAATAACTCAGTTATTGGAAGTTACTGTGGGAATAGAGAAGTCCGGTGTTTGCCTTCAGATGAGGACACTGAAGCAAAAAAAGCCTCTCCTAGGATGCCCATCAATTAGGGAATGGCTGAACAAGTTGTGGTATATGAATGTGATGGAATACTATTGTGCTATAAGAAATGATGAACAGGCTGACTTCAGAAAAACCTGGAAAGACTTGTCTGATCTGATGCTGAGTGAAGTGAGCAGAACCAGGAGAACATTGTACACAGTAACAGCCACGTTGTGTGGTAACTAATATTGATAGACTTAGCCCTTCTCAGCAATACAAGGATCTAAGACATCTCCAAAGGTCTCAGGATGAAAAATGCTATCCACATCCAAAGAAAGAACTATGGAGTTTGAATGCAGATCGAAGCATAGTCTTTGCTGTTTTTTTTCTTCTGTTGTGTTTTATTTCCTCTTTCTGATGGTTCCTCCTATTAGTTCTAATTCTTACTTACAACATCACTAATGTGAAAATATGTTTAATAGGAATGTTTGTGTATAACCTATATCAGATTGCATGCTGTCTTGGGGAGGGAGAAAAATTTAAAACTCAAAAGCTTATGGAAGTGATTGTTGATAATTCAAAATAAATTAATTTTTTAAAAAGCCTTTTCTACCCCCAAAGAGTAATGTCAAATGGTCATCTGCCCAAAAAGAATTCATAGAAGAACTTTAAAAAGACTTTAAAAATCAAATGAGAGAGATTGAGGAGAATTTTTTCTATATTAATCTAAGAAAAACAAGAAGATTAGAAAAGAAAGTCAACCAACTGCAAAAAGAGATCTAGAAGTTTAAGGAAGAAAACAACTTCTTGAAAATTAGAATTGGGCAAGGGGAAGTCAGCGAAGTTATGAGACCAAGAAATAATAAAACAAAATAGAAAAAATGAAAAAATAGAAAAGAATGAGAAACATCTCATAAGAAAAACAACTGATCTGGAGAACAGATCGAGAAGAGAAAACATAAGAATAATCAAACTACCTGAAAGCTATGATCAAAAAAAGAATCTTGATACGGTAGTACAAAAATAATTAAAGAAAATTGTCCTGACATGTTGGAACAAGAGGGGAAAGTAGAAATAGAAAAAAATCCATCAATCACCATCTAAAAGAGATCCTACAAGGAAAACCTACAGGAATATCATAGTTAAATTCTGAAACCTCAGCTCAAGGAAAAAATATTATAAGCAACAAGAAAAAAGCAATTCAAATATGGCAGAGCTACAATTAGAATCACACAAGACCTAGCAGTGGCAACACTAAAAGACCGCATGTCTTGGAACACTATATATTGAAGAGCAAAAGTACTGAGGTTATGCTGAAAATATCATACCCAGCAAAGTTAAGAATAATCCTGAATTTTTAAAAAATGGACATTCAATGAATTGCCAGATTTTCAGGATTTTTTTGCAAAAAACAAACCAAAAAAAAAAAACAACAAAACCTTGAACTTAATAGAAAATTTGACATATAAGATCCAAGAGAAATATATGATACATACCAAAGACGAATTACAAGGGACTCAATAAGGACACACTGTTTACTTTTTTTATGAGGAAATGTAAAATGTATGTCTAAGATTGAGTAATTGGGTCATTTGAAAAAAAAGATTGTGGTAGACCTGAGTATGATGTGATTCTGAAAAGTAAAAGCATTTAGGAAAAGGTAAAAAGAGTAATTATTTTACAAAATGAAGTGCAGGAGGAAGAACTGACCCAGAGAAATTAGATGGGAGAGGAGGGCTGGTGCTTCTGGAACCCTGCTCTCATCAGGATTGAGTTAAAGAGGGAACATTACATACATATCTGGAAGAGTGTAAAAGTCTTCTAAATTCAGAAATAAATAAAAGGCTAAGAGGATAAGAAGGGGAGAGAGGATAAGGGAGAGATTTTTCAAGGTAACTCCACTCATATCAGATCTGGGTTAAAGAGAACAATATATACATTTAGAAGGGAATAAAAGTCTTCTAAATTGATAAAGAAGAGGATGAGGGAATAGGATAAGGGGGGTATAGAAGGGTGTCTAGATTAACAGGAATGGGATAAAGGGGGAATAACATATTTGGAAGGCTCTAAAAGTCTTCTGAATTCGGATAGAAACAAGAGGATAGAGACAAAGGGTTGGGGTGAGAGCATAAGGGAGGGATCTTGGGCGGGGCTGGTTAAGTAATAGGACAGCAACATAGCAAGTAGAAGTTAAGTAGAGTTAGGAAGGATAGGAAGTAAGAGATATACACAGACATAAAGATCAGGAGTAGAATTTATTAGGAAAAAAAAGCAAGGATAGTAATCATGATCTCAGACAAAGTTAAAGCTAAAATAGATTTAATCAAAAGACAAAAATAGGGAAGCTATACTACATGTTAACCATATTAATTGATATTGTGTTAGACTATTTTAAATAACTGGACAGTATAAGGTTGGAATATTGCTGTGGTGTAGGAAATGAGCTGAGAGACTTATGGAAAGACTTGGACTTAGGAAGGAAAATGTCATGCACTCTCAGAGAAACACAAGACGAGTATAGTACGGTCTTGCATAGATGCATATGAATGTATATGTCTATATATGAGTATGATTATAGATATCTAAGTATGTATATATATGTATGTATGTATGTGTGTGTATATATGTGTGTACCTGTACTTAATTGTAGCCTTCTTGAGGGGAGGGGAGAAATGGGGGGAAAAGAAAAAACTAAAAAGTGCACAGCAAAGAACAAAAGAAAATTTACAAGGAAGCAAAGAAAAGATGGATACCTCTGAACACAATGTGTAGTATTTGTATATAGGCTTTCTTAAAATGGAAATTTATTGCTGTATATTCTGAATCCTCTCTTACATTCTGCTGTGCACATGGCAATGCTATTTTTTTCTTTTCTTATTTTGTATTTAAGTTTTAGTATTTAAGTTTATAATATGTTTCTTTTTATTTTCTTATTGTGTATCTAAGTTTAAAATAATATGAAAAAATGAGGGAAAAAAAACTGGAAGGATTGGACTGGTCATACCCTGATGGCCTTTAAAAAGATGAAGTTTTCCAACCCTTAAATCAGCAGAAACTGTGAATGCAAGGAAGCAGTTTTGCAAAGTGTGACTCCCTGTATCTCTATCAAGAGGCAACACGGGGTGGGGTGGGGGGGAGATGTCCTTCTCTTCCCTACCCTAATCAATCTATGCCATCTTGCAGTGGAGCTGCTTACCAAGTAGGAGACACTGCATGCAGCAGAGAGGGTACATCGGGTGATCCGAGGACTATGACCCCTGGCTGCAGAGAAGAGATCCAATCCTAGAAAAATAACCCTAAAAATCGAAAGTTGAGTTATAGAGAGGAAGAGGTTCAAGGACCCTAAATGAGCAACCTACTCAGCAGACTTCACCTAGGGGTAAGCAAGGTGAAGATACAAAAGAAGAGAAAGGACACTGGGGATGAAGGCATAGGTTACTGTGTTTTACCCCCTTTTTATCTTCAGCAGTTAGGACAGTACCTGGCACATAGTAAGCACTTAATGAATGGCTGATGACTTGTTGATGGACATATATTCCCAATATGAATACCTCACTACCAGTATACTGTTCCTATTGATGATGTGAGTATTTGTGACAGAGTGTACCCCAGACTTATGGAGAGAATGTTTTGTAACTACTGCTCTTACTAAGTTATAAATGCCTTTGCTTAGAGCTAATTTTTTTAATGCCTGACTATTAAAGATAAGCAAACTGATGGGAGTTCATAATCTATAATTTTAAGAGTGGAGATCCACAAAGTATCTTGAGCCTGAGATAAAAGCTACCCTCAGGGGGACCTAACCGAAGTGTAAGTGAAAGAACCAGGGGTGGTAGTTACTCTCTTGAAGGGGGTAGCTGCCCAAGGGTCTAACACACACACTCACTCACATTCACATCAGACAACATGAAGCAGCATGGTAGATAGTGGGCTAGCCTTAGTATCAGGAAGACTTGTATTCAAGTCCTCCCTCTGACACCTACTAGTTTTGTGGCCATGGACAAGAAGCATAGATAACTTCTCAGAGCTCCCATGAAATTCTCTGAGACTATAAATTACAGATGAATTGCTGAGTCAGTAGAGTTTCTCTCTTTTCTGATCTGGACAATAAAAATGTGGAATAAATAAAAGGAGAAAAATACCCAACATTTCATATCCCATCTTCTTTTTCTGTTCTTTGTATGTGAAAATGTCCAGTTTTTGGATGTTTGCTAAGTTCATAATTTTAAAAGGCAATAAAAGCAAGAAAAACACCCAAAGTACAGCATCCTAAAACTATTTCAGAAGCAGAAGCAGGATCTATGCAAGAAATAGCTGAGATACGGTAGAAAAAGATAAAGAACTAAAAACAGCTCCAAAATCTCAAGGAAAATTAAAAGAACTAATGAGCTTTTTTCAAAAAAATGTTATGATGAAATAAAGGAAGAACTGATTAAAGCATTAAAAAAATCTCAAGAAAGGACAAAGACAAACCTTGGTAAAGAAAACTTGAAAATAGCAAAGTATGTAAATAAAAACAACATTAACACCAAAGACAAAACAGGAGATAACATGCTTGAAATGAAAAACTAAACTCAGAAAATAATTTGATTGGAGCATAACTGGTAAGCAATACAGGTAAGAGTGACAGATTTATAGGAAAAATTGAGGAGAGGAAAACTGAGAATCATTAAGGTTTCCAGGGGAAAAAAAATTTGACTGTATTTTTAGGAAATTGTACAAGACAATTTCTCACAACAATGAACATTCTAAAATTTTTCAGAATGTACAGAATGTTTGCCCACCCCAGCAAAGAAAAACTCAAAATTGAACTTGCCTTCAAAATATCAAGCACAGTGGCTAGAGGCAAAAACTTGACTGAGACCACAGAGACTAATGACCTGCACCAATTCTTATCTTTTTGCTACCCTCAAAGTCTGACTAGGGTTCATTGCTCTGGCGTTGAAAATCTTTTCAATATAGAGGAATTAGGTTAGTGTTTCATTTCATCCCCAACCTTGGCTTCTTAATGACCAAATCCACCTTTGGCACTAACCTAGTATTCCTACCAAATTCCTATCTATGGAACAGAGAATTTAGTCCCACACAGAAAAGGGAATGAATGCTAAGCAATAAAGAATGATGGAATGATTGGAACAGAATCTAGTAACATTTCTACTAGTACAATTTAAGTCTCCTTGTGACAATTTATTTGCAAGACTACTAATTAGTGGTTTTCCATTTCTCCTCTGGTCATAGTCCAATCAAACACCAAGCTGGATCTTCTTTCCAATGATCTTACCCTTTTTCTGATATTGACTCTATTCCTTGCTGCTGGTCTGCTCACTATTGCTTCTCACCAACACAACATTCACAAGGTCTTGATGCTAGAGGAAAGGAAGTACAAAAGGAGAGGCAAAGTAGACAGGGGCCTCTGGCGCAACCCTAACTAGTTGAGTCTATGTGCCATGGGTAGAACAGGGCTCTAGCCCACCATTATGTCAGGGTAAGGAAAAACTTCACCTTCCTTCACCTCTGATTGGAGTCACATTTTGACTTCTCAAAGGGTGCCTCCGAGATACCTGACAGTCAGAAACCACCTATTCTTCTACCATAGTGTGACACCCTTTTCCATTTCAGCATCCAATGATGAGCCATACATAGCCAGAAGCAGACAGAACATATATATGCAGGGTCAAGTTTCCAGGGAATCCTTAGGGGACAGGTAAAAAATATCTACACACGCTAGGGGGAAGGCGGGGGAGAGTCCATGCACTTGAGTGGAATGGCTGGGGTGGGGGTTAGGGGTGGCTACACTAAAGTACTCTACAACTACAACAAAGAAAACTTTAAGAAAGGGAAAAAAGACATGTATTTTTAAAAAATATATTAGGGCTTAGTAATATTTTTCTATCATGATCAGAACCAATATCTTGAAACATTGCATACTTTTCATAAAATCGTAGAGAATCTCAAAGAATTCTTAGAGAGGACAAAAAAAAACACTTTCCAAAAAAAAAGTTTTTGATATTAAGTTATAAATTATTACAGGAAAGAAGGGGTAAAGTAATTCTAGGATGAAGTGCTGATCTTTGACAAAACAGAGAAGTAGGGAGAGGGAAGATGTCAACTTTTAGAGATACCTACAAAGCTAATTTCACAAAATATAATAACCTTATTTGGTGCTATTGAGTGAAGCAAACCACACTAGATAGAAATTTCAGATGGTGAATGGTAAGGTAAGTAATCAAATGACATTATGTATGTAATTTGTAAACTTTAGTGCTTTGTAAATATTAGCTATTGTTAATAATTTTGTATTTCCTTCTCATAAAAAGTTGAAGAATAGTGGCAGATAAATTGAACAATTTTAATTTAAAATAGGAAATCAGTTAATCCACCAAAAAAAGGTCTGTGTAATGGATTAAAACATAGAATCTAACTATATGTTGTTACAGTAAAAACATCTCTATGCAAAAAGATGTACATAGATTTATAATTAAATAGTGGATCACAATCTATCATGCTACACTGAGTTCAAGAAAATCTGGAGTTGCACTGATATCTGACAACATCAAATTCAAAGCAGAAAGCATTAAAAGAGATAAACAGGGACTTCATATCTCATCTAAAAGGAACACTGGGAAAAAAAGAGCACATTGATTTTAAATATATTTGTACCAAATAATAGAGCAGAAAAATTTATTTTTAAATACCATACACTTTTGCAAAAAGACAGAAAATGAATAGCAAATTATTTCAATATCCCATTCCATCAAATTATATCAGATTATTCAAAAAGCAAAAGTTATAGACTTGAAGTTAGAGCTAAACACATTAGATTTAGTAGATATATAGAAAGAACTTAGTGAGGAAAAAGTAGAGAATGTACTTCTTTCCCCTAAGAATACATGAATACTTCAGTGCTTCAGTGTATCTATATTTTCATTTATATGTGTATTGCCTTCATTGCAACACATCCAAAATATCTTATCACATGAATCTGCAGTGAAAGAAATTAGAAAATGAACAAAGCAATAAACCAAAGAGCAGAAGGAAGGGAGATTAGTAGAATCAGAATGAAATATGTTAAAATAGAAAACAAAGAATGAATTGATAAGAACCAAGAGTTATTTTCAGACCAATAATATTGAAAAGTAGGAAAGTTAATAACACAAAAAGAAAAACTCAAGTTATCAAAATTAGAAATGGGAGGACACCATGAATTCAGAAGAGATTAATGAGTACAGTTTTGTGCAGATAAATTTGAGAATTTAAGAGAAATCTAAGAATATTTATAAAAATATAAAATGCACAAATAAAACAAAAAATAGATACCTAATTAGAAGCAGCTTAAAGGGAAAAGTCACGTGAGCTGTCACTAAAAAATAGGATTAAGATCAGTGTCAAAAGTGAATTCTTCTGAAACCTACACTGAACAAAAACTTACAATATTTAGAAATAAAGACTTTCTAAAAACTGAGAAAGGCATTATAATTCCCATTTTGTTTTCTTCAGGGATAAATATGGTTTTAATGCCAAAATTTGGCTAAGATTAGGCTGAAAGAAAAAAAAGAAAGAAATTACAGGTCAACATTTTTAATGAATAATATGATACTTCAAGCTATGTGATATCCTTGGTACAAGTATTCCTTCCACTGACACAGTCTTTTTTTTTCCACTGACAACTTTTACTCCTTAATAAATGGTCTTTGTGAATTTCTGAGACCAAGAATCATCAGCCTATGACCCACCTTCTGCTAATGAACCTTTCTAAAGTGAGTGAGACGGAGGACCAACAGATAGTCTGTGGCTGGGTCCTTACTGTGAGCCTTTTCAGTTTGACAGCATCTGCCAGACCTAGTCCTCCATGGGCATAGCCTTTGGGAAACCAGGGTAACTTCCACACTGTGATGAAGTATCCGAGTAGGAATTTAGGAAAGGCATTAACAAATATCAATGCAAAAATAGTCAATAAAGTATTGGCAAATAAAAAATAAGAATATATCAAAAATGTATTCATTATGCCCAAGTAGGATTTATACCAGGAATTCAAAGATGGTTCAACATTGTGGAAAACAATATTATAAATCATTTCAGCAAGAAGAATAATGAAAATTTTATTACTGTTATCAATAAATGTTCTCAGAAAAGGCTTCTAAAAATACTTTGTCAATCCTTGAGCAGACTTGTGACCTCATCAATGTTGGCACTCTTTCCAAAGAAGAAAAAAAATCATTTGCAGAAGAAAGCAAACAAGCCAGGTACCCTTCTGATAATTAGCCTCTCTGCACTTAGCTCAGCTAGTTCTTTAAGGACAGTTATATAATCTATCACGGGGCCCACACTTGAAGTCTCTCCACCCTAGGAAGGGCTGCCAGAGCTGCTGTTCCTCTTGCAGAAACTGAGAATCCAGAATCCTCATTCATGCTACAATGCAGAAAGCAGAACGGAATTTGGTAGAAGCTGATCATAGAATTCCATGCCCCTGGTGCCCAGCACTGACAGTGCCTCAACAATCACATCTTCTGGTTCTCTCAGTACCCTAGAGACAACTAGGACAGTGATTGGAATTCGTGAAGAACGGTTGGATGCTGTTTTACTGTGTCCTTCCTTTTCTTAGGGATAAGCTCCCCTAGTAATCTTTGAACAAGAAAAGAGAAATAAAAGCATTGAGCAGTCCTGCCTTCTCTCCAATAAAACATAATATTTTAGGGAAACAAAAAAAAAATAAAAGGAATAAATAGATTTTTCCTTAATACGATTAAAGGAAAGTCATTTGTTTTGGTCACTTCTTTTTTCTTTTTTACATGTTCCGTGCAAAATATTTTCTAACTTGCATAGAGATAAGGGAGCAAATTCAGGTTTAAACATACAGCAGTCACAATCCCACATTTACTCTATTTTATCTACTTTTTCTTATTAGAGTCCTGCCTGAATCTGACTAACCTTCAGACCCAACATTCACAGGATCATAGATTTAGAGCAGAAAGGAAATATTTTCTGAGTGGCCTAGAGATCAGAGAGCAAATTCAAGTTTAAACAAATGAACCAGGATCCCACTTTCTTTTTCTATTTTGTCTACTCTTTCTGGTTAAAGTTCCACCAGGACCAAACTAATCTTCATACCCAACATTCAGAGAATCATAAATTTAGAGTGTGAAGGGACATTGGAGGTCATCTAGTCTAACCCCTTCATTTTACAGATGAAGAAACTGAGGACCAGAACAGTTGAATGACTTTCCATTATCCACTCTCCACTTTCCATCTGTAGCTCTGCTTACTTTGAACTCTGTGAAACAAGATGCCCCTCCCAGGATGAATGATAACTTGAAACCTCACCATCATGCTACTAACTCTGCCTTAGATACAAATCATGTTTCCAACTCCCTCAGCCTCCTCTA
Source organism: Vombatus ursinus (assembly GCF_900497805.2). Classification (NCBI taxonomy): domain Eukaryota; kingdom Metazoa; phylum Chordata; class Mammalia; order Diprotodontia; family Vombatidae; genus Vombatus; species Vombatus ursinus. Next base: position 39,104,053 of record NW_020954619.1, read on the forward strand.
ACTGGAGGGCTGGAGGGTAGAGCACTAAACTCCACCCAAAGTTTGCTTTGTAGAGGGCAGGTATTTTGGGGAGGATAGTGAGGAAGAAGGGGGGGAAATTTTTCAAAGTCAAAAGCATATGGAAGTGATTGTTGATAAATCAAAATAAATTAATAAAAAAAATAGAGGGCAGGTAGACTTTGTAGCCCATTCCAATTTCCTGCTGTTCTACATGGTTTGAATTCCAGGGAACAAGATGTCCCCCCACTCCTGCACAGGGTACCCTGTGTGTGTGTAGTCTTCTCCAATTAGATTATAAGTTCCTTGAGGGAAGGAATTGTTTTTCTTTTTCTTATTTGTATCCCCAGAACTTAGCACAGTGTCTGGCATATAGTTGGTGCTTTAATAGATGTTTATTAAATTTAATTTATCTCAAGATAAAACTGGCAATAAGTAGGAGAACTGGGAGTTAACCTCAGGTTCTCTGCCCCCAGGTCTGGTGTTCTTTCAGCTCCACCACACCAACTCTTGGTCTCACCCAAGTCATTAGAAAAAGATGGAAGGAGAGGACCATAAACCTCCCTGGTGAAGATGAAAGCAGTGAAGCCAACAAAAGCAATGCAAACCCCAAATTGTGACTGGTTCATCTGAGGTTCTGTTCATGTTAGTAAAAAAAATCACAGAATTTTAGGTGATTCATTTTCATTCTTTCATCAATAAGCATCAGTTCCACAGATGTTTTTTCTTCTTTTTCAAGGAGAAGGGTTTCTGACAGAGGCCCTGCCAAGAAGCAGTTGCTTACAAGGATGATTAGAACTTGAGGCAATGGTCATCACTCTTTGTAAGACTTCATCTATGCATGTACACAGAGATGAAAATAATTAACTTGTAAATTAGGCTAAGGACCCTGGTAGCAGGCATTCTAATGAGGAGAACAAGGCTTTATCCTCCCAAACTTATCACACAGTATTCTCCTTCATGCAGTCTACATTCTGACCCAACTGGTCTACTTGACATTTTCTATTTATAACATCCCATCTCCCATTTCCCTAGCTTTGCCCAAAATTATTTTGTAATTTTTTATTTACATGTTGTTTTATATTATCCTCTCCCCAATAGAATATATCTCTTTGAAGATAGTGTTTTGTCTTGTCCTCCCCAGCACCTAGTACAGTGCCTCATATTAAGCAGATTCTTCATAAATACTTGTTGAAGTGGACTGAATTCACACCTAATGTCATGAAAGAGGCACCACTGGGGCACTTCCACTAAAGTGCTATGATAATTCATGGCATTGGGGTGGCCCTGAGTTCTCACAGACTTTGCCAGCAAAACAAAAGTTCTGGCAGGTCCTATCAAGAGGAAAAGGCTCTGAATAAAGCCTGATGATGGACTGTTTTGGGAGACCCAGTCTAGGAAAGTTCAGAGAGGTTTGCCCCTAGGTTGGCTGCAATATACTGATTTTGGGGGCAGAAGAGGAGACTATCTCTTGAAGACAATTACAAAGTTATAGTGAGGTTCAATGTCAGCAGAAAAACTACTCGTTTCGAAAAAATTAAATTGTGGTATTAAATCAAAGCATCACACAGAATAACACAATCTCAAAGTTGGAAGGCCTCAAACATAATTTGATATTTGTTGTTCAGTCATTTTTCAGTCATGTCTGAATCTTCATGAACCCATTTGGGGTTTTCTTGGCAAAGATAATACTGGAATGGTTTGTCATTTCCTTCTCCAACTCATTTTATAGATGAGGAGCTGAGGCAAACTGGGTTAAGTGATTTGCCCAGGGTTATACAGCTAGTAAGTGTCTGAGGCCAGATTTGAACTCAGGTCCTCCTGACTCTAACCGGGGCACTCTATCCACAGTGCCACCTAGTTGCCCTCATTTCATCTAAAATGTACTTAAACAAGAATCCTTTGAACATCATATACCCAACAAGTGTTGAGCCAACCTTTGCTTGAAGACTTTCAGTGTAGGGCATCTTATAGCCACTTTTGTATTGATAGGAAGGTTTTTTCCTTACATGAAGCCTAAATCTTACTCTTAGCAAATTTTCCTTTTCCTTCTAGTTCTACGCTCTGAAGCCAAGAAGCAATCTAATCCTCTTCTACATGGCAGCTCTTCAAATGTCAGATATCTCTATCTCTATCTCCTCCCCCCCCATCCACTCTAGGCTAAACAATTACAATTTTGCCAACTCATTCTCACATGGCATGGTCTTGACTTCACCATCCTTATCATAGTCCTGTGGAAGTTCTCATACTTACCAATATGCTCCCTAAAATACAACCCAGAACTGCACACCATACTCTAGATGTTGTCTGACAAGGGAAGAGTCCTACTGCACAGATTCTAACCATCCTAGTCTCTCTTAATGCAACCTAAAATAATCTTAAGTTTATCATCTGCCTTTATCATGCTGATGACCCCTACTGAGTTTGAAGTATGATAACTAAAAGAATTCTATCTGAGTGAAACAAATAGTGGTACACCAATGTAATGGAATAGTATTGTGCTGTAAGAAATTATGTTGAGTGGTAAATACAAAAAAACATGGAAAATTTTATATGAACTGATGCAGAATAAAGTAAACAGAGCCAAGAAAACAACATACACAGTAACTATAACAATGTAAATGGAAAGAACAACCACACATTGAAAAATCAAAAGTAAATGTAAAAAATTAAAAAGATCAAGCAGAACTTGAATGAAGAAATAAGAGAGGACCTCCCCCTCCCCAATCCTAACCCTTCATGGAGGTGGGAGGTGAACAAGTGTTACACATTGCACATGTTTCCAGACTTTCCAATATATTGATCAGTTGTGTTGATTTTTTTCCTTTCTTGAGAAAATGTTGTCATATGGAATGGCTCTCTGGAAGGGGGAGGGATATTTGGGATAACAGTGGTGACAAAAGAAAAAGAAAATATCAATAAAAACTGTCTGAAAACAAGACTACCACTTCATGAAAGAAGAAACATTAAAGGCATTCCCACTTAAAATGTGTGTAAAGCAAGACTATCCGCTGTAACACTTTCTATTTAATAGCTTTAGAAATAAATGTTAGCTTTAGCAATAAGGCATGAAAAAAAATAACTGAGTAAGCTACTGGCAATGAAGAGGTTAACATATCTTTATTTGTATGACTGTATATCTGGAAAATCCAAAAAACTCAATCAAAAATTGAAATAATGATTTTTAGTAAAGTATAAAGTCATAAAACTGCAAAGAACATGTACATTTGTAGATATCAGTAACAAAAATCAAGAAAGATAAATACCATTTGCAATAAACAAAAAATAGTCAACATTTTAGCATGGATCTCCCAAGACACATAAGATCAATGTAAAAATTTTAACTGCTTTATAAAATAAATTAATAATAAGTGATATATACTTTAATATTTATAACATGCTTTATATACATCTTATTTAATTCTCATAGTAACCCTGTAAGGTAAGTGTCACAGGAATTCTTATCCTCATTTTACAGATAAAAAAACTGGAGCTGAAAGAGGTCAAGAGAATTGCAAAGGATCTCACAACTAGTATCTGAGTCACGGTTCAATACAGGTTCTCCTTAGTACTGTTGAGGGTACCACCATCCTATCAGTCACTAAGCTGTAGACCTAGATATCATCTTCAACCCATTACTCCCTCTCACCCCCCACATCCAACCAGTTACCAAGTCCTGATGATTTTACATTCACCACATCTTTCATATACAGCTTATTTTCACCTCTGACACTGCCATTACCCTGGTAAAGACCTTCATCACTTCACTCCTGGACAGTTGCAATCATCATCTGGTTTGTCTCCCAACCTGAAGTCTCTCTCCACTCCATCTTGCACCCATCTTGCTCTCCCTAAAATACAGGCCTGACCATGTCACTTTTCTATTCAATAAACTGAACTGGTTCCATATCACCTCCACATCAAATAAGACATCCTCTGTTTGGCATTTAAAGCCCTTTATAACCTATCGCCTTCCCACTCCCCTCACCACCTTTCCAGTCTTTTAAGACCTTACATTCCTCCCTACATCATTCTGTGATCCAGTGACGCTGACCTCTTTGCTATTCTGGAATATGGGCATTTTCACTGGGTAGGCCCCAGGTTTGGAATTCTCTCCCTCCTCATCTCCACTTCCTGGCTTCCCTGGCTTCCCTGGCTTCCTTCAATTCTCAGCTTAAGGTCCCAACTTCTGCGATAAGCTTTTCTCAGTCTCCTTTCATCTTCAGTCCTTACCTTCCACATAATCTCCAATTTACCTTGTATCTGTCTTGCTCTTTCATTAGACTGTGAGCTTCTTGAGAGCAAAGGCTGGTTTTTGCCTTTCTTTATATCCCCAATGCTTATCACAGTTCCTTGCACAGAATAGGCACTTAATAAATACTTGTTGACTTGGCTCCTGATATCCAGCACTCTATTCCAATATACTATGCTACCTCAAATTGGAATAGTACCATTATAGGGGGATTTATTACACATGCCAGAATCATGCCAACATGATTTAAATGCCCTATTGGAAAGAGTAATGGCTTTGCAATCAGAGACCCTGGGTTCCAATCTTGATTCTACTATTTACAGCCTGTGTGGCCTGGGGCAAATCACTTCACTTTTCTAGCCTAGGGTTCCTTATGGGTAAATAGAAGTGGTGGACTAGATCATCCCTAAGCTTCCTTCCACCTGTAAATCCTCTGAACTCTAAGGGCAGGGCTATTTAACCTTCCCAACTTAATTTAAAGACTCAAGGCAACACTATTCAAAATACCAATAAGCTAATGCACAGCACATATTTGGAAAAACAAGAAGATAGGAATACAGTGGAAGACCATGAATAAAAATTCATGCAAGGAGACTTGTCCTACTAAATTTCAAAAAACATGAGCCAGTAATTATCAAAAACTGTCTGCTAGGGGGTAGCTAGGTGGCACAGTGGATAGAGCACCAATCCTAGAATTCAGATCCAGTCTCAGACACTTAGTAGCTATATGACCCTGGGTGAGTCACTTAACCCCAACAGCCTTCCCCCTGCCAAAAAAAAAAAAACAACCCTACCTTCTATGAGAGAAAATAGATAATATTTTAATATTATGTAATATACAATTTTATAAATGCCATACATAATAAATAGATTATATATAGATATATAATATAGTCTATTATATAATAATAGATATATAATCCATCAGTGGAATGGAGAGAATTCAGAAATAGAAACAAGTGAATACAAAAGAGTACTGGTAGATAAACTCAAACTTATAAGACACTAGAAAAAGGAATAAAAAGTCAATAAAAGTTTAAAGAAAAGGGAATCATATTAATCTCATTTCTGTAGGAGAGAACAATGTTTATCAAACAAATGGGAGAAATTATTGGAGACAAAGCATATGAGTTTGTGTAGGAATAAAAATGTTTTTCATAACAAAAAGCAATATATCAAAATAAAAATAAGCATACTCAGAATTAATAAATATATACATTCTAAAAATCTGACATTCAGGATCTATAAGTCACTGATACAGATTTAAAAGTGCAATAACCATTCCCCAACTGATAAATGTTTAAAGGGTAAGAACAGACAATTTTCAAAGGAAGAAACACATTGTATTATAACTTAGAAAACTATTTAAACATGCTAATATTCAGAGAAGCTCAAATTAAAACAACTTTGTGGTACCATTTTACATTCATCATATTGGAAAAAATATCATTTAAAGTTATAAAAATAGTTTAACATTGCAAACTAGTTCAAAATTATTAATTAAATTTTAAATTATAAAATTCTGTGTTTTTGTGATGATGTTCAAATAGGTACTCTATTCCCTTAAGAAGCAATTAAACCCACTGACAGAAATTGTAAATTGGTGTGATATTTTAGAAGAACAACCTGACAATGTACAATGAGAATTACAAAACTGACCATACCTTTTGACCCATTGATCCTAAACTAATAGAACATTTAGAACAGTGTCCTAGAGACATTATTAAAAAGGGGACAAAGGATCTATTTGTGCAAAAATATTTATTTGTAATAATGATGAGTGAAAAATATTTGATATGTTCAAAAAATTAAAGAATGTTAGAAAAACTGGTACAGTAATGTTACAGAATATTATTGTTCCATTTAAAATGAAAAAGTATTAAGAATACTGAGGACAATGGAAGGAATTCTAGAAAAAACTGATGCATTGAGAAAAAAACAGAATTAGGACATACATATCAACTCCCATTATATTTGTAACACAGCACAAAAAGCCATTTATTTCTTTATACTAAGTATTAGCAGAGACAAGGCAAAGTTATGACCTTGTTATAGCAAGGAGTATGCTAAAAGTTCCTCTTTTTCAAAGACACCTTGATGTGCTAGAACTTTTATCACCCAGTAATCTTTCCTGAATTTCATGGTGTTTCCACACTTAACTTCCCCTACTCAATCAACTCCAGTGGTTTCTTGTTACCTCAAGGACAAAATATAGTCTTTTCTTTAGCTTTTAATGCCCTACGCAACCTGGTCCCAACCTATCTTTTTAGCTAATTCAACATTACTCCCTCAAAAGTACTCTGCAGTTCAGGGAACATAGTCCTCTCTCTTCCTCTGGCCTCTGTCCTCTGTTCCTCTCTCGTTTTCCATCTCTGTGCTTTTGCACTGGCCGTTGCAGATGCCTGGAGCACTTTCTCCTTGCCTCTGCCTCCTAGAGTCCTTTTGTTCCTTTAAGATGCAGTTCAAGCATGAACCTCTGCATGAAGCTTTTTCTGATTTTCCCCAATTGTTAGTGTGTTTCCTTTCTAACTATCTTGCATTTAAATATTTTATTTATAATTTTTCCTCATTCCTCAAAGTACTCCTTGGAATCAGGTGAGTCATTGTTCAATGAAGGAAACAGACTCAAAAAAGAGAAAAGACTGACCTAGGAACTCAAGCCAAGTTAGTGATCAAGCTGAACCCAATCAGTCAATCAACAAGCAAAACTGTTCTGAGCATCTGAACCGGGACAAGGATGGTAGGTGGGTAGCTGGAACTGCATAATGACCCTGGGACATTCCTCATACTCTGTTTCCTTTCTTGGGTTTTGTTTTATTTTTTTCTTCTAAAGTGTTGGCATCTTTCTATTTGTACTACTTTGGAAACTGATGAAATATCAACTCCAGAACAAAGGCAGAAAGACAAGAGGGCATAGATTATGAATTAAAATAAACATACCAGATTTTCTTTGCGTATAAAATCTGCAGGAGGGATTCCATCAGAAATAACCTGTTCAACAGGGTGAGACAGTCCCATCTGACAGGCATGCTCAATTTATTCTAGTACTCTCCCTCCTTGACCCTAGCCTAGCATTCTGCAGAGGCCACATTTCCTGGCAAAGATGCAGACTTAGGGCCTGGTTCAGCACTTCCTTCCCTATGGCAGTTCTAAAGTAAAGTAAACTTTAAGCCTTGCTTTATGGAGACATATACAAATCAGAAACTCTCTTCCCTTATGGAATATTTCTAGAAACCAACCTGCTCCCTGATATTTGTAGTGAGAAGCTTGAAAGGCCTACTTTCATCCCTAAGGAAAGTTAGAGTTTGGGGGCTGAAGCTGCGTTCAAGGATGTCTGAGTCTTTCAGTCCTTGTCTGTGTCTAATGAAGTGTCATTCTGCCTCTAGTACTGGCCAGATGAATCTCCATAGAAAAGGAGGTCTTTGTTTAAAATGAAATGGTTTCCTGTGGAGGTTGCTTATTCCCAAGAATTATAAAATACCCTCTGCCCCCTTCTGCATTCAGGCTCTCATTACTACTCACCTAGACTACTGTAATAGCCTCTTAACTGGGCCTTTTCACCTCTATTCTCTCTCCTTTCCAGCTCATCCTTCCCACAGGCACAAAAATAAATAATCTCCCAATGCACAAATCTTATGTGTTACTTCCCAACTCAGAAAACTTCAGGTACTATCAATCAATCAACCATTAAACATTTATTAAGTGCCTACTATGTGCCAAATACTGTACTAAAGACTAACTAGCAGATTCATTTTACTTCAGGACACCCCTTCTTTACCTATCCTAGGGTTTCGCAGGCATCATACTTCCCAGTTGAAGTACAAAATATCCTGACTAAATAAATAAAAACTTATTCACCTGGCATTCAAGACCCGCCTCAATCTAACTTCAATCTATATTTCCAGATTTATTTCATATTACTTTCCCTTTCAAATATTCTATGCTCTACCCCATTCCCTGATCCTTTTCCTGCCCTCTCCTACCTCAGTGGCCTTGTGTGCACCTCTCCCAAAACCTTTGTAAGGAAAAAAGGAGTTGGTTCTTGCTCCTCAACTCAGTAGAAATAGTCCCAGAATGGAATCCCACATGTTGAGGTCTTAATGCATTAACAATGTGTTAACACCCAAAAACCCTGTACAGAATATGAACACTCCTTTCTCTCTGATTGAGTCTGAAGGGAGTCATAGAAGGTCTGAAAATTGGCCATATCCCTGGAGGCTTTAAAGAGCTAAGTCTGCCAACAGTACGAAGTTTGAGTCACTTCTGTCAAGAGCCAATAGTCAATGAAGAACTCAGCCTTGAGATAAAATCATTTAAGGATTTCTCCCTCTCTCCTCCATTGGCCATTGAACCTAGTAATAAAGCTGTTTACCCAAAAGGAGACACCCCATCTAGCAGTTGGAGAGTTAATTTGAGAGAGTTTGAAACACAGTGGATGGAGTGGAGACACACATACTCTAGTCAGACATGAATACAGAGAAATAGCCACTGGAGTCCAGAAGCAGCTTTGAAAAATGGTGCTTCTGGAAGAAGAAAGGAGAGCCAGCTACAAATTCAACAAAGAGATAGACCAGGCAATCAAAAGTCAAGTTGTAAAGAGAAACAAACCCCAAAAACCTAGCTGAATGGACTGCCAACAGAAAAACTACGTCTGAAGAGGAGCTTGGTAAAGACTTTGTAAAGACAAGAAGAGAAAAGACATTGAGGTCCTGCAGTTCTAGAGCTGTGAGTCATGTAGGCCACGTGTCTCATACACATTTTCCCTACAGACTTAGAGGTTGATGCCTCACTACCACTGTACTCTAAGTTTGCGTTCACTCCTCCCATTAACACTATCTGTGTTTATGGAGGACTGTGTCCCAGTTCTACTGGGCGTCTGGGGCAGGTATGTTGTATATTTATCATTCTTACTATGCCAAATTAGTAAATGCCTTTGCTTTGAGCTAACTGTGTCTACTAGCTGACTGTTAGTGAGAAGGGCACCAAAAGGGGCTCATGAACTGCATGTAGCCTTCAGGATATGGTATTAACTCCCAGTTCTCTCTAGGTTCTTTCCTCCTGGACTGGGGCTGGCTTGCTGATTCTAACTATACTTACACTATTATGGTAGTTCTCAAATTAATAGCTACATGGCAACAACTCACTCTCAGAATTCTGTGGTAACTTCAGTGGGGGAAAATTATATGTCTGCTACTCACTACAGTATACTACTATATACTACTCAAATTCTATGTCTGCTATTCACTACTATATACTACTCAAAACTATATGGCCATTACTCATTGTGAAGGTTAAGAGAGATATAGGTCAATAACTTGAGGGAATATTTGAGTCAAGTGAGGATTTTTAAGGATGGGGAAGAGCTGGACATATTGTAAGCATCAGGGAAGGAGTTCATAATCAAGGAGAGAATTAAAATTAGGAAAAGAGAGAGAATCATTGAAGGGACAAGCTTCTAAAGGAGAAAGCTATATATGCATATATACATGTATATGTATGTATGTGTGTATGTATGTATGTGTATGTATATGTGTGTGTGTATATATATATATATACACACACACACATTTCTATACATACATATGTGTGTGTGTATCCTGAACTCCCACTAGTACACTTCCAATTTAAATGAATCAGGCAACATAGCATCAACGGTAAATGTAAAACATTTACTAAAAGAAGACAAAGTGAAAATAACATATTATAACAGTCGAGTCACAAACCTGGTCTGGTTAACTAAAATTCAACATTGCTTCACCAAGAAAGGTTTATGTTGGAACAACTTCATTTCCTTTTCTGATGGGTTCAACTGGTAGAACATTCTTCAACCTGTAGAATAGAAGAATGCTAGTCCTCCTAAGAAAGCTTCTCTGGATTTAGGATTTAGCAAAGCTCTTCAAAAAGTTCTTCATGTCTTTGTAGACAAGATGAAAAGATATGGCCTAGACAATAATAAAGTTAGGTCCATTCAATACAAATAGTTATGAATTATCATGACTAAACAATAGTCATTAATGGCTTGCTATCAACTTGGAGAAAGCTTCTAGGCCTTAGATGTTCATCCTTGGTGCCCTGGTGCTCATCAACCTTTTCTTGTCAATGATTTGAATGAAGATATGGGTGACATTTTTTTTGGCTAGTCAATTAAGGTTAGGTGACTTGTTCAGGCTCACACAACTAGTAAGTATCAAGTGTCTGAGGCCGGATTTAAAATCAGGTCCTTCTGACTCCAGGGTTAGTTTTCTATTCACCTAGCTGCCCCTGGAAAACATATTTATTAAACACCAGATACTGTGCCAGATACTGGGCTGAGGAGCATTGAGGACACAAAACCAAATGAAACAGTTCTTGCTCTCAAGAAGCTAATAGTCTGCCCATGTAGACTTAAAGTACTATATAAGTATCAGAAAGGTAGGAGAGATAACACATTGGATAACAGTCAGGATTCCAAATTATCTCAGCTGGGGAGAATGAGGAGTGAAATCTTTTATTCAAGAAGATAAAAACTTAATGGGGGGGGCAGCTAGGTGGCACAGTGGAAAGAGTACTGGCCCTGGATTCAGGAGGACCTGAGTTCAAATCCAGCCTCAGACACATAACACTTACTAGCTGTGTGACCCTGGGCAAATCACTTGACCCCATTGCCTAGCCCCCCCACAAAAAAAACTTAATGGGGATAAAAGTAAAGTTCTACACTTTGATTCAAAAATTTAATTTCACAAACACAAGATGAGCTGAGGTATGACTAGACAATATCCAGTTTGAAAACAATTCAGGTATTTTAGTGGACTGAAAGTTCCAAGTGAGTCAACAATGTGACATGGCAGTCAGAAAAGCTAATCCTATCAGTGGAAGGAAGTGGATATTTTCAGTCCGGAAAAGAGAAAATTTAAGGAGTACATGATTGCTGTCTTTAAGCATTTCAAGGGCTATCATGTGGAAAAGAGATTAAACCCAAACTGCTTGACCTCAAGATAGAAGTAAGAGGAATACTTTGAAGTTATAGAAAGGCAGAAATCTAGGGTACATGGAAGAGAAACTCCTTGACAATCGGGAGCTGCCCAAAACTGAATGAGCTGCTTTAGGAGATGGTAGGTTTCTCCTCCCTAAAGGTATTCAAGATGGCCATTTGTGTGTATCTTATAGAGGGGATTCTTTGTCAGATCTGGTTGGGAGGGCTGAAAGAGATAAAATCCTTCCAGTTTCAAGATATACCATACAGGGGCAGCTAGGTGGCACAGTGGATAGAGCACCCACCCTGAAGTCAGGAGGATCTGAGTTCAAATCCAACCTCAAACCAAACACTTGACACTTACTAGTTGTGTGACCCTGGGCAAGTCACTTAACCTCAACTGCCTAAAAAAAAAATAAGATATACCATATAATGATTCTCTGATTCTCTCATCTTTCAAACTAGAAGTATCCTTACATCAAACCTGTCAGGCCACTGGCATAATATTGTACTAAATCTTGTTCTAACATACATCATTAACAGTACAATGGTGCTTTATGGTTTGAAAAGTTATTTCCTTTGCAATTGTTTCTACTAACTGTATACTTGTGCCCTTGATCTTAACCCTTCTTCTCTCCTTTAGAAGACTGCCTCTTCAGTCATCCTCTCTCCCTAATTTTCATTCCCTTCTTATGTGAGCTCCTTCCCTGCTGCCTACAAACATGTCCAAACCTCTGACATGCTTACAATTCCTCACTTGATTCTATGATTCCCTGAAGCTATTCACCTATATCTCTCCTCCCTTTCACAATCAAACTCCAAGAAAAAGACAATTCTACTTTGTCACCCCTCCCCCCACTCACTTCACAACCACTTGCAATACATCTTCCATACCCAACACTCAACTGAAATAACTCTCTACAATGTCATCAATGATCTCTTTATTGCTAAATCTGGTGGCATTTCCCAGTCCTCATTCTTCTTGACCAATGTACACCAGTTGACACTATCAACTACCCCCTCCTTATGGACACTCTTGCCTCTCTGGGTTTTTGGGTTTTCTACACCCAGTCATTCCCCTCTCTGATCCATCCTCCACACAGCTTTCCATTGATATTCCTGAAACACAGGCCTGACATTGTCACTCATCTGTTTAAGAAGCTTCAGTGGTACCTGTTTCTTCTAGGGTAGAACAGAAACCCCTCTGTTGGCATGTAGAGCCCTTCATTATCTGACTTCAGCCTCTCTTTCCAGATCTCTCTCTCTCTCTCTCTCTCTCTCTCTCTCTCTCTCTCACACACACACACACACACACACACACACAAACACATGCACACATACACACACACCCATGCACATAGTATACCCATATATGGCACATGTGCATGGACACATGTGGGCATATGGGCATGCACACATATGTACACATGTGCATGCATACTATACACTCTTCATTTTAGCCAAATTGACTTACTTGTCATTCTTACTCCGCCAACAGGCATTTATTAGGTACCTACTCTGTACCACACATTGTGCTAGGTGATGGGGATGTTAGTAGAAAGAGTTAAACAATACCTACTCCCATATGCTGTCTGCTCTTCCATGCTTGCATACATGCAAATGTCTCATCACCTCTAGGATAGTATTTCCTTAGGAACTGAGTAATTTTTTTTTCATTTTTGTAATCCCTTGGAGCCTAGTGCAGTGCATTGCACAGAGCAGTTGTTTTTAATAAATATATGTTGAATTGGAACTGGACTGAAATAAGCCCAGACCTCAAAGGAATGAAGAAATCTGGAAATCCAGAAGAAATGTAGAAAAGATACAGATTCACAGGAGCCAGGAGGTATTAGCTGTGTGACCTTCAGTCAGATCTTCCTGGTTGTCAGTTTCCTCATGTGTAAAATTAAAGAACTGAATTAAATGACCTCTAAATTCCCTCTCAGTTCTACAAATTCTGTGATTCTATAAATAATAATACTAGTAACTAATAGGTAGCAGTTTAAAAATTTCAGGGTATTTTAGATAAAGAATTTTACTTGATCCTCACAACAATTCTGTGAGGGCACCATTTTACAGATAAGAAAACTGAGGCTGCTAGCAGTTAGTTCACTTGCCCAGGGTCACATAGCTAGTAAGTACCTAAGGCAAGACTCTGTCTCAGTTCTTCCTAAACCAAAACTCTACGCATTGTACCACCTACTTACCTCTAGCAAGGTTAACTAGTCTGATAGAAAAGTCAAATACAACACAAATAAAAATTCAATTTGATTCAGCAAATTCAGCAAATTATCCCACAGATACCAACCATATATGAGAAGCACCAGAGATACAAAGTTAAAAAAAAAAAGGCAATCATCCTTGCTTTTTTCTTGAAAAAGGATTTATTTTGTGAAATCTTCCTAGAATGTATTAGCACACTTTTCTTTCTTAGTAAGTACAGATAATGAACACAATGGAGTCTTTCTATAATGATTATAGGTATTGTACTGCCTTAGGGACATTATTCTCAACCTCAACAATCACTGTCCTGCATTGTAGATGGAGATTTAGAAAGTGTGGGTGACTGGGTCCTGAGTCCAGGATATAGCCAGGAAGTTACCACTTAAATAAATAAATAAATCCCATCTAAGAAAAGAAGTCCCTGTGTTCTTGGGTTTTGATGCTATTTCCCTAAATTATTTTAAATTCCACTTAAGTGTTTGAGTCAATTAATGCAGTGCCTGGCATGGTGCCTGGCACCTAGTAGGTACTTAATGAATGTTTATTGATTGATAGATTGAGATTTTCTTGTATATTCTCCAATAATCAATGGAGGGCAGTATTGTTGTCCCTGGTCCTGGTCTTTTTCCCAGCCCCTAATCATTTGTGTATGTAATTCATGTGTATTTTTGAGATTGTTGTGATTGTGTACATGACTCTTGGCAGCCTAAGGTCATTGAAAGATTACTATGCTGCACTTCTGTCACTGAAAAGCTACATGACTCTGGCCAAGCTGTTCCACCTCTCTGGGAATCAGTTTTCCCTTCTGTAAAATGACTTCTGCTATTCCTCTCAGGTCTATGACTCCACAATCCAGGACAGTGATTTTTGAGGTTAAGAATAATGCCCCCAAGGCAGTACAAGACCCATAATCATTTTAGAAAGACTCCATTATGTTCTTTATCTGTATTTACTAAGGCAGAAAAGTGTGCTAATATATTTTAGTAAGATTTCACAAAATAAATCCTTTAGAAAGAAAAAAGGCAGGGATGATTGCTTTTTTGGACTTCATATCGCCAGTGTTCTTGTACATGGTTGGTATTTGTACCATACATTTAGTCACCTTCAGTACTCCCTTCTAAGCGGCCTCTGATACTTGTGATCATTTGAAGGCAGAGATGAAATTTAAGTTAGAGAAATATTACTAAAACTTTATGAACCCTGAAAAAGTATTTGGTAGAAGTGGGCGAAAGGTTTATCCTTTTATTACCATTGAGTGAGTGGGTTAGCTCTAAGCTCCAGTTTTGGGATCCAGCCTCCCTTGTAATATCAGGAAATCTGGATGATAAGATGTTGAAGGACATTTGAATTCTGTCTACAAATTGAAGTCCTGAAGCAAACTCTAGGCTGCTGTTGTTAGTGAACTGATTCTTAACTCTATATAAGAAAGATGTGACTGATCAGCTCAGCAAAGTTTTATAACAAGAATATACAATTCAGCAAATATCTGTTGTTGTTGTTCAGTTGTGTCTGACTCTTTGGGACACTAGTTAGGGTTTTCTTGGTAAAGATACAGAATGATTTATCATTTCCTTCTCCAGCTCATTTTATAGATGAGGAAACTGAGTCACACAAGGCTAAATAACTTGCCCTAGGTCACACAGCTAATAAATGTCTAAAGCCAGATTTGAATTTAAGCCTTCCTGACTCGAGGCCTGGAGCTGTATCCACTGCACCACCTAGCTGCCCCCATTAACCTCCTTCTATGTGCCAGGCAACTGTGCTATGCATTTCAAATACAAAGATAAAAAAATGAAACAGTTCCTGCCTTTATAATCTAATGGGGATGGGAGTGAGCCCCCATTACATTGTAAGCTCCTTGAGGACTTGAGACAGTGACTGTCTTTTGCATCTTTTTGTATCCCCAGGACTTAGCACAGTTCTTGACACACAGTAGGAGCTTAATAAATGCTTAGAGAAGCTAGATGGTGCAGTGGATAGAGTACTGGAACTGGAGTCAGGGAGATCAAGTTCAAATCTGGCCTCAGACTCTTACTAGCTGAGTGATCCTGGGCAAATCACTTAATCCTGTTTGCCTCAGTTTCTTCATCTGCAAAATGAACTGGAGAAGAAAATGGCACACCACTCCAGTATCTTTGGGAAGAAAACTCCAGAGTCACGAAGGTCCGACATGACTAAAACGATAGAACAACAATAACAAGAATAAATGCTTATTAACTGACCACAGCATGTTAATAAGTCAAGCAGAAAACTATCATTTATAAAGTATTCAATATGTGTCAGGCCCTGTGCTAAAAGCCAGGAATAGAAAGAAAGAAAAAGGAAATTACCCCTGCCCTCAGGGAACTCACGTGTACCTAATTAAGTTTATTACAATTCTTAAACCAATTGTTCCTCCAGTCTTTCTAAGGGTTGTGTGTGATTCTGGGGAATGAGTTCAAGTTTTAGTTTGATTTTCCAACATCCTTTGCATCAAATGGCACATTAATTTTTTTTACATTCAAACTGCTGTTTTGGAGAAATTTGTGGTGCAACTAGAGATTGCTATAGACATGCCACCCAATCTCAGAGCAGAGGTGAAATATTACTACTTCAGATGAGCCAGTTCCAAAAAAAGACAAAAAAAGGAAAAGAGGAAAGAGCCCCGGGCTTAGTGTCTCAAGGCTTGCCTTGGAGTGTAGGCTCTCCCAGTTATTAGCTGTAACTACTGACCTTGGGAAAGTTACCTAACCTCTCTGAGATTTAGTTTCCTCCATTCTAAAAGGAGGATGGTAATACTTTCATTACCTAACTAATAGAACTGTTCAAGGAAAAAGTACTATCTAAATATGAATTAGTCTTAAAAGGGACATAAGGACGCTTGTAGACTATACGACAAAGTTGGGAAAAGGTACTGTGATGTTCAGTGAATATAATTCAATCTGTTTTTTATAACTGAGCATCTGACAGGCCCCCAGAGCCATCATTTTGAACATCAAACATCCCCTGTTTCTCTCATTTTCAGTCTCTCTCTTGGCTCCTTCCCTATTGCCTGCAAATAGGAAGTTTAAAAATCTTCCCTAGATCCTGACATCCCCTCAATCTACCACCCTATATCTTCCCTCCTTTTCTACGTCCAACTCCTAGAAAAAAAAATCGCCTATATTGACTCCTCTTCCTCTCCCTTAAATCATTTCTCAACCTTTGTAGTCTGGCTTCCATCATCATCACTCAACTGAAACTGCTCTCTCTAAAGTTACCAATGATTTTGCCGAATCTAAGGAGTTTTTTTCATATTTGTTGTTTCTTGATCTCTCTGCAACATTTGATACTGTTGACCATTCTCTCCTCCTGGAAACTCTCCTTTCTAGATTCTCACAACATTGCTCTCACTTGATTCTTCTTCCTGACCACTCCTTCTCAGTGTCTTTTGCTGGATCATCATCCATTTCATGCTTCCTACTGCTAGGTCTAGCTCAAGACTTGGTCCTAACACTCCCCCCACCCCTTTGTCTTCTCCCTCTACCCTTTCTCTCTTTTGGTAATCTTATCAACTCCATGAGATCAGTTGTTGTCTCTATACATATGACTCCTAAATTTATACGTCCTGCCCTGTCCTCTCTCCTGAATTTCAGTCTTATCACCAACTACCTATTGAGTATGTCCCCAAAACATTACAAACTCAACATATCCAAAACAAAACTCACTATCTTTCCCCAAAAATCCACCTCTATTGAGCATCCCTATTACTACCAAGGGCACCATCATCCTTCCAGTCACCAACCTTTCCAACCTTGGGATAGTACTCAACTCCTCACTCTTCCTCACCCCACAGATTTAATCAGCTACAAAATTTTTTTGGTTTTTACCTCTACAGCATCTCTTTTATATGTCCTATTCTCTCCACTCACATGGCCGCCATCCTAAACAGGGCTTTATAATCTCTTGCTAGACTATTAAGTTAGCTTACAAATTGTTCTGTTCATCTCAAGTCTCTCCCTATTTCAATCCATCCTTCACATCATTGACAAAATAATTTTCCCTTGTAGGTATGACTCCCTAACTCAAAAAATTCCAGTGGCTCCCTAAAATCTCTACAACAAATATAAACTTAATTTGGCCTTCAAAGCTTTTCACAATAGGGCCCCAAATGACCACTCCAGACTTATTACACATTACTCTCTTCATGTACTTACTCATCAGTCCAGTCATGCTGGCCACCTTGCTGTTCCTCCTACATGACATTCTATATCCCATTTCCACGACTTTTTTGTATTTGTATTTCATGACTGATTTTGTATTTTCCCCGTCATAAAATGTACCTCATCTTACCACCTCAAAGAATCTGTAGTTTCTTTCAAAATTCAGTTTAAATATGACCTTTTATATGAGATCTTCCCTGATCTCCTTAGGTGGTAGTATATTCCCTTTCAAAACTTATCTTGTATATCTTAGCCTTCTTCACACCAACTAATATACCCTCTGAACAAGAGACCACACTCTAAGCTTAAGGGACTTAACCTCTTCAGGTTTGGAACTCTTGAGCTGGGGTCCACTGTGTCTAGACTATGAGTGCGTTGTCTGGCTTACAGTATCCAGGCAGCCCTAGGCATACTTCACTTTATATTCTAGCCATTTTCTTGCCTAACAGCCCATATACCCCTTCCCTTCCAATTCTGGTGCTATAATCAAATCAATGTTGTCATTACTCCTGGAAAGAGTGCATCAGATTAATCTTAACTATGGCTTAACTCCCCAGTCCTGTGTTTTTCCAAATCAAAATATCTCTCCCTGGCCACCACTTCTCTGTTTTGTTTCTCCATACTAGGATGTGAGTTCCTTAAACTGGGGGACTGTCTTATACTTGTGCATTTATATCCCCCAGCATCTAGCACCATGTCTGGCACATAGTAGGAGCTTACAAAACGCTTATTATAAATGTAGAAAGGTGTGGATGCAGAAGTTCCTGAGACTTCCCTCCCTAATCACTGATGTTCAACATGGACAGATGGAATGTATTGATTTTTTTTTTCCTACTTTCTCTATGAAGACTTCCCTGACTACTGCATAAATATATGTGCTTGTAAGTATATGTATAGGTGTACACATGCATATATACACATATCTATATGTGTCTATGAACATATATGTATACATACACCTCACTGATCTCCCTCTGCTCTGAACTACAGTACTAATTTAGATCACAGTTGTGACCGCCTAATGATAGTATTTTACAGTGTGATTTATTAATTTATGTTAGTATACTCTCTTCTATTGAACTGTAAGATTCTTGAGGGTCTGGACTATATTTTTCCCATAGGCCTAGCATACTAGATGCACATATACCATATTTAATACATTTGTGTATGTTGAAATTAGCGCCTGGCACATGGTAGACATTTAATTATTAAATTGCTTCTTTGGAATGGAATGGGAAAGCATTTATTAAGCCATTACCACTTGCCAAGCATTGTGCTAAGCACAGGGAATACAATTCGATCATTTAAGAATTTATTAAGCATCAACTATGTGCCAGGTATTATTTGAGGCATTAGGGATATAAGTACAAAAAAAAGAAACAATCCCTACTCACGAAGAGCTTACATTCTAACAGAGGATACAACAAGTATAGATAAAAATGTATACTGCATAAATAAAAAGTTGATAAATATAAATATATACCAAGTAGTTAAATACAAGCTAGTTTGGGAAGGAGACCACTCTTAGTTGGATGGGTCAGTAAAGGCTTCCTGCAAAAGTGATCCTTGAACTACACTTTAAAAGAAGAGAGAGCATCTATGAGCCAGAGGCAAGAAGGGAATACATTCCAGGCGCGGGGGATGGCCTACTCAAATGCACAGAAATGGCCTCAATTTTTTTCTGTGAGGCAAAATCCTCCACTGAGAAGAATGAGGAAGGAGTACCATGGAAAGCTCAAGGAGGGATGAAAAGGTTTGCAATAACAGCTGTGGTGGGTGGGATGATGGAAAGGTGGATGGCAAGGTCGCAAGGAAAGGAATAGGATAAATAATAAGGCCCAGTGGTCCTCAAGGCGCAGTGTCAGGGAAGGTAAGGCCTGGTGGTCCTCCATTTTACTCCCTGATCACTGAATTACTATGATGGGCCATGGCCACCCCTTAACCAGGGGCCCAGAGTAGAAAATCCTGATGAGATATGGCCAGATTGGGGGCCAAAATTCAGTCTGGGGCAATTGGGGGAAGATACAGCTTACAGGCTCCAAAAAGGGGTAGGAGGCTGATAGTATGAAAGTTATGGATTTGATCATCAAGATCGACCTCCTCAATTTACACATGCTTAAACTGAGGTTCAGAGAGGTTCCCCATTACTGGGGAGGTGTCATGGGGAGCCTAGATGACTCCTTGTTAGAAATGCTATCATGGAAAGTCCTGTTCAAGCCTAACTTCATTTATCCGTTCTTCCAACATATATTTATTAGGCACCTACTATATTGTATGTGCCCTCTTTGGAACTTTAAGTCTACTGGTTGAAATATAAGGGTTTATTCTATTTGGACTGCATTTGCACCTTCTAAAGGGGGAGCCTATTTCAGATTTGAGTAAATCATTTTTCACCTTGAAAAAAGGGACAGGCTCAGAATAGGCTCATTTGTACCTCTTTTTAAAAGGAGTGAGATTTTGGGCAGCTCAATTGCATATGAAAAATCAGGGAAAGCAGCCAAATAGCCAACAAAACAATGATCTCCCTCCTCTCAGCACCCCTCACTCCCCAGTCTGGATACCCTTTCTAGTCCATCCATTTGCATGGGCCTACAAGAGAGTTTAAAAAATTGGGGTAAAGACATGTTAATCACTTTTTTTTTTTAGCATAATTCCAAATTGCTTTCTGGAGTTGTTGGACCAATTCACAGCTCCACCACTGGTGTATTAATGCGCTTGTGACATGTTTTCTATATCTATTTATGGACTCCTGTGAGTCCCTTTCATTTTCTGTGTGGTGAAATAAAAGCTGTCCTACCTGATGTGCATTTATTTCCTTGAATACAGGATCTGGGAATCCCTTCTACCCACATTGGGGGGATACCTGGGTGCAAACTATTCCAAAACTATAATCTGAGGCCAAATTTCTTACTCCTAATCCCACTGTCAAAATTGGTTGTTATGACTCTGGTTTTAATTCTTTGTTGAAATAATAGGACTGCTTGTAGTTCCCCCCAATAGCTACCGGGCTCCAACACATTAGCTATGTGACCATGGACAAGTCATTTCACTTCTTGGATCCTCAATTCCCTCTCTATAAAATGGGTATAATAGTCATACTACCTACATCATAGAGTTGTTGTCAATAAAATGCTTTGTAAATCACTATGGAAATGTGACCTATTATTATTCCAGTGGTGACTATGATTTTCTGGTCTCTCTTAAGGAATTACACGGGTGACAGCTCCCCAAATGCCAGAGTGCTTTTCTTAAATGTTTAAAAAAAAAGGGAGGGGGGAGTACATGATCTCTAAAATCTCTTACAGCTCTAAAAATTTTATGACTATGACCTTACATGCATCCTCTGCTAGACCTCTAAGATTGTAATACCCACATTGCTTCTTAATTCAGAAAAACAAGCAAGTCCTGTTAGTATTCATTTTAGACCACAATATTCAGAGCATTAAAAATTTAGCCAGAAAGAAAGGGAAGGAGGAAGAGAAGGAGGGAGGAAGAAAGGAAGGAAGGAAGGAAGGAAGGAAGAAAGGAAGGAAGGCAGGAAGGGAGAGAAGGAGGGAGAAGGAAGGAAGGGAAGGAAGGAAACCAACTAACAAAGGAAGAAAACCTACTAACAAAGATTCTAGAAATTGAGTTGAGACAAAGGGGAGTATGATAGAGCAGGAAAACTGCTGAATTTGGAGTCAAAAGACTTATGTTCGAATCCTGTCCCTTATACTTACTGGCTTACTATATATGACATGGGGTGTGTTACTCAATGTTTCCAGATTTCAGTTTCCTCATCTATAAAATGAGAGGGCTTGACCTTAGAGATCATTTAATCCTTTTACTTAACAGAGTTTTTAAAAATCACATCTATCTGGGAAACTGTTGCCTGTATACTCCTCTAAGACAGACCAAAAAAATCACAATAGCCATAGGAATAAGAGTCCCTTCCAGCTCTTCTATGCTCCTATGAGCTGAACTCATTTCCCAACTCCAATACTTAACCTATGTCATATTGGGTAAGTCACAGAATCACAGACTTAAAAAGGACCTCAAAAGCTCTAGTCACTTGACTTGTATGGGCCTCAGTTTCTTTATCTATAAGATGAGGTTGTTGGGAAGAAAGCACTTTGTAAACCTTAAATTTCTCAGATGGAAGTATAATGGAAAGAAAAAGGGAATTTTAGAGTTAGGAGACATGAGTTCTAATTGTGGCTCTGGTTCTTTGTTATATTTATGACCTCTGGGAAATCACTTCATCTTAGTGTCCTCATTGGTAAAAATGAGGGGTTTAAGCTAGATGGCCCAGCTCCAAAATCCTATCATAAAGATATTTATATTGGGGCTGATTTCAGAATAGGGACCTACAGGAAACTTACCCAAAACCAAGATTTGACAAAAGTGGGGCAGCCGCCACGGATCAGGCAACCTCCTCTCAGCTGGGGGGAGGTAGAGAGAGAGAAACAGAGACAGAAAGAGAGACAGAGAGAGACAGAGAGAGAGAGACAGAGAGAGAGAGAGAGAGAGAGAGAGAGAGAGAGAAAGAGAGAGAGAGAGAGAGAGAGAGAGAGAGAGAGAGAGAGAGAGTGGAGGAAAAGCACAGGCGAAATAGGTCTGCCTCCCTTTCAGATCATGGTTGAATAAGCTGCTTTAATACCCTCAAGTCTTCAATTCTATTTGTAATCCTTAAGCCTGAGAGGTTCTTATCTCTATAGGAAGGGTGAGGAGGTCACCATCAGTGGGAAGGGGAAGGAGTTCCCCCCCAATCACCCCATCCATACAGACAGCTTTTAATGTTACACATGAAAATCACCCTCAGGAAAGGTAATCCCTCCCAAACCATGCTGTGGTTGGGTGTAAATCAGTACAAAGAGAGAGGAGGGAGAAGGGGAATATAGATGACCGATATAAAAATGCCCTCCCTCCATCATCAGAAAATTAATTGCAAAATGATCAGTCCCTAAATTAAAAAGAGCAAAGGGACACTCCAAAAAGCCATCTCTCCCACCGTTGCGAAGAATACCCCATTACATAAAGCCTCCTGGAAAGGCTGACTGGTGACGAGAGAACTTCACGAGCTGTTGCGCACTCTGGTGGTCAAGGTTGAAATTTCATCCAGGCCTCTTCAATGTCCTTGCTTTCTCAGCAGGGGTTCCTCCTTTGTAGTCATCCCAAGGTACTTTTCCATCATTTCTAGTCCTTTCTTGCTCTAGGCTAAAATCAGTCTCAAATGGTTTAGTATCCAGAGAGGAGAGAAAAGACAGAATTTCCAGCCTCATCAAAATGAGGACAAAAAAAACCTCAAGATCTAGTCAGAGATCAGTGTACTAACAATTACCTAACTAGTTCAGACTGAAACAAAAGAATAAAACTACCATTTCTAAAGCCCTTCAAGGTTTAAAACGCTTTTCTGACAACAATTCTGCAAGTATTTTTTTTTCTTTTTTTTTATCTGAACCTGTGAATTCATCAATATAGAAAACTCCAGGGCAGGAGTTAATGGGCACCTTTTCTGTAACACACAACCTTAAGGAGCCGACCGAGCACTGAGAAATTAAGCATCATGTTCATAGTCACACAGTCAGTGTGGGTCAGACTTGAATGTAGATCTTCCTGACTCCAAAGCAGGCACTTTATGCGGTATTATGCTATGCTCATTCTCATTGCAAATATTTTTTTCTATTTTTTTTATGGGTGAGAAAGATGAGAATCGGAAGAGTGAAGTGATTTTCCCAAGGTCACATAGACTTGAGCCAATATGCCCGCGGTAATATATATGTTGTCTGAAATTAAGGAGAATTCAAATTAGTTTCATTTTTAAAGTTAGCTGTGACTTTGATACTCGATGTGGGTGTCAGCAGGTCTGATGTGTCAGCCCCTACTCAATAATCTCCAGTGGCTCTCTATTGCCTCCAGGAGCAAGTACGAAATGCTCTGCTGGGAACTAAAAGCCCCCTCCAACTTTCCAGTCTTCTTACACCTTACTCCCTAGCTCATTCTCTTCAGTCTAGTGACATTGGCCTCTTTATTGTCCCATGAACAAGACCCTTCATCTTTTGGATCCAGGCCCTTTCTCTGGCTGTCCCTCATGCCTGGAAGGCTCCCTTTTCCACTCCAACCACAGATCTCTGGCTTCCTCTGGCTTCCCAACTAAAATCCCACCTTCTATAAGAAACCTTGGCCAACCCCTCTTGGGAAGGAAGGAAGGAAGGGAGAGAAGGAGGGAGAAGGAAAGAAGGACACCAACTAACAAAGAGAAGGAAGAAAACCTGTTAACAAAGATTCTAGAAATCTAGAAAGGCACTTCCAGTGCCTTCCCTCTATTATATCTTTCCTGTTCATCCTCTACATAGTATGCTTTATATATTTGTTGCATATTGTCTCTCCCATTAAATTGTAAGCTCCTGGAAGGTAGGGACTGTCTTTTGCCTCTTTTTGTATCCCCAGAGCTTAGTACGGTGTCTATGCTAAATTCAATTCAATAAACATTCATTAAGTGCCTTCTATGTTGTTGTTGTTGTGTCTGAGTCTTTGTGACCCCATTTGGTATTTTCTTGGCAAAGATACTGGAGTGGTTTGCCATTTTCTTCTCCAGCTCATTTTACAGATGAGGAAACTGAGGCAAATAAGGTTAAGTGACTTGATCAGGGTCACACAGCTAGTGTCCGAAGCCAGATTTAAACTCAGGAAGATTAATTTTCCTGACTCCAGGGCCCATCACTCTATCACTATGCCACCTAGCTGCCCTGTCTTCTATGTAGAAGGTGTTTAATAAATGTTTGTTGAATTGAATTCCCTCCTCTGTTGCAGTAACAACCACCTCCATTTAAATAGCACATTAAGGTTTCAGGAGGTCACATGATTCAATGGAAAAGATAATGGACTTGGACTCAGAAGCCCTGGGTTGGAATCTCAACTCTGACAACTAGTACCTGTATGACCTTGGATTTGGAGTCAGAGGACCTTGGTTCAAAACCCCGACCTGCCATTTGCTAACTCTGTCCTTTAAGCAAGGTTCTGAAGCTTTCCAGGCCTCCCTTTCCTTGCTTGTAAAATGAAAGAGCTGAATCTGATCATCTCTCAGGTTCCTCCTAGCTCTCCAGTCTCACGAAAACCTCTCATGAATTCTAGGCCTAACACATCACTCTCTCACTTCACCTCACAATCTTTCCAGGGATTATATTACTTTATCTGCTTGGTCTCCTCTAGATCTAAAATGTCCCTCTAGGCTCCTAAATCTAGATCTTAAAGCAATGGGGAGTTCCCAGTTCAGATACAGACTCCCTGAGAGGACTGAAGTGAAGGCTTACATTCCTCAGTGGGAGAAAACCAGGAGTCACTGGATTCACCCAATAGGAGCTCCCTCCCTTCCCTTCCTGAAGTAGTTAGGGACGGTAACCATCCACATTTCTATACTGTTTAAAGATTTATGAAATGCTTTTCTCACAACAGCCCTGTGAGATGAAGTAATACAAGTAACATTCTTTCTTTTGTGGTTGTCAAGTGATTTTCCAGTTGTATCCAGTTCTTCATGAATCCATTTGGGGTTTTCTTGGCAGATACTGGAGTAGTTTGCATTTCCTTCTCCAGCTCATTTTTTACAGGTGAAGAAGCTGAGGCAAACACAGTGAAGTGATTTGCCCAGGGTCACACAGCTAGCAAATCTGAGGCCAGATTTGAACTCAGGAAGATTATTCCTTTTACAAATGAGGAAATAGGCTCAGAGAGGTAGTTTCTTGCTTATCATCCAATTTGGAGGAGGTAATAGGGAGCACAGGAAAGGGAGAGAAAAAAGAAGAATTCAAACCCATGTCTTCTGACTCTACATCCAATGCTGATTTTATTCTCCTAGGACATTTCCACTTATTTATTATAGAAGCAATCTACCCCCCCCAGCTCATTAGAGGCAGGAACTGTTCAATGCTAGTCTTTCTCTCTGAGATTATTTCCAGTTTATCCCATCTATAGCTTGTTTCTATATAGTTGTTTGTTATCTCCTCCAATAAACTGTGAATTCCTTGAAATCAGGGACTTTCATGCTTTTCTTTGTATTTGCTCTTCTTAACAAAGTGCCTGCCACGTAGTAGGTGCTTAATAAATTCAACCTGACTAACTGACTGGCTCCTTGTACCTACTGTAAGTAAGGTGAGCTGTGGACTTTGAGAACTATCCTCACAGTATAAGCAACCTCTTCTGTTCTGAATTCATGGGCTCACCAAGCAGCCTTCAGGTTTGTGCTTTGGCTTCTTTCCACCAGAGCTGGAATACCCAGCATACCTTTCACTATGACTTTGACCTAGGCCCGAAATAATTTTCTTTGCATCTTAATCATATCCTGCTCCATACCAAGCTTGGATTGCTGAAACATGGTTGTTTCTTAGACTTAGATACTACCTGGCAATGATTTATCCTAAGAACCTGAATTCTATATCTTTTATAAAATGTATTTATCAATATCTTTATTTTCACACCACCTTCATTTCCAAATATATACCTCCCCTAACCACCCTCAAGCCAAATAACAAAGAATAAAAGAAGATTAAAAAAAAAAAAAGACAGTTCAGAAACACTAACCAGCCCTGATTCCACTTCTGATAAAATTTTTATCTTTGGAAAGGGCCCTGAAGTCTTACCGCTATGTTCTTTGTTCATCCTCTAAACTTTGCCATTTTATTGCTTGTGTAATTATGGATTGGTTATATCCCATAATTGTGGGATGAAATTTTTGAATGAGTAAAATTTCCAGAGAACTGAAATTTAAGCCTTTATAAGATTGGGAGCTGAATGAGATTTTATGGATCATCTGGGCCAAAGGTTTTTTAAGAGAGGTTTGGGAACTTGGATTGGGGGGTGGGGGGGAATTACATCTTTATTTTCACTAACCTTCAACTGAAAGCCATTTCCTTCAATTACTAATTTTTAAAAAAAAATTATTCTGAGAATGGGTCCATAGATTTCAGCAGACTGCCAAGGGGTTCAAGACACACAAAAAGGTTAAGAATCCTCATTCTAGACTAACTCCATTCTTCTACTGAGGAGAAAGCTAAGTTCCAGAGAATCTAAGTGATTTGTCTAAATTTACAGAGCTAAGAAATAGAAGACTTGGGATTCAAACTCATGACATTGGTGTCCAGTGGTCTTTGCATTGTAACTCTCTTTGACAAGGACCTAGATACAGTGGTGGAAGGTGCCTCCCCTAATCTCTTTGGTTCATGCCCCTTCCAGAGAAACCCTGTGAATGTCAACATTTGGCACCTCCTTTGCCTCTTTCTTTCCTCGAAGCTCATCTAGGCTGGAGCTTGGTGATTCAGTGGCTTTCGGGTTCCTCTCTCCTGGGCTGACTCCCAACTGGGCTGTGATTGCTACTTCCTGTGAGGATAAGGACTCCACTTGTTGCTTTCCATCATAGTTCTTTATGTTCATGGTCCCCAGTGATGCTACAGGTCCACATGCAGCCTAGCATCTGTCTCCTCTCCTCATAACCTACACGGTATCTCATAGCCAGAAGCAGCCAGGGGCTTGCTGGCCTTTTCCCCAACACTTAAAAATATTAACCATGTTTGATGAAACTCTTAAAATGCAGGACCTATTCCTTGCCTTAGTCAACAGGCAAGCAAACATATTTTGACGTTTTCCTGACTCGAGAGGACAGAAGCTGTAGAGTGTTGCCTTCAGGGGCTACTGAAGGGCACAGGACTGAACTTGCCCTTTCTTTCCCAGAGTTCCCCAGACCTCTCTGTTGTTGCTCCTTATCTTCTTCCTTCTAGCCATAAATGTTCTCTGCCTATTCCCTGCCCCTGCTAATCTGCTGCAGGCAGCCTCTGAAATCTGTCTCTCCTCTCTGGCTATAACCTAGTGCAGAAGCAAAGACTGTGAGGGAAAAAAAAAAACAGTTAAGAAAGTACAATAAAAAACAACAACAAACCTGCTACTCAGGCCTTTCAGGAAATGTGTGGTGTACTTACAAAGAAGGTTAGACTTTAAGTCAAGAGAGACTTGGGTTTGACGCTTGGCTTTGTCACTTACCAGCTTTGTAACTACAGACAAGTCTTTTCTGAGCCTCAATTTACTCTTATGTAAATATATGTATATATATCATTTATTTTGTATTACACAAGTATTACATACCTATACTATCTGTCCTGATAGGATATAATCTAACAATGACTGCCTTGTCCCCAACTGCCTAAAGGTTAGGTCTGTCACATTTCACCCCTCCTCCAGGGTACTCTAATACCCTGTAGAGGTTTGTGCCATCTCTCTTTTTTGCCACTGACTCAAGTCCCCACCAACTCCCTCCCCCAATTTTAGGGATCCCCAGAACCACAATTCAATCAATCAATCAATAAACATTTATTAAGTGCCTACTATATGCCAGCCACTGTACCAAGCTTTGAGGATACAAAAAGAGGTAAAAGATAGTTCCTGCCCTCAAGGAACTTACAATCTAATGGGAAAGACAACATGCAAACAAATAGACACAAAACAAGCTATATATAGGATAAGTAGGAAATAATTAACAGAGGGAAGACACTGAAGTTAAGAGGCATTGGGGAAGGCTTCCTGTAGGAGGTGGGATTTTAGTTGGGACTTAAATAAAGCCAGTTCCATTTAACTACTCTATAGCCAGCTTTTACAAAGGAATGTTGACTTCAAATAACAAAATACAAACATCCCCTTCTCCCTCAGCACCTGGGGGCATAATAAGGGGGAACCACCTTAGTCTCTGGGGAACTTAATGAAATTCCTGTATAGGACAGTTTCACCAAGTTCCAAGTCCAAAGTCCCTTGTACCCAGGGCATCCTGGTAGCCAGGCTTCTCAGGGCTTCCCTTCAGGGCTGGCAATATCTGGTCTAAAATCCTGACTCCAAGGTTGCCATGGTTCAGGCTCCCAGGGCCAGGACTCTACCACCTCCCCTAGGACTGAAAAGGAATAATGAAATAGACTGTACCATCAAA
This sequence comes from Vombatus ursinus, assembly GCF_900497805.2. Taxonomy (NCBI): domain Eukaryota; kingdom Metazoa; phylum Chordata; class Mammalia; order Diprotodontia; family Vombatidae; genus Vombatus; species Vombatus ursinus. Next base: position 39,132,600 of record NW_020954619.1, read on the forward strand.
TCATTTTCTTGAGGCCCCACAACCTAAGGTTCCTGGGAAAGGAGGAAAATAGTCCTTCCTCCCTTCCTCTCCTCTTCCCCCAGCTTAGGGCATGGTGGCTATGCTTTGAGTCAACAGAACCAAGACAGACAGACTGTCTCAGTCTAGTAATTTTAAAGATGCAGTCAGTTCTGGCTGAAGAAAGAGGCTGTTCCCACTGATGTGGTAGGGGAATACAGAACATCTTGTCAGAAGAAGATCACTGCTATTTCCCATATGGGTGCTGACTTGTTGGGGAAGTATTCAGCCCAGAGGTGCAGAGATCCTCCTAGTGAGAAATTCTTCCCTTTGACAGGAGGTCAATAATTGAAGCGCCAAGGATAGAAGATAAAAGTTTAATCAGCATCAGCCGATGGGCAGTTGCCAGGTGGCTAGTAACTCCACAGAACAAAGGGAGATAGAGACATGTACTGTATAGGGTTTCACACAGCCTACAGAACAAAGGGAAATGTACATATATGGGATTTTACACAGCCATAGGGCAGCCAGCAAATGGATGCTACCCAGTCAGTCACTTTCCTAATTTGGGAGGTTAAATAATAGGGACAGGATGAGTTGGGGCAGGGGGAGACCTTGGAGTAATTTGTTAACTAACCTCCTCAGCCCAAGATCAGGTCTGTTGCTGTGAGACGGTTTCCCTAGTTAATTTCCTGAGATCATCTTGGTGGGGCAGGAGGAGGTCTCTAGTTAATTTCATCAGAATGCCTAGGTGGCAGGTCTAAGATAGTGAGGAGGACTGGGTTCGAATTATGACTCTGCTGCTTACTAGCTGTGTGACCTTGGGCAAGTCACTTCCCTTCCTCTGAACCCAGATTTCCCCTTCCAGAAATTTTTGGAATTGGACCAATTGATCTCAAAGGTCAAAATCTCCAGCTCAAAATCCTGTGATCCATTGAAATTACTTTTAACCACCAAATGACCCCAGATGATTGTGTTTCTCTTCCATCCTCCAGTCTACTGCTTTTAATCTGTTAAGGAGAAGGAATGAGAGAACCCCCACATTTATTAAAAGTGGATAGAAAGTAAGAGTAAATGGCTTCTGGATGAGGGGCTCCCCTGCCATTGCAGTGCATGAGCTGTAATGTGTGTGTGGACTTTGTGATATTGATGCCAGCTACACAGAGTCCAGCTTTGCTTCTTTTCTATTTTCAGGTATATAGGTTGCAATATAAATGGATTTTTTACATAGGCAATATTATTGAATTGTTTCTATAATTAGATTATGTTTTGTGCCTGAGAAAGTCTGGTGAAGTTGGTGATGCCACTATTTCTAAATGGCAAATTATACTAGAAAGAGTATTAGATTTGGAGTCAGAAGGGCTAGGTTTGAATCCTGGTTTTATCACTTAGGTGGGTGGCCTTGCGCAAGTCACAATCTTGTTGAAATCCACTGAGTTTTATCCCTCAGAAATGAAAAAGAAAATTCACTCAATAAACATTCTTTTTAAGGACCTACTATGTGAAGAACATTGTGCTAGCTATTGAGAGAAATACAACCAAAGATATACCCTTTGACCTTACAATCCAGTAGCAGGAAAAAGAAATAACCCAATAACTAGAACAAGGGTATATGGGCTTTGCCCTTAGATTTAGAGATCACTGACAATATTTGCAGTCCTTCAAAAGTGTACAAACTGCTAAGCTTAGCAAGAATAATTAGTTAAAATAGGACGTCACCTGATAGGAATCTTCTACCCCAATCCAATAGCAACTGCTGACCCAATGTGAATTCTTCCTGGCCTGGGTCTACTTTCCCAGCCCTGGCCTGCCCAGCAGCTGTTTTGTAATATTCAGCTATCTCTGCCCCAAATAAAATCAAATTGGATTGAATTGAGAGCATGTTTCAACACTGACAAAGAAACTCTGGAGATAAGACAAGTGTAATAACTCCATAGGTTCTAGGGACAAAGGTACTCTATGGGTCGGTACTCCTAAAACCAGTTCGTGAGCTTACCTTTAATAGTCAGCCAGTAGACACAAGTAGCTGAAAGCAAAAGCATTACTAAAATGTAGTAAGAACAGTAGCTACAAAATATTCCTCCAATATACCTGGGACTTACTCTCTTAACAAATACACACAATATCCTGTTGGGAGAGTGGGTATCAGCTTAGAGATGCAAATGGGCAACGCCTCTGGTTAAGTCCAAGTTATGCCTCTGGTACTGAAGATCCCAGATGTCCTTTCCTTTCTGGTGGAGTCTTCAAACTGCTGCCCCTTGAATGCAATGTCTCTGATGAGCAGGCTGCTCAGCTGCTTCCTCTGGCTATACTCCTCTCTTCAGTTTGTCTCACCTGCCAGGAGTACTTCTCTCTCGAATTCATAATCATCTCTCTTGTCCAGAGGTCTCGTTCTTTGAAACTACTTCCTGCTTTTCTGTACCTGTTCCTATCTGGAGAATTCAACTGCTCAACCCTCCCAGCTGTTCTCTGCTGAATGTAGTGTCTCCTATGGGGTGAGTAACTAAACTACTGCTGTGGTCAGTGGGAGGTGGGGAGGAGAGAAATACCCCACCCTCCCCATGTCCTCTGGTAAAGGCACAGGGCACACATTCCACAAAATTGTCCCTATCTCAAAAACGTCAAACTCTCAAACTATTCACCTGACTCTAGGGCTCAGTAGGCTTAGGTTAGCTTTTTAAAGACCTCCAGAGTCTTGGTTAATCCTCACACAACTAAATACCTTCCAATTCAGTCAGAGAACTCCTTTACATTTGTAAATGAATGGCAGGGCTTAGACACACCTTTGTATTTTGTACTTGGGTTTTCTGCCCCTTAATTTCAGTGATTACATCAACTAGGTGGGGGAGAAGGGAACCAATTTGCCCCCACTACAAAAGTTGGGATATCATCCATTGAAAGGTAATGGTTACAGCAATGGAACTAAGACAGCATACTATTTTAGAAAGAGCACAGGATTAGGAGTCAGAAGATTTAGGTTGTATTTGGCTTCAACTCCAGAACAACATGCCTTCCCACTCCACACACTGCGCCCTGCCCTCGATGACCACCTGAAATCTCATTGTCACCCAGGCTTTGACTCTCTACACTTTCTCAACTCCCACTCAGTTACCTCTCTCCTCTATTTGGAAGTCTGAAGGGCAGAACACTACACCCCTCCCCCAGCCTTCCTTTATAAAGGGGTAACAAACTTCCTGATAATTTCATTTTTCATCATCTGTTCTGCTTGGCTTCACCTCCAGGGAACATTGTGCCTTTTTTTGGGGTACCCACTGGTGCAAATCCTCCACAGCTTTTTTCAGCTTTCTTTTGTGTGTTGTCTTCTCCCATTAGATTGTAAACTCCTTGAGGTTAGGGATTGTCTCTTTTTCTTATTTCTATTCTCAGTGCTTATTGCCTGGCACAGAGTAGATAAGTGTTTATTGGTTCAGGTTCAATTTTTTTTCAGTGACCCCATTTGGGGTTTTCTTGGCAAAGATACTGGAGTGGTTTGCCATTTCCTTTTCCAGGTCATTTTAGAGGTGAGGAAATGGAGGAAAACGGGATTAAGTGACTTGCCCAGGGTCACACAAGTTTAAGTAAGTGTCTGAGGACAGATTTGAACTCAGGAAAATGAGTCTTCCTGACTCCAGGCCTGGCACTCTATCTACTTCACCACCTAGCCATTCCATAAATGTTTAATAAATGTTTATTGAATTGAATCAAATTCTTGATATACTTCTAGTTACCTTTTCAACTTGGGGCAAGTCATTTCATCTCTCTAGTTCTCAGTTTCCTCATCTGTAGAACAGAGGAGCTTGGATTAAATCCACGTCTAAATCCTGTAAATTTCCTTTGGACTAGGAAAGTTAAAGATGGAGCCACATGCACAGAGCAAGAGGATAAAGAAGAAACCATACAGGAAATGATAGAAAATGAGCAGCTGGGAGTAGTAGAACCCAAATTATGAGATGTCATAAAGTGCAAGGAAGTAGAGAATACCAAAGCAGAAGAGGTGGTCAGTAATGTCAGATGTTACCCAGATCCAGGGGCTTGCGGACTGGGAAAAGACAATTGAATTTGGTGATGATGAGGTCATTGGTTAACTGTGGAAAAAATAGTTTCTGTAGAATGGGGGGGGCTTGCAAATGCAAATGATTAAGGAATGAGTGGAAGGAGAGAAAAGGAGGCTGAAAGGCTAGCCTACTCTTTCATGAATTGTGTCAGCAACCACAGAAAAGAGAGGTGTGTCTAAGCCTTGACATCCATTTATAAGTGTGGAGGAGTTCTCTGATTGAATTGGAAGGGCAGCTAGTATTTAGTTACGTGAAGATTAGCCATGATTCTGGGGATCTTTTAAGCCCGCCAAGTCCTGGAGTCAGGGGAAAAGTTTAAGAGTTTAAAGATAGAGTTTGAGATAGGGAACAATTTTGTGGAGCATGACTCCTGTGCTTTTGCCAGAGGGAAGTGTTGAAGAAAATGAGAGTGTATGTTTTAGGAAGAGGACAAGGCACCTGTGGACAGGGAGAGATTGAAATACAGAACAGGGCAGGGAGATGAATATTGTATGCATTGTCCAACCTGGTCTTTGTATCAGAATGTTTCTACTTAACTGTAATTTTCTTGTCACAAGAGAGGGTTAAATATGAAGAGAGGATGAGAAATGACCATAATGTAAAGACAAAAGGCATCAATAAAACATAATTTTAGAAGGAAAAAAGGAAGAGGAGGGTAATCAATGATGCCCGATCCTAAAGGAGACAGGAACAGAGGAATCGATGAGCAGGTGGAGGAGAACCACAGAGACAAGGAAGAAGAAAAAGTTGGTTGAAGACAGAGGCTCTGAGTCATGGAGGAGGAAGGAAAGAAGGAGGAACCAGAGAGCATTCTTATCTGCTGTTTGCTGTTTAGTTATTTTTTAGTCGTGTCTGACTCTTTGTGACCCCTTTTTTGGGTTTTCTTGGCAAAGATACTAGAGAGATTACAACCAGAAGAGACCCTGGTGGTCATGGAGTCTAACCTCATTTTACAAATAAAGAAACTGAAGCACAAAGAGGTTAAGAGATTTGTCCAAGGTCATACATCTAATAAATGTCTGAGGCAGATTTTGAGCCTAGGTCTTACTCACTAGGGACAGCTAGGTGGTGCAGTGGATAGAGTGCTGTGCCTAGAGTCAGGAGAGCCTGAGTTCAGATCCAGCCTTTGGATACGTACTAGCTGTGTGAGCCTGGGTAAGTCACTTAACCCTGTTTGCCTCAGTTTCGTCATCTGTAAAATGAGCTGGAGATGGAAATGGCAAACCACTCAAGTATCTTTGCCAAGAAAACCCTAAATGGGGTCACAAAGAGCCAGACATGACTGAACATCAATTTACTGACTCCAAGTCCAGCACTTTATCCATTATGCTATGCTGTAAAGTAGAAGGTACATCACATGCTGAGTGTGAGGGGTCAAGGTAGGATTGAGGGATTTAACAGAAAGTAAAAACCCTGGAAGAGCCAGGTGAAGAGTAGAAAAGGGATCTCATACTAATAAACAAAAGTATTGCCCACCAGGATGAGGGCAAAGCTGGTGCTAGGCAGCATGAGTTCTGCTCTCCCTACTTTTCAGGGTCGTTGATGGGATCAAATGATATTGTGCCAAACCCCAGAATCACACAATATGTAAAGTGCCTGAACTTTGTGACAAATCAGAGGACTTTTCAGTCACTTCTTTATTAATTACTGGACTGATAGGTGTTCTGGACAGTTGAAGTTGCCAGATGTCAGATAGCTAGATAACAGGGCTTTACTTTACAATGGAAGAAAATTGCAGACAAGTGAATTTCAAGTGTTTTTTGTTTTTTATCTTTCTCTAATCGACTTTGCAAACATAAACTATAGGGCAGAAGGCAGCTTAACAAAATTAAAGAATGTTAGGGCTTTTGGAAAGACCCAAGTTGGCATCCTGTCTAACATCAGATATGGAAAGAGAGGTTAAAAGACTTGATCAACCTCACACTGCCAGTAAGTAAATTGGTGGGATCTTCTTATGCTCTCAAAGGGTATCATGGAAAGCTGCCCCTTCATGAAGACAAGAGAGGCCATTCAGTCAGTCAATCAACAAAGCATTTACTAAGTAGCTACCATATTCTTGGCACTATACTAAGCACTGAAGATACAAAGAAAGGCAAAAATATAGTCCCTGCCCTCATGCAACTCACATTGGTTTAAGACCAAAGACTGGTATGTAAGCTTTCTATCTGACTCCAGGAAAGACCATTCAAACCCTTAAGGGCTCCCAGCCTTCTGATCTTAAGAGAAGTGGCAGATCTCATTCTCAGGAGATGTTGAAAAGGGAAACCCCAAGGCTTCAGGGCCAGATAATGACCAGCTTCAGCCTTCGTTCTTCTTAACCCTTCGTGTATGAAGGAAGATTCTTGCAGGGACTGAGGTTGTTTCAGAATGTCAAGTATATTTCATCTACTGGATGGAGGTGTGTGATTATAGTTGGAAGGCCTGCTTCAAAGACCATCAGAGAGAAAACTCTGTAATAGAAAGAGTTTGCTTTTGGGTTTTGAGTTTGATACATCTTCATTTCTATTCCCTGATTCTCACTTTTGGCAATATTTGTTCACCTCCTCAATATTCCTAGTACCTCCCTCCTACTCAAGGATTCCCACTATGTCCCCATCAAGGCCAAACCTTCCAGATAGTACTCCATTTCCCCCAACCTTTTCTGATCCTTTCCCTACCATGAAAATGTTTTTTTTTCCTTTAAGACCCTACTTAAGTCATTCTCATAAAGTTAGTCCTAATAAACTATCCATGTTAGAGTTGGGACTAGGACAGTGTGATACAGTGGAACATTAGTCTTGGAATCAGAAGAGATGGGTTCTAATCAACTTAATAGCCTTGGAAACCTGGGAAAATCACTTAGCTTCTTGTGCTTCCATTTTCCCATTTGTCATTTAATAGGTGTCAAGTGACGCTTATCCAAACCTACCTGACACAGTTGTTATAGCTGTAAGGTTCTGTGAAAATTTAGGCTATGATGTTATTAATTCAGACACTGACTCCTAGTCTAAAAACTCTTTTTACTCTAGACCACCTTATTTTCCATTAACTCCATTGTACTCTTCATAATGGTTGTAAGATAAAACCAGTTTCAGTCAGTGAGGGAGTATAAAAACAGAGTGCCTCCCCTAAATGAGATCTTTATCAGAATTAAGGCATGGCGTGTGTATTTGTGTAAAATGAGGAAGTCCTGTGTTTATATAAAATAAGAATTTATCTCATCCAAAGTCTAAATCAATGGAGTAGAGAACAACTTTTTAGAATATCATCATGACAGTTTGCTACTACAAAACAAAATATATTATTAAATATCCATAAGGAGTTGGCCTGAATGTCACACAGGACTGAACATTAAAAGAGCCAACCTTTATTTACCATTATATCAGGAACTCCCTTTGGGAGTTAGAGCAAGGTACCCCATCACTCCATTCTTCTATTGCCCCACAAGATATAATGTAGATGGTGTTGGTGTTGTCAATTTGCTTCACAATATTGTTATGAAGAAATTAAAATTATGCTATATCATTTAATAATTGATTCTACTTTGTAACCTATCCTATTACCCATTTTATCAAAACCCCATTTCTCAGTTAAGCTAAAAAATGGGGTCTTTCCTAGTCCAAATTGGCTTAAAGGCAAGGTTGAAAGGGAATGATGTGATTGCTCCTAAATCCTTGGAACATCTGCTTGCTAACCAATTTGACCTGGGACTTCCATTTTGTTTACCTGAAAACAGAAACCAGTTTAGGCTAAGCCTAAAGCCAGGGAGCAGTTCTTCTGTCATTGTCTCTCCTTGTAAAATTAGAGGTGATTCGATGTCTGTCCCGTCCCCCCCAAACCCCACGAGAACAACTAACCAGGTGTTCCAGACTGGGGTGGTTATGATTTTCTAGTCAATATTACTAGAGGCAGTTGAGACCCATAAAGCAATTAGCATTCCTTAATGGTCAGATGGTGTGATCATCCACACCTGAAGGCCAACCCACCTCTCTCAACTGTAGTCAACTGTGAAATTCCCCAACCACTCAGAACTCTTCTTTTCCTGAGCCTCAATAATAAGAGTTCACCATGTTCACTGACCTAACTGAAGACTGACCAATCTGACCCACTTTATTAACAGCTATAGGGTCACTATTAATAAACCATTATCTTACTTGGAGAAATGTGTCTCAGTTTCCCTGTTATTTGCATTTTAGTAGCCACAGTTTGAAAATGTTTTGAACACACCAGAAAAGAGCTTCATGCTATACATTATGATTAAAGATAAAATACAGAGAAGCTAATGTTTGCAGCATGGAAGGACAATTAAAAAGTTCATGGATTGTTGTTGCTGTTTATTCTTCATTCTCCAAGAGAACCAATGACATTATGAGGGTGATGTCTTGACTTATGCTTGAACTGGATTTCAGTGAGGCAGATCTGCCCGAAGTCATCAGCCTCACTCTCTACTCCAGAGTCATTGAAGTCCACTGGCAAGACCAAAGTCAAAACAACTGGAAATGGTCTGGGATACAGTGGGTGACCGTGGCCTTTCCAAATTAAGGTCTTTCCTAGGTCTCAGTTTGTCTGAGACAAGCCTATTCAATGACTAAGGGCTAGGTAATAATTGAGACAAAAGATGGCCTAATTTATTATCATAAAAATATCAATCTGGGAGGAAAGACCCTCAAAGTTTCTGGCCAGAAGAGTAAACAATTGATATTTACGCTCATTCTAAGCCATCATAACCTAAACAGCAAGCCACAGAGGCTTGGGCTGGGGGCTATTATTGGCCATCCAATGAAAGCCAGAGTGGTTCTGGTTTAAAGGCAAAGTCAAGTGCTCCATTTAGATTAGGATTCTGTTTATACAAAGTGTCCGAAAGTCTTAGTCCAAGACATCCTTTATTTCTTTTTTTTTCTTTTAAGACAATTGGGGTTAAGTGACTTGCCCAGGGTCACACATCTAGTAAGTGTCAAGTGTTTGGTCTGAGGCCGAATTTGAACTCAGGTCCTCCTGACTTCAGGGCTGGTGTTCTATCCACTGTGCCACCTCGCTGCCCCAACATCCTTTATTTCTAATGGCAAGAGAAAGACTTATCACTTTAAGACCCTGTTCTTACACTTAAAGACCCTAATCTGTTTGTGTGCCATAGAGTACAAAGTCTGATGAAGCCTATAGGCCTCTTCTCAGGGTAATGATTTAAAATGCATAAAATTAAAAAAATAGGACTACAAAGAAAACCAATTATATTTAAGGATTTACAAGAAATTTAAAAACAAGTTCATGGATTCCTCCTAAAATCTTTCCATGGACTCGTGGGGGTTTTTTGTGAACATGCAGATATTCTTGGACATAGACTTAAGTACCAGGAAGAACTCTTCCAATATTCCAATGCAACTATAGTCTCATCAATGTAAATATTCGCTCTAGTGACCCAGAATACATCTACCCATCCTTTTGGTCATTTCCTCCCATCAGTTTTCCACGGAGGGTCCACCAAACACAATAGAGGACCTTCCTTACATTTTCTTGACATTGTAAGGATATCAATGAAGCACTCAGAGTATCTGCTAGTTATCTTTTACTCTCCCCATGTGACTAGCCCATCTTCTTTTCAGGTAGGAAGAACATCTTACAGAATATAAATAAATTATTAACTTTGGCAATATAAGTCTAAAAAGGGTCCTAATGAGTTTGATAATTGTTTTATGCTACAAGCCAATAAACCATACACTCTGATATGTAAGACAGTCTCACCATTTGAAGAAGATAATAACAGTTAATACTTATATAGCACTTACTATGTGCCAGGAACTGTACCAAGTGCTTTAAATTATCTCATTTGATCCTCATAACAGCCCTGGGAGGTAAGTGCTATCATTATTCTCATTTTACAGACAAGGAAACTGAGATGGGCAGAGGTTAAATGATTTACCCAGAGTCACACAACCAGTATGTGTCTGAGACTAGATTTGAACTCAGGTCTTCCTGATTCTAGGCCCAGTGTTATCATCTTCTGTATCACCTAGAAGCTATATCCTAGACATCTATATAAATGGGGGTGGGGAGATGTGAATAAGGTATTACTAATAAAGATTTAGAATTAGAAAGACCAGAAGACTTCTAGCCCAGTCGGTGCAAAATTGTTTTTGCACAAGCAAGAAACTTCAAAAAGGAGAGACAATGCAGCTAAATTTAATTGCTTATGCAAGCAAAACTTAAGCTTTATCCCATTTCACGTCCTTTCCGAGGACAAGGTACTTTTTATTTGCTGAAATCTTGAGGCAACATGCTGAGTGATGCAATCTGTGAACAGGTGTTTGTATACAATTTAGGGAAGAGGTGCTCTGGGTTGACAGGTATTCTCTCCCCTCTGGTCATTAAGGTAACTCATAAAAATGGGGTACATAGCAGACACAACCAATTTGGATTCCAATCGACCAAATCAAGCTTTGACATCTTCAACAAACACAATTCAACCAACATTTATCAAACATCCGCCTTGTCCAAAACACTAGGCACAGGGGAGAGAAAGACACAAATGAAATAGACCCTGTCCTCAAGGAGCTTACCTTTTACTTGGGGGCTACACTATGTACAGAAATAAATATGGCACAGTACAAGGGAAATTTTGGAGGCAGAGAGCACTGTGAACTAGAGAAATGAGGGTAGGCTCCCCAAAGGAAGTGGCACATGAGCTAAACCTCAGATTAGGATTCTGAAAGGCAGAGATGAAGAGGGAGCGCAATCCAGGCATAGAGGTGGCTTGTGGGAATGTATGAGGACAGGAGAACTAGAGTTTAGATTAGGAAACAGTAGTTCAAAATGGCTGAACCACAGAGTTTGGAAAGGGGAGTAGTATGAAATTAAGTTGAAAAGTGTGGTTTGGACTGTGTGAATTGAAAGACAGGAAAGACAGAAAGACAGTGGAAAGGACAGGAGCTAAAAAAAAAAAGGCAAGGGAAGGGAGACTCAAGGATGACAGAGGCTTTGAACCTGGTGGACTGGGAAGGGAGTTGTAACCTCAACCAAATAGAAGGGTCATAGCAACAGCACTTCTGGGGCTATATCCCAAAGAGATCATACAAATGCGAAAAGGATCCACATGTACAAAAATGTTCATAGCAGCTCTTTTTGTGGTGGCAAAGAATGGGACATTGAGGGGATGCCCATCAGTTGGGGATTGGCTGAACAAGTTGTGGTATATGAATGTAATGGAATACTATTATGCTATAAGAAATGATAAACAGGCAGACTTCAGAAAAGCCTGGAAAGACTTGTCTGATCTGATGCTGAGTGAAGTGAGCAGAAACAAGAGAACGTTGTACACAATAACACCACTTTGTGTGATGACTAATATTGATAAACTTAACCCTTCCCAGCAATACAAGGATCTAAGACATCTCCAAAGGTCTCAGGATGGAAAATGCTATCCACATCCAAAGAAAGAACTATGGAGTCTGAATGCAAATTGAAGCATACTATTTGCTATTTTTTTTCCTTTCTTCTGTTGAGTTTTATTTCCTCTTTCTGTGGTTCTAATTCCTCGTTACAACATCACTAATGTGAAAATATGTTTAATAGGAATGTATATGTATAGCCTATATTAGGTTGTGCATCGTCTTGGGGAGGAAGGGGGAGAAAAATTTTAAACTCAAAAGCATATGGAAGTGATTGTTGATAAATCAAAATAAATTAATTTTAAAAAATAGAAGGGTCATATCTCCCAGTTGGAGACTCCTGGTTTAGTGGTTAGAAGTGTCAGGATGAAAGACAGTAGATATTTACTTCTATTTCTGGCTCAGCCATGACTTACTGGGTGACCTTGGGCAAATTACTTAACTTCTTTGTTCTTCTTAAAGTGGTTCTATCAATAAAATCGGGATGACAAGAGCATCCTGTCTCACAGGAATATTACGAGTATTAATTAATTAATGGTGGTAGAGAGCTTGAAAAATATATAGATGCTGTTAAGGCAAATCATATAGAATTCATCGATTTTTCCTTTGCTAGGTTGTCATATAATTCCAGATGAAAATATTTAATTTGTATTTGGTGAAAAGCACTTCTTAAGCCGTTTTGGTAAATAAAAATAAAACACCTTCCTACATTCCCTCCCCCAACAGTCCCCAAAAAGATGACTTTAAAAAATGCTGAGGAGAGGCAAGGAAGAGGGATCTTCTTGGAGAAATTCATGATCTTTTTCCTTTGTTGTATACCTTGGTAATGAAGATCCATTCCAGAGTACTAAAACAGACAACATTCAAAAGCCAGAGGAAGACTTGGAGTAGATTGCTAAGCAGGGGGAGAATAGCCTTGACTGAACAGCAGGGATGAAGTCCAAACAGGATTGTCACCCCATAATCTGACTGGATGCAGACTCAGGGCTCCATGATCTCAGCCAAATCCCTGCTCATTCACAGTCTCTGTTAAATGTAAGATTTTTGTATTCTTGCCTAGATTGTCTCCAGTGCCCTGGCAGTTTGTAGAATTTCTTAGGAATGTTTTGAAAGGTGATCGATTCTTGAGACAGAAAACTGAGAGCTGAAACACAAAAATTCAGGAAAAGAGAAGAAAATTAAAAAAAAAAAGGTCCTGTACCTGTGCCCTAGAAATATCACCCAAATGGAGGATTTTCAAGTGGGCTAAACACCACAACAGGCTTCTCTGGAGAAGGACTGGCCGAGGTCAAATTGCAAAATAAATGGAAAATCAACTGTCCCCTTCTCTCTGTCCAGGTCCCCTGTTGTTGTAGGCTGGGCCTGAACCAGGCTAATTCAACGCATCTGGTTGGGAATTGGATCAAAATGAGACTGTTAGACAGTCTAACAGATAACAAAAGGAGGCTTTGTAAACCATGCAATGCTACAGAAAAGTGAACTGTTATTAAAAAATGATAAAACTAATAACAGAAAAGAATAAGCTAACAGGAAATCTGAAGCAGTATGGCAAACTTTCACGGAGGGATAAGGTAAGGCAGGAAGGTATTGGCTAGAGTTTCTTAAAAGAAACCATAGAGGGGCAGCTAGGTGGCACAGTGGATGGAGCACTGGCCCTGGAGTCAGGAGGACCTGAGTTCAAATCCAGCCTCAGACACATAACATTCACTAACTATGTGACCCTGGGCAAGTCACTTAATTCCAATTGCCCTGACCAAAAAAAAAAAAAAAAAAAGATACCATATAGCCAAGTGTCTCTTCTGTTTCTTCTGTGTGTGAAACTGGACCTGCTAGGTCAAGAATTGGGCTGGGTAGATGGGGGCAGGTGGAGAAAAACTTGCCACTGTTATCTCAAAGTCAAATGGCTGGAATGGTTTTCTCAGCTCCTTCCTCTATTTCTGTCCTGGTTATCTAATATTTTAGCCTAGACAAAGATATACCATTTCCTCAACCCCCACCATGTACTTTAAAAAATCATTCTAGGAATTGTAAAAGAGTAGAATTTTTATTACACATTTTAGTCCATAGGATTAAGAATTATTCCTCGATTAAGTGCAGGCAGATGTGGTGTCTATCAAATAAAAGCAAACAGCACTGCTTTCTTTTCTAATTAAGAGTATAAATCATTCCCTCCTTTAGCTGCCAGTCCAAAGCCTTCATTTCCCAGTGTTCTCAAGCCCTCTTGTTCAGCTGAGAGGGGATGTTCATCAACCTCATAATTTTATCTCAAAAACAGTAAGTGCACTGACTAAGGGAAGAGTGGGAGGCTGAGGCAGGAGGAGGGGAGGGGAGCAAGGTTTTATTATGTGCACTCTTGGTTATGAGAAACAACCCAAATTTCAGCTTTCAAAAAAAAATGATATCTAGATCTTCCTTTTAATTACCCAGTCTCTATCTCCAAAAAATTCCTTTGAGAAGAGAGGGTGATCACTGAGAGAGTCTAAAATTCGTTTTCAGGTGTGGGTTGAGCCAACAAGGTCCCTTCAAACTGAAATTCCGTGAATTTTCTAGAAATACCTTCTGCTTTTCTGCGGAGGTAGCAGCCACCATCTTGATGTTGCACCAATTTCCCTGCCAGCTTCCAGGGGGGCACTGATAGCCACTGATTTCATACAGAACCTTGGAGTCTTCCTCCACCACAACAGGTCTTTCCATTATTCTGTTTTCTAGGGGAAGGGGAGCACCTGTTTAGGTCCCTCTCGTGATCTTCCCCTGTATTCCCTACCTCAATGATCATCAAGAATTTATTAAGAGCCTACTATATGTTAGGCATTGAAAATACAAATGTAAAAGTAACACAATTCCTACCTTCAAGGGATTTGCATTCTACTAGGGTTATGTTGTGTATGCTGCAGAGCAATGGCCAGGGAAGGGATTATCTTTGGTCTAGGGACTTCAAGCAATCAGAGGAATTGTGGGTGGAAACAAAGGGCAATAGTTAGTCATGCCCTTTCTGGTGGCAGTGACAATGTGGTTTATTATTCTCTGAGCAAAAGGCAGAGAGAGTGTGGGAAGGAAATATATACAGAGCATCAGGTTAGGTGGCAAGGTACCTGCATTGACTAGGCCCTGATATCTTAGTGGATGACTGGATGGGATAAAACATGGTCTGGGCCTGCCAATCTCTACTCTAGGGTGAGTTCCAAAGTTTAGTGGATTAACACTTAGAAAGGGACAGGGATAGTGTTTTTAAAGCTCCATTTCTGGTATGGAGAAGAAGATAGCAGAAAGGCATATGACAAGGCCCATACCCTAGAGAATCTGATCATCATTCCTAAAGGAACTGTAGGGAAAGATGGGCCCCAGGAGACAGGCTTCACAGTGATGGGACCTCAAAAGTACATTTTGGGGGTGGTTGCATCACATGGCTGTCCAGGCCAGTGGAGGACCATATCAAGATGCGGGGACAATGTTCACCACGGGAATGAAGTGTACCCTTTTGAGAAAGAAGTGCCCCCATTAGATGTCGGGATCCTGAGACAAAGCCTTATTCACCTCTGTTAGTTACAGCTATGAGTATAAACTTGATCTCCAAGTGCCTCATAGAAATACTTTACTATGATATTGGTAAAAAGAATGCATGGTATTATCACTTGACCTCAAACCCATCAGTGAGTTAGATGGATGCTTTTGCTGCAAGCATATGAAGACTTCCCCCTGTGGAATGGACAGATGAGAACAATTCTTTCCAATGTCCATGAAGGCAGCTGAGCACTTAGAGCTTGGTCAGACATGGAAGTCACCAAGGTCATCCACTGCACCCCAGCCTATCACCAGCTGCCTTGACTTTTGTTCTGCCATTGGACTTCGATGACTCTGGAAGAGATAGTGAGGCTGATGACTTTGCCCGGATCTGCCTCACTGAAATCTAATTCATGAGCAAGTCAAGACATCACCTCTTGATGTCATTGGTTCTCTTCAACAAGAAATTATCATTCTTATTTTGCTAGTGAGGGAAAAAAAAACAAGTGATGAATCTGAATTCAGATTTCTAGTCTATTGGGTCTCCTGTGGAACAATGGAAAGAGTATTGTCTCTGGAGTGAAAGGATTTGGATTCAAATTCTGCCTTTGATACTTACTATAAATGTAACCTGAAGCAAGTTACCTAACCTGCCTGGGCCTCAGTTTCCTCATCTGTAAAATCAGGGTTGGACTAGATAGCCTTTAAGGGCTCCTCCAGCTCTAAGTCTATGATTGTATGATCATATGATCCATCTCAATGTTCTCATCTTTAAAATAAAAGAGACAAAATTCTGACTTTTTTTGTAAGGAGGAAAAGTCACCTATTTTGAATCTGTCTCTTTTATTCTGTGGTCAGACCTGACCGATGCCGGACTTACAGACTAAACTTGTCATGCCATGCTTTTACTATACAGGGTTATGATGTTTCAGGGACAAGATTCACCCATGATAGACAGCCAGCTCCACATAATAATGAACGATGTTATAGCAGGCTTTGTTAAGCATTCTCAGTTCCCTGCTGATTGAAGATCAGCAGACCTTGGGAATGTCTCGTTAAATTTTTCATTTCCCTATGACAGGGAAAGAAAATGGAGGCTGTAAGGCATCAGCCCCCCGCAGCCCTTCACAGGCAATATGGGGCCATGTTTGTTCCAATGATAAAAACTGCAAATGGAAAAGTAAAATCACCATCCGTCCTGCTCAGGAGCTGCAACCGAAAAATTAAACACATAAGGCTGATTTGGCTCTCTCTCCAAGCTGAAATAGCTGTTTGCAGCACAGATTGCAAAGTACAATGGTGTTAAAATAATGCCTGCATCTCCTCCTCAGCATGCATCAGAATGTGGAGAAGCTGCGTGTAAAAGTGGCCTGCCCGTTTAAAACAAATAATGGGAATCAATGTTGGATTTGGAGTCAGAGAACCTGGGTTCAAATACTGGTTCTACCACTTATGGTATGACCATGGACAAGTCACTTAACCCCTGTTCATCTCGGTTTCCTCATCTGTAAAATGGAGTTGGGCTAACTGACCTTAAAGGAAACTGGAAGTTTCCTTGGATCCTGATCCCTCTCTCCAACCCCCTCCCTGAAACCCAGGAGTCTGACAGTCATTAAGGGGCAATATCAGTGTTTAGATGTTATTCCCAGGGTGTATGCGACTGATAAATTGCTAATAGAGAATGTTCTTGAAGGCTAGAGCCATAGGAGAAGCAGTTCTGGTTTCTTTTCTCTGGGACTAAAATTAATTCAGGGACCATGAGTATTCCATTGCTGAATCCCAGGAACTATAACATTTGGGTTAGGTTGGCAGAATTTCCAAAGCCCTAGGGAAGACAGAAGAGAGTTTATCAGGGACCAGAGTTTCAAGTGGTTGCCAGCTTCACTTCTTTCAGGCTGCCCCTTAGGCTTGGAAGAATCTGGCAGGTTTTCTGTATCCTCCTTTGAAGTCTCTCCTTAATATAGCATGTTCTCCCATGCAGCTATGCAATCTCTTCTACCCTTTATATATATGTATATACATATATATTCTTCAGCTCACTGGGGGTGGGGGTGGGAGTGGGGGTAATTCGATAGTTCAAGAGGGGTGAGACCAAAAGAAAATCATACCATGTGCTTCTCCCTCACTCCCAGTGTTTGTATTGAGATAAAGTGAACTTAAAATTAATATTGCAGTGAAATGTTGAAATAGGGGGTGGGGGAAGGGGATAATTAACAGAATCACATAATTTTAGACCTGAAAGACCCTGAAAGATGTTTTTTTTCCAACTCCCTCAATTTATTGATGAGGAAACTGAGGCCAAGAAAGTAAAAGTAACTTGTTCTAAATCATAAGAACTAGGACTAGAGCCCAGGACTCCTGACTCCAAGCCCAATATTGTTTCTGTTACACCATACTATAATATTCCATTTCAAGTATCTAACTCCAGTGGAGACAAGAATGTTTTTATGGCCTGGTGCTAGTTGGAGTTTCGGAGCATACACTTGTAAAAGTAAAGGGAAAGACATTTATTTCCCTGACATCAATAAGATTTAGTCAAGTGTACTGACTATCAGTTGCACTGTTCTGAGTGGTGGGAATAAAATGAAAGACAAAAGATAATCCTGACCCTCAAGGCCTCACAATCTAACTGGGGAAGACACCACGTAAAAGGAAGCTGAAAAACTGAGATTAGGGGAAAAGAAGGTAGGTGGAGAGCCCGGAGAAATGTAGCCAGTGGGAAGTAAAGAGATGGCTGGACTGGGCAACTTATTTAAATGGAGCTCTCTATTCTCCACTCTCCAACCTCTCCAATCAGAGGGCAGGCGGCACTGAAGAGGTGTGAATTCCAAAGTTGATATGATTTTACAGGAAGATAAGGTTTCTGGAGGGCATGATGAAATCCAGAGGAGTGTAGCCATATGGGAAATGAAGAGATAGAAGGCCTGGGAACCTTCCTTAAGTGAAGGACATGGGAGTAGCTCTCTGCTTTCCACCTCTACCCTCTTCAATCCCCACGTGGGGGGACATTGAACCATGAGGCAAAGAGGCAAATGGATTCCCCTTAATGTAGTTAGGAGTGAGAAGCTGGGACCTCTAGTTGAGAAGGGCTAACGTGCTAACAGCTTCATGACTGGCCTTTTTGTGTGTCAGCAAGGAAGGACCATAATTCTAACAACAGAGTGGAAAATAGGTTGTTGTCCACCTCTAGTCTGGGTGTTCTAAATCTAACAAAGCTGTAACACTTTGCCCAAAACCAGTATTAACAGGAAAAATATGGCAGCTACGGACATGGTGGCAACATCAGCAGCAGCAAGGGAAAGTGAATCTGCAACTATAGATGGGAAAACTGAGTCCCAGGGAAGTTAAGTGACTTGCCAAAGATCATAAACAGGGTGTAAAGATCAGAGATCAGATTTGAAGCTGGCTCCTCTAACTACAGAGGTAATGGTCTTAAGTAGTTTCTTTACTAGGGAGGGTCTCAACCACATTAACAATCTAAATCCCAGGGAAAATGGAACTCACCAGAGGAGTGGGATATTTCACTCTGGGGTGTTTAAAAAGTTTGAGATTCATAGTTTCTAGGTAATTTAATCACATTTTAATAATGCTAACACTTCATTAATAAAAAGAGGTCAGTGGCACTTCTGAATGCCAAAGGCAATCATGACTTACATGCCCTTGGAAGCGCAGTGTTCTCGAGGGTGGCAATCAACTCTGATTAGTTAACAATTAATGAGAGAATGAATATTATAAGGAGGGGCTGAGAGTGACATTTTGTCACTCTTGGACAGAAAGACTATCCCTATACCCGAACCCCGCCCCCCAAGCTTAACTGAATGGAATTCACTTTAGATTAGGGATTTCTAGGAAGGTTGGGTGGTGTCTGATGGAGGAGAAAGTTAGTTCAACCTTCTGAGACTGAGTTTCTGAAATGAGGTCTTTAGAAAAAGAGGGAATTCTGGATCTCCCCAAATCGTTGTCTATTAATGATCATCTCTCTCAACTCCCTACATCTCTATAGGCCCCCAAATCTTTTTCTGCTTGGGG
The DNA here is from genome assembly GCF_900497805.2 of Vombatus ursinus. NCBI lineage: Eukaryota > Metazoa > Chordata > Mammalia > Diprotodontia > Vombatidae > Vombatus > Vombatus ursinus. Next base: position 39,151,543 of record NW_020954619.1, read on the forward strand.
GAGAATGAACTAAAAATTCTGTAAGGTGGTGCTTCAAGTCTGAAGTGAATATAGGGAAGTTCCTAGGGAAAATAGAACTTAATAGTAATAAGTATTCCTGACTGTGGATTTAGATAAAAATCTTCTCCCCTTCTTCTTCCCTCTTTCTCTTGCTCTCTCACACACATATATAAACTTGCTCAATGAGATGAGATCTAGAAATAAGCCCAATTTACATGCTCCCAAAAAGAAGTTTCTCTGGGTATCTCTAGTGTTTAGCACCGTACCTGGCATATAGCAGGCATTAATAAATGCTTATTGATTGATTGATTGGGTAGATATATGATGTTTCCAAGATATGGATTCAGGACCTTATCTAGAGCTGCTTTGGACCATGGTTTATATACAATACATAAACAAATATGTTTGAAAAATTAATCAATCCACAAGTTTTTATTAAGCACTTACTATGGGTCAGGTGCTCTGCTAAGTTCTAGGAGATGCAAAGAAAGGCCAAAAAACAGTCCCTGTCTTAAAGTAGCTCATGTTCTAATGGAGGAGTTTTGTTCAGTTGTGTCTGACTCTTAATGTCCCCATTTGGGGTTTTCTTGGCAAAGATACTAAGTGGTGTTCTATTTCCTTCTCTGGTTCATTTTACAGATGAGGAAACTGAGGCAAACAAGGTTAAGTGACTTGCCCAGTGTCACACAGCTTGTAAGTGCCTGAGGCTTGGTTTGAACTCATGAGGATAAATCTTCCTGAATCCCAGCCCAGTGCTCTAGCCACTTCACCACCTAACTGCCCCTCTAATGGAGAAGACAATACGGAAACAAATAGGCACTAGACAGGTTTCTAACAGGCATTGAAAGTGGCTGGACAAGATATAGATGAGCTCTAGCAACTGGAAGGGGAGGGAAGTGAAAAAGGCCTTCTGCCAAAGGGGACATTTGAGCTGACTCCTGAAGGAAGGCAGGGACTCTGAGAAGAGGGAGGGAGGAAGGGAGGAAGGAGAGCATTCCAGGCATGGGGGACAATAGTGGAGAAGCACAGAGTCCAAGCGGAGCGTTAGGTTTGAGGAACAGCTAGTGCTCCGGTATTGCTGGATTGTAGAGTGAAGCATATGAAGGGACTCAGTTGTAAAGAGTTTTCAGCAACGAAGGACTTTATATTTGATCCAGGATCTAATAGGGAGTTTCCAGACTTATTGACTAAGAAGAGGTAACACGGTCAGACCTACACTTTAGGAATATCGTTTTGGTAGTTGTGTGGAGAATATACAAGGACCATTCTTTTTTTAAGTGAAAAGGATACCAAAAAGAAAACTCAAGGTCTGTCTGTCCAGTGTCGGAAATGGTTCTAACAATTTTCCTTCAGAGCAGCCAGAGGCCTAAGAAATTCCCCCAAAACTAGCAACAAATTGGTGAATAGCATTGTTCTCTTGAACATAGCCTCAGGAAATTAACCCCATTTTTCTATATGATTTACAAAAACTATCAACAACCAAAATTAAAATATCAAAAAATGCTACAAATCATTAATAAGAAAAATAGAAATGAACACAACCAAAAGGTTTCACTTCACACTCCTCAAATTGGCAAAAATAGAAATAGTTAACATTGAAGGGCTTTGAGAAAACAGGCACACTAGTAAACCATTGGTGGAACTGTGAATTGACCCAACTATTGTGGAAAATTTTGGAATTATGCTTAAAAGAAAAGAAAAGAGGGGACTAAGGTGTTCTTAATCTCAAATCTATAGATTTTAAGTGGTTCATGAATTTTTAACATATTTTGATAACTGTATTTCAGTATAATTGGTTTCCCTTATAATCCTATGTATTTTATTTTATGCATTTAATAAAAAATAACACACCTATGCATTATTTTGAGAAGGGTTCCATAGTCTTCACCACACTGCCCAGGAGTCTATGACAAGCAAAAGATTAAGTACCCCATATTACTGAGAATAATAATAATAGCTGACATTTATATAGTGCCTTACAAATTTTATCCTCCCAATAACCCTGGTGGGTCCTATTATTGTCGCCATTTTACAGATGGGAAAACTGAGACAGACTTGCCCAGGGTCACAGAGCTAATAAAAGTCTGAAGTGGATTTGAACTCAGATCTTTCTGACTTTAGGCCCAGCACTCTATCCACTGTGCCATGTAGCTATATACTTCAAAAAAGTCAATGACAAAAAGAAAGGACCCACATATGCCAAAATACATGTAGCACTAAATTTTGTGATAGCAAAAATTAAAACAAGTAGATACCCAACAATTGGGAAATGTTTGAACAAAATGTGGTTTATGAATATTATTGCTCCCTAAGTAAGGAAGAAGAAGAAGGATTCAGCAAAACATGAGAAGCTATGTACAGATGTGGATCAAAGAAAGAACCAGGAGAACAGCATACCCATCACTTCAATGAGGGAAGCAAAAAAGTAAAGTTTTTAGGCAACAGAATTCAAATGAAATCCAATGATCAATTTTGATCCCAGAGAAGAGATGAGGAAACACTTCTCTCTGCTCAAAAAGAGGAGCAGAGATGAATGCAGAATCATGTTAAGGCATGTTGTCAGAAACCATCTCAGTTGGTTGTTTAACATTCTTTGTTCTTAGGGAGAGTTTGGGGATGGAAGAGATAATAAAAAAATCACTTTGGTATGAAACACAAAAGATGTCAATAAAACTTTTTTTTTTTAATTTGTTTAAATAAGGAGCAAAAGGCAGTCTACTAAAATGGGGCATCTAGGTGGCTCAGTGAATAAAGCACCAGGGCTGGGGTCAGAAAGACCTGAGGTCAAATCTGTCCTCTGACACTTACTAGTTGTGTGACCCTGGACAAGTCACTTAACCCTGTTTGCCTCAGTTTCCTCATGTGTAAAATGAGCTAGAGAAGGAAATGGCAAATCATTCCAGTATCTTTGCCAAAAAAAAAAAAAAGCTGAAATGGGGTCACAGAGGAATCAGAAACAACTCAACAGCAACAATAAGGCAGGAAGACCTGAGTTTGAATCCTGCCTCAGACATTAGCTCTGTGTAAAGTCACTTAATCACCCTCTACCTCAGTTTCCCATGTATAAAAAAACGAGGATAATAATAGCACCTATCTCACAGGGTGCTTGTGATGATCAAACAAGATAGCATACGTAAAGCATTTTGTATACTTTAGCTATTTAAATGCTAGCTAATATTATTACACAAATATTTTATACCTTCTGGTTATAAAAACGATCCTAGATCATCACTCTCAGGCTTGCTGGAAGAGTTTTGTAGTATGTAACCCCTTTAAAAGCATGACCAATACCATCTCATTCATCTCTTCCCTTTTGTTTTAAAATTTGCAGTCTAAGTTGTGTTGGGCTTTGAAAGTGCCTAAGTGACTTGTCTAGGGTCATACAGCAAGGAGTTGTTGGGCATAGTAGGGCCTGAATCCCTGTCTTTCCGTTTTTGAGGCTAGCTCTCTCTCCTCATGCTAAGCTGCCTCTACAACTCTTTCTTTTCAGAGGCAATTCTCTAAAACTTTAAATTGAAGAAGAGTTAGGGATTCATATTGGTAGAAGAAATTTCTTCCCTGGCTTCCTCCACCAATGAAATCACAGGACTATTATAAAAAAAGAAAGAAAGAAAGAGAAAAAGAAAAAAAGACTCCAAAAGACCTTTAGTTTGGCAAGGCATGTATCATGGGTTTGACATTGTACAGTGTTCTTTCAAAAAGTTAGTTACCCATATATTCATGGATAACTTAAAAATGAGTTTTCCTTAAAGAAAAGGTTGCTTTTTTTTTTTTTAACTCTTCATATTTGGTCAGATTTTGACCTTTGGAGTTTGTGAAATTACTTTTGTTGACTGCACAGGTTACAATCCCTTTCTCAGTCCCAAATAATTCTCCCTTTTCTATTACTACTATTAATTGAATTAACACTGGAAAGTCTTTACTATTGGCAGATTTTACACTTTAAATTCATCAGATGGCATGAGTGGCCAGCTCTGTAGAAACCCATTGATCATAGATCAAATACAAGACGCTTTCATTTATGTCACCCCAGCCTCTTGGAACAACAATATGGCTAGGGCAGTAAATTCCTCTCTATGATTAAGAAGGACCATCCCAGCAACAGAACTTGTGCCTAATTACAAAGATTATGTCCCCTGAAGGGAGACATAGTGGAACTTTTGAAGTGATTACATTATCAACTAGTTCCTCAGGAAGAACAGACAGTGAAAGGGAAAGGGAAAACCTCAATGGCCTCTTCACATTCTGTAATTTACTGCTGTTAGCCTCAATTGTGCCTGAGAGGGCTCAGGTCTGAGAGAGTGTGTACATATATAGAGGCCCATCTTCCTAGATTAGACCCATTTGCAAATGGGTCTGATGATTCAAATAGGCCTTTCCTAAGTGTGTTATTCAAGAGAAAGTTTTTTTTTTAAAACTATACATTCATTTTTTAAAATGAAAAACTTTGAGTTTTAAAAATACTTTACTTTTATTACTTTGGGTTTTTTTTAAAACTTCACTTTGTTACTGAAAAGCATTTGAATTTAGATTTTTAAAAGTTTTTATTTTTTAATTTTTATTGTCTTTTTTTTTAAGTCTTGATTTTCCTGTCTTACCCAAGTTGGTAGCACTGATGCTACTTGTAAGCCCAGTCCCACTGTGATCTGACTGAAAATTTTGACCTTCTCCATTTTCAACCTGGGCTGACTTGTCCCCCACTTCCCCTCACCATGTTAATGCTAAACCTAGTGTGGATTCCCTATCAGTGACTAGTCTACTGAAGCACAGAACTTCTGAGCTCAAGAGATCCTCCATTCTTAGCCTCAGAAGCAGGGATTACAGGCCTGCTCCATCATAACCATTGCATGCTCTGAAGGAATCATTTCTCTGCTCTTTAGGCAAGTTACATCTGCCAGTTTTTAAATGGATCCTTTTCAACATCTGGTCTTTAATATCTTTATGATTGTGTGTGTGTTTATGTATGTGTATGTGCTAAATAGTGAGCCATACACACAGATGCCCTACCTGTTCTTCTGTTATTTGTCTAGTTTCTTGACCTGTTAAGCAAAAACTAAAAACAGGCTCTCTCAACTGCTCTTAGGGGAGCAAAACAAACCTGACTTACATGCTCTTTAAAGTCAACACTAAATAAATAGAGATAGTATGATACAATGCATAGAGCTGGATTTGAAGTCATAAAGTCCTGGGTTCGAAACCTGCCTCAGACACCTGCCACCTGAATGAGTCTGGATCTTCAATTAACCTCTCAGCTTCAGATGTTTGGCAAAATTCTAGAACATATTATTAAAGGTATGGTTGGTGAAGATCCAAAAACAGAAAATGGTGATCACGAGGACCCAACAGGGTGTATGGCAAAATCTCATCAGCAAGAAAAGTTCAAAACTCAATACAGAGAAAGGTGGACTTACACGAACTGATGCAAAGTGAAATAGGCAGAACCAGGAAAAAATATGCATAATGACTACAAAAATGGAAACAGCAACAAGAAGAAGAAGACAACCAAAAGTAAATTCTCCAAAATTAAATTACTAAGCTTGGCACCAAAGAGGAATTATGAAAAGACACTCCCCTCGTTTAGCAGAAATGAGGGACTCTTTGTTTGTGACACCACATATAATGTCATACATGTCTTATATGTTGGTTAGTTTGTTTTTTTTTTCCCTTTCCTCTTTTTTTATTCTTTATTATGAGGGATGGTTCTCTGGAAAGAGGCAATAAGAAACAAAGTAATATACAACCAAAATATATCAATAACATTTATTTTTAAAAAGAATAGGTCATACCATACATTTTCAGACGTTGCCAATACAACCCAAATTGCCTTTGTTTGGCTACTTTGATTTGTTCCAAAAGAGGGCTTTTTTTATTTAGGGGGAGGAAGCCATGTCAGGGAAAGAGTGATGGGAATGATGAGGCTTACTTGTAGGCCTCTCTATAGCAGTATTGATTTGATTATGGTTTCAGAACTGGAAAGGGAGATTGGAGGAAAGAAGATAGATGGTGGCAAGGCAGCTGGGGAGGAAAAAAAACCATGGATAGGGCTAACAAGATATAGTGATCCTTTTGAGGCATCCAACAAAGTCATGTTATTCTTGTAGAAAAGACAGAAAGATGTAGGCTAGATGATAGCATAAGATATGCGGCTATGGAACTGGCTGGATGACTAAACCCAAAGAGTAATCATTAATGATTGAATGTCAACTTGGAAGTTTCTAGAGGAATGCTTCGTGGATCTTTGCTTAGCTTTGCACTTTTAATAGGTATAAATACAAAGTTTAACATTAGGATTCAAAAAATCAGCTTCACAAGGATCCAGTGGGAGAGGCATGGCTAGCCAACAGTTTGTTTGAAAAAGATCTTGGGGCTTTATTTCAATGAAAGACCAATTTTAAAAAAAGAATTAGAAAAGAAAGATTAATGAATTAACAGTGTAATATGGTAGTCAAAAGAGGTAATTCATTCTTAAACTGTATTAAAATAGATTTAATGTCTAGGACTAACAATAACAATGATGATGATAGCATTTATATAACATTTTGAGATTTGCAAAGCGTTTTACAAATATTATATCACTTTATCCTCACAATATCCCTAAGAGTTAGGTGCTATTATTATTCTCCTTTTAAAGATGAGAAAACTGAGACAGATAAAAGTCAAATTATTTGCCCAGGGTCACACAGCTAGTAAGTGTCTGAGTCCAGCTTTGAACTCAGATCCAGAACTTTATTCATTGTGCCACCTTGCTACCTCAAGACCATAGTGGTCATATTCCTGGTCAGATGATATCTGGTATATTGTGTTCAGTTCTGAATGGTAGATTTTAGGAAAGAAACTGGTGGCTTGAAAGGGTGTAGGTGGAAAAAACCAGGATGGTGAAGGGTCACATGACCATGGCATATGAGGAGAAACTAGGGATGGTTAATCTGGAGAAGAGAAGACTGAAGGTGGACATGGTAGCTGTCTTCTCATATGTGAAGTGAGATCATACTTGTTCTGCTTGGCTCACCAGGGCAGAACTAGGAGTGGAAGTTGCAGAAAGGCAAATTTGCAGAGGCAAAACTTCCTAATGACCAAAGTCAGGAATAGTTTGCCTACACCTTATTGGAGGTCTTCTAGAGAAAGTTCGGTGACCATTTCTCAGGTATATTGTGGAGGGGATTCTTGTTCAGGTACATGTTGGCCTAGGTAACCTCTGAGGTCCGTTCCAACTCTAGGGTTTTATGAAAACTGTGTCTTTTAGGGTGCTGATGCTAGGTGGCTTGGCCTCTAGAGCAATGCCCTGGACTCTGGCCTCATTCACTTACTAGTTGTGTGTCCTTGGACAAGTAATTTGACCTCTATCTGCCTCTGTCTCCTCATTTGTAAAATGGGGATAATAATACCACCTAACTTCCAGGGTTGTTATGAAAATTGTGAGATAAGATTCATTAGGACCCCTACTCTATTCCAGTATTAATTAGTTTGATATTTTACACAAATTATATAGAAATAACTAGATAAAATAGGTTCTTATAGAAGGTCCCCTATAATAGGCCTCATGTTCACTTATTGTTTAGCAATTATGAAGCTCACTTGCACAACCATAAGAATGCTAATTAAGATATCTCCATCCTGTTTTACTCAAATTCCATGTCCAAACCCAGTAAGGGTGGGATGGTTTGATTCTTTGGAAAGTATCTCAACTTATTTTTGTACCTCTGAACCACTCACATGAGCAGGTGACCATCTTCTGACCACTTGGTCACTAGCAATGACTCTTGCCTTGTCCATCCTAATTTTTGGCCCTTGAAGAAAGATCTGTCAACCAATGGGGGTTCTGTATTTTGTGTAGTCCCTCTAGGGTGTGCAGGTATCAAACCTTATAAAAATAAGGCCCTTGAGGAAGGGCACATCTCAGACCATGAGAAAGGTCTGGGGTGCACCTCATTAGAGGGGACCATGGACCCTTTAATAAAGTGCCATTGGCTCAGAGCTCTGCCTTAGTGTTTTATTGCAGATTGGGCAATTATAATCCCCACAGAATAAAATGAGATAATATTTGTAGAACACTTAGCAAAGTACCTAACACATAGTAGATGCTTAACAAATGCTTATTCCCTTTTCCTTCCCAATGATAATACAGGCCCAAATTCTTTAAATTTGGCCACCCATGTCCCAATGATGAAGCATAAGATATCAAGTTCATAATTTAAAATAGTGATTCCATAGGAATCTATCACTCTGAATAAGAATTCAACTCCTTGGAGATGCTGTTTGCTCTTTCCTACAGTCTCTGTTATCCTTTTCCTCACCAAAAGGCCCTATACTTTCAGACTATTGCCTTGAAAAGGAGAATTGTTCCTAATAAGAAGTCACTTCAGGGTTGAGGGTTTTTTTGTTGTTTTTTGTTAGGTTTTTTTTTTTTGGCTGTGAATATAGAATCTAACTTTGATGAAAAATCTTTCTTTTAAGGCAGAAATAAAAGCAAAATGAACTTAATGGCTCTGTCTGATTTTAATCGGAACACGCTAAGTAGTACTCATGGAATAATCTGTCTGATAAGAAGTACCTAATGAAAGCTGCATTAGGAGGACTATTGTCCCCTCCTCTACCCACTTACCAATGTACTTTTAGGTTAAAAAGATAAAAGTCCCAAGGGAAACAGGGTCTTTATAGAGTAAGAAAGGGTGTCTCCTCAATAGCTGAGTAGAGAAAAAAATACATACAAGAAACGTTCACTCAAAAAATGAGAGCAGAACCAAGTTGGCAGAAAAACCCCAATGGAATCAAGGATTCTTCTAAGCTAGAATTAAAGCTTTTCGAGACTGGCATTCAATCATCCTACATTTCTTGAGTGCCTATTAGGTGCAAGACCCTGTGTTAATTTCTTTGAGGGACACAGAAAAAACATTATTTGTGTCTTAAAGTACTTACCATCTAATAGAATATAAGAAGAAGAGACACTATGCAATTATAGTAAGAGGGGGAAAGGGAGGGGGAGATGGAAGGAAAAGATTTAAGACCTCCCGATGTAACACACCCAAAGGTGGATGTCAAGTCAACAGCCATTTACTAAGCTGTTGCTACGTGCCAGGCACTTTGGAAGCACAAATATAAGCAGAAAGAAGGGCAATCCTTGCCTTCATTCAATTAATAAACATTTATTAAGTTCCTGTTATGTTCCAGGCACTGTGCTAAACCCTAGGGATATAAAAAGAGGCAAAAGACAATCCCTACCCTCAAGGAGCTTACAATCCAATGTGGGAAGACAACACATAAGGGTGGGAGTAGAGTGGGTCTTCCAGGATGAATGAAAACACGGCTGGTCTGGGTGCTTTTCTTAAAATGGCAGTTTTGGGAGAAACCAGCCAATCAGAAGCAGCAAGGGTGAGTGTACTCCCAGTGTGAGAAATCCAGAGTGGAGTGAATTTCCAGGGTGAGGAAGCTGCTTCATAGAGAAAGTCCAGAGAATCAAGAATAGACCACAAAGAGGAAAGAGTGCATTTATTAATAGTTAATTAAGGATGTTCAGAAGAGAGAAAGGTAATTATAAGCTTATATAACCTAGCAAGGATATAATCAATAACCCCAAACTGTTCCCTAAGATATAAACTCATCTTTTTAACAACAAAATTCTCCCAGGCTGCAAATCTCCCAAGCTGCAGTCGCCCATGCAATTGCATGCCACTGTTTGAACAATATGAATTTGACCCATGCACTGAGATATTGTATAGCAAATTAAGTCAGTAAACTTCAGTGTGTGTAGATGATCTAAAGAGCAATGAAAAGTTGCACGATGGGTATGAGCAGGCTGCAGTATATGTTATCATGATAAATTACAGGCAAAAAGTAGAGTAAAAATCATAATCAAAGATACATATGACCAGAAAAGGAGGTGGGTTGGCCATGTAGTGAAGACGGGATAAAAGATGGACAAGCTTGCACAGAGCATGAGTTTCTATGAAATACAAAAATTCCTAATAAGAAGGCCCCCAATACCCAATGATTGGGTAGATTCTCTATGGAAGATCTATGAAAGGACATAGACACGAATTATTTAAGAAGACAAGAATGAATTGTGGAGAGTAGTGGCCATCTAAATAGGGGGCTTCCTTCACTATGCCTGGCCCTAAGAAAGAATAGGCTTGGAGATCTCCCGGTTACCATTTTATTCTGAAAAGGCACATATATTTCATTCTGTATAACCACATGCTGCCCTCCATTACTATATTCAGAACAAGCACCTATATTACGCACTATAATCACGCCACACAATTTCCAAACCACTGCTGATAAGGAGAGAAATGTCATCAACACTGCCTCAGCCAAACAGAAGAGTTTCTAGTTGATTCTACAGGTAACAGAGAGTCATTGAAATTTCCTGAGCATGACGAGTGACATGGGCAAACTTGTAGTTTAAGAAAATCATTTTGGCCACTGTTTTCCTACTGCCCCTAATCCTCATGATTCTGTCACCATTTGCTGAGATAAAGAGCCCACGCTCCTCTTAGAATCCCCTGAATTCTCTACCTTATGTAGCCCTACCTCTCCCTAGTCCCTAGCTTCTTTCTACTTTCCCTTGATTCTTTTCAGCTCTTTTTCCATCTCTGGTCCCTTATAACTCTACATCTGCAATTCTATGGTCATCTGGAGTTGACCATACCTGGATGCCATTAGAAGACACCTCATCACCTCATCCCTTGTCCTCTCCCAGTGTAGTTGCTTTTTCTCTCATTTCTCACAAAAGTGAAGTATAAGGAGTTAGCACATTGCTTACTTATTTTTGTTTGTTTGTTTGTTTTTTTGGTTAGGCAATGGGGCTAAGTGACTTGCCCAGTGTCACACAGCTAGTAAGTGTTATGTGTCTGAGGCCGAATTTGAACTCAGGTCCTCCTGAATCCAGGGCCAGTGCTCTATCCACTGAGCCACCCAGCTGCCCCATGTTGCTTACTTCTTACTACTAGACCCAACCTCTGCTCCAATCTTTTTTTTTTCTTTGAGATTCATTACCATAAAGAGTGCTACTATAAATATTTTGGCATATATGGAGCTTTTCTTTTAGTCAGTGCTCTCCTGGAGGTATATGCCTAACAGTGGAAAATTTGGGTCAAAGGGTAAGAACAATTTAATGACTTTGCTTGCATAATTACAGTTTTCCAGAATGGTTGGCCCTTTTCACAGCTCCATGGTGGTTGGTTATTCTATATTACTTTGTCTGTCTTCCCATAATTCCTCTAACATTGACCAAAGACATTCTTCTAAAGGTGAAGCTATTCTGCTCTCTTTGTGGTGGTAAAGAATTGGAAATTTCGGGGATGCCTGTCAATTGAGGAATGGCTAAACAAGTTATAATATATGATTGTGATGGAATACTACTGTGCTATAAGAAATGATAAGCTCGATGATCTTAGAAAAACTTAGAAAGACACGAAATAATGAAGAATGAAATGAGCAGAACAAAGAGAACATTGTTTACAGTAACAGCATTATTATTTTAAGAACAACTTTGAGCGACTAAGTCATTTTGATTACTATACATGCCCAAATTAATTACAAAGGATATACAATAAGACACTATCTGAATCTAGAGAAAGAATTGATAAATAGAAGTATGTATAGAATGATTTCACATAGATATACATATTTGTTTAATGGTAGCTATCTCTAGGGTAAGAGTGGAAGAAGGGAAGAAAAAAAAGAAATGTACATGCTGACATTATATATTTAAAAAGAATAGCAAGTTATACCTAATAGATTTGCAGTTTTATGTGCAATCATTTTTATTATGCTATGTTATGGAAATGCTTGTTTTATCCCATAAATTAAAAAGGAAATAAAATTTTAAAAAGATAATTTTTTTAAAAACCTGAAACTGTTGTTGGGTAGTCTTGTGCCCTTTCAGCAACTCTATACTTATTCATTGTACTGTGGCCTCTGTTATGCTTATTCATTTTTTCCTGCTAGTTTTCCCCCCTTGTAAGAGTTTCCTTCTTTTTCCTCCTTTTTCTTCTTTTATTGCAAACATTTGTCATCATTTTGAGGTGGCACAGGGAAGTTAGATTTAGTGACCACTCTCCTGCCATCTTGAACTCCTTGCCTTCAGTGGAAAAGCCAAACTCCTCTATTTCTGTTGAGGGAGCTCTCCAGACCAATGATTAAACATAATTTCTTCCTTTTGGTTGAGATGTGGTAGACTACAGGTTCCAAATGTTGCCTGTGCTTTCAGAGAGGTGGCAACACAGGCTGGGTTTGTTTTGTTTATTTTATTTTATTTGTCAAAAGGAAGGGTTTAGGGCTTAGGAAGAAGGGAGGGGCAGCTAGGTGGAGAAGTGGATAGAGTCAGGAGGACTCTTCTACTTTCAAATCTAGCCTCAGATACTTATTAGCTTTGTGAGCCTGGGTAAGTCACTTAACCCTGTTTGCCTCAGTTTCCTCATCTGGAAAAGAAAATGGCAAACCACTCCAGTATCTTTGCTGAAAACCTCAACTGAACGACAAAAGTGGGGAGTTTATGAGGGAGGAGATTTTATTGGGAAGTGACGTGTAAAAAACAAAAGACAAAACCAATAAAACATTTTCTAGAAACAACAAAACTCAAAAGAATCCAAAAGTGAGTTTTTCTTAAAAAAAAAAAGAGATAAAACAAAAAAACCCCTAGTTGCCTTTCCTTCATTAATTTAGGTTTGATGTTTAATATAGCTTGTTCTTACAGATTACTATAATGTATCTTCTTCAGTATATAAGGAAGATTCCATGGACTAGAGCTCTAAGGGCTCTAATGGAATCTTGTTTTTGGGTGGGGAATTTGAGATAAACTCTTCTCTTGACATTTCACTTCCCTGCATTGTACCCCAGATTCTAATTCCCTGAGAACTCCAGGGTTTGACCTTCCTGCTTCCCTGTTATTACCCACTTTTTTCAAAGTTCTCTGTAACTGGAAGTCTTCAAACAGAGGCTGGATTATCACCAGGTGTCAGTGGACTTCTAAGATCCTTTCTCACTATAAATCTATGACTTAGAGATTTCTTCCAGGTCTACTAGGAGAAACCGATACATGCTCCCAACTTCTTCCCAGCTAACCTTGCAGTGTTAGCATAGCCTAAAAATGGGCTATGAAGTGGCCCATTTTTAGGTTTTCTAAGGTCATTTACTGATAGTAACAGACAAAGGAAATATATTGGGGTTTCTAAAATATGAACTCTTGCCTCAGACACTGGCTGTTACCCTAGTCAAATCACATCTCTTCCAGCCTCAGTTTCCTTCTAGCTTTAGATCTATGATCTTATGAATGCATCAGGAAAAAAATGAGATCTTAAACTGAATTGAGAGGCACAGTATTGAAGAACTAGGCAACTGTACTCAAACTTGATTAGACTATATTTGGAATATTGTATTTAGTTCTAGGTGCCACATTTTAAGAACATTGATAAACTTGAAGTATACAATGGAGAGTAACCAGCATATTAAAGGGCCTCAAGACCATACTATATCAGTATATGTTGAAGATATTGGAAATGTTTAGCCTCAAGAAGAGAAATCTGGCTGGGGGTTGAGGAAGAGGAAGGTCATCAGGTGGAGAAGAGACAACATGCATTCTGCAGGACAATTGGGATTGGGAATCACTCCATTCTATGCTGCTGCTCCCCTGGGCTGTAATATCTAACCTGTTGGCAGTGACTTAGAACCAACTGTCAGTTAGAACCAACTGGATCAAGGCCAAGACCTTCCTCTCCACCACCAAGCTGGGTTGGTCAGAGCTTGGTACTGACAATTCACCTGTGTCTACACTACACTCTTCCCAAAGGAACTCCACGATGGATCAATAACAGACTATTTTCCCCACTCTCAGAACCAAAGCTCTCCACATTCCCCCCTCTCCAGCCTTCTTTCTTTCTTAGAAGTGTTGTTTACAGGCCTTTAAATTTTTCTACATTTGTTATGTGTAAGGCAGCTTCCATAAACTGGGAAATGTTGAAGGGAATCATCATGATATAGTAGAATGTTGCCCAGGTTCTGGAGACTGAGATCCTAGCTTCAAATTCTGCCTCTGACACTATATTGTACGACCACAGGTAAGTCACTTAATCTTCTTGGGTCTCCGTTTCTTCAGTCATTAAATAAGGGGTTTGGATGAGACGGCCTATGAGGTCCCTTGCAGCTTAGATCTATGATCCTATGAACTAGTGGAGGGACCAGCATCTGTGTTCCTTAGTTTAGAGGCAATTAGCTGGCTCAGCAGGTAGTGCCCTGGGGTTAGGGGTTCAAATATAGCTTCAGATAAGTATTTGCATGTGTGCAACCTTCTCTCAGCTTCAGTATTCTCTAGTATAAAAAATAGGGACAACATAATACCTACCTCACAGGGTTAGCATAGTACCTGGCGCACAGTAGGCGCTTAGTAAGTTATTCTATTTCATTCTAGTACTACAAGATACTAGTTTAAATTTGAATTAATAAACTGTAATTATCTTTTTAACCAGTTTTTTTCTCACTCCAAGATCTTATTTCTTTTCGTGTTTTGCTACACTAGAAACATAATTTCCCATACTGAAATGCAATTTTTCAAAGAGTCAAAAACTTGAACTCTGAAGGAGCTCACTATTTTAAGTGTCATTAGCCACAGGCTTAAAGGAGAGGGCTCATCAACACAAAGGGAATTAGAGTGTTGAGCACTGTCAAACACAGTTGATAGGTTAGCTAAATGAGGATGCCCTTGGTCAACATGTTGTAGTCCCACTCCCCTCAGTGGCTAACTTTGACTAAAATAATTTTTAAATTTTCTTTTTAATTTATTTAATATTTTATTTTCTCTTAATTACATGTAAAACTGAATTTTAACACTCAATTTTTCAAACTGAGTTCCACATTTTTTTCCTCTTTCCCTCTATCCCCTCCACCCTCACTGAGACCAAAATAATTTAACTAAGCAGCTCAATGCTCTCCTTGGTCTGTGAAGGCACTGTCAGGGAAGCAGAAAGACCTTAGTAACTCCTCAAAGGAGTTCATTAAGATCCCTGGGGAAGGCACAATCTATGGGAAACAAGGGCCCCTGAGCACAGCACTAGACAGGATGCTACAAAGTCAATAAAAAGAATGTTTGAATTTCTATTCTCTTTAATGTTCAGTTTCTACAATAATTACAAAGTTTTGCTTTGCAAAAGACATTTCAAAAGACTAATTTTAAAAAGTTAGTAGTTAAGCATTTTCTGTTTTATTATTTAAATGGAACAATGACTTAGGCAAGTGAGAGTACTTCAGATGTAAGAGAATCATTTGATCAGCTGGCAGCCCACTTCAGCATTTAAAGAACAGAGAATTTAAGAGATATTCATTTAACTTGATCTTTCACTTTTTCTCATCTCTAGGACAGGAATGTGACCTGGTTAGTACTAGCCTTGTTGAAAATTTTAAGATGAAGATAGATGTCCAAATATTTTGAATGTTCAGAAATAAGGTGCTTATTCAAAGAACTGTTGATTTCTGGTTGATGATGATTTTTCTATATAATTAACAAATTAGGCACAACTGTATCATAAAACAATTAAGTTCTAAGCAAATTATCTTACAATGTTGAAAAGACTCCAGGATATAGGCAAACAGTAGATGTGCAGAGTCTCACGTCATAGAAATACTAATAACTTGGGATACAATGAATCCATGTAGTACCTTTCATCCAAAAGGTTCAGAGTTACAATCAAGAGATTTCTAATTAACTAAGCAATTAATTAGAACCAATTTCTAATGCTTACCTGATATATAGATACCTATCCTTCACAGTGTTAGGTATGGGAATAATATCCTACTTTAAAAAATACTGCCAAAAAAGGATTTTACTCTATTACTTTCAAGGACATATTTTTTACTAGCTGAATCCACGTAACCCAAACCAGAATTCCCGGTTCACCAGGAATTATATTCAGATAAACAAAGTTGTTTGTTGTTTTTTTTTTTAAACAAGGATTTGTCCATAATCTCAGTTCATTCCATTTTGAATTAATGACTTTTCCTTTCTTAAATCAGATAATCCTGAAAAGGAAAGAACTCAAACTCAAACTCAAGTACTTGACATGGAAGAAAAGGGGAAACTGTTAACATTTTGCTTAATTATCATGTTTGGCCCTTTTCCAAGTAGTGTGTCAGGCTCCGGGGAGCACCACTATGCTCTTTGGGTCAGAAACTGCAAATACTGTCCTCGAATTTCAAAATGGTCAGCCGGACGATTGTATGCTGTCCAGACGGGTTCTCCAACAAACAGCCTCATCGCCTTAACATAGTTCTAGGAAAAATAGAGAACAAATTATTGAAGTACAGCAACTCTGAATTTGTTCTTTGAAATAAAGATGAGTTTCCTTAGTGTTTTAATCATTGCCAAAAGGGTTCCCCAAAGGATCTCTATTTCAGTCAACAGAGTTGTTGGAATTGAGATAATCACCGCAGAGGTAATTCTCAGGCTCCTTTTCTGTAGGAGGTTTTTCAGCCTATTTCAGAACCAAGTTTAGCTTTCAGCAGCAGGAACACAAAAGTACCTAAATCTCAGGTGCTTCCCAGAGACGTTAAAATGTAGAATCAGAGGCTTATGGATCTGGAGCTAGCAGAGAACTTAGATCTACTTCTAGCTCAAACCCCTTTCCACCCATTTAACAGGTGGGGAAACTGAGGCTAGAAAGTGAAAGGAGTTGTCCAAGGTCACAAAGGTAATAGGAGTTAAGATTCAAACCCAGGCTCCTCTGACTCCAAGGCCAACACTTTTTTCATTGTATTATCAGTACCTCTGTTCTACCTCCAACCCCCAATTATTGCTAACTATAGAGATTATGAAAATAAGCCAAAGCCAGAAAAGTAGGCATCAGTCCAAATGTGAAACTGACATTTTGATCCACTTTTCTAATGCCCTTTTGAAAGAGTTTCCCTGAGAATCTATGTTTGCAGGGGAACCCTGAGTTTTGGCAGCTGGTAGATATATACATTCTCTTAGCCTGTTGATAAGGTGAAAAGTAGAAAAAGATAGGGACCAGGAGGGATGGGAATTTTGGAAGTGACACTGATAAATGCAGGCTAGACCCAATTCAATTCAATCAACTTATATGTGAAAATGAATTGAAAATTTTTTAAAGTGCAAAATAGATTTCTATAGACCTATTTCTACTATGCCCTTAGGAGTTCTTAGAGGTGGGGAAGGTATACTACTGGGCAGGGAAGAAACTACCTCAAGAAGCAGTACAACGGATAGAGCATGGGATCTGGAGTTGGGAAGACCTGGGCTCAAATCCAGCTCACATACTTACTAGCTTAGCTGTGTGACCCTAGGCAAACTACTTAATTTCTCTGGACCTCAATTCCGTCATCTATAAAATGAAGGTATTCTACTTGACAGACTGTAAGGACCCTTCTACATCTAAATCTATGACCATCTGAACTCACTGAGCATGATAGCCTGTTTGTTCACTATTCCTTGCCTTGACAATGTCAAGTTATTGCATGTCACATCACTGAGGAGCTATACTTTGCCCAGAGAGCCACAGTCCATAGGGTACACTATGAATTTTTATTCAGTTGTTCTCAGTCATGTCTAACTCTTCATGAATGCTTTTTGGGGTTTTCTTGGCAAAGATACTGGAGTAGTTTGCCATTTCCTTCTCCAGTTCATTTTACAGATGAGGAAACTGAGGCAAACAGGGGTTAAGTGATTTGCCCAGGGTCACACAGCTAGTAAATTTCTGAGGCCACATTTGAACTCAGGTCTTCCTGACTCTAGGTCAGGTACTCTAACCTCTGTGCCATCTGGCTGCCCCTACACATATGAATATATGAAGACTAATGAACTACAATAAAATAAACGGCCAAGTTCCAAATTACTAACCTATGCTAGGCTGTCTCCTTAGCAAAAAGATATATAAGTCGTAAGTACTGCCACTCAACTCTCAAAAACCAATATTTTCATCTGGAAGGTAAAGACAATGCTCTGCTAGGGTTTGTGTCAAAAATTAAAATTTGCATGTTTCACACTTAAAAAAATATTAGTCACAAATTCTGTACTGTTTCATCCAGGGTAAAGCGATGATAAATCCCAGCAGGAAGTGTTATCATGTCTCCTTTCTCCATGAAGATGCGGATCCACTTGTCTTCTTTATCTCTTACATCAAAGTATCCACTTCCATCCAGGATATAGCGAATTTCATCATCGAGGTGTAAATGTTCTTCATAAAACATCTTGATCTAAAGGAGGAGGGAACTGTTAGTAAAGTATTAAAGATCCAATATGCAAATTAACAGGGGCTCACCCACAGACTCCTGCTCTCAAATTACTTGAGGGAGTGAAGGATTGTAATGAAATGAAAATTCAGTCATACACCATGAATACTGTACTCTTCCAGATTTCCTGCCTCAGGGACACATCATCAATATGACAAGTAGAGAAAGGACTAGGAAAAACTCAAAAGTGGTTCTAATTTTATTTTAATCCAGAATATTTTCTTGAGCTTCCCTCTAAGTCAGGGGTTCTTAACCAAAACTTTAAAAAAAACTATTTTGATAACTACTTTGATATAATTGGTTTCCTTTGTAATTCTATGTATTTTATGCATTTAAAAACATTATTCTGAGAAGGGGTCCATAGGCTTCACCACTCTGCCAAAGGTGTCCATGACACAAAAAAGGTTAAGAACCCCTGCTTTAAACACACATAATAAGAAAAGGTAACCAGTGGATAGAGCTCCAGCCTTGGAGTCAGGAGGGCCTGAGTTCAAATGCGGCCTCAGACACATAACACTTATTGGCTGTGTGACCCTGGGCAAGTCACTTAACCCCATTGCCTAACAAAAAAAAACAAAAACAAAAACAAAAAAAGATAAGGTAACAAGGCAAAGTGCTTAGGCAAAGAAATAAAGAATGACTTACATAACTGGAGAGATAATACACTGCTTATGGCTGGGATGTACAATTTTAAAAAATAAAGATCCCACCTAAATTCATGTACAGATTTAGTGCTACCTCAAATCAAAGAAACTTGGGCAGCTAAGTAGCATAGTGGATACAGCAGCGGCCTTGAGGCCACATGTTCCCCACCCCTGGGACAGAGTGTAAGGCATGGAATCAGGAAGACTCATCTTCCTGAGTTCAAATATGGCCTCAGCTACTTGCTAGCTGTATGATCCTGGGCAACTCATTTAACCCTATTTGCCTCAGTTTCCTCATCTGTAAAATGAACTGGAGAAAGAAATGGCAAACAAACCACTCCAATATCTTTGCCAAGAAAACCCCAAATGAGGTCACAAAGAGTTGGACATGACTGAAAAACAACTGTATAGAATAGCAATCAAATAACCAGGGAGGATATTTGATAGAGCTACAGCTACACAAAACAGCAATTCATTTGAAGGAAAAGATTCAGAAATTTCAAGAGAAATAATGAAAAAAAGTAGGGATGAAGAGCCTTCTAAACCTTGAATTATACCCCAAAATCATTTTTTACTGATTGAAACAAGGAAAAATAGAAGAGTGGAACATTCTAGATAAGAAAGAATCAGAGTATCTATCTAAAACCAAAAGCAAACAATGTAGATACCCTAGAACCTTTTCTAATAAATATGGGAGGAAGGAGATGTTCATTTTCCCCACAATTATTTGACACAATTTGGGAAAAACTAACAATATAATTAGACAAGAGAAAGAAATTAAAGGTTCAAAGACAGGTAAAGAGGAGATACAACTATCCCTATTTGATGATATGATGATTTATTCAGAAAATCCTAGGAAATCAGCAAAGACACTAATCTGAGATAAATAACAGATAAACAACTAATCTCAGATAAATAAATAAAGTTGCAGGCTACAAGATAAATCCTCAAAAATGACATGCATTTCTAAGTAATAACAAAACCCTAGAAACAATAATACAAAGGTAAATCTCATTCCAAATAACTACAAAGCACATCACAGCATCTTGGGATCGACCTATCAAAGCACAAAGAAGACCTGTACAGATTCAATTACAAAATCCTCCTTGAAGAAAGAAAGAATACTTTAACTAGTTGGAGGAGTATTCAGTGCTCATAGCTGGACCCTACCAATGTAATAAAACTTACCAAAGTTAATTTACACTTTTAATACTATACCAATCAAATAGCCAGGAGGAGACTTTATAGAACTTGATAAAATAAAAACAAAAGCTCTAGAATAACAAGGCAAATAATTAAAATATCTACACAGATAAAATTAATGCACCTAAGATAAGAAGGAAAGCAGTCAAATGGGAAAAAAAATCTTTGCATCAAATTTCTCTGATAAGGTTAACATATAAACTTACTATATATGTAGATATAGATATATGTATATATCTATGTATACATATAGCCAAAAGCTATTCCCCAATTAGTTAAGTGGTCAAAAGATAAAAAGAAAGACTTCTCAAAAGAATTATAAATTATTAACCACATGAAAGAATGCTCCAAATCACTAATAATTACAAAAATACAAATCAAAACAACCCTGAGGTTTTACTCTACACCCTGCAAATTAGCAAAAATGACAAAAGATGGCAATAATCTATGTTGGAGGGTTTGTGTGAAGATAGGCACACTGGTACATTGTTGGTAGAGCTATGAATTGGTATAACATTTTGGAAAGTAATTTGGAATTATACAAAGAAAATGACTAAAATATCCATATCCTTTGACTAAGAGACTCTGTTATATCCCAAAGACATCACTGATAAAAAGAAAGTACCCATATACACCACCATATAGGGAAATGTCCATTCACTGGGGAATGACTAAATAAATTGTGGTACATGAATGTATTGGAATATTACTATGCTGTCAGAAATGATGAATGTGATGAATACAGAGAAGCACAGAAATATCTACATGAACTGATGCAGAGCAAAGTAGAGCCAAGAAAACAATACATACAATAACTATGTAAACAATGTAAACAAAAACAACTACGTAAACAGAAAGAACAACCACACACACAAAATCAAAAGTATTTCAAAATTATAAAGAAGAGAAGCATAGCTGGAAAGAAGAGATATGAGAAGAAACTCCTACCCCATCCTTTCACAGAGGTGGGTGGTCTACAACTGTTGCACATTACACATATTTCCAGACTTTTCCAATTATGATGATTTATTCCCTTTTTCTTTTCTTTCAGTATTTAAAAAAGTACCATTGTTATATGGGATGATTGTCTAGGAGAGGAAGAGATACTAGGGGAAACTATGGTGATAGAAAAAGCAAAAGACCTTAATAAAAACTATTTAAAAAAGAAAAAAATTGAGTACCTTTCATAGTTATGACTAAAGAGTGAATTATTAATAAAGCAAGGGATAAAGGCAATTACAAAAGATAACAGATAATTGCAATTTAAAACTGATAAAATTTGAATGTACAAAATTAATGAAATTGCTATTAGAAGGGAAGCAGGTTGACTGGTGCAAATGCATATTAAAAAACCCCTTTTTTAGATCAACTGAAAATATTAAGAAATAATGTTTTCTCTAACCTAAAAGTGTTTCCCTTTAGGAAAATGTGTAAGAGGTCAAGAACAAACATTAAGGTAGAAGGAGAAACACAACCTACCCTCTTCCATTTAAGAATTAAAAATTTGTTTTTGATCACTAAGAAACGCTTTCAGTCTTAGATGGGAATAGTGCACGAAGGTTAGCCCCAACTGCATTTTAACATATGACCTTTTCCTTGTTCAAGATTCCTATAAATACAATACAATAGTACAATAAACATTTATTAAGCACCTACTGTGTGCCAAGCACTGGGCTAAATGCAGGAGATGCAAATAAGAAAACTACTCCCCACCCTCACAGGGCTTACAATCTAATGAATAAATATTACTTCAAATTGTCTTAAGATTGAGAGATGTCCTAGGACATGAGAGGGCTGCATCCCTTTTGACATTTGTCTAAGTTAGAAATGTTTGGATTTAGAATGTTAAATTAATAAAAATTGTTTCAGACACATAACACTCACTAGCTGTGTGACTCTGGGCAAGTCACTTAACCCCAACTGCCTCACCACAAAAAAAAAAAAAAAATTGTTTCTACCAGATATACCTAAAACAGAGTGGAGTAACATTTTTTCTTCTTTGTATCAAACCCATTTCATGTTAACATAAATTACATATTTTCATAAAAATAAACTATATTTTCCAAAATTAAAAAAATTACTGAGACTTAGCTATTCTCAGCAAAACAATGATCTAAAACAATCCCAAAGGATTAATGATGAAGCATACTATCCACCTCCAGAGAAAGAACTGATATTGTCTGAATAGAAACTGAAGCCTGCTTTTTTTCACTTTCTTTCTTTCTTTTCTTTTATTCAAGTCTTCTTGTTCAAAATGACTAATATAGAAATTTTTACATAATTGCACATGTATAACCTATATCTGATAGCTTACCATCTCAGGGAGGGGAAAGGAGAAGGAGAAAGGGGGAGAGAGAGAATTTGGAACTCAAAACTTCAAATAAAAATGTTAAAATACTTTTAAAAATTTAGTGAAAAGAGTAGCACTATTGTATGTATTTTTGTAAATCTCTTTAATATCTAGTTTAATAGAAGACAGAGTCTCATATCCTCTTTTGCATTCAATTCTTTTGTGATATGTTGGTTTGGTTGAAGCACACAAAGCTAATTCAGCCTCACAAAGATAAAGAGTTGAAAAGGGAGTATTTTTACAGGCAAACAACATATTAGTATTATTATAAAAATAGTTTTGATCTGAGGGACCCCCTGAAAATCTCAGGGACTCCCAGGCATTCACAGACAACAGAGTGCTGCTTGGGGCATAGGTTTGAATAGATGGTTGTTTAAGATCTCTTCTAACTCTAAAAATAAAATAAAATAAAATTTTATAACTCTGAGAACTACTATTAATCAAATACAAACAAGGAAAATCTATCTAAAGTAGATTACTTTATCACATTCTAAATTAAAAATATGAAAAAACAAAATTTTCACTAGCACAGGGACAGTTTGGTAATATTCAAGACTTAAACTTGGAAAACACAGTATTTCTGCTGTAGACTCCCAGTTCTGCATCAGTAACACAATATTAATCAACAGTCACAAGCTGGATCAATATTGCTTCACATACAAACTTAAATTCATTATGTTTTTGAATATCTACTACCTTAGCTCTGTAATTCTATAAAACTCACAGTATGAAGATGCACAGGGTGGAATTAAAAAATGCTACAGCTTAATTGACAAGTATTTATTTCCAGTGTATCTGTTATATTCTAGGGATAAAATGGATTTTTTAAAATGGATTGAAAGAAATCAACTGGTACCACCAATAAGAACACAAATAACAGATAATTTTGAAATACCTGTAGGTTGAATGCTATTCCCCAATAGGTAAGTGGTCAAGCAATATGAACAAATACTTCTCTAACAACCACATGAAGGAATGCTCCTAATAACTGCTAATAAGAGAAATACAAATCAGAAAACCTGAGCTTTCACCTCACCAGCAAATTGGCAAATATGACAAAAGATGAGAATATTCAATATTGGAGGGGTTGTGCTCTGAGGTAACAACTTACATCTATCAGATTGACTAATATGACAAAAAAAAAAAAGAAAATGTTGCATGTTGGAGGGGATATAGGAAAACCGGGACACTAATGCACTATTGGTGGAGTTGTGAACTGATCCAACCATGCTGAAGAACAATTTGGAACTATGCCTAAAGGGCTATAAAACTGCATATCCTTTAATCCAACAATACCACTGCTAGTGCTATCTCAAAGACATCCAAAAAAAGGGAAAAGGACCTATTTGTACAAAAATATTTGTAGCAGCTCTTTTTTTGGTGGCCAAGAATTGGAAATTGAAAGGATGCCCATCAATTGGGGAATGGCTAAACAAGCTGTGGTATATGATTGTAATAGAATTATTATTGTGCTATAAGAAATGACAAGCAGGATGATTTCAGAAAAACCTGGAAAGACTTATATGAACTAATACAAAGTGAAGAACCAGGAAAATGTTGTACACAGTAACAGCAATATTGTATGATGATCAACTGTAAATAACTTAGCTATTCTCAGCAATACAATGATCCAAGACAATCCCAAAGGACTAATGATGAAGCACACAATCCACCTCCAGAGAAAGAACTGATATTGTTTGAATACAGTCTGAAGCATGCTATTTTTCACTTTCTTTTTTTTTCTCTTTTATTCGAGTCTTCTTGTACAAAAACACTGATTGTTTACTATCTCAGGGAGGGAGGGATAGAATTTAGAACTTAAAACTTTAAATAAAAATTTAAAAAAATTTTGTTCTAAAAGGACGTTTTCTGGGAAGGGAAAGGGGAAGAATATAGTGGAAATGTAGGTGATGTAACAAAAGATACCAACAAAGATGCAGTTTTTAATAACTCAGGCTGTCAAGAATCATACTGATTAATTTGTTCAGAAACAACATGGTCTAAGAGGAAGAATAAGAAGCAGCTGGGGCAGACTATGTTATCATGGACCTCCACTAATAAAAGACCAAAGAGCATAGTTGCTCTATGAAAGAAGCAATGGAAAGACTATTCCTCAGGCAGGCAGTTCCTAAGAAACAAGAAAAGAGTCAGACCAAAAGAATTGAATAAGTCACTGTAGCACTCAGTATATAACAAATATCAGAACTTGGCCAGATCAAAACAAGTACAAATAGAAGACCAGATCAGTTTGTTTACAAAAAGTTTACTATGTCCTTATTTAGATGTTTTTTTTTTGTTTTGCTTATTATTGTTTGTTTATTCTATTTTTTTTACTGTTATTGTGAGGTTTCAAAAATAACAAGGCAAATTCCTACTCATTCAAAAGAAGTCTGGAGATAGTCTCCAGTCACTAATAGATCCCCCTCTTCCAAACAATTCCAGATTTCCCTTACCTTTTCTTCATAATTTGGCAGCTTGTCTTTACAAATGGTTATTATATCCATCCAGCAGTAGTTTTTTTCTTTTCGGATCTTCTCTAGCTCTGGGTCATCCTCATATTTGTCAGCATCCAGCTAAAAAGATTAAGAAAGTAGCATACTTAAATATTAACACGTTATTTAAAAATTATTTATTGAGTTCCTTCTACAGACAAAATTCTATGTTAGATAATTGGACAAAAACGACCCACATGTACAAAAATATTTGAGCAACCCTTTTTGTGGTGGCAAAGAACTGGAAATTGAGGAGATGCAGATCAATTGGGGAAAGGCTAAACAAGTTGTGTTATATGAATGTAATGGAATACTATTGTGCTATAAGAAATGATAAGCAGGCGGACTTCAGAAAAACCTGGAAAGACTTATGTGAACTGATGCTAAGTGAAATGAACAGAACCAGGAGAACATTGTCCACAGTAACAGCCACATTGTGAAATGACTAACTTTAATAGACTTAGCTCCTCTCAGCAACGCAAGGATGTAAGACATCTCCAAAAGTTTCATGATAGAAAATGCTATTCACATCCAGAGAAAGAACTATGAAGTTTGAATGCAGATCAAAGCATACTATTTGCTTTTTTTTCTTCTGTTTTGTTTTGTTTCTTCTTTCTTGTGGTTCCTCCTATTGATTCTAATTCTTCTTTACAACATGACTAATGTGAAAATACCTTTAATAAAAAAAAGATAACTGGATGTAATAGGGAATGCCAAAATTAATTTGACACTACAAAAACCTGTTGTTTATTCAGAAAAGTCTTGGAAAATGCTTTTCTAGTTAATATCCATA
The DNA here is from genome assembly GCF_900497805.2 of Vombatus ursinus. Lineage (NCBI taxonomy): Eukaryota > Metazoa > Chordata > Mammalia > Diprotodontia > Vombatidae > Vombatus > Vombatus ursinus. The sequence goes on from NW_020954619.1 coordinate 39,177,259, forward strand.
TTACCTAGTGAAACTGCCTGCAAGTTAGCTTGGGTAGCCTCAAAATTTCTCACACAGTCAACCAACTAATTGCTATGCTGAGTAGAAGAAAAAAAAAGTGGATAGAAATTAGTTTATAGAAGGCCATGTGCTGGATAGTTATTTCCAATTGTACAGTGGGCTAAGTAGATGGCTTAGTCTTCTTGATGATAAAAGGTATATAACACTGGAAACTGTTCTGTATGAAGTAGGTCTAAGATGAAATTTAATAGTATCACCACTCAAGGTAGGAGGGCAATTGTCAGGGATTACAGCAGCCTTGCTAGGTGGTCCAGTGGATAGTGTTGGGCCTGGTATCATGAAGACCTGAATTCAAATTCCACCTCACACAGTTAGTAGTAGTGTGACTAGGGGCAAGTCACTTACCTTCTCAGTTTCCTCAACTATAAGATAAAGATAACAATAGAATAATAATGTTGTTGTGAAGATTAAATGAGATATTTGTAAAGTGCTTAGCACAGTGTCTGGCACTTAATAAATACTGATTTTCTTTTTTCCTTCAGCTTCTTGGCCTAAGCACATAATTCATATGACTCACACTGAGTCAAAAATCATAGCCAGAAAGATGGTGAAATGGTTTGCCATTTCCTTCTCAGGTGGACAAGCGGATCCTTTTGTCAGGCAATCAGAGGTTGGATGACTTGCCCAGGGTCACACAGCTAGGTTGTGTCTGAGGCTTGATTTGAACAAAGGTCTTTCTGACTCCAGGCCCAGTGTTCTAGCTACTAAGCCTCCAGCTGCCACTGGGAGCAGTCTATACATTTGGAATTTTGGAATTTCTACCTTTTTATTATCTTCATTGGGATTTTGGTATTGTTCAGATGTTTTCAATCCTGTCCAACTATTTGTGACCCTCTTTGGGGTTTTCTTGGCAAAGATATTGGAGTAGTTTGCCATTTCCTTCTCCACCTCATTTTACAGATGAGGAAAGTGAGGCACACAGAGTTGAGTGATTTGCCCAGGATTGCAGAGATAGTAAATGTCTGACTCCAGGCTGGCACTCTATCCACTGCGCAATCTAGCTGCCCCTGGGGACTATATTAAAATTATGCTAAATGAAAAAAAAAATCATAGCCAGAAGCCAGTGACAAACCAGGTACTTGAATAAATCCCCAGGACCTGTCACGAGGCTACACTCAAAGAAAGAGGGTCTTGCTAGGAGTATATAGAAACAAGCAGAAGTGCAATTAGCCTGTGACCAGCCTTCCCCTGGTGCAGACGTCATGCCTGCTTGGAGAGTGGACAACCAGCTAGTAGAAAACGGTCCCTTGTCTGCTACTCCTGGATCAGTCCCAGTGACTTGAGATGAGGTCTAGTAGATGCAAATATTATACCACAGAGAAGGGCCTATCAGCATGATTGATCTGCCAGGTGTCCAAATTTGGGTTTCTGTAATAGCACATTTGGCTGCACTTGAGATGCCTGAGACTGTAGGTGAATAAAAAGTTGAACCTACAGGAAAAACATTCCCTAGTGTATCTGGCTTTGATTTAGCACCTCCAGGCAGCCAGCCCAATGGCTCAAGGCAGACAACAGCCTGATTTGGTCAAACTCTAAATTCATTTCTATCAGAGAGGTTCTCTGATCACGTTAGCCAGATAATTGCAACAACAATCCTTTTTGGACTTTTCTTGGGCAGAAGCATCCAGAGGATCATACCACCATAGCAACATCAGTTTAGTTCAACTGAATGCCCATTATATATAAGGCACCATGCTATGTGCTAGGAGAAAAACAAAAAATACAAAATTAAATCCTGAAGCTAGTTCTTGACTCTGAGCCCAATATACTAACATGATTATACACACACAGGGTCAGATGCTAAAAGAAAATAAACCAATATATGAAGACACTGAGTATTTACATCAGGTACAAATCAAAGAAACATGCAAGTCACTACACAATCACCTTGATAAGTCAGACAGTATAATCCACTTTTACCTCACAGCACTTAAAGATATAGGCTTTCTAGAAGGGAGGGTCAGTACTCCCTCCACTGATCTAGATCAGGAAGGGAAGGTGAAGTTTGTCTCGTCCAACCCCCTCATTTTTCACATGAGGACGCCGAGGCCCAGAGAAGTTTAGTAACTAAGCCAAGTTCACATAGGTAAATAATAGAAGATTCAAGGCTAAATTCTCTGATGCCAAATCCAGTGAACTGTCCACTGTACCACTCTGCCTCTGAAACCTTTTAAACCTCTTTTAGAAGTGCTATGGTCATATAATAGGTGTTCTAAAAATATGCATCCCTATGTATGATCAAAATGGGTTTTCTTCTGAATTGTCTACATTGTCTATTGTGAGATAATCCTGCTAGGATGTTTCCAACACATGGAATTAAGAAAATCTCGGGACCAAAGGAAGGGCATTTCTTGCCTGGGTCAGCAGACTGAATTGGGAGGATACCAATCACAAGCCAAATGCACATCTTTTCTGCCTCCTGAGTACTGACAGCCAAAGTATTGAGACTGGAGGATGGAGGGGAACTGATTGTCAGTGAAAAGGTGAAGTCCATGAAATCAGTATCAGCCGAAGAAACCAAAATGCAGAGTTGACCACTTAGTCATTTATTCATCCTATTCAACTTATTTTCCAAAGCTTTGATTTCTTTACTGTGGCTGTGTGGCTTCCCTGCATAGTGTGCTAATGTGGTCAGGGGTGAGGTCAGTCAAATTGCTTGCTAAGCCTCTTCCTAACCCAGTTGCCCTTGTAAAGCAATGAACACATAAACTCATCCCATAAGATCTCTGAGATTTTCACTGTATCTGAGCCAAAATTTAATCTACAAAATTCTCAAAGGTCTTGATTCCACCATAGCTGATGCCTACAATACCCAAAGACATAACAGTCCAATTTCAAGAATGTGAAACTGATAAATTGTGGGATTAGAAGGTATACAGAGAGAAACAGTATAAAGACAGGAGACAATGGGGGAAGAAAGGAAGCTGTCATATATTTACCTATAGTGATAGGTAGGCCAGTCATGGGTAGATTGACTTTAAATGCTAAAGGTGATTTGGCAGGTAAAGTGGCTTCACAACCTGTTATTCTTCGTCCTCTATTTTTTGAAGAGGACCAATGACATAACAGGGTGATGTCTTGACTCTCCCCGTGAATTAGATTTAAGTGAGGCAGACTCCCCGTGAATTGGATTTAAATAAGGCAGAGTTTCACAAAGTTTTTATAACCTGTACCCTTCCTACCTTTCCAGTCTTCTTATACTTTACTCTCTTAAATATACTCCATAATACAGACATGCTTGCCTTACACACAGCACTGTATCTCCTGACTCCACATATTTGCACTGGCTGTCTGCCATGTTCTAGCTTCCTTTAAAACCGCTCAAATGCCACTTTCTGCATGAGGCCGGAAACGTCCTGTGATATGCCCTGCCTCTCCACAACCCCCAGTCCTTTTCCCTCTAAAATTACCTTCCATTTAAATTATATATATCTTATACATATACAGTTATATATATGTAAGTTCCTTGAGAGCAGACACTGTTTTTCCTGTTTATTAGACTGAAGTGCCTGGCACACAGAAAGGAAAGGATAGAAACAAGAATTTTTAAGAGATTACTGTGTGCCACACACTGTGCTAAGTGCTTTATGCTGTGCCATACAGCTGCCTCTAGTAGGCACATAGTAAGTGCCTTAACATTAATAAATACTTGCTAACTGATTGAGAAGAACACTGTATCTGGGCAGCTGCAGAGGGCTACATGGTGCTCTCAAAGCTGCATGGGCCCTCCCCCAGCACGCACTAGCTCCCAGTAAGCAGTGTACTCGTAGGGATACTTCAAATCCAGCTGGGAACTAAAGCTGGAACTTGATTTATGAGTAGCCTCAGATCCACCCAAGCTCTGCAAAACCAATCTACCAAATCAAGGGTGGTTATCGTTCAGTTGTTTTCAACTCTTCATGATCCCATTTGGGTTGTTCTGGGCAAAGACACTGGAGTGGTTTACCATTTCCTTCTCCAGCTCATTTTACAGATGAAGAAACTAAAGCCAACAGGGTTAAGTGACTTGCCCAGGATCACACAGCTAGTAAGTGTCTAAGCCATCTGAACTCAAGAAGATGAGTCTTCCTGATTCCAGGCCCAGCATTCTAATCCACCTAGCTGCCCCTACCAGATCAAAGATATTTTCACCAGATTTTGACTCAGGGCCCAAAAGGAGCTGATAGAGTCTCACAATCCCTTGTTCTTGCTGGAACCATCAAAAGTCAGCTGCCTAGTAGAATGTAAGCTCCTTTTTTCCTTTGTATTGGCCCCTTTCTCTCCTGACCCTAACACAGTACCTAGCACATAAGAGATCAACAAATGTTTGCAGAATTGAAAAATCTCCTTGAGTTTTACTGTCTAGGCAGAGGGTGGCCCAGGAGAGTGTAGTGTTGGTCAGGGTCTGCTAAGCCACTTCTCCATTCAACAAGTACATACTGACAAGTATAATTATAAGCATCAATTATCAGCGAGAGTAATGACAGTTCTTGTTCGTGTAGTAGAGCTTTAAGATTTACAAAATGCTTTCCTCATAAAGAACCCTGTGACGTAAAGAATATCATCATCATTTTACAGATGAAGAAACAAATATGTCAGTGTTTTGAGAAGCTGTCAGAACCATGAATTAAATCCATGTCTCCCAACTCCAACCAACTTCAATGCTCATTCTAATATGGTAAATATGCACTGATACAATGAGATATTCATCTTTCCTGACCACCTCCTCCCACTTGCTTCTTTGTTGAAATTATCTTCTTTTATTTTGTTCCATATTTATATGTTGTTGTCTCTCTTGATGGAATGTGAGCTCTTTTATTTTTGCTTTTGTATCTTTAGGAATTTCCAATGTCTGCCATATAGTAGGTGCTTAATAAATGTTTGCTGATTGGCTATTTCAATACTACAAGCATTAAATATCTACTGTATGCAGAACACCATGCTAGGGCAGGGGTAATCTGTTTTTTAATCTGTAAAATACGCAAAAGGAAAATAACACTTTTATGCCAGCTTCCCAGTCATTTAGATTTCAGATAAGTGAGAATTTACTGTAAAAGAAAAAAAGTCATGCCATAGGAACAAAGTGAGTGATTGCTTGCACTGAAGATGACACTTTGTTATAAAAATTGAGCCCAAAAATTGAGGGGATGCCCATCAATTAAGGAATGGCTGAACAAGTTGTAGCACATGAATGTAATGAAACACTATTTTGCTACAGGAAATGATGAGCAGGCAGATTTCGGAAAAAAACCTAGAAAGACTTACATGAACTGATGCTAAATGAAGTGAAGCAGAACCAGGAGAACATTGCACGCAGCAACAGCAACACTGTGCTATGATTTACTATGAGACTTAGCTCTTCTCAGCAATACAATGATACAAGACAATTCCAAAACACTTGGATGGAAAATGCGAACAACATCCAGAGAAAGAACTATAGAGTTTGAAGGCAGATGGAAGCATACTATTTTCACTTTTGTTTTTTCTGGGTTTTTTTTTGTTTGTTTTTTCTTTCTCGAGGTTTTTCCCTTTTGTTCTGATTCTTCTTTCACAACGTGACATATGGAAATATATTTAACATGATTGTACATGTATAACCTATATTGGCTTCCTTGCCATCTTAGGGAAAGGGGAGGAGAGGGAGGAAGGTAAAAAAATTTGGAACTCAAAATTCAACAAAAATGAATGTTGATGCTATCTTTACATGTAATTGAGAAAAAAATTAAAATACTATTAAGGAAAAATTTTTAAAAATAAAGACACAAAGAAAGAGCGAACCCATCATTACATTGAGCCATGGAGAAAGACAGATAAATTATATAGACATTTACATACAAAATCAAAAAGTCCTTTATCTTGGTTATAAGATGCTAACTAGTATGTAGTGGAAAGAACATCGGACCAGGAGACTTGGGTCCCAGTTCTGGCTGACATTTTTAGCTCTGTGCCTTCCAGGAGAGGTGAATTTCTCAGATTCATCATTTGCAAAATAGGGCTTATATCCATTACTCACTCATTCATTCATTTATTCATCCATTCAACAAGCATTTATCAAGCATCTACAATGTGCCAGGCATTGAACTAGCTACTAGGGAGTTACAAGAGAAAAGGTTGAAACAAAGATAGGATCAACAGTTAATTCAAATTTATCCCTTTCTTTACATTTCACTTTACCCCAACATAGAACCTAGATAAAGTATCCTATTATTGCAAAATGTTTAGAAAATAGTGACTTATTAATGTCCCAGTGCTTTGAGTACTTTGAGAAGCCCAGAAGGAAAAAAGATTAAATAGCTCACTTTTACAAAGAGCACTTTAAGGTTTTAACAAATTTAAATAAATGTAAAATATATGCTTGAGTGCACACAAACCTTTCCTAAGGCTAAAGTTACCGATTACATCTATAGAAGGTATGGAAACAATAGTATTCTATGTAGAATGTGGAAATTAAACGAAACTTCTTCATTGCATACTTGGCATACTGCTTGCCCTCCTCTAAGAAAAAAAATCCTTAAGATTATGTTCTTCCACCCAACTAGCTCATGCAAATTGACAATCTAAAAAAACAGTTTAAGAAATTCAAAGAAACATTCTGAAAGACAGAGTGCAAGTACTAAGTAAAATAAGCTATTTATAGTAGACAGAAAACCTTTCAGAAGTTCACTATTTCATATCGCTTCAATCTAACTCAATCTCATTTATTGGAACTTTCAAAATCTGGTGTTACTCCACTTAACCAGTAATGGAAAGGATTTAATACTTCTAGATATGCACCCTCTCCTCTACTTGGGCCAATCTCCCTACCTAGATTTTTCATACAAGCTACAGCTAAATGAGAGCTCAAAGGTCTATGCTCAAGTTGTTCCATCTCCTGGAAAACCCACCATCTTTACGCTGCCTCTCCAAATTCTACTCATCCTACGAGGCTTAGCTTAAGCCTTCACCCCCTTTTTTTTTTCTGACTACTCTAATTCTCTACCCTCTCTTTAATCTGAGTTTTTAGAGAATTTCAGGCTCCAATTTCTTCCTTTTTCAGTTTAGGTAGTTAATTCTGGGCTTCTTAAACTTTTTTCCACTTGCAACCTCTTCAGTGCTTGTGACCCACAGTTTAAGAAGCACTCGATTACCTAAGAGGCTGTAATTTTTCCATAGTCACTCAGGTAGTTGATGGCAGAGTTGAAACAGGAATCTAGGGTTTTTTTCCCCTGCTTCCACAACTATATTGGTGGCCTCACTTCAGCACTTAGTTATATGATATCTCATAGTCTTACATATCAAGTTTCACTCCTCAATAGCTATTCTACACATGACATTCCATATGATTCTGACTCTGCACAGGTGTACTGCCTGTGTGCCGGCCGCGCCGTGCACTCTCCTCCTATCAGGAGCAGGCTGCCAGAGTCATACTTACCAGTCTTCGGGTACCACCCGGATAAACACACAGAGACGAGCCGACCAGGAGGTGCCAACACCCGAGCTTTATTCAGAGGCCATCACAGCAAGGCCAAGCGCAAGGCCATAGCAAGAGAGTAGGAGCAAAGAGAGCGTGTGCTCCGACCAGGACCATTCCTTAAGTACCTACTTAGCCCCTCCTCCTCAGCCCGCCTACTAGTCATTGATTGTAGGATCAGATACCGGAAGGGGATGTCTGGGTTTAGCGCACCAAGGGAGAGGAAGTGACTCAGGAGGCTAGGACCGGATACAAGAAGGAGGCGTCTGGGATTAGTGCATAGACAAAGAGAGAGCATGTGACCTAGGAAGTCAGGCCCAGATACCGGGAGGAGGCGTCTGGGGTCAGTGCTACACAAAGGCAAGGTACGTGACCCAGGAAGTCAGGAAGGACACAGGAAGGAGGCGTCTGGGGTTGACGTTGCATTTAGGGAGGGGATTAAGCAAAGGGAACTCATCCTCTGCCGTCTCGCTCCCACGTGGCACAGCCCCCTGCCTCAGGAGCACGTGCTCCGGCTACTTCCTTGTATCTTGTTCCTTCCCCAGCTATGGCAGCTCACATAACACTACCCACTGCCTCAGGACTTCTCCGTATCCAGCCCATCCCAGTTCAACACAACTCCGCCTACCACAGCCCCTGCCTCGGGAGCGTGAGCTCCGGTTACTTCCTAATACCCAGTTCCTACCCCATCTTGCCACAACCTTCACTTGGCAGTAGCCAACATCAGACAGTCCCTCACAGCCTGCTCTCCAAAATACTGTTCAGGTACTGCCTATTAACCCAAGGATGTTAACTTTCTCTTTCTCTTTCTCTCTCTCAAAATTATTTTGTATTTAATTATTTGTGTGTATGTTATAAACACTCAGTAGAATGTAAGCTCCTTGAAGGCAGGGATCATTTCCCTAGCACTCAACAGAAATGTCTTGCACATTTATGAATGTATTATTCATAAATCATTATTAATGAATCATTGATAAATTAAGCATTCATAAATGCATAGGGCACTTAATATATGTTGCATTGTTGAATTAAAGGAACAAATAATGATGTTTCTTTACAACTTCCCAATCCACCTGTAGAAAGTTCTCAATAAATATTTGTTGAATAAATGAGAAAGATACAGGTGGGTAATTATAATGACTCAGTTTGGCCCCAGAGAAAAGGTGAGAAAATGCACCTCCCTCTCTTCATTGCAAAGGTGGGGGACTATGGTTGTGAAATACTACATATACTGTCAGATAGGTTTGATATGTTGATTTTTTGCTGAACTGCTTTTTCTTATTACACAGGATGGATGGCTCACTTGTAGGAGAGGGAGTGAGATATATCCTGAAGTTATCTGATATAAAAAACAAAAGTTACCCATAAAAATAAGATTTTTTGAAAAAGAAAGGTACAAAGAAAAAAATTTAGGAGTAGCTAGGTGGTACAGTGGATAGAGTGCTGGGCCTAGAGTCAGGAAAACTCATCTTCAAATCTGACCTCAGACACTTACTAGCTGTGTGACCCTGAGCAAGTTACTTAACGCTGTTTGCCTCAGTTTCTTCTTCTAAAATGAGCTTCAGTATCCTGACAAGAAAACCCCAAATAGGGTCAAGAAGAGACAGATACGACTGAAAATGACTGAACAAATAAATAAAAACTGGCTTTAAAAAAAAAATTAAGCCTCCTTAAATTTGAGACAGCAACTGTGGGGAGACCTTGGTGTTCAATTTCAATTTCCAACAACTTCCTGTTTACTAATAGGATTGACATTGAAGGTATCAAGTGAAGAACCAGTCATTCTAGAATACCCACAGCACAGGAAAACTACTTAAGCTTTCAAATCTGCGGCTGGGGGCCAGAGGCAGGGAGCATAAGGCTTTGTAATGTATGTGATTTCTGCACTACTGCCAGTATCCAATCTTCCTGATTTCTTCTTTCTTCTTGATTCCTTTGCTTCTACTAATCCCCAATCTGGAATGGGCTCTCCTCCAACTCTCCTCCTCCACCCTCTTCTTCTATCAAATATCTTCTATATCAAATTCCTACCTTCTCTCAAGGCCTATTTCAGATGCTACCTCCTCCAAAAAGCCTTCCCCCCAAGTAAAAGTGTTCTCTCCCACCTCCAACTCAAGACACTTAGCATGGACCTTCCTTTGCTTGCTGCCTTACCCTCCCTAGTCTGAGTTCCCTAGTTCCCAGGTGAGATAGTAAGGCCCTTGAAAAAAAGTCTGTCATTTTTTTAATATCTGCATCCTAAGAGTATCATAGGAGGTCTCATGCATAGTAGACACAAATATTCTTCTGAATTGAGTTTAAATGAATCCCCTACACACAATATTAAACCTACTAATCCCAAACTGAAGCATCATCAGGGAGAAGATGAAACCAGGGGTCATGCCAAGCTTTTTGAGATGGACCCACAGGTCAAAGTGACTTGGCCAATATCTCAAAGATAGATTGTAGTAGTCAGGATTTCCATCCACACCTACAGGCTCCAAAGCCAGTTTCCTTTCTCATTACTTTCTTAAAAGTGGCCTCATTAAAATGGGGCACCCTATTTTCTCAAAGATGGGGGCACTTATCTCACTATTACTTACTGCCACCTCTCCCTCTTCCCAAAGCATTGATTCTGCAGTCAGAGGGCAAGGATTTAAATCCAGCATCTGATCCATGCTCACTATTGGTATGATTTTGTGTTGACAAATAATTTTCCTGGGCCTCAGTTTCCTCAGTTAGGCAGTTAGGGCACAAGTGGATAGAGCACTGGAGTCTAGAAGACCTGCATTCAAATCCTGGCTTGGTCATTTACTATCTGTGACCTTGGACAAGTCATCCTCAGCTGTAGAATGGGAATCCAAACAGCACCTCCATCAGAGTTGCTGTGAGGGTCAAAGGAAATAAAACATTTAACACAGTGGCTGACACACACAAGTCTCTTAAGGTCTCTTCCCTTCCCTTCATTTGTAAAGTGAGGGAGTTGGGCTTGATGGCCTGAGGTCCCTTCCAGCCCTAGATTTATTGGTCCTATGAAAAGGCAGTAGTCACAGTAAGAAAGCTACTCTCACGGAGGATGAGTACAAAACTAAAAGGTATTTTGAGGGCAATACAAAGAATTTTGGAATTAGGAGTCTGAGCTTCTAGCTTCAAAGCCCAGGTCTGCTATTGATGTGACCTTGGGCACCTTATTACCCCTCTCTGAGCCCCAGTTTCCTCATCTGTAAAAAGGGGTGGATGTAAATTGGAGTAGACAGGGGTTCTTAACCTGGGGTCCTCAAATGTGTTTTCAAAAAAAATTTTGATAATTATTTCATTATATTTTATTTCCTTTGTAATCTTAAGTATTTTATTTCATGCATTTTAAAACATTCTGAGAAAGGGGTCTATCCATAGGCTTCACCAGACCTCAAAGGGGTCTATGACACATAAAAGGCTAAGACCCCTGACCTAGCATTCTGTTGAGCTTAAAATATTCAGAGATATCTGATCTAATTTTCCCCCTGAGGGCTGTGGGATCCCACCCCATTTTAAGAGCTAGGAGCCCAAGACTGGAAGTCCCCAGAACAGCCTATGGAGAAAATTAATCAATCAACACTTATTAAGTGCCAGCCACTGTGCTAAGCTCCACTACCCAAGCTGTCCCACATTTCATTCACAGGGTCACCCACACATGTCACATTGTTAAGAGATAAAGTTCCAGGATTTTCAAAAACCCCAAAATAATAATTAACTTTTTTAAAGCAACTGTAGGTTTGCAAAGCACTCTCCAAGTTATCTCATTTGAGGTAGGTGCTCTTTTTATCTCCATTCTTTGTTGTCCAATTTCGTCACTCTTCGTGACCCCGGGTTTGTCCGCGGGGTTTTCTAGGAAAAGATACTGCAATGGTTTGCCATTTCCTTCTCCAAAAGTAGCTGTTGTTCAGTCTGTCCAACTCTTCGTGACTCCATTTGAGGTTTTCTTTGCAGAGATGCTGGAGTGGTCTGTCATTTCCTTTTCCAGGTCACTTTACTGATGAGGAAACTGGGGCAAACTGGGTTAAGTGACTTGCCCAAGGTCACACTGCTAGTTAGTGTCTGAGGCCGGATTTGAATTCAGGAAGATGCCAGGCCCGGCACTGAGTGAATCATAAACGTTTGCGCCCAACTCCCTGACTGCACACAGTACACGAAGGCCGAGGGTCACGCTGCTAACAAGCGCCAGAAGCTGCAAGCCCCGAGCTCCACCCACCCTACGCCACCACTCAGCTTCTGCCAGCTTTGCTAATTAATATGGAACTGCGGATGGCACCGGCAACAGGGAGGGGTGGGCGCCCCTCGGGGAGGGCTCGTTACCCAAAGCCCGCAGGCGCACTACGGTTCCTCCCCTCCTCCCTCCCCCACAGTAAAACGCAGGCTCTCAAGGTCAAGTCCGCCCCAGCGGGCCATCAACGTTCTATGGGACGCCCTGCCCGCCCGCCCGAGGACCCAGCGCTGGCTCCCACCTCCCGCCCTGGGGGCCGAGGGAGCGATAGCCCCGGATAATGCACCCAGCCCCCGTCCAGTGCGCTCTCCTACGGGGCATGCTCAGTCACTGCGCAGATGTGGGTCACAAAGCGAGGCGCGCTCCCCATCCAGGGCTCTCCCCCTTCTTCCCTCCCTCCCTCCCGAAAGCGCTCGCGCCCGCTCCCCGTAACCCACCTTCCAGTAAAAGACGCCAAGCTGCTGCAGCTTATCCAGGCTGACAGGACGCGCGGGCTCGCATCTGTGGGGTTTCCTCTGATCCTCCGCAGAGTCATCCATGTACCAGGCCTCCACCATTTCTGTTCGGGGGAGCGCCTCCAATTTCTTGGGAGAAGTCCTCTAAGCCCTCAAAAACCTCAGCCAGTCCCCAAACTTAACAAGCTCCACCCACAACCTCACAGCTCTTTTTTTTCCCAGGCAGCGGAATGGCGCCACCCACAATCCTGAGGTCACCAGCCTAGGTTATCTTTGAGCCGCTCCACACAAGTGCCAATTCACTCTTCTTTACTCCAATTTACTCTAGGTACAGCTGACGAGGCTATGCCATAAGAAATTCCTGCTTCTAGGAAGCCCTGCACTTCAGGCATAATACACAAAGTGAGTTTCCAGAAAATGTCCATTTATCAATTGTTCTTCTATTCTACTAGACTTCTAGTCTAGTAAATGTAGACTCAGATTTACTCCAAACCTAAGGCTAGATATCTTTGTCAGGACTTGCATAGCTCTCTTTTTTCTTCTCCCCCTCCCCCGCAACTCCCCGCTTGAGTTTTACCCTTCCTCTCCCCAGTCTCCAAAAATTCCATTATCTAGGGAGATACCAGAACAAGACGAAAGAGTGAGTTAGAACTTTTAATTCCATTCCTTAGACCTAATTAATTGGCTACTTGACTTTGCAGGCTGCCTTGAGCAGCTAGTGGACTTAATGACTGCAAATGAGGCTTGTTTGACGGATGGAGATAATACTGGAACCAAAGAGGACAGAGACGGTTGTATTTTCTCATGCATTTATTATTTATCTTTTAGTGAGCACCAACTGAACCTTTTGATTTAAAATAATCCTCCTTCCCAACCTGTTTTTTCATCCAGCTAATAATAATGATAGCTTGAAATTATGTAACACTCTTTTCTAATGCGTGTCAGTTCTTTAAAGGAAAAGTCAAAAGTGTGGGAGATAACACATTTTCAAATAATTGATATTCAAGATCAGTGTTTTTACCTTCTGAATGTCAAGGGCCACACATGGAGTGATAAATAAATTCTTTGAGTTAATGTGGACCTTTGAAGGTTTCTGTAAAGTTAATCTAGAGAGAAATCCATCAATCAATCAATAAACATTTATTAAACTGAGCCCTGGGTATACAAAAATAAAAAGACTAAAGACAGCCCCTGCCCTCAAGGAGCTTACATTTTAATTAGGTTACTGGAAGGTTGTCTTTAGGACAGATTGAGTCTTTTTGAGAGAGTTGAGGATGACTTGAAGACCTAGTACAAAGGGGCGGATCCAAAATGACTTGAACCAATCAAATAATCTTTGAGATGCTGAGATTCATGCTCAATATTATATGAGTAGGTCAGAAAGTAACTGGCTAAAGAAATGTCCCAGTACCTCAAAGGGATGTTAATGAACAAGTCCACACCTTCCTGAGGAAGATGCAGGCTTGCTTCCCAATAATGTCTGCAAGATGAACTGATCAATCCTCTAAAAGTCTAAAGTGCATTTATTAAGCACTAACTAGGCACTCTATACAACAACTTAATCCAAATTCTTCGTTTTACAGAGACCAAGACCTCCAGATATGGGTTGAAGCCCAGCCTTGTGGCAAGATTCATTTAGTATTCACTCCACAAAAATATATTAATCTTCTCTAATTGTTTTCTCTACAAAGGGAAACAATTCTGATAAGGAGGAAATTGGTATTTATGCTATTGCTTCTAGGATAAAACACAAACAGCTTAGCCTGACAATTTAAAGTGCACCCCAATTTAGCTACAACCTACCTTTCCAGGTATATTTCATGCCTTCTAGCAAAACAAGACTATTCACCCTTCCCCACCTCTGGTTACTGTACATCCCTCCATTCCCCTAAAATGCACTTTTTACCTGTCTTTGCTTTTCAAAATCCTTTTCTTCCTTTCCTGACCACCTCCTTAGACATCTAGCTATTAATCTAGCATTATTTTATTAAAAATCTAAGGTGGTTGGTAAATTCTTTATGCATCCTCTTCAGACAACATTAGCTGAGCCTTGGAAGGCTAGGATTCTGAAAGACGTGCACAAAGAATGCATTGACCGACTTGGATTTCATAAGGGTATGTTCAGAAGGTGAAAGCAGGGACAGGTAACAAAGAATGAATAAATACACACACATTTATTAAGGACTGACTGTGTGCCAGGGACTATTGAGGATACCAACCCAAAATGAAACAACCTTTGCTGCAAAGAATTTATATCTTATGGAGAATAATATGTACATATGCACATGTTGTACACATATGTATGTACATATGGGCCAGCTAGGGAACACAGTGGATAGAGTGTCTGGAGTCAGAAAGACCTGAGTTTAAATCTGGCCTCAGACACTTACTAGCTGTATGACTTTGGACAAGTCTATTAACATCTGCTTGGCTCAGTTTCCTCATCTGTAAAATGGGGATAATGATAGCACCTGCCTCCCAGGGTTGTTGTGAGGATCAATTGAGATAATATTTATAAAGCATGTAGCACAGTGCCTGGCACATAGCAGGTGCTATAAAATACCATTTATTTATTATTTAATATTTATCACTTATAAAAAACATTATTAAGTTGTTTTTACAATAATATGTTAAATATTAATAATTAATATAAGTGGATTCACAATATATACTTAAAAACAATTATACACTAAGTAAATAGAGAGCTATTAGAGGGTGGTCAGGAAAGACCTCATATAGGAGGTGGCATTTGAGAGGAGCTCAGAAGGAAGCTAGGGATTCTAAGAGGTAGAGATGAGTTTGAAGTGCCTTCCAGGCATAGGTGACAGCCTGTGCAAAGAGACAGAGACAGGAGATGGAATTCCATATGTAGGAAACAGCAAGAAGCCTAATCTGGACCACAAAAGAGTGGGAGATGACTGTATGAATAGTATTAGAAATGCCACAACTCAAAATGGTAAGCTAAGGATGATGTGGAAAGCTAAGGACAGCAGAAAAGGAAGTATTTAGTTTTGATAGTTGAATGGGTTAGCAGCACTAGGGGAAAGAGGAGGTTCAAAGAAAGGATAGGATTATTGGTAGAGTTAGATAAAATGATGATAACCAACAACAGAGAAGAAGGCAGAGCTGTTCACAATTTTATTCACAAAGCTGAATAACTTGTGCATCAGAAAGAACAGGGCAGCTAAGTGGCACAGTAAATAGAGTGCTGGGCCTGGAGTCAGGAAGACTCATCTTCCTGAGTTCAAATCTTGCCTCAGACACTAGCTGTGTGACCCTGGGCAAGTCACTTAACCCTGTTTGCCTCAGTTATCTCATCTGTAAAATGGGCTAGAGAAGGAAATGGCAAACCACTCCAGTATCTTTATCAAGAAAACCCTAAATGGAGTCACAAAGAGTTGGACACAACTGAAACAACTCAATAGCAATAACAACAGAAAGGACAGGATAAAATGACAAAGAGGGAATCATTCATTACTGAAAATAAGTAAAGAAATCATTCAGCTGGCCCTTGATGAATTCACATCACCTGAACTAGATAAACAACTACGTACATTCTTCGGTACTGAAAGAATGGTAAGTGTATTTGCTTAGACACTATTAATGATATTTTAAAGATCACGAAGGTCAGAAGACATATAGCAAATGTTCAAAATGTCCTTTCGTGGGCTGCAGTTACATTGACATAAATAGTATTCAGATTGACTGAAGAAACTTACGTCATGCCTGCTGGGTTTTCTATAAAATAGACCAGTTATCTGAGCATATGGTAAAAATTTTGATTCCAGCAAGTGGCAAATGAGGAGCTGGGGAAGGCAGAGCACTTCAGCTTTGGCTTTGGTCTCTCCCCTCTTCCACCCTCAGCTGGAGAATTTTTCAAGCTTTAAAGGGTTTTAGATTTCCCATCTTTCCATCAGCATCCCTGGCATCATCCCTTGAGACAGCAGGAGACAGCAGTAGCTGGTGGCAGTGTCAATACTGGGAACCAAGGACAGAATGGAAGTAGATTCAAAACACTATAAAGAGTGGAGCAGCTAGGTGGCACAGTGGATAGAGCACTGGCCCTGAAGTCAGGAGGACCTAAGTTCAAATCTGGCCCCAGACCAAACACTTGAGACTTACTAGCTGTGTGACCCTAGGCAAGTCACTTAACCCCAATTGCCTTAAAAAAAAAAAAGGAAAAGAGAAACACTATAAAGAGTCAAACAAAAAAAAACCAAACTCACTCCATGCTTGACCACCCCACAAAGGGGAGAAAAGGATTTCTAGCAACTAGGAGCCAGAAGTTATCATTTTGCCAAATGTGCATTCTAAGCTTGAACCTAATTTCCCCAGGTCTTTGTGTGTTAAAGATTTTTTTTTTTGGCAGGGGGTGATCTGTACCAACTATGCTACCTTAGTAAATGTCCCTTTCTAAAAACAATTTAAGTATGCCCAACTAAATGATTATCAGTTGATGATGATGATGGGAAACGCCCCGTGGGGGTTCATCAACTTTTGCATTAGAAAAGATACCCCCAAACCTCTCAGGGGTATCTCTAGAGCCTTGTGGAGATACAGCACAGATGACCTCTGGGGATCCAACTAATCAGGACAAGTAGGAGTTAGGATAAGCCTCTCAGAAGATGTTACATATTGTACTTTCAATTTTATTTTGTTTTGCTTGAATTTTTTTTTGTTACAAACCTAAATATTAACAACCACAAATGTCTCAATGTACAAAGAATGGAAAAGAGGACTGTCCATGGAAACACGACTTTATTACATATAATTTTTTAAATGTATATTGTTTTATACCACAGTTACAAAACTTCTTGTCTGTGTCTCTTTCTGAACTTCTTTTTGCTCTCTTCTGTTTGTTTTTTAAATGTTTAATTGACACTTTTCCTTCTTTCTTCTTTTTTCCATCACTATCACTGCTCTCCAACTCCCTCCCCTCATAAACTCCTTCCCCTTGTAACAAATATCAATTAATCAATCAAAAAGCACTTATTAGGCATTTACTATTTGTTAAACACTGTGCTGAGTCTTGGAGGTACAAAGAAAGACAAAAATAGTCCCTAAACTCAAGGAATTTACATTCTAGTCGAGAAGGCAACATGTAAATAACTATGTACATATAAAATATATACAAACTATATGGAAATTAATCTCAGAGGGAAGGCACTAGCAGCAAGGAAGATAGGGAAGGGTTTCCTGCAGAAGATGAGATTTCAGCTGAGTCTTGAAGGAAGCAAAGAAAGATAAGAGGTAAGGAGGGAAGAACACTCAAGGTATAGGAGAGACTGATTGTAAAGGCACAGAATCAGAGATGGAGTGTCACATTCAAGGAACAGCAAGTAAAAGGTGTAAACAAAACAAATCAACACACTGGTTATGTCTGAAAATATCCTGCACTTCTATTCCAAGTTTCTCTTGTTAGAGTCTATTGTCTAATCCATTCTACTTTCCTCTGTTTTATGGGTATATACATTCCATTCACATTCATGGTTGTGACTGTTCATTGTATTTTTCTCTCTGTCATACCCTGTCATGCTTTTCTATTCTCTTTGTTCTACCTTCCACCCCCATTACAAAGAAAAAGAAGGTGGGGAAAGAGAGGTGATTTATAACTAAAGTCATCTAATTCCACTTTCTCTGCCTTTCCTTCTTTCAACTAGACCAGACCCAGAATACTGGATCTTACACTTTCTTTCAGTGTTTATAATCCCCTCTCCAGAGTTGAAGTCTCTGCGTCATAATCTTGGAACCACAATTTAGGAACTACTTGGACAAACTGAAGTGTTCAAGAGTATAACCACTCTGAGGAAGAATTTGAGTCCATAATAGCTGAAGAGCTGGGGGTGTTAGCATGAAGAACAGAAGATAAAGGGATATGACAGCCGTCTTCAAATATATGATGCACTGTCATGTAGAAGAGGAATTAGATTTGTTCTCTTTGGTTATAGAAGGCAGAACCAGGCACAAAGGGTATAAGTCACAAAGAAGCAGATTTAGGCTTGATGTCAGGAAAAACTTTTTTACAATTATCGCTCTCCATAAGTGGAATGGGCACCTCAATAGGTAATGGGTCCTCCCTTAGGGAAAGTCTTCAAGCAAAGGCTAAGTCACTACTTGTCAGTTATATTATAGTGGTGGTTTATAAGGGAATGGGGATGGGTCTGTGGGTTAAACTAGATTGCTCTAAGGTCTCTTTTAACTCTAATGTATTGGTGGGGGGCAGAGGGTGGTGCTGCCCTGTGAGGGCTTAGTCCTGAACACCTGTACAGGATCCATATGGATTTTCTGTGAGCCTTCATCTGGAAGTTTGTGAAGTGGAGTAAAGGAACATGGCTTTCCATTTCAAAGCATACATATTCTTTGACTATTCCCCATGTGCTTACTACATAGTAGAGGAAAAGCCTTTTTCCTGGCTGCTGAGCTAGAACTGAGAGTGCATACTGAAGGCCCCAATGGAGAAACTTGCCCTCAATGAGAAGAGACACTACACTTTGAAATGGGACCACTGGGGAATACATGGCTTCCTAGACAAACCTATGTCTAGGATGGGCACATCCCGTTTGTGTTTTCTTTCCTTCGGTATAGTGCCTTATGAGATCTTAAGAGGTTGGAAGAACCCACAAGAATTGGCAGGCAACTGAGCCTAGATTAAGAGGGCAGCCTCAAGGAGACCTATCAGCAGCTCATTGAGAGCAGCTGAGATGCCATGTCCTGCAAGCATGAAAGTGACACTGTCCATGAGCTATGACATACCTAGGAGTAAATTTGATGCTTTGTAGCCACCTTATTCACTTTGAGCCTACTCTCCTTAGGAACTGAGATGTGAGACCCCAGTCTCCTTAGGGACTGAGAGAGTGTATCCCCAGTTCTGGAGGGATGTCCTTTTCTTGCTATGTCATCTTGGTAATTATCCTTATATAAGAAGCTAATTGATGTTAATTGGTCAAACTGATATAGGGGTGCTAATCATTGAAATAATCAATGAAGAAAATATTTATTGAAACTGGTGATTGATATTAGGGAAACAGAATAAAGCCTTGTGCCACTTTGCATTAGAAAGACATCCCAACCCTTCAGAGGTAGGCCTAAGAACCATGAGGAAGAGATATATGTCTACGCTCTGTGAACCTGACTTGTTAGTGCCAATGGGAATTGGGATGAGGACGTCTAGGGCTCGTATAAAATACAGAAAGATTTTGTAATTCTGTTAAGACATTTCTAAGGATAACAGTACTTTCTCCCAGATCTCCCAGCTTCCTAGAAGCAAAAAAGTATATAAATATTAAAGCAATTGCTTTTTTAAAAAAAATTCAGGAGCATCTTAACATTGGAAAGACTTTAAAACTTGTCTTTAATTTGTTTTATTACCTTTACTTGTCTCTTAGCCCTTCTGAATTTACAGAAACATAACAGTACTGTGTGAAATGTTAAATGACAAAGTTCTGGTACTTTGCAGATGTCTGTAAAAATAATAAAGAGAAGAAAAGGGATCAGTAAAATTGTTTTAAGCTGGATATTCCCACTTGTGTCTCTAGGCCTCCATCCCTTCCACTTCCTTCACCGCTGGAAATCAATCCAGTTCTTGAAATGTTGGAACAAAATCAATTCCATGTGGGATTTTCTGTGCAAAACTTTTTCCCCTCTAGGCTAAAATTGAAATAATGTATTCTAAAATGAAGCAGCTAAAGAGCTGTCTGGATAATGTAGACAGTGGGGGGTAGAATGAGGTATAAATAATAGAAAATATAGCAATAGCTAGAAGGTACATTAGGGGACGTGATGGACAAGTACTGTTAGGACCATTTTATGAGAGCTAAGGATGAGAAGTTACCAGGGATGCAAGGCTCAATCTATAAATAAATTTTAAGAGTAAATATGTGTTCTATTAAACTGAAGAACTAATAGAAGGTTCTCTAGGACTAAGATCCCAGGAACTCTACCAAGGACACCAACATGACCTTATTATAACAGTATTATAACAGTCTAAAAAGATACGTTCAATGGCATGAGTAATGTGTGATTTTGCAAATATCTTTGAACAAGAATTATTGTCCAAATTTAAGCTGTCAAAGGCAGGAAACTGGGGATGGCAGTCCATTAATATACTCCAACTACTTTTTTATAAAAGGAGGAAAAAAGTTATATTGCAATATAACTCATGAACAATAAATAGTGTAATGCAAGGGCCAGATACAGTATTTCATGCTAACTTTTGTTAGTTATAGCAGCAAGAAACACATGCATGAAGAAAGGACAGATTCTGAATGGAGAGTCACAAGAAAAGATTTTGAAATAATAAATCTTTAATGGAAGTAAACTATTTAAAATGATTCTTTCTAATCATGCTAGTTTAAATATGTCTTTTGCACATATCCAATAATTTAAAAATAGATGAATCCCCCAAATAGCCCAGATTGATCGATTCTCTATCACCACTCATTCCTTTGTGCAGAAATAGCAGTAGACTAGGAGAAAAGAGACCTGTGCTCTAGACCTCTGGTCTACAATTAACTGTTTTACTAATTGGTCAGTAGCAGCTAGGAAGCTTATTCCTGGAAAGCAAGATAAACCCTTTTTAGTTCAAACCCCAGGTTTCTGAGCTACCACAGCAAGCCAAGGCCAGAAAAAAAACCAGTAGAAAGCCTCATGTTAAAATCTAGTCTTTCTGACTGCTCTTTTGGTAGTTGGTGTACCTCGCTGAGGTTAGAGTGCATTATCTGATTTGGACATGGAAAATTCATTTTAACTCCTGACAGATCCATGACTGTCGATCTCTTATCTCCACAAACCATTTCTGGGCTTTAGTACAAACAAACTTCAAGGCCTCACTCCCTGGCTGCTACTCAGAAAAATTCAGGATCAAAAACAAAAGAGCAGTGTCCCTCCAATTGGAAGGACTACAGGCACCTGGCTCTACATTCCAACCTTTATTATGTAAACCTGGGAAGAACAAAGTCCCTTTTCTTTGTTTATCTTTCTGGCCAGTAAAAAGTTCTAATCTCTTGAGTTTTTTTAGGCACCTTCTTCATTTATCAACATTCATATACACAAGTGTTTTGGATGTATTTTGCTGAATATTTCCTTATATGACTGCTATAGCCCACCTGGTCATTTGAAATGTGAAATTCTGCCTTTAAAAATAAGGCTAGACAAGAACTCCTGGGAAAATGGGAAAGCTGTCCGTCAGAAATTAGGTTTAGACCAACATCTTACATTATATAACATAATAAATTCAAACTGGACATATGCTCTAAATATTAAGGTCATGCCAAAAATAAATAGAGAAACAGATTGGGTACCTTTCACCACTACTGCAGGGAATGCATTTTTAAATAAGAGACAAAAGTGATTATAAAAAATATAATTATTTTGACTATATGAATTTTAAAGTTTGAAAGAATAAATGCAGCTAAGATAAGAATGAATGTGGTCAACTGGAGAGAAAATCTTTCTATCAAGTATCTGATAAGAGTTTGTTATCTAGGGGGCAGAGCCCCAAACTCTTCCAAATCCCTATAAAAAATGACTCTAAACAAATTCTAAAGCAGCAGAACCCACAAAAAGACAGAGTGAAACAAATTTCCAGCCAAAGACAGCCTGGATGGTTGATCAGAAAAGTATATCATGCCGGGCAGGGAGAGGAGCAAAGTTCAGCATGGGCACACAGGCCGCAGCGAACCTGGAGCAGGCCTCAGAAGACTGAATCCCAGGCAGCTGTGGCCGTTTCCAGACTTCTCAACCCACGTACGCCAGCAACAACTTAGAAGGTCAGTGGGAAAAGTCTGTGACTTTGGTGAGAGAGAAGCTAGGTCTCAGCCACAAGTTCTAAGCGCTGGCAGCGGCTGCCTCTGGAGCTTCCGGCCCACAGACTGAGGGGGAATTGAGTGGCTGATCAGAGGGAGATTGCAGGGATCTCTTTGCCTGTGCTGGGACAGGAATCTCTTGCTTTGCCAGTGCTTGGATCTGGGTCACAGTTCTGGGTGTTGGTCCTGGGGTGAGGAGGAGCGCTGGCATGGTGGAGCTTTTAGTGGCTGTGGAGAGGAAACTCTCCTCACAGTTCGAAGACAGGAAAGAGTGCTCATAGACCAGAGCACAGGCCAGGAATGTAGTAAACACCTCGCCCTTGATCATAGCACCTTGGAAGAACTGAAAATTTACAGGTCCCTAGAAGTATCTCTGAAAACAGGTGCACAAAACCTCTGAAGCTTGGGACAGTACATTCTCCACACTGGAAACTGCTCCTACCTTAACAAAGAGTCTATAACTCAAGCAATTGGCTGAGATCATGAGCAAGCAGTGCAAAAAGAATCAGACTATATTATCTTACTTTGGTGACAAAGAAGATCAAAACATACAACCAGAAGAAGACAATGAAGCCAAAGCTCCTACATCCAAAGCCTCCAAGAAAAATATGAATTGGTCCCAGGCCATAGAAGAGCTCAAAAAGGATTTTGAGAAGCAAGTAAGAGAAGTAGAGGAAAAACTGAGAGTGATGCTAAAGGAGACCCAAAAAAATACTGAAAAAAATAACACCTTAAAAAATAGCCTAACCCAAATGGCAAAAGAGGTCCACAAAGCCAATGAGGAGAAGAATGCCCTAAAAAGCAAAATTGGCCAAATGGAAAAGGAAGTCCAAAAGCTTACTGAAGAAAATACTTCCTTAAAAACTAGAATGGAGAAATTGAAAGCTAGGGACAATTTGAGAAATCAAGGCACTGTAACACTAATCAAAAGGAATGAAAAAATAGAAGAGAATGTGAAATATCTCATTGGAAAAACAACTGACCTGGAAAATAGATCCAGGAGAGAGAATTTAAAAATTATTGGACTATCTGAAAGCCATGATCAAAAAAAAGAGCCTAGACATCATCTTTCAAGAAATTATCAAGGAAAACTGCCCTGATATTTTAGAACCAGAGGGCAAAATAGAAATTGAAAGAATCCACCAATCACCTCCTGAAAGAGATCCCCAAAGGAAAACTCCTAGGAATGTTGTAGCCAAATTCTAGAATTCCCAGGTCAAGGAGAAGATATTGCAAGCAGCCAGAAGGAAACAATTCAAGTATTGTGGAAACACAATCAGGGTAACACAAGATTTAGCAGCTTCTACATTAAGCATCCGGAGTGCATGGGGTATGATATTCTGGAGGGCAAAGGAGTTAAGTCTACAACCTAGAATCACCTACCAAGCAAAACTGAGTATAATCCTTCAGGGTAAAAAATGGTCATTCAATGAAATAGGGGACTTTCAAGCATTCCTGTGGAAAAGACCAGAGCTGAATAGAAAATTTGACCTTCAAATATAAGACTCAAGTGAAATATGGAAGAGGTAAACAGAAAAGAGAAATCATGAGAGACTTATTAAGGTTAAACTGTTTACATTCCTTCAAGGAAAGATGATATTTGTAACTCATGAGTCCTTTGTCAGTATTAGGGTACTGGGAGGGAAAAAAATTATATGTATGTATAGATAGATAGAGGGCACAGGGTAAATTTAAAATGAAGGGGTGATATCTGGAAAATAAAATTAAGGGGTGAGAGAGGATTATACTGGGAGAAGGAGAAAGGGAGAAGTAGAATGGGGTAAATTATCTCACAGGAAACAGACAAGAAAAGGTTTTTACAGTAGAGGGGAAATGGGGGAAGGTGAGGGGGAATGAGTGAATCTTATTCTCATAGGATTTGGCTTAAGGAGGGAATAACATACACAATGGGGTATGGAAATCTATCTTACCCTACAGGAAAATAAGGGGGGAAGGGGACAAGAGAGGTTGATAGAGGGGAGGGCAGATTGGGGAAGGGGATAATTAAAAGCAAACACTTCTGAGGAGGGACAGGGTCAAAAGAGAGAATAGAATAAATGGGGAGTAGGATAGGATGAAGGGAAATATACTTAGTTTTTCACAACAGGACTACTATGGAAGTATTTTGCATGACTACACATCTATAACCTATAGCAAGATACTTGCCTTTTCAGTGAGGGTGGGTGGGGAGTGAGGAAGGGAGAAAATTTGTAACCCAAAGTTTTAAAAACACATGTTAAAAAGAAAAAAAAGAAAAAAAAAGTTTGTTATCTAAGAAACAACTAATGTATAAAACCAAAAGTCATCCCTTAATAGGTGATCAAAGAATACTAACATACAGCTCTAATGTGACATATGCAAAAAAAAAAAAACCCAAAACAAAACCCAAAAAACTTTCCAGGTTCTTTAACACACACCCAATAAATTCTCAAGATGCCAAAAGATATAGTCAGTATTGGAGAAATTGTGGAAAGAGGAATATAGTTTTTAGGGCTATAAATTGGGATAATAATTTTGGAAATTGATTTATAGTTATATAAAGAAAGTGACTAAAATGTCCATATCCAACCATCCATAGCCCTTGATTGGGGAATGGCTAAACAAATTGTGGTGGTACATGAATGTAATGGAATATTACTTTGCTGAAAGAAATGAACATAAGGAAGCATGGAAATACTGACATGAGAACTGCCCAAAGGGTAATGTCTTTGTTTTTGAACTCTTTAAAATTGTAATCATGAAGTGGTTTGGGTTAGAGATTTTCAGAGGCAGGGGGAAATTATGCCCTTTTTGGATTTCTTTTTCTCTAAGCTACACTGTTCGGAATTTAATTAATAAATTTGTTTCTGAGAGGCTTGTGCCAATCTGGCAGGATACCGAGGTTTTCTTCCACACAAAGTCATTCTTTTTTGCTGAGAAAAGAGAAGCAAGATCATGATTTTATTTTCCACCTCTTGTCAGAGAAGTGATAGACTAGAGGTACAGAATGAATGAAGCATACACTTCCAAACATAATTAATGTGTGTATTTGTTTTATCATATACTCATTTGTTAAAATGGAGTTGGGGGAGAATAGGAAGGGAGAGAAATATTAATAGTGATGTAAAAAAAGAAGAAAAGGAGAGAGAGAGAAGTTCATAAGGATACTATTGACACTGTTACGTTAAATTTAATGTATACTTTTTTAAAATAAGATTTGTGAATTTCATATACAGTCCTCATTTTCCATTCTTTTTATATAGAAGAGTTCATGTTTATTGACGTTTTTCAAATTAAAAAAAAAAAAGAAAATTTACTGAAAAAGTAAAATAAAAATGGAGCATTTCTGCCTTCTGTTATGTTATCATTATTCCAACCAATCACTCCAAGAAGCAGTCCTCTCACTTCTTTGATCTTCTAATATAGTTTTTAAAAACCCATTATCTTTTTTGCTGTCCTCAGCTTTCCTTCCTGGACTTTGTTCATTTTTGAGTTTTAGCACTTCTGACACTATTTTTCCAATACCGTGCCATACTTTCATATTTATCCTTTGTTACCTACCTGTCCTTGCTTCCCTCTGTACATGCCGTAAAAAAATCTGAGCTGGTAGTGAGTTATCAGTTCATCTCTCCCTCTCAGAATTCTCATCTTCCTTTAATGGTCAGCCCAAGTTGTTTGGGTACATTCAGGGACCAGGATGGGAGCACTCAGGGATCAATGTAGACGCACAGAGAACTCACAACCAATTTAGGTTGATACTGGTAGGACTGCAAAAGGACTATTAGAGGTGAAGGTTGATGGGAACCTTGCCAAGTTATGATTGTGAATGAAATTCTTCATCAGTCTTTGACAAAGTCTTTATCAGTCATTGGAAGGCATCTTTATTTTCCAAGGTGAATTATAGCTCTTGTGGGGTAAGTATGTGATTCAGGGCATAATCAGAGACAACCACATCAACACCCATCCCTTTCTGGAGGTTATGATAACCTAGTATAAATTCAGCCTCAGTCATTTACTAGCTGTGTGACCCCTGGCAAATCATTTAACTTCTGTCTTAAGACTTTAGGTTTAGACTTAATAAGCATTTATTAAGTGCCTACTCTGTGCCAGGCACTGAGCTAATCGATTTACAAATATTATCTTTGATCCTCACAATAATCCTGTGAGGTAGGTACTATTATTATCATTTTACAGGTGAGGAAACTGCCCGAGGGGCAGCTAGGAGAGCCCTTGAAGCTTGTTGTTGTTATTTAGTCATTTCAGTCGTATTCAACTCTTTGTAACCCCATTTAGGGTTTTCTTGGCAAAGATACTACAGCGGTTTGGCATTTCTTTCTCCAGCTCATTTTACAGATGAGGAACTGAGCAAACAGGGTTAAGTGACTTGCCCAGGGCCACACTGCTAGTGAGTGTCTGAGGTCAGATTTGAACTCAGGAAGATGTCTTCCTGACTCCAGGCCCAGCACTCTATCCGCTGTGCTACCTAACTGCCCATGGACTTGAAGTTAGGAAGTTGGTTTGGTTGTTTCAATCCTATCCTACTCTTCGTGACCCCATTTTTCAGGAAGACCTATGTGCAAATTTGATCTTAGACACTTACTAGTTGTGTAACCCTGCCTCAGTTTTCTCAAGTGGAAAATGGGGATAATAATATCACCTTCCTCTCAGATATTGTGAGGATCAAACAAGATAATTATAAAACACCTAGCATGGTGCCCTGCACACAGTAGACACTTAATATATGTCTGTTGTTTCCTTCCTTCCTCCTCTCCACTACTGGCTTATTGCCTTATTAATTCATCCTCTTTCTGGGTTCAAAAGGCAATCTAGTTGATATTCTCTAGAATATTCCTAATAAATTACTAAAATTATAGAAATGGGCCCTGAATCTACCCGAAGTAAAATCAGCTAAATATCTTTTCCCATGGTCTAGCTTCCCTTCCCTTTCTAATTGGCTCCATCCTTACCCCAGATTGTATGGTGGGAAAATGTCTTCTGCCCCTTTAAAGGAGTTGCCTGTTTTCTACCCTTCGCTCCCCCTCATGTCATGCATTCAATAAGCAAACAGTTAAGGTTGATGCCATTAATTCTTATAATAGTTTAAATAGCCCAGAAACTGAAAGTAAGTGATCAGAGGATAATTATCCCAAGGGAGAAAGGGATGAAAGCAGGAAGTAAAAGATTGGCTTCTCTACTGGAAATTTGAAGGGGAATGGGAGGGAAAGGGGTTAATTGGGTTGATGTTCTTCATCAAGCCCAGGGTTTCCCAGTCACTTCTTTGCTTCTCCTGGCTTGCACTTCATCACCACCTCATCCCACTTTCTTTTGATTTCTCCGGTCTGTACCCTTCTTCGATAGTTTGTCCTCCATACCTCATCCTCAATAACTTCTCCTTGAAGCTTAGGCTCTGGCCATTAGATACTACTCAGCTCCCTGCTTAACTGATCTCAGATGAAGTCCCAGCTAAGACTTCCACCAGAACATGGTGCAACATTCCAACATGGTTGCTATTTCTTCCTCAGCTTTCTCCTGACTTTTTCTAGCAAATTGGTTCGAGGTCAAGAACAAAACCACAAGAACCTAGTTAACTCTGTGGCTAGCCCATAGACAGAAAGATACCTGGCACCCCAAGTTTTTAAGGTAATGACTCTGAGGGGTGAGTTACAGTAAGGCCAGGTTATAGTCTTCCCTGAAGCCATAAATAAATGTTTGCTGTCTCTTGCAAAATCAGTGAGGTATATTTGATAAATATTAAAATAATTTTGTTGTTGTGCATGTGTTTCAGTCATGTCCAACTCTTTGTGAGCCTATTTGGGCTTTTCTTGGCAAAGATCCTAGAACAGTTTGCCATTTCCTTCTCCAGCTCATTTTATAGATGAGGAACTGAGGCAAATAGGGTTAAGTGACTTACCCAGGGTCACATAGCTATTAAGTGTCTGAGGCTAGATTTGAACTCATGAAGATGAGTCTTCCTGGCCCAGCACCCTATCCACACCACCATGTAACTGCCCCAAAACTTATCTAAATAAATATTAACACTTAAAATAAAAAGGATGGTTATTCTAGCATCCTGGATTATCATCCCATGGAACTATTTATACAAATCCTTACTAGCATTTTATGCAATAGACACCATAAAGCAGTATTTGAATGGCTGCTTCAGGGACCAGCTTTCTAAATGACATGCAGGACATATTATATATGCATACCATGATAACAGAAGAATCACCATAGTATGCCAGTAAATAAAAATAACAGCAAAAAAAGCCATAGTAGTAATAATAATATCAAAAGGCCTACATAAAAACTTACAAGCATTATAAGCATTACTTTGTAAATTGGAAAAGTTCATGTTTATTGCTATACATATAAACCCCAAAACAAGACATACCTAATAGAAAGATGTTGCTATACTATATGTCTAATATTATTATGTACATCAAAATAAACAACAAAGTAAAAAGCAGAATCATAACTCCAAAATACTTATTATTTAGTATGTGTATAAATATATCATATTTCTGGCCCTCTCAGTGGGTAAAGGAAGAGGCTGGAGGGAGATAATTTGGAACTCAAAATTTTTAAAAATGAATGTTAAAAAAAATGTGCATCAATAAAGATATGCAGTTACATGCAAGGCATACATTAGAGGGGTAAACATTAGTACTGTCTTCTGACTACATGTATAACCACTCTTATAGTTTCTCCTGTAAGTTAGTTGGGTCACAAATTGAGTGGCTCTAGCTCTCATGTGAACTGCTTTCTTTTCTGCCCCTTTCTGCACCAGTTGGTTATGTTATGGCCTCCTCTTCAGTATCACATACAGCCATCATAAATGGCCAGGGCAGTTCCTAGGAAAAAAGTATGGGCATATCTCGTTTTATTATGCTTCATTTTACTGTACTTCACAGATACTGCATTTTTAACAAATTGAAGGTTTTTGGCAACCCTAAATCAAGCAAGTCTATTGGTGCCATTATTCCAACAGTATGTGTTCACATCCTATCTCTGCGTCACATTTTGGTTATTTTCACAATATTTCAAACTTTTTCATCATTATTATATCTGTTATGGTGATCTGTGATCAGTGATCTTTGATGTTACTATTGTAATTATTTTGGGGTATCATGAACTGTGCCCATATAAGATGGGCATAAATGTGTGTTCTGATTGTTCCACTGACCAGCCATCCCAGTCTCTCCTTCTCCTTGCACCTCCCTATTCCCTGAGATGAAATGATGACGAAATTAGGCTAATTAATAACCAACCCTACTATGGCCTCTAAGTAGTCAAGTGAAAGGAAGAGTCCATCAATACTTCAAACTTCATTGTTGTCTTTTTTAAGAAACTGTCACAGCCACCCCAACCTTCAGCAACCACTACCCTGATCAGTCAGTAGCCATCAACATCGAGGCAAAACTCTCTATCAGCAAAAAGATTATGATTCCCTGAAGGCTCAGATGATGGTTAGCATTTTTTTTAGCAATAAAGTATTTTTCAATTAAAGTATGCACATTGTTTAGATACAGTATTATTGTACATTTAATAGACTACAGTATTGTATAAATATAACTTTTATATGTCCTCAGAAACAAAAAAAACTGTGACTTTCTTTATTGCAATATTCACTTTATTGCAGTGTTCTAGAACCAAAACCTCAATATTTCCAAGGTATGCCTGTAGCTGAGAGTGTGGCAAGACACCTGTCACAGAAAGAGACAGTCAATTCCAGGTTCAGGATTGTTTGAGGAGGTGGAGAAGGAATCAGGGCCAAAACTTACACTTCAAACTATTTTGTGAAGCAATCAGAAACTGAGGCTGAGATATAAGTAAACAGAAGAAAATGCTGAATATAATGAAGAAATACTATGGATTGAAAGGGGCAGAAGAGACAAGTAAATCCAGAAGATAGTAATTCCATAGCAACACCAAGCTTCAGAACAATGACCTGGTCATATGGATTACAAAAATACCTTGGCAAAATGAAACAAGAGATACAAAATGTAATGGAAGCTTTAGAGAGGTGCAGGATTCCTGGCTTGGTGAGAAGGCAGATGAAATTCTGTTTTACACTAATAGTAACAACCCAAAGCACTTTTATTATGCCCTGAAGGCTACTTATGAACCAAAGGCCGATGGTGAGTCTCAACTACTCAGTGCTGATGGAGCCACATTGATTAGTGATAAGGATGTGATCCTGGAGAGATGGACTGAACACTTTCATAGCATTCTCAACAGACCATCATCAACCAATGCTGAAGTCATGGACTGTTTACCTCAGATTGAAGTCAATCCCTCTCTAGCTGAATTTCCAACTAAAGAAGAGGTTTTGAATGCCAGCATCAGGCTCCTCTCCTGTGGCAAAGCACCTAGTACTGATTTTATTTCAGCAGAGATTTACAAGGCAAGGGGTCCACTGCTCAAACAAAAGCTAACCGAAATCTTCCAAATTATATGGCAAGAGGAGGCTATCCCCCAGGAGTTTAAGGATGCCTCCACTGTCCATCTCTATAAAGGAAAAGGAAATAGGTTATCCTGTGACAATCACAAGGAGGTCTCTGTCTTTTTTAGCATGATTATTTCAGCAATGTTGTTGGATGCCTTCAACAAGGGTGAAAATCACATCAAGGTCAGCTATTGCACTAATGGTAAATTATTTAACTTGAAAATGCTATAAGCCAAGACTAAAGTGGAGAGAGAATTGGTGCATGATTTTTTGCTTACAGATGATTGTTCACTCAATGTAGCTTCTGAGGCTGATATGCAAGACAGTATGATCAGTTCTTTGCCACTTGTGCTAATTTTGGCCTGACAATTATCGCCAAGTAAACAGAGGTTCTCTACCAGCCAGCACCACACCATCCATAAGTGGAACCATGGGTTACAACAAATGGAGAAATTTTGAATGCTGCGGACAAATTCACTTATTTTGGCAGTATACTTTCCAGGGATGTACACATAGATGACGAGGTTGACACATGTATTGCCAGAGCTAGCTCAATTTTGGGGGGCTGCAAAGCAAAGTATGGGAGAGAAGAGATATTAGGCTGCTTACCAAATTGAAGGTCTACAGAGCTGTTATGCTGACCTCATTATTCGTATGCCTGTGAAATCTGGACAGTTTGCCAGCACCATGCCAGGAAACTGAATTGCTTCCATTTGAATTGTTTTAGAAAGATTCTGAAGATCACTTGGCAAGGTAAGGTACCAGACACTGAGGTCCTATCTCAAGGGCAACTCTGATGGGCTGGCCATGTTCAAATGCCAAATGTACGTCTGCCTGAAAGACTATTTTATGGAGAACTCACACAAAACAAGTGCTCACATGGAGATCAGAAGAAGGGATGCAAAGACATTCTCAAAGTCTCTCTGAAGAACTTTGGAATTGATTGTGAGACGTGGGAGGCTCTGGCACAGGACCACCTCGCATGGTGCGCCTGCATCAAAGAAGGTGCTGTGCTCCATGAGCAAAGCAGAATTGCAATGACTCAAAAGAAACATGAGATGAGCAAATTGAGACATATCTACTCCATATGTTCACATGGGCTATTTGTACCCAACCTGTGGTAGAGCCTTCCAAGCTCATATTAATCTGATCAGCCACAGTTGAACACACTGTACCTTGACATAGCGATGTCATTTTGGTCCTCTTTGAGCATGAAGAGCAACCTATCTATCTCTCTATCTATCTGAGAAAGGCTAGAGGTTAGATTTTTACAAGGCTAAAACAAGGATGTCCATTAATACCATTTTTATTTGTAACAATTGTAGAAATGCTAACTATAGTAATAGCATTAAAAAAAGAAATTGAGTCAGTCAACAAGCATTTACTAAGCACTTACTTACTTAGCACTGTACTAAGCACTGGGGATATAAATGCAAGCAGAAAGGAAGACAGTCCCTGACTTCAAGTAGGAAGAAAGGTAGAGATAAGTTAGTAGTGCAGCCTTGAGAGGAATGAAGAAACGATTGGCCTGAGTCTCCTCCTTAAATTGGAGATTCTAGGAGGTACCAGTTTATCAGAGAGAGAGGCTGCAGGTAATAAACTCTGGCAAAACTGGAACCAAAAAAATCATTTTTCCAGATGATATATGATGACCTATCTAAAGAATCAACTAAAAAATTAACTGAACCCAAAACTTCAGCAAAATTGCAAGATATAAAATAAACCCATATAGCACTTCTGTAGATTACCAACCAAACCCAACAGGAAGAGATAGAAAGATAAAATCCATTTGGAATAACTAGTATATGAACTATTGTCAGTCTACCTAGCAAGACACACACAGGGACTTTGGGAGTATAAATAAAAATACTTTTTATAAAAATAAGGACAAATGTAAACAATTGGGGAAATATATTAATTGCTTGTAAGTAGACCTTGGGAATATAATAGAAATGTTAATATGACTTCATTTATTTATTCAGTACCATGTCAATCAAACTAACAAAGGATTTTTTTGTTTTTCTTTTTTTATTAATTTATTTTGATTTATCAACAATCACTTCCATAAGTTTTTGAGTTTTAAATTTTTCTCCTCCTCCCTCCCCAAGATGGCATGCAATCTGATATAGGCTATACATATACATTCCTGTTAAATATATTTTCACATTAGTGATGTTGTAAGTAAGAATTAGAACTAATAGGAAGAACCACCAGAAAGAGGAAACAAAACACAGCAGAAGAAAAAAAATAGCAAATAGTATTATGCTTTGATCTGCATTCAAACTCCATAGTTCTTTCTTTGGATGTGGATAGCATTTTCCATCACGAGGCCTTTGGAGATGTCTTAGATCCTTGTATTGCTGAGAAGGGTTAAGTCTATCAATATTAGTCATCACACAACGTGGTGTACAACATTCTCCTGGTTCTGCTCACTTCACTCAGCATCAGTCCATACAAGTTTTTCCAGGTTTTTCTGAAGTCTGCCTGTTCATCATTTCTTTTTTTTTTTTTGGTAAGGCAATTGGGGTTAAGTGACTTGCCCAAGGTCACACAGCTAGTACTCGTCAAGTGTTTGGTCTGAGGCCAC
The DNA here is from genome assembly GCF_900497805.2 of Vombatus ursinus. Taxonomy (NCBI): domain Eukaryota; kingdom Metazoa; phylum Chordata; class Mammalia; order Diprotodontia; family Vombatidae; genus Vombatus; species Vombatus ursinus. The sequence continues at coordinate 39,210,240 of NW_020954619.1, forward strand.
ATTTGAACTCAGGTCCTCCTGACTTTGAGGCCAGTGCTCTATACACTGCGCCACCTAGCTGCCCCCTGTTCATCATTTCTTATAGCACAATAGTATTCCATTACATTCATTTATCACATTCACAGTTATGATTACTATCTGTGTCTTTCTCTCCATCCTTTTCCCCCCCGTTTATGCTTTTCTTTCTCCTTTCTCCTTTTCCCTCCTCGCTAATGTTTTGCTTTTGACCACCACCTCCCTTCTATTAGTCCCCTCCCTTTTCTTTCCCTGTTTCCCTCCTACTGCCTATAGGGCATGTTAGATTTCTATACCTAACTGATTATGTTATCCCCTTCTTGAGCCAAATCTGATGAGAGTAAGGTTCAAACAATGCTCATCTCCCTCCCTTCTTTCCCTCTGCTGTAATAAGTTTTTGTGCCTTTTCCTGTAATTTAATTTACCCTTGTCTGACTCCTCCTTTCCTTTTCTCTCAGTACATTTTCTTAGTTAGATCAGATTAATCCACTTACTTGAATCCAATCTGCTTGATTAGATTTTTTTCATCATTACATCAAAGTTAGTTTATACCTACCCCCTTTATGTATACCCCTTTAACATGGTGTTAATAACAATACAGTTCTCAAGAATTACAAGTGTCATCTTCCCTTGTAGGGATGTAAAGAGTTTGCCTTTATTAATAACATGTTATTACCTTCTGTCCTGTTTACCTTTTTTGTCTCTCTTGAGTCTTGTATTTGAAGATCAAATTTTCTGCTGAGCTCTGGTCTTTTTATCAGGAAGGTATGGAAGTCCCCTGTTCTGTCGAATATCCATCTCCTCCCCTGAAAGATCATGCTCATTTTCACTGAGTTGTTGATCCTTGGTTGTAATCCAAGCTCCTTTGCCTTACAGAATATCATATTCCACACCCTATGGTCTTTTAATGTAGAAGCTTCAAGGTCCTATGTAATCCTGACTGTGGTTCCATGATATTTAAACTGTTTCTTTCTGGCTGCTTGCAGTATTTTCTCTTTGACCTGGTAATTTTGGAATTTGACTACTATAGAGAGAAAAATAACAAAATTCATCTGGAGGAATAAAAAATCAAGAATCTCCAAGAAAAAAAATGAAAAAAAGTATAAAATGGCCTAGTACCAGATCTTTTGTTCTAGTTTTTCAGTCATGTCTGTGACCCCATTTTCTTGGCAAAGAAACGAGTGGTTTGCCATTTTCTTCTCCAGATCATTTTACAGATGAGGAAACTGAGGCAAACAAGATTAAGTGACTGGCCTAGGGTCACACAGCTAATACATGTGAGGTTAGATTTGAACTCATGGAAATGAGTCTCCCTGATTCCAAACCCAGTACTCTATCCACTGTGCCACCTAGCTGCCTTTCAAAATAATAGGTGTTAAAAATATTGAGTTGAACTTCTCCCTCTCTTTTCTACACCCTTGGCTGTATGTGCCCCTTTCCCTGTGTGACAAATGGTGCTGACAGTGAATCTTCACAAGCCAGAGATGTCAGTGGTTGCCCACTCACTTTGTCAGTGTCAGTGCTAGAACTTGTCTAGTATTATGTTGTTTATAGGTCCTCAAGCTTGTTGGAGGAGAACAGTTACACTCTGCTTTGCGTTGGAACTTGGATAAATAATTTATTTAACTTTGTAAAAAGAAATACTGAGTTGAATTGGATTCTATATTTTATGATAAATGCATTAAGAGAGGTATAAAGCAAAAATGAGAGGGGTTGTACTATTTAACCTCCAATGTCCCTTCCTGGTATGTTACGTATAAAAGTGTTTTGTGCTCTAAAGAGAAAAATAATTGTGCCTAGGTGATCACTGCCTTTTTTCAGTTGGGCTTTAAAGGATGCCTAGGAATTAAACATTAGAAAATAAGACATTCCAGACTTAGGGAACAATATGAGCAAAGACAAGGAATATGTAGAGGAAAGGTATAGAGTGTAGTCCAATTTGGATGGACCTTAAGAATGTTGTTATGTCCAGTTGAAGGCTGCTAGATGACTCAGTAGATAGAGAACTGGGCCTAGAGTCAGGAAGACCTGAGTTCAAATGTGACCTCAGACACTTATTGACTGTGTGACCCTGGGAAAGTAATTTACTCTCTGCCTAAATCCACTAGAGAAGGAAATGGCAAACCACTCCAGCATCTTTGCCAAGAAAACCCCAGGACAGCACAGTCCTGTTCATGAAAAGTAAGACACAACTGAATGACTGAAGCAAAATCTAGTTAAATGCTAGATGAGGCTAGAAAGGTAGGGCAGTGCCATAAGGCAGAAGGTCTTAAATGCCAATCAAAGAAGTCTAAATCTTACCTAGGAGGTAAGAGGAAACCACTGATGGTTTTTGAGCAGAGAAGTGATATGACCAGATTCATTTATAAGATCATGGCACTCTGTTCTCAAAAAAGTAGAAGTTTAAAAACTACCTCTTAGGGCTGATAAGTTCTAGAATTGTAAATGACGTTCCCATTCTTATTTAGATTTTTGTATTTTCTTTCTGGTTATTTTGAGTTATAACCACTGCAATATTTTTCACATAGCTTCTGTATAGTAATTTTTGTTCCGTTACAAAAGCAATTCTTGCTTCTCCAATACCATATTAAATAGCCACGTGAAAGTATATCCTAAGGTATTTATTTCCTTTATTTTAAATTACAGAAAAATACAGCTATTAAGTTTGATCATCTCCAAACTTAAGCAAAAACTAAACAGTTTGGTTCTTTTGTTGGGTCTGGTCTATACCTGAGATTTCATGGGTGTAGGGAAACTCTTATTATAGAAAGTCCCCATAGTGATACAGATCAGCAATTCATTTGTAATTTAGTCTTTGAGAGTTGCCTGCGTCATTGGGAAGTTAAGTTACTTGCTGCATCCCTCTAATCTTCTCCAGCAGATGGCCCCCCACTATCTAATCTTCAATTCTCCCTATCTGACTCCTTCCCTTTTGCCTACAAGCCTGCTCATATCTCCCGTCCTTAAAAACTTTGGCTTGATCCTTGATCTGACAAAATCCAAAAGTTGTTGGATATTTCTCTTCTTGTTTAAGTTCTTCAGAAAGCTGTTTATAGACTAGGTGCTTCTACTTTCTCTCTTCTAATTTCTAAACTTTCTGAAATCTGGCTTCTGATATTTTCCAATTGAAACTGTCCTTTCCAAAGTTGTGATCTTTTAAACTACCCTCCAACTCTACTCCCCAACCTCCTTCTTCTCCACTTCCCTATAGCCTTTGATATTATTGATCGCCATCTGCTCCTGCATATTCACTCTCAGAATACTGTTCTTACAGTTTTCCTCCTGTCTGATCACCTCTTTTTAGTCACCTGATCATACCCACTAACTATGCATCCCCCAAAGCTAAATCCTATTCATTACTCTATACTATTTTGATAATTTCATCAGATCCCATCAATTACCACCTCTATACAGATGACTCTCAGATCTATTTATCCAGCTCTAATCTCTCTTCTAAACTCCAGTCCCAAATCACCAAAATGTTTTCTAGTTCTCATGAACTAGGTGTCCCAGTTCATGACATCATGAACTCATCATGGCTATAACAAAAAATAGCTTCCCCACACAAAATCTTCTGGTTTGAACATCCCCATTGCTGATTAGGTCACTACCATCCTCCCAGTTATCCAGGCCGATAATCTCAGTATCATCCTCTACTCCTTAGTCTCATTCCACATATCCAGTCTGTCGTCAGATCTTGTCATTTCTATCATCATAGCATCTCTTCTGTACGTCTGCCCTCCACTCACGTAGCCCTCCCACTACTTCAGGACCTCATCACCTCTCTCCCAGACTATTGCAACAGCCTTCTAAATGATCTCCTTCCTCAGGTCTCTCCCAACTCTAAACAGGTCAGATTATGTCAACCCCCCTCCCCCACCTCCACCCACTCCAATAAACATCAATGGTTCCCTATTACCTATCTTTTGAACTTCCCTAGAACTAATGGGAAAGGGTGGGCGAGGGGTCACCCAGATTCCTAAGAATAATATCATCCTAAACTCATAACTCTCACTTACCTCACATATCCAAACACTTGCTGAATCTTGTTTCTCTCCACAATATATCTTGTATACATCCTTCCCTCTCCATTCACATAGCCACTACCCTAGTTCAGACCTTTATCACCTCTTGCCTTTTTTTTTTTCATTTTATTTGAAGAGAAAAAGAAAAGCAGTAAAATTGATTAAGGCATCACAAAAGTCTGAAAATGTGCAATGTACCACACTCATGGACCTCTCACCTCTGCAAAGGGGCAGAGTAGGAGCATTTTATTTTTTTCCTTTGGAGCCATGCTTGTTTTTTGTAATTTACAACAATCGCTTTTGATTTTTTGTCATTTGGTTGGCATACTTGAAGTCTTTGTGTATGACTGCATATTTATGTTTGTGGTGGAAGTATAGCTTATTTCACTCTGCATAAGTTCGTCTTTCCACACTTATTTGTATTCATCATATTTATCATTTCTTTTATCACTAGTAATATTCCATCAAATTCATGGACAACAATATATTTAGCCATTCCCTAATTGATGGGCATTTGCATTACTTTTAATTCTTTGCAATCACAAAAAGTGCTGCTGCAAATATTTTGGTGCTTATGATGACTTCCTTCTTATTAATGGTTTCCTTGGGGTATGCCTGGTAGTGAAATCTCTGTGTCAAAGGGCTCAGACATTTTAGTCTGTTTGTTTAATTGCTTTCCAAAATAGCTGTACTAATTTCCAGCTCTTCCAACAATATGCTAGTGTGCCAATCTTTTTACAACCCCTACAATATTATTTCCATCTCCTGTCATCTTTGCCAGTTTGTAGGATGTGAGATGGAACTTGAAGGTAGTTTTGGTTTGCATTTACTTATTATTGATGATTTGGAGGATTCTTTGGAGGCCTCTTTAATGGCTTGCAAGTCTTTTAAGAACTGTTTATCCATATCCTTTGACCAATTATCCATTGGGAAAACCACCTCACTTTAATAAATATTATTTAATAATTGAAGAAACTCCTTCCCATAAACTTTTACTCATGTATTTCTCTGTCAAACCCCAAAACTCCCTAGGTTTAAATAAACATCAGGTTAAAGGCTCTACTATTCATTGTGTCACAAACAATAAACATGATGTAAATAATTATTTACAATGCATCAACTGTAAGAACAATTACACCCAAAGTTACTTTTAATCATTACTACAACTGCTGACTTCTCAGTTCTGCACACACAGTTGTACCACTCAGTTCTCTCAACCAGAGTCTGTCAAGAATTCTCTTTGAAATGTTTCTTTGTAAGGAAAGACAGTTCTCTCAGGAAAGAAGTTCTCTTCATCCTTTTTCTTTCTGTATCACCATCAGTCTCTCTTCTGTCATGTCAGGTTAAGTTTCTCCAGAATGACAGTTAAATTGCCTAAACTGCCAATTTTTTAAGATTCTATTTCCACTCAAAGATACTTTAATAGTCTCTATAGTCTTTGTGGGAGACGCTGTAAGAAAGCTGGTTTTATACAGACACACACACACCCCTAATAAAGATAAGTCCTTGAGGTAAAAATGAGGCATATCAGGGAAAGGAATGATTGGATATCCATTATGGCACCCGTCACTTGTTACACATCAGAAGCCCAGAATTGTGATCTTTGGTTGGAAGAGATCCTACAGACCTCTGAGCTGCAGCAATCTATGCCTTGACTTGTAAAGACCACACAATTCCTAGCTATTCCTTCTATGTGGGTGCCTTGTCTATGGGAATTAATTTTTGAATGATTATTTTTCTTTTAGCTGTTATTTCTATATTATTGAAACTTATGCTTTTATTTTTGAAGGGTCATTTGAATTCTCTTTTATGTCTGGGATTGTTAGTGATGGTTTTGAATTTGAATTGGTGATATAGGTCAGATTTTCTTGATGCTGGCTGGACTGAATTCTGCCTCATTCATTTTTCTCATACTTTTATGATTCAGTTGTTTAATTTTAAATGGGCTTGTGATTATTTATTTTTTAAAGTATAGCACTTAAAAACCTGTTATTTTTTTGGTCATTTAATGTTTTCTTTGTTTTGACTCTAAAGAGATTTTCACCTTCCTACTCTTTATTTATTTAATGTGAGATTATTATTACTCAAGCTCCCTTTTCAATGCATTTTTATTTTTTGGATGTATAGATTTTATGACACTTTCTGGCTGACATAACTTTTCCAATTTTATTCCAGAAAAATTGCTGTTTTATTTCCAATTTTACCTGGAATTTACATTTTGTTGGGTAATGCCCCCAGAAAGGGACAAGCCTTGTTCCCATAATCATGGCTGCCAACCTAAAAATGCTGTTATGAAAAATGTTTTGATGGGGTTATTTAACATACTATGTTAAATGGACATTAAGTTTATCTAGCTATAAGGTTTTGATTCACTTCATGTTATCTGCATTATGATTTGCAATACGCTTATAAATTTAAATTTTTTTCTCATCATCTTGTCCGTCTTCTTGTATAGTCCCGGATAGAGGAGCAAGTCTTTCTCTGGTTTTATCATTGTTCCTTCCAGTGCATTTTATTTTTAAAGCTCTACTGGAGTGTTTGTGGTAGATTTAGGTTCCTCTGGGTCCTAACCTGCCACCTCTTTTAGCCAGAAATCTCTCTTTATCCATTGGTTTCTTTCCAACAGATTACAAACATGCAAAAGTAACCCATCTTTAAAAAACCTTCACTTGATGCTACCATGCCTTCAAGCTCTTATCCTGTATCTCTAAATTCTTTAAAAAAAAAAAAGTTTTCTGTTTTGGCACCCATTGCTTCATCTCACACTGTCTCTGAGCTTCTTGCAATCTGCCTTTGGCCCTCATTAATTCAAATGAAGCTGCTCTTCCCAAGGAGTCTTAGCTCAGTTCGGTCCAGATAACACCTGGTAGAATGTTGGAACTGGAAAATTGCTCTCCCCCAATAGCATTCCAGAATCCTATGTTTCCTCAACAAATTAGGCATTTCCCCCTCCTGGGAATTCTTGTGGGGGTGTGTGTGTGTGTGTTAAAGAGAACTTGTTCTCTAAATATTAATAATCACTCAGTTTTATGGTACTTTTACAGTTTATAAAGTACTTTCGTCAGAAAAGTAGTGTGAAGTATTAGCCAAGAATTATCTCCATTAGACAGATGAGGTAACAGAACCGCAGAAGGGTCAAATACTTGCTTACAGGGTCAGGCAGTGCAGTTTAGTGGCCAGAACATTTAATTCCAAATCAGAGAACTTGAACTCTATTTGTGGATACCTACTTACTACCTGTGTAACATCTGACAAATCAAATTGTTCTAAGCCTCAATTTCCTCATATGTTAAATGAGGGAGCTACATTAGATGACAACTTAGGCCCTTTCTAGCTAGGTTTACCAAAATAAAAAAACTTCAAAAAGCAGACGTAACAAATACATCAGTAAGAGAACTGTTACAACGAATGGATATGTTATAAATATATGTTATGAATATATGAATAGTATGTCATTATAAAGGCCTTAACAGGTCGCTGTGGGTTTAGTACTAGCATTTTTTATCAAATAAAACTTTCATGTGAAAATGTTACACAGACTATCAAGGAATACATGGTACCTATTTGGTCTATAGCTACATTTTAGTTATTAGACAGAAATATAGTAAACCCACAGCGACCCATTAAGGCCTTTATAATGACATACTATTCAAAGAACTAGGTAGCTGTTTCCTGAAACATTGGAAAGAAAGGAGCTGCACTGTCCTCTTGGTACCACATAAAGGAGATAAAGAATTGTCACTCCTGGTAGATACAGAATTCACAATCAAATTCTGTTAAAATTGACCTCCCTTAGCTCAATTTATTAAAAAAAACTACTAGGAATATGTCTAATGATAATAGCTTACACTTAGTCCTTTAAGGTTTGCAAAGCACTTTACATATATACACACACACAGTCATATATACATATTTATGTCTTATTTGATCTTCACAACAACCCTTTTACAAATAAAGAGAGACTCAGAGAGATTAAGTGATTTGCCCAAAATCACACAATTATTAAGTGTCTGAGGCAAGATATGAACCGAGGGCTTTCTGATGCCAGGTTCAGCACACTATCTACTGTGCCATGTTGCCTCTTACATTGTGTAGCATAAAGTACACATATAAAAAGGCCACTATTAAAAACCTTTACTGCTCTCTACTAGAGGCATTTTTTCTACTTATAAACTATTAGTTGTCTAAGACACCAAATCTTTCAGAGTCCTTCACTTACTATCAACTGGGCTTGTAAAAATTAAAACTAGGACATCTGATGTTTTTCAAAATTAAAACAATGAATATATAATCCATAATAAATATCTCAAGCCCAAAGATCATGACTCCATTTCTAAAATGTAATTTCTAATTTTTTTTTGATTTTAGGTTTTAGCAAAAAAAAAAAAAATTTAAGCTGCCACTGTTCAAATAATTTTATAAGGAAAACTGTCACCTTGGTGAATGAATATCTATTATACTATTAAAAATTAGGTATTGAGGGGTAGCTAGGTGGGGCAGTGGGTAGAGCACTGGACCGGGAGTCAGGAGGACCTGAGTTCAAAACTGGCCTCAGACCAAACACTGGACAAAAAAACTAGCTGTGTGATCCTAGGCAAGTCACTTAACCTCAAATGCCTTAAAAAAAAAAAAAAGATTAAGTATTGAGTCCTGATAGAATTATGCAGATTAATACTACCAACTGACAGCAGGTATTTAAATAGACCAGTTAACTCATTCTAGCAAAGCATGATTTGCTCATATGCCAGTTGAATGAGAAAATACAGCTGGATTAAAAAACAAACAAACAAACAAAACAGACTGCTCAAAAGCACATGCCCTGTTAGGAGTCAGTATCATCTCCCTATGTGAAAGCAGCACATAATCATACGCAGATTACAAGAGCAAACATTTATGCAAAGTCAACATTTAATATTAATTACATCCTTCGGCCAAACTTTAATCATCAATTCACCAAATTTGTTGACTGGAAAATGAAGGTTAGGGGGAAGGGGTAGGCTTCTCCTGACAACTTTCTTATAGAAGCACAGAATTTTCTGTCTCAAGTAAGATGAGTGTAAAAGCACTCTAGAAACTTTTAAGTGCTGTATAAATGGCAGTTTTATGATATTAAGAGAGTGTAGTCCAACCCCTTAATTGTATGGATGAGGAAATTGAGACCCCCAAGGATCCAGGTCTTGCCCAAAGTCACACACTGAGACAATGGTAGAGCCAACGCTGGACAAAAGTGAGATCCAGACTAGGCTGCTGCCATGTTACTGAAGTGTGTTGCTCAAACCAGAGGCAGGTTGATTCTCTGCCTTTTATATACAGGCTTATCAAATAAACAGCGGGCAATATCTACTATTCTGGCAATTACCTACAGTATTCCTGAGAAGACTAGGAGTAAGAAAAGACCTATTCCTGAGAAGCTGGAATAAGAAGGGATATCTGAATGGAATACATTTTTTAAACCATCAAACATTGGGATCATTTGATAAGTCCTACTCTGCCAAGGCTTCATAATTAGAGATAAACTGCCTTAAATCAACTTTAAAATGTTGACGTTTTCTTTCACTTTTTAAGAAAACAAATGGATATATTATAAATATATGTCATGAATACATGAATAGTATGTCATTATAAAGGCCTTAATGGGTTGCTGTGGGTTTACTATATTTCTTTCTAATAACTAAAATGTAGCTACAGACCAAATGGGTACCATGTATTCCTTGATAGTCTGTGCAGTATTTTCACATGAAAGTTTTATTTGTACAAATTTGTTTCTTAGTGTTTATTTACACCTGCATGATACCATGTATCTTCCAGTAGAGTCTACAACGCCTACACAATGTCATAGAAGTGGATCTAGGTTGCTGAAAGTAATTCCACCAGTCTATGATAGGAGAGGTCCTACCAAACTGGAAAGGCTTTGCATTTAGTCATGTACACGTGTCATCCACAGACCAGTCAAGCTAAGTCCCAAGAAGCTTAACATCAAGAGGCTGGACACCTGCTGATGAATTTTTCTGTCAAAACAACGAAATAAAACAAAAACCCTAATAAAGAGTCCAGGGCAAGCAGTTTGCCATCTTTTTTTGGAGGAAATGCTCACACTGATGAAATTATGGATCATTTGAAGTCTAGTATCATGTTCAATTCTATTCTAGCTGCAAAGCAATCCTTTTTAAAAAAAAAAAGAGACCTAAGAAGTTAATTTAACTTTTAAAAATATTACTCCTAATGCTATTTCTCTATATGGAAACAGTAATTTTAGAATTCTAGTGGCCTGAGAATGCATTTACTCTTCTCACCTGGGGTGAATCAGAAGATAATTATTACCATCATCATCATTTTACCTAGCACTTTCTAAGTTTCTAAACAAAACACTAACTCCTCAATTTCAGAATCAAACTTGAATGCAAAAAAATGAGAACTATGTTGGTCAGCAATATCTACTTTATGCTGAAATCCCAAACAATTCCCAAAGACAAACAAATATTTTGGTCAGGGTAAAGTGAAGGGTAGTTTAATATACTGAACCATACTTCAACAGAAAACTACACAGTCTTTCTGATCAAGCAAGAATGTCCCAAGTCCACCTGCAATAGTTCATGTCTTATAGGCAAATTTTCACACAAATAATGACTAAAGAGCACTTGGTTTGCTTTTTGACTAGATTATAAAATTATGCTATGTTGATTCTTGAGATTTTTTAGCTCCTTCTCTTGCTAACCTATCAGCTTCTTCATTGCCTGCAAACCCTGAATGACCAGGAACATGCACCTGTTGAAAGATAAGTTTAAATATTAAGTTACTTAGTCTTTGGTCAATAACATTACTTCCATTAATGAAAGAATCTTAAAAAGTAGTGTGAATTCACACTAAGTTATGTCTATATGAAAACTGTCTCAATTAGTCTGACTGATTTCAGGTGCAATCAAGTAAACAGCACAAAGAAAGATAAAAGAAATGTCTTTTTCACAAAAATTGTGATATTAGCCTTTTTCAACTACTGTTTTAATTTTTCAGATGATTAAGTTATTTAGAAAGACTATAAATGTCAAGTAAGCTTACCATAATGACAAAAGAAACACAACTACTCACCCATTTAATGTCTATGCCTTGAATAAGTTTATCAAGCTTAACAAAGTCTTCTTTGTTAATGACATCTTTTCCTGTGCTTGTTTTCCAGCCATTTTTCTTCCAGTCTTTAACCCAACTTGTTATACCTAAGTAGTTAAAATGTAACCAGTCATTACACCATTTCACAAACGATTTCATTGTGTTTTATCCTCAACTTTCTTGAATTATCAGTTTTTCCAGGAATTTTCATAGCTATGCACTCTATAGCCATAGCTACATAAGGACCATTTGTGCTTCAATTTAATTTGCCAAAACTAACAGAAACTAATGTTAGATTCCACTGAGAGACATCCAGTTGTCTCAAAGCAAACTTCTCTGGAAGACACTTTACTTTAGACATATCATTTGGCATTCTACTGCCCATAAGCTGTGACTAGCCTTGCAAAAAATGTTCAGGAGAACAATGGATCAAACGGAATTCCCCAGAACACTTGACAGGTGGGGTTCATTCAATATGAAGGATTTGGGGATGATCCAATTGTCCAAAAGGTGGATTTAATTCACAAGAAACCTCTTGACCAGGGAAAGATTCTTAACTTTTTTTTGCATAATGGACATCTTTAGTAGTCTGGTGAAGTTTGTGGACCTCTTTCTCAGAATGTTTCTAAATGCATAAAATAAAATGCAAAGAATCACAAAGGAAACCAATCATATTAAAATATACTTATTAATATATATATTTTTTAAGTTCACAGGCTGCAGGTTAAGAATTCCTGCTCTAGACCAATCTCGATTCCCAGTTTGCCATTTTGAGCTGAACCTGATCTCCTGGAAGTGCTGTAGGTACCCAACAGTCACCTGAACCTCTCTTCCAGGTAAGCAGTTGTCTTAGTCTTTCTACATATAAAAGCCATTATAAGAAACAAAATAATAACTTACCATTTATAGTAAACATACTATCTGTGTAGAGAACCAGCTTACTGATATTTTGATTTTTGGCTTGTTCGATTGCTTTACAGGCAGCCTTGAAGAGATATTTTGACAATTATACAATGAAAAAGTGGTTAACTTACAACACTTCATGTTTATAATGACTATAAAGTTTATCTATTTGCTCTAATATCGCTCCAGATTCACAGAACTAATGATTCTTAGATCTAGAAGGGACTTTAGTCTGTATCTAATCCAGAGGTTCTTGTTCATGTCACATACCCCTTTGGCAGTCTGGTGAAGCCTACTGGCAGAATGATAAAGGTGTTCTCAGAAAATGTCATTAAATGCATAAAATAAAATGCAGAGGATCACTAAGGAAACCAGTTAGATTGAAATAAAGATATTAAGAACTCCTAATCTAACCCAACCTCCTTATTTTACAAATGAGGAAATGGAAAGGTTAAATGACTCAAAGTCATTATATTCCCTATCTGATATAATGTCACTACTCTAAGTGGAAAGTTATATGAAAAAAAGTTTACTTTTGTAAAAAAAGCCTTTTCCAGAATATGTTACCACATCCTAAGCTAATCTTGAAGCATTCCAACTTTTCCTGCCTTAAAACATCTAATCCTGTTCTTTGTCCTCCCTGAAACCTCCATTCTTTCCCCAATTCTTTCTGGGTCCTTACCCATGCACTGGCTACAATCTCCTCCCTTCCCTAGCTCAACTCCTTTGTAAACCTAATCACACCTAAATTTATCTTGTACTCTTGAGTTCCTTGCTCCCTTATCCTATTGCTGATCACACCTTGCCAAGCCCCAACCCTGGATTACGCCTACGTCCTTCAGTCCTATTTATGTATTGCTGAATAGAGCTGGAGGAAATCACAACTGTGCTGACTGGGTCTACTCCAAATTTAAAGTTATCTAATCTCTACTGAGCCTTCATCAGAGCAAGACAATCATTTTACTCCCCTTATCTCAACTATTATTATCAAGAACACCATCATCTTCCCAGTCCACTGGGCCAACCTGGCTCACAAGCACTCTTCATTCGCACTCACTGCACATAACCAATCCATGGCCAAATCTTGTCATTGATACTGTTCTCTCAACTTTCATAGCTAGCACCTTTATTACCTCTTGCCTACTGCAGTAATCTTCTAACTGGTCTCCTGCCTTACATCTCTCCCCTCTGCAATCCAGCCTCTATCCTGCTGCCAAAGTGGTTTTCTTAAAGCACAGGCTTGACTATGTCACTCTTCTATTCAGTAAATTCTAATTGTTTATCATTACCCCAAGGAGGAAATAAATATAAAGTCCTCTATTTGGCATTTAAAGCCCTTTACAACCTGACTCCTTCATATCTTTCCAGTCTTCTATGCACTCTATGACCCAGCTATATACACTAGCCTACTTGCTGTTCCTCACACATGGTACTACTTACTTCTATACTAGCTGTCTTCCGTGCCTAGAATGCTCTTCCTTCCTACCTCTGACTCTGTTTTCCTGGCTCCCTACAAATTTAGCTCAAAGCCTACCCTATGTAGTAGATCTTTCCTGATCGCTCCCAGCTAATAAGCCCTCTACTCTGAGATCATGTTTTATTTATTCTGCATATATCTTGTATGTAGGTAGTTATTTACGTGTTTTCTCTCCCATTAGAATGTGAACTACTAAAAGGCAGATTTTGCCTTTCCTTTGTATCACAAGTGCTTAGCACAGAACAGTGCCTAGGACACAGCAGTAAATATTTAATAAAATGCTTTTTGACTAAGTCTTTTCTATACTTGGACTATTTTAGATAATCCAAGTAATACAACCCTAGATTTGATTTCATAATTAGTCAAAGAAAAACTAAAATATTAAGCAGAGATCTAATTTTTAATAATTATTATTTTAAAAACATACAAAATTCTAATAGCTCATAACTTACATGTATTTCTGCTCTTTGGTTCGTCTGTCGCCCACGAAGTCTATCACCCACATTTCTATATGAAAATGGATTAAGAAAAGGAAGAAGGAGGAAAGACAAAGAGAAAGAAAGAGGGAGGGGGAAGGGAGCAAAGTCAGGAGGTGGGGAGAATGAAAAGAGAAAGATTTATAAATCACTCTTTAGGCATTACAAAGTACTAGATAAAAATCTAGCATGTTTAAATATACATAGACATATGTGTGCACAAGGATGCAGACACACACATTTGATTAGCAGCATGCTATAGAGCTGGCCTTGGAGTCAGGAAGACCTGCCTTTGATCCTGGGTAAGTCACTTAACATTGAGGAGGTGCTGATCTGCATAGGTAGAGAAGATTCCTTACCAAGAGTTCCCTAGGCCAACTAAATTATAGATCAGGTTCAAAAGTATATGTATTTACTAATATCACATTAAATACATTATATTAAATATATATAATAATGCTAGAGAAGAACATATGTGCCTTAGCAAAGGGAACACAGGACTTGAGCTGGGCAACCCTGGTAGGCTACTTCCTTATTTCTAAATAATTTCTTTTTATTTACCTTCAGCTAAATGGCTTTTAGATATAATTAAATTTCTTTTAGGCCCTATGCTTTCAGGCATGGGTTTGTGTGCCTGAACTTCATGATATTACTATGATTTCACATATACTTGCACAAAAAGATTTTTAAGAACAATTCATCTGTTATATTCCCTCTATTCTCACAAAACAGAAGACTAGTACTCTAATTTCATACCCAATAATCATTCCATTAGGTCAGGGTTCTCAACCTTTTTTGTGTCATGGACTCTTTTGGCAGTGTGGTAAAGCCAACAGACCCTTCTCAGAATAATACTGTGTTTTGTTTTGTTTTTTAATTCACAATTGAAAGAAATAACAAATGAAAATAAAGATGTAATTTTTCCCTATCCAAATTAATGTACATACCCTCAGAAATCTATCTGTGGACCCCCCCCCCCCAAACCTCTGCCTTAATGAAAGAAATGTTACAGAAAAACCTGGGAAAACTTGTATGAATTGATGTAAAGTGGAGAAGAACCAAGAGAACATTCTATACAGTAACAACAATAAAGATAAACAACTTTGAAAGACTTAGGAACTCTGATCAACACAATGGAACCAACCACATATCCAAAGGATTCATGATGAAACATGCTAACCACCGAGGAGAGGGAGGGAGAGAATTCAAAATTGAAAATAAAAGTAATCTTAATTTAAAAAAAAAAAAAAAGGAAATTCTGCATTAGGTAATACTGCTTTACTATGGGATATGTGATCACTTAAGTAGATGACTAATTTTGGCACAAAATATTTTGAACAGAAACACAAGACTTGCTATGAGAGGTTTGGAGAAAGAAAAGGAAAAGTCTCAATCATACCTAAAGCCTTTCTGAAGGGTAACTCTGAATAGTGCTGAACTGAAACAATGCTTTGTTTCTAACATTCCTAGGCCTTTTAAACGATAGCTGACCTTTTAGCCATATTGGAAGAAAGAGGAGGATCAAAGAAGTGATTTGCCTTTGCTTGGGGTGGGAGGGACTACAAGTGCCAACAGGGGAAGACAGAGGTGCTCAATTCTAATTTTCTTCTGTTTTCTATAAAAAGAAAGCTCTTTGCACTAGAAATGACAAAACAAAAATGACTGATGGAGAGTTGATACCCAGGAAGTGAGGTCATTGTCAGACAGGTTTTAATTGACCTTGATGAATTAAAGTCACCTGGCTCACATGAACTGCATCGTTGAGTACTGAAAGAAATGGCAGCTGTGACTTCAGAATCACTATCAGTGATATCTGAGATATCATGGAAAAGAGAAGATCTCTAATTTAGTAGATGAGGAAAATATTGTGGATATGGTTTATCTAGATTTTAGTAAAGCTTCTGATAAATATCTGATACTATTCTTGTAGAAAAGGTGGATATGGATTAGATGATAATGCAATTAGGTAGATTCACAACTAGCTATACGGCCAGTTTCAAAGAGAAGTTATTAATGGTTCATATCAGTTCTGACAGTAGGTCTCCAATTGTGTCCGTCAGGGATCTCTGCTTGGCCCTGTGCTGGTTTATCTCTGACTGGGATAAAGACAGATGGCTTGCTCATTAAATTTGCAGAAAACACAAAAATGGATCTTTTACAGGCTAGAACATTAGACTAAATCTAACAAAGTGAAAATTCAATAGGGAGAAATTTGGTGTTACATTTGCTTACAAAAAAAATCAACTTCACAAGTAAAAGATGGGTGAGGCATGGTTAGACAGCAGTTCTGAAAAAGATCAGGGAGTTTTAGTGGACTGAAAGCTCAATGAGTCAGTAATGGACTGTGGCAGCCAGAAAAGCTAGCACTGAGAGGAAGGAATAAGGAGGTGATAAGGCCACTGTACTCTGCCTTCATCAGATCTCGCCTGGAGCCATGTTCATTGCTGTGTTCAGGCCTGAGTGCCAGGATATTGATAAGCTGGAGAGTATACACAGAGGATGATTACCAGGATGAAGGGCCTTGATTTACATTACCTGAGGATTATTTGAAAGAACTGTGCATGTTTAACTGGAGAAAATAAGGCTCAGAGGGACATGATAGTTGTTTTCAAGAATCAGAAGATCTGTCTTATGGGGTAGGGATTGGACTTATTCTGACCGGCCCCAGAAGGCAGAACCAAGGAGTTGTGGGTAGAAGCTGCATAGAAACCAATTTAGACTTGATGTCAGGGAAAACTTCCTAAAAATTAGAGCTGTCCCAAAGTGGAATGAGATACCTACAGAGGTGGAAATTTCCCCCTTCTTAGAGGTCTTTAAGTAGAGGGTGGATGACCACTTGTCAAGTATGTTATGATGGGGATTCTTTTTTGTGTACACGTTGGACTAGATGACTGGTAAGATCTATTCCACCTCTCAAATTCTGTTACTCTGTGATATTTATATAGTGCTTCAAGGTTTGCACCCCCTCTATCCCATTTGATCTTCCTAATAACCTAAGCTAAGAGAAGCTAAGGGATGTATTTGCCCAGGGTCCCACAGCAACTAAGTGCTGAAGGTAGGATCTGAATTAAAGTCTCTCCAGACTCCCAGTTCAATGTTATTGCCACAGCAAAACTGTACTTCTCAATTACAGCACATTCTCCTACAAGTGCTGACAAGTTTTAAAATACGTCAAAGCAACTGGGTTAAACGTGAATCTCATAAACTGATGTAAAGTTCAAAATAAAGCCACATGTTACTTACAGGGGATGGTCTGGCCCCCAATAAACACCAATGCCTGCTCGTGCTTTCCTCCTCCCATTACTGGAGCAGCAGCCATCTGTATAAACCACAGCTGCATCTCCTGTGAGACAAAAAATTTGATCAGTGTTGCATAAGGGAAATTACTAATAACACCAATTACTTTTCAAAAGTTTACTATCATTTCTAATGAGGAATTTTTATGATGGCTGAATTCAACTTAAGGCCAAGGAGAACAACCTCATTTTTCCTTCTGGGGTTTTACTTTTAGATCCCACCTTTTCCCTGGAATCCAGCATTCATGTGCAAATCAATATGGGTAATGAAACTACTTTGTGCAACTGGGTCACACATGAGTGATCAAGCACCATCTGTCTGGGTTCTAAATTAGAAGGAAAGATCATCAGAGAACAGCAAAACTGTCTTTTTGTGTACCATAACCCATGATTCTTTTTACACACAAAGCATCTCTGAACCAAAATGATACACAGAGCCTGAGTACAATAACAATCAACCTTCTAGCCAATCAGGCTTCCTGCCTAATGTTAAATCGACCTCAAAAAGATTTTTAAGTATCTATGCCACCAATTCTTCAGTGAAGTGTTCCTCTGACAACTCACAGTGGAATGAGGGTGACCTTAGGTTATCAAAATCTATATAAGCACTTGTAGGTCCTACAAAACTGGAAAGGATTTCTGTACACATTCAAAGAAGGATGGAAAAGAAGTATGATTGTTATCCAATGATCAGCCTAGGTAAGATTGAAGAGGCTCATGACCAGATGGGCCACAGGGCAATGAACCTCTTGGCCAAAGCAACCCTTGAAATCCATTTACTAAATCAGAGAATGGATGCAATGTATGTCAGTGGAGTGAGTATCTGTTCCGACAAAAATCAAATTCTTGGTCCTTATCCCAGAACCTTCAATCAAAAAGTAGACAAGAGTATGTATGTCTAAATAAGGCAGGAAACAAGAAGAAAATCTTTTGTTATGCCTCCAAAGTGGACAGTTGTTAAAATGTGAAATCTGTCCAGATGGCCGTTGGAAGCACTGGAGAAACACTTTTGCAATGGAGAGAACCATTAAAAAATGTTGTCAAAAGTAAATTTAACTTTTTGAAGCCCTCACCTGGGGAAGCAATTACTATGGAGAAAGGACCAGCCATCCCCATCAACTGCCACCACAAGGCTGGCCAACCAACTGAGGTGAAGCATCAAGACACCCTGAGGGAGAGGCAGGAGGCAGCATGTGCTAAGCAAGTCAAACCTACACTTCCACTTTGACAACCATCTTCCCTCAGACCCCAGTGGAAAGAGCCCAGGACCCTGAATTCAAGAATCTCAGGAACAGCACTGCTTCCAGCCAGGGCCCTCAGCCATTATCCTAGAAAGCAAGCTATGTGGAGATATGGTATGACAAACACTCCTGCAAGCGCTTCAGTCGTAGCTACCAAAGACCCAGAAAGGAAAGTTCGTCACTAAAGCCCTTGGCACTGTCAAATAATTCAATCAGAAACAATATGATTTTGTCAGTGGAAGTGACATTAAAGAAGAACTATGAACATCTGCTTTGCCACTTTATACCCCCTGTATCCCATTTGATCTTCCTAATAACCTAGAATAAGGGATGCAAATGCCCAGGGTCCAAAGCTTTTGCATAAACAAAGCATTTTGCCACTTGCACCTTAAGGACCCCAGGACCTTTCCATCCAACTTACAGCTGAAACCTTCCCTACGTGCTGTCCTCCACCCCCCAAGAGAATTCCAGCTCCTTGGGAGCAGGGACTGTTTTGCTTTTCTATTTGTATCCCTAGTACTTCGTGCAGTGCTTTGCACATAGTAAGGGCTTAATAAATGCTTTATTCATTCATTTATTCAAACTATATAACCCAATTGACTAAAAACAGCCAGAAATCTAGCATAAATAGATCTATAATGCCGAGCATTCTTGTAACTTCTGCACTCCTTCTTTAGCTGTCAATTAAGATACCACACTTTTCTGTTCTCTTACCTCCTTGACCAATCCCTTGCTATCTTACTTACTGTTCTTTCTTTTCTGCCTTCTCCAAAGCTCCATTCTTAGTCCTCTGCTTCTCTTTTCTATACTTTTAAGATTCCATTTGCTCACTGCCTTTTCTGAGGATGACACTCAAATCCATGTGGTGTCCAGTCCTCACCTCTCATTCAACTAAGAGCTGAGTACTGGGTATATGCAAAATCCAGCTCTGACATCTCACCACAGCATGGTGCTGCCATTAAATACCTGAAGGCTATGCAAGGGACATGTTCAGGTTGGCAAAATCTGCCATGACAGAAAAGCTTTGACATGGTCCTGGCAACAAGCTTTTAGTCTGAAATGTTTGCTTTCTTAGGACCAGCAAAGCTAAGTACCAAGAAGCAAAAGTAATGTAAACTCTTGTAAATCTAGCAGTCTGGCCACTTGGTGAATGAATCTTTTGCATACTTTGTTTCATGAGTTACCATGGTGCCAAAGGAAAATATAAAATGGTCCCCAGTCCTACATGGTTTCTTCTGCTTGCAGTGATGAGAGCAGAATAGCAGGAATGGGTGCTAAGACTCCCGCAGCTTTTTAGACCCTCTAAACTTTAACTTAGCTGTTGGTCTTCTCACTGCAAGATCCTTGTCTAGTGATCAACAAAGGGTCATTATAGTAGAGGAACTAAACTGCATTAATCCTGACATTCTTAATGAAAACAAAACCATTTAAATGGAAGGCTGGCTGGCAGGTTAAACCTGGAGAAGTAAAAGTGTTTGTCTTTTTTCAGTGATCAAAAGGCAACAAGAAACAATATTTACTGATTTACTGACACACTGAGTCATCTTGTATTGAAAAGAACACCATGAATGATCGGCATCATCACCATGCAAATAATTTAAGCTTATTCACCAACATCTGTTGCAGAGGATGAAAAGGAACACAAATTCTAGAACACGCTAAGACCATCCAAATTAAAACAACATATTTTTTGATAATCATCAAGAATTTACTAAGCACATACTATGTTGTCAAGCACTGTGCTAAGCACTGAGGATGCAAAGAAAGGAAAAAAAAGACCTTGCAGGAGACAACAGGCAAACAGTTGTCCAGATAAGTTATATACAGAGGAAATTGGACATCATCTCAGATGGAAAGCGCTAAGATTAAGGAGAACTGGGGAAAAAGCTTCTTGTAAAAGGTGGGACTTTAGCTGAGACTTCAGGAAAGCCAGGAGGCAGAGATGAGGAAAGCATGAGAATTCCAAGCATGGGAGATAGCAAGTAAAAATTATTTGACTTGCCCAGGGTCACACAGTTAGTTAACATCTAAAGGCCAGATTTGAATTCCTATCTCCAGGCCCAGCAATCTATCCACTGCAACATCTAGCTGCCTACAGAACAAAGGATAGACATTATCATAAAATAAAATATATAATTTCAATTATATGAAACTGAAAAGTTTTTGCAGAAACAAAATCAATGCATTATACAATAAAAAGGAAAAGGTCAAATGGGAAAAATTCTTTGCATCAAATACCTTTTATAAGGACCTGACAGCCAAGATATATACGGTATTAATACCAACATAAAGACCAAGAGCCATTCATTTATGGTTAAGTGGTCAAATATATGAACAGAAAATTCTCAAAAGAATTGCAAACTATTAATAACCATATAAAAGATTGCTCCAAGTCACTAACAAGAGAAATGTAAATCAAAATAATGCCTAGCAAATTGGCAAAGATGACAAATGATGGAAACAGTCAATGATGGAGGAACCATGGGAAGACAAGCACACTAATGCACTGTTGGTCAAGTTGCAAACTTGTCCAACTTTCCTTGAAAGAAATTTAGAGTTATGATAAAAAAGTGACTAAATTCTTACATACTTTGACCCCCAAATTTCATTACTCCGTATATATCTCAATTAAGTCAAGACAGAAAAAAAGGCTCCATATAGACCAAAATATTCATAGCACCACTTTTTGTGGTAGCAAAGACATAGAAACAAAGTAGATGCCCATGTGCTGGGTAATGGCTAAATAAATTGCAGCACAAGAATGGAATAGAATATTACTATGCCATAAGATGCAGCTCAAGTACCACCTTCTAAATGATGCCCTTTTTCTCAAATTACTTTGTAGTTAACTAGTTTGGATTAATTCTGTCTACACTTATTTACATACTTGTTGGCTCCCTCATTAGAATGTAAACTAGTGAGCAAGGATTTTTCATTCATTGTATCTGTGTGTCTAGCACACTGTAAAGCAGTACCTGGTACATAGTAGGCTCTTAATAAATGCTCATTGATTCATGATTCAAAGAAGTATGGGAAGACTTATATGAACTGATGCAGAAGCAAAATCAAGAAAACCACTCAATGACAACAATGTAAATAGAGAACTGAATGCTTTGTAAATATAACAAGCTTGGCCCCAGAGAAGAGTTGAGGAAATAAATTTTCTTCCTTTCTTTACAATGGTAAAGGTATGGAAGGTATGGGTATGGAAAACTGCATAAATTGTTAGACTGGACTGATATGTTGGTTTGTTTGCTGAACTGTTTTTCTTTCCTCTCTTTTTAAAACTTCTTTGCTACAAATGATAGCACACTGAGTAGGGTAGGGGAAAAGGATATATTTGGAAACAAGCATTTTATACAAAGACACTGCAGATATAAATAAAAATACAGATTTTTTTTAAAAGCAGAAAAGAAAGGAACTGTTATTTAGAAATGAAACAAAAACAATTTCAAAAATTCCATACAATAGTATCTGTTTAACTAGTGAATATAGCAGTTTTCTACTTAGTTTCACATTAAGTTCTATAAAAGTTTTTACTAAATTTTCAGTTAAGTTAGCTTCCCAAAAGTAAACAAGTTAGATAGATAGAAATGTTCATATAATATAAAACAAGTTCTACACTTACCCATGTAAGAAAATGTATCTTTGCTAAGTAAAGGTACTGAGTCTGTATTTTGTTTTGTAAGTTTTGAGCAAGGCTCTTCCTCTTCATCTGATGACTCACGGGGTCTCTTGTGTGGTTTCACTTTTGGGTCTTCTGTGTCACTTTTCTTTTTCTGCTCTACAAGAAAAAATGTCCATGTATAAGTGAGCATCAAGAAAATAAACACAAGCTTTCACCAAATTTTTACTTCTAACATGATGACTGTAGTCCAACATCCTCATTTCAGTTTGGAAAACAGAGGTACAGAGGTTAAATGACTTAAACTCCAAATTAGAAAGCATTTATTAAGTGCCTTCTATGTAGACACTATGTACAAGAAGGAAAATAAATCAGTTTCTGCTCCTCAAGGAGCTTTTGGCGGGGGAGACAGACGACACGGACGGACAAGGAATCTAGATACTGTTTTATTATACATCATGGCCTCAAGGCATCCTCAAATATCACTTTCTTTATTTAAGGACTGTCTTCAAGAACCAACTGTACAAAGAATCATACAAACTGTTCTGCCTTTTGTTATCTTAAAATTTTTGCACTCTGATTTATCTGTAGTTTTTTCATTCTAGGCTGAGGATACAGGAGGAGATTTAGAGCACATATTCTTATGGAACAAAATTTGCATAAGGATATAGTTTTTCTGTTAATATTCCAAAACCCAGAAGAGACCTCTCAAGGGCATCTATTTAATTAATTATGGTCCATGAACAGAATGGAAAGAAGTCTAGGAAAGGAAAAAGGTTTGAAGAGATAATAACTCCCTTTCCCTAAATAAAAACATTAGCCCAATAATAAAGTAATTCTAAATTCTAATCCCCAATGCAAAATCTTCAGGAAAAGTTTGGTTATTTATAAAATGTCTTCATCCTACTCTACTCTTCCTACATCTTTTCTTCCACTAACCCTGCTCTTCCTTACCCTCATTTTACTTCCATAAAAGAAAACCAGACTATTATATGTGCTTAGTACAATGCCTGGCATATAGTAGACATTTAATAAATGTTTATTGATTGAAGACATTTAAAAAGATTCAGGGATATAAAGAACAAAATCTGAGAATTTATGAGCAGAATAATAATTCACCAAAATGAGGAAATTTTGCAGAATGGAAAACAAGCAGATGTGAATGACAACACCTGCTCGAGGATTAAAAAAGTCAGTCTTAGTCCTATCCTACTATACCTCCCTTATCTCACTATCCCATTCTCCACAGCAGCTCTTGAAAACCTTTTCACCTCTCCTCAAATTTCTAATGGTTCCTCTTACCCCCACGTTCTCATTTGAGAAGCTTGCCTCATATTTTATAGAAAACATTGAGGTCACTAGCCGTGAGTACCCTCTTTTCCTCTCTTCCTCATTTATCACTCAGATGCTTTCTGCCATTGTCTTCTTCACATGATGAGGTGGCCTTCCTCCTGCACACTTGATTCCATTCCATGTCATTTCCTCTAACGGACTGCCCCCTCTGTAACCACCAATCACTTCCTGTCTACTGGCTCCTTCCCCACAACCTGCAAACACCCATGTCTCCCCCATTCACAAGAAACCCTCACTTGATCCTTCCATTCTTGTTAATTATCATCTTTTATCTCTTCTGCTTTTGGGGGCTAAACTCCTCAAAATGGCCATCTTCAATGAATGCTGCCACTTTTTTACCTCTCACTCTTTTCTCAATCCCTTACCATCTGGCTTCTCACCAAAAACTTCTCTGTCCAAAGTTACTAATGATCTTTTAACTAATAAATCAAATAACCTTTTCTTAATCCTCATTCTCCTTGATCTCTCTGTAGCCTTTGACACTGTTGATCATTCTCTCCGTCTTGATACTCTATTACCTCTAGGTTTTCAGGACACTCTCTCCTGGTTTTCCTCCTACCTATCTGACTGTTCCTTCTCTGTCTCCTTTTTCTGGATCCTCCTCCAAACCATGTCTTCTAATCCTAAATGTCCCTCAGGGTTCTGTCCTGGGCCCTCTTCTCTTTTCCATCAACACTACTTCACTTGGTGATCTCATTAGCTCCAATGGATTTAATTACCATATCTATGATGATGATTCTCAAATCTACCCATTCTGCCCCAACTCTCTGCTGACCTGTAATCTCACATCCCCAAATACCTTTTAGACATCTTGAACTGGATGTCCAGTAGATATCTTCAATTCAACATGTCCAAACTGCACTCAACAGGTTTCCCTCTGGACCCTTCTAACTTCCCTATAATTGTCCAGGGCAGTACCATCCTCCCAGTTTCTCAGGCTTGACATCTAGGTGTTATCTTTGACTCCTCATTATCTCTCAATCCAATCTGTTGCAAAGGCCTGTCGATTTCACCTTTGTATCATCTCATGTCCCTTTCTCTCCTCTGACATTGCCACCACTCTAATACAGTCCCTCATTACCTCAAGCCTAGACTACTGCAATAGTCTGCTGGTGAGTCTGCCTGTTCGAGGCTCTCCACTCCAATTCATCTTCCATTCAGTCACCAAACTGATTGTCCTAAAATGCAGGTCTCACTATGTCATCCCCCTACTCAATAAACTCCAGTGGCTCCCTATCACCTCCAGGATCAAATACAAGATGCTCTGTTTGGCATTCAAAGCCCTTCGTAACCTAGGCTCTCTCCTATCTTCCCAGTCTTCTTACATTTTACTCTCTACCATATACACTTTAACCCAGTGATACTGGCCTCCTTGCTGTTCCACAAACAAGACATTCCATCTCTCAGCCCTGGACATTTTCTCTGGCTGTCCCCCATGCCTGGAATGTTCTCCCTCCTCCTCCATGCCTACTGGCTTCCCTTGCTTCTTGAGTCTCAACTAAAATCCTATCTTCTACAGGAAGCCCTTCCCAACCTCTCTTAATTCTAGTGTCTTCCCTCTGTTAATTATTTCCTATTTATCCTGTATATAGTTTGTTTGTAAATATTTGCTTGTTGTCACCCCTATTAGATTGTGAATTCCTTAAGGAGGGGGCCTGTCATTTGTTTCTTTTTGTATCCCTAGCTCTTAGCCCAGTGACTGTCACATAGTAGGAACTTAATAAATGTTTACTGACTGCTAGTATATATAGAACTTCACGTAATATACAAATTCTTTACTACCTATATTACTTTCTACTCCTGATAGCAGTTAGGAATTAGATATGTTTGAAAAATATTTATTAACTGCCTACCATGCGCAAAGAACTGAGTAAGGTGTTAGTAACAGAATATATACACAGACAACACCAAGTAAATAAAGAGTAATATAAGTAATTTTTAGAGTCAGCATACACTAACAACTCAGGATATAAGTAAAGATCTTGTAAAGGAGATGGCATCTAACATGTGCTTTAAGAAATGATAAAAGGGGCAGCTAGGTGGCACAGTGGATAGAGTACCAGCCCTGGAGTCAGGAGGACCCAACTTCAAATCTGGCCTCAGACACATAATATTTCCTAGCTGTGTGACTCTGGGCAAGTCACTTAACCCCAATTGCCTCACCAAAAAAAAAAAAAACAAGAAAGAAAGAAAGAAAGAAAAAGAAATTATAAAGGAGATAGTTTCACAAAAACCTGGGAAGGCTTGTATGAACTGATGCAGAATGAAGTGAACAGAGGCAGTGAGGTGGCATGGTGGATAGAGCACTGGCCCTGGAGTCAGGAGGACCTGAGTTTAAATCAGGCCTCAGACATTTGACACTCACTAGCTGTGTGACCTGAAAAGAATGAAGTGAACAGAACCAGGGAAACAATTTATACAATGAAACAATATGGTAAAGACAAACAACTATAAAAGAATTAGTATCCCTAATCAGTGTCATGACTAACCACAAGTCCAGAGGACTAAACATGCTACCCACCTCCTGACAGAAAGGTGAAAAAGTTCAGAGTGCAGAAGGAGACACACACACATTTTTTTTTTGACATGGCCAATGTGGACATTTGTTTTGCTTGACTACATGTTTGTAACAGAGCTTTTTTTCCTTTCATCCTCAATTTGGGTGAGTCTCTTCAAAGAAACGTAGAAAAGTCAATTTATTTGAGCAACTGGAAGGAGCTGTATGATGATGCAGTACTAATATTCTAATAGAGTGAGAAACAACAAATGTCTCTTCAGAACCTTAACGTCTTTAAGGGGCATGGAGAAAAACAGAAGACCTAGGTCTGAACTGGTTCTGTTCTAAAGGTCTTAAGGGAGAAAGAAAATCAAATGTAACAGGAATACACTAGTGTAGAAAGGCAGGAAAGGGTGAAACTTGCTATTCTCATAACTGGGGTTTATGAGAAGGGTATGGAGGAAGGGGTAAAAGAAATCGGTATCAGATAAACCTAACTTTTACCTGAAATGACAAAGAAGGGTTGAAAACACACACACACACACACACACACACACACACACACACACACACACACACACACCTCTTTAGTTAAAGAAACTCTGCTTATTTCTTTAGAACTGAAATCTGCCAGAAACCCTAGCAAGCTTAAATAACAAAGAGAACTATGCTTTGGCCCCATTTCTCATCTACAATGCTGTGTGATAGTGAAGAAGTCATCTAATCTCTCTGGGTCTCAGTATCCTTACCCATGAAAAACAAATAATAATATCCAGCTGCCTCATAGAATTATGAGGATCCAATGAGACATGTTGTGATGTGAAAATGCTTTGAAGGGGTGGGAGAGATAAAAGCATAAGGCATGGTACCTGTTGAATGATCAGGGCTTGCAGTATTTCGGACAAAGGCCCAAGCCTCATCCTCAGTAGCAAACTTCTTGAACCTGGCAGCAGGAAATCGGTTCACTTGTGCTTGACATTCACTCCTGAAACAGTGACATAGATCACTTATAAAGGGTGCAATAATAACAATAACAGAACTTAAAGAGCACTTTTAGGTTTCCAAAGCCTTGCAAAGATATGTTATCTCACTTGAACTTTGCAATAACTTTGTGAGGTAAGTACTATTATTATTCCCATTTTACAGATGAGGAAACTGGGATATAGAGAACTGACTTGTCTAGGATAACAAAGCTAATAAATTTCTGAGGAAGGATTTGAACCCAGGTTTTCCCTACTCTTAAGTCCAACATTGTCCAAACTAGCTGCTGTTAAAACACTTAAAGTGCTTTATAAGAAGGGCGTATACAATGTTACCTGCCTTTCGATGAAGTGTTAAGAATTTGGCTTTGTTTTTCAAACCCAGCTTTAACATGAAAAGTGATTTGATTCTCAGCTACCTAATAGAAATATCTTATTCTTTATTCTCAATATACCTAGTACACCTGCTCTATTATCCACTCTATATGCTAACTAGACCATGAGACTACATGGCTTCCTCCTAATCAAAAAGTTTTTAACCTGAGGTCTCTGAACCTGTTTTGCTTGTTTTTAAAGTATTTTGAAAGCTGTATTTCCATGTAATTGGTTTCATTTGTAAACCTACGCATTTTATTTATGCATCTGAAACATTTTTCTGAGAAAGGGTCCATAGGTTTTACCAGACTACCAAAAGGATCCATGAAAAAGTTAAAAATCACTGTTCTAGTACAAAACATGCTAAACTTGTTTTAATTTTCATTCGTTAACTTAAATTTTTTTTCTACCTACTATGTTCAAGGCACTGTGTTAGGTACTAGTTCCAGCTACTTTCTAATGTACGGGATTTGGGCTTGTATATTGGAAATACTTCAATGGAACCATGATCTGATTGATATGAGAACACTTTTCCAAAGTACAGATCATAAAACCATTTACCTTCTCATCTTACTCGGCTCTTCAATGAATGATCCAGGCCTACCCCAATATCCATCTAAAGTGTCTATTCAAGATATACACACATATATACAATGCATACGTATGCATTTTCACACATGCATACATACACACATAGCACCTGTATATCAGTCTTAACAACAGACATTCTTCATACATTTGGATTTTCCTGCGTTACCTGCTATGCAGGTTGAATTCTTGAGTGGTTGTAAATCTTATAATTGAGATTTTGGAAAGTTCTGGGGCTTGTTTCAATCATTACAATGTCATCCAGAAAATGGAATTGCTGGAAGAATTTGGTCAGAAAGAACTGGGGTTTGAATCCCATCTCAAACACTAGCTGTGTAACTGTGATCAACCAAGCCACTTAGCCAACTCTGAGTTTTAGTTTCTTCACCTGTAAGATGAGGGATTTGAACTTCAAGACCTCTGGGGCCTCTTCTAACTCTAAATCTATGATCCAAAGAACTTGCCTATTATTATCATCTGCTATAAGGAATTTCTTTTCATTTGGATTCTAAACTTATCCTTTAGAGAGTAGTGAACATAATCTTTCATGCCTTGCTTGATACTGATAAATCAGAGGATCCTTAAACAAAGTTCTCTCTATTACATTTATCAAGGAATCTTAGGTGATCATAACAAAGGGGATACCTTTAAAGTTTATTTTTCTCTACTAAGTCAAATGTTTTAAAAACAATCAAACTATGGGATACTGTATTCTCTGCACCTTTCAATCAAGTCAATGAAAATATGGTCAGCTGTAAAAAGAAGTTTGTGAAAACCTGCCTTCTCATCTTTTCAAGGAAACCTCTTCTCTCCCTGTCTTTGTGTATGTGTATGTATGTATACATAGATATGTACGGGTATGTATGTATGTGCCACTCTCATTTTTATAAAATGAGATAGTAGGCACTGGTAGAGTTACTGCTTTATTTCTGGTAGCAAAACCATCTTTTTTTTTTTAATTGTTCAGTAAGTTTCCCCTTTTTCATATATCTTAGAAATAATTTTTCAATGCTTTCAAAAGTGTCACTTCCAGCACAGATTTCTTCTAATTATATGTGAGCAATAATAATGAAAAACTGTTCTAATTTATGTAGCGCTTTAAGGTTTACAAAATACTATGCTTACATTTAGAATATCAGTCTGTTATGGAGTTATCAACCTTGTTGAGGTTTCTTTCCACATAATTCAGGAAGATGATCCTCAATTACTGCTGTTTTGGTGTGTTAATTTTACTGATTCACAAATAAGATTATAAGCTTGTTGAGGGCAGCAGCCATGTCTAATACAAATGCTGTGTTTTTTATAGCACTTAGGATAATACTAGTCACATAGCACGTGCTCACCAGAATCTTCTTATAGACTGATTAGTCCAATCTTAGATATAAACAAGTGGCACTAGATAGTGAAGTGGATAGAGAGCCAGGCCTCCAGTCAGTTTAAGACCTAAGTTCAAATCAGGTCTCAGACACTTATTAGCTGTCTGACCCTGGACAAGTCACTCCACCCTGTTCGCCTCCACTTCCTCATCTGTAAAAATGAGCTGGAGAAGGAAAAGGCAAACCACTTCAGTATCTCTGTCAAGAAAACTCCAAATGGGCTCATGAAGAATTGCACAGGACTGAAATGACTCAACAAGAGATAACAACAAAAACGATCCTCAACTGAACAACTATCTTATTAGAAGCAGTTTACTACTCTATCCTTTCCTAAGAAGAAGGAAAGATGAGCAAAAAGTTTCTACAGGATTCTGCTATATTGGAAACACTCTTAAGGCTGAGACTGAGAGTTGGCCAGACTGTGCATCTCTCCAACCATCTATCTCAACTGCTCTCTCTGAACATACAACAGGTACCTAATGTTTAATGTTGATTTTGTAATATCTTGTTGGCTCTCTCAGCCCTTCAGTAGGTAGTTTAGACATTCAAGGCCAAAAAAAAAAAATTAACTGTCAGGTTACAGTGGAAAATATTCTACCTTGGAAAGTCCCAGGACCTAAGTCCTGGTCCCCAAGATCTCTTCACTTTTCTCATCTATAAATTGGTAGGACTGAACTGGATGAACTTTCAGGTTGTTTCCAGCTTTAAATTGTTATTCTAGGGGCCTGTTGCCCTCTAAAATCCCTTCCACCTCTAAAATTCCAGGAGGACCATCTAAGCACGATCCCACTTTGGGGCCTAAAAGGCTGAAATTAAATCTTCTGCAGGGTTGGTTTGGTAGGGGAGGGAAATTAATTAACAGAACACAGGGCTGGCAGAATGACAAAACTTTGAGTAATTCCTTGGTCAATCATAAAATGCTGCAGATAACAGGCCCTGACAAACACTGTCATCTAAACATCTCTCCAAAAGACTGACCTTTTCTCACTGATGGAGACAGGCCATGCCAAGTGGAGTGGGTCAGAAGGCTCAAATGGGCACCCTCAGACCTTTGGGAGAGGCAGAAAATGGCACAAACATCCTGTGCAGGGGAACAAAGAAGTGCAAAGGTGTGTTTGAGGTGTATCTTGACTGCAGTGGACTTTGTGGACGGCGCAGAGGTGGAAGGGAGGAAGTCAACCGACCTGGGAGGCTGGAGAAGACACACTCATTCACCAGGAGGGCTCACTCACTACTAAGAGGGCACACACACACTCACGACTAGGAGAGCACACTTCCCCACTGGCCAGGAGGACAGCTTCACTCCCCAGGGGGCACACTCCCTCACACTCACTCCCCAGGGGAGCACACTCACTCGCACACTCCCTCACATACTCCCACTCACCAAGTGGGGAACACGCCGGTCTTGCGGCCCCTCTTCACGGCGTAGAACATGCCGGCGCTCAGGCGGCGCGGGCCACAGCGGCCGAAGGCAACCGCGACAACTTTGGGGACAGCGGCCCAGAGCCTCAGCATGGCCCGCTCTGGGGCATAGTGGCCGCGGGGAAGACGCTCCCCTCGCCGGGGCAGGAGAGGACGCGAGGCCGCGTCTTCCGCTGTGACGTTTCCGCGACAGGGCTCGGGCCGCACGGAGTCCGGCTTCCGGGATTGGGAGGGGCCGCCGCATGGCACGCCCCCTTCTGGGCGGGGCCGGAGCACATTGGCCAAGGGGAGGGGGCAGCGGGAGGGAGGGGGCCTAAGGGCGGGAAACGCCGAGGAAGGGGGAACGGGGTTCTCACGTTCTAATGCGGAGACTGCAAGGGGCGGGGGGGGCAGAGAAATAGTGGGGGCACTCCCCCTAACCTTTGTGTTTTTAAAAGTTTTCTTTTTTATTGTGAACTTATCTACAGAAAACATTAACATTCCTAGCTATGAAGACCAGAAAATAATTGTTTTAAGAAACTGAACTAGACGTTGTTGTTTTAAGAAACATATGATGAGGATTTTTTTAGGTTTTGTTTGTGTTCTTTTTTTTATGGAGTTTTAATAAGGTTGTAAACAGTCGAAGCAATTGGCCTCTCTCTGTGGTGAGCCCCTTTCCTAGGGATGTGGAGAAAGTACTTTGTAAACCTTAGGGCACCGGATACACGGGATTCTCTATGAATTGAAGGGGTTCTAGAGTGTCAGACATGCGGCTCTGGCACTTCTGAGTGCAACCCAACCAGATCTAAATGTAATTGGGGGATAGTTAACAAAATAAAGAAAATATAATAGAACATAGATAATGTTAATATGTCATTTTCTAAGTGAACAAGTTGCAGGGATCCTTATGTACCCGTTTAGTGGCACTCCCTCTCCCCATTTTTATTTGATGCAAATTTATCTCCTCAATTAGGTGCTTTAATATATTCCTTCAAGGCAAGGGCTATAGTTCCTATTTCGCTGTAGCTCCCCTGTTCCCTGCTGAATTTTAGCTTAATAAATGTTTGCTGCCTTTACTAATAAAGGTATTCTGGCAATCTTCTTGCAATCCATCCATAACCTGAAACCCATGGTGCTTCATCAAGAAAGTACTATCTATGGTTTCATCAGGGTAGGGCTACCCTGATGAAGATTTCAACCCCATTATGTCTCAGTAGCCTAGCTATCTTTATAAACAGCCAGAAAAATTTATCACCAGGTGGATGAGCCTCTGTAGTTAGATAGTCTGGTCTTTAGAAGACACCATACTATCCCTCCCACTCAAAGTGTGATAGAACCTGGGACTGGCATAAATTTGAGGAATCCATGTGCACCTCTAAGTTGCAATGATATCAAAAGAGGATTTTAGGAGAGGAAAGCAACATAAGCAATGAAAAAAATAATATGTATTAGAAATCTATATTTATGTTTCTTCAACTATTTCTGGCAATTAGCACCATTTATTTTACTGTCAAATGGCCAGTGTTATATGTAAGGCGAAGACTGGTATGATTCTTACCAGCCCTTTCCCTTCAGTTGATTTAATCACACAAGATAAAGTTTTAATATGTTAAGAAAAGTTTTAATATGTTAAGAAGGATTAGAACCCTACTTTTTTGAGGTACAAAAGTCTATCAGGTTGAGTCTGGAAGGAACCAAGCCATTAACTGAGCAAACTAGCCATACCCCTCCCCACCCAAATAAATAAACCCTGGATGAATTCCAGTAGTTCTAGAGTGGGAGGCAGTCAAAAGTTTGGGGTCCTTTGTGGAAGAGACCCCTGATAGACTACAGTGTCTAGTAGTAGCAGACAAATGCCCCATCTGGCAGTTCAAGAGTGGGAGAGATTATAAGATTTAAGATGCTTGTAGAGGAGATCCTACGGGGGAAAAGATGAAATTTCTCCCTCTCTTCAACATCAGCCATGTAGCTTTTAAATGGAGTCATCCAACCAGTAGAAAACATTGCATTCTGTAAAGAAGCTTAGACATACTCCAGATAGAGATAGAGATAGAGTCAGTCACCCAAGGAAGGAAGCAGCCTCAAGAAGCCTGACCAGAGGCAGCAGAGAAAAGAGTCATACTATAAAGAAGAGCAGACTGGACCCTGGGAACCTAGCTGAGCAACTAGCCCTGCAGAGGCACTGTATAGAAGAGAGCTGCATAAGGACTCCATTATGAGAGAAAGAACTTCTAGGTCCTGCAGAATCAAGAGTTATAAGTCACCTTTGTCATCTGTATGCTTCATGAATGCCTCACTGTTCAGTTGCTTTTCATGGTGTCCAACTCTTCATGACCCTATTTAGGGTTTTCTTGGCAAAGATACTGGGAGTGGTTTGCCATTTCCTTCTCTAGCTCATTTTATAGATGAGACAAAGAGGGTTAAGTGACTTGCTCAGGGTCAAACAGTGTTTGAGTCAGGATTTGAACTCAGGAAAGGAAGTCTTCCTGACTGCAGGCCTGGCACTCCATCCAATTCGGCACCTAGTCACTTGAGAGACTTGTTATCATACTATTATATGAAGTCTTCCTGACTGCAGGCCTGGCACTCCATCCAATTCAGCATCTAGTCACTTGAGAGACTTGTTATCATACTATTATATGAATAATTATTAATTTGTAATCAAGGATTTTCTCCTTCTAATTTCTGTTTAGAATCCCAACTAGTTAAGGTCAGTCCTTTTCTGAAGGACGTGATTGATGAAATTATTCCTAGACCTCAAGGAGCATTCTCTTCAATCTTGGGCCAGACAATGCTCAACTAGGAGACATAATTTCTATTTAGAGTATAAACAAAATCTAGTCTGGGAGAAACCTTTCCCTGAGGGAGGGAACCACTGTCCTTGATCTCCCTCATTAGAGTTTAAGATGACCCAGCTCATGAAGAAGAAAACTGGCCAAGGAGGTTGGATGGAGATGGCTTCCCCCTGCCCAGTTTGCTGGAGTCTGCTGAGTCTCCTGACAAGCCATGTTCTCAGCAGGAGGGCTGAAGACTTTTAGCCTCATTAAATGTCAACCAATCAAGGTTGATTTTCACTTGTCAGGGGAATTCCCTTTCAGAAGGTATTTAAGGAATCTCAGTTGCTTATGGGTAGGCAGAGCTAATATAATAAAAATGACAGTTCTACCTAAATTAATTTACTTATTCAGTGCCATACCAATCAAACTACCAAAAAATTATTTTATAGAGCTAGAAAAAACAATAACAAAATTCATCTGGAAGAACAAAAAGTCCAGAATATCAAAGGAACTAATAAAAAGAAATACAAGCAAAGGTGGCCTAGCTGTACCTGATCTCAAATTGTATTATTAAGCAGCAATAATCAAAACTATTTTGTACTAGCTAAGAAATAGAGTGGTGGATCAGTGGAATAAGTTAGGTATACCAGACACAACAGTTAATGACTATACTAATCTACTATTTGATAAATCCAAAGATTCCAGCTTCTGGGATAAGAAATCACTATTTAGCAAAAACTGCTGGGAAAACTGGAAAAATGGATGACAGAAACTGGGCATAGACCAACATCTTACACCCTATACCAAGATAAAGTCAAAATGGGTACAAGATTTAGATATAAAGACTGGTACCATAAGCAAACTAGAAGAGCAAGGAATAATTTACTTTTCAGATCTACAGGGAAGGGAAGAATTTATGACCAAACAAGAGGCAGAGAACATTATGAAATGCAATGGATAATTTTAAGCACATTAAATTGAAAAGTTTTTTGCACAAATAAAGCCAATGAATCCAAGATTAGGAGAGAAGCAGAAAACTGGGAAAGAGTTTTGACAACCAGTGTCTCTGATAAAGGCCTAATTTCTAAAATACATAGAGAACTGAGTCAAATTTATAAGAATACAAGTCATTCTCCAATTGATAAATAGTCAAAGGATATGAACAGGCAGTTCTCAGAGGAAGAAACTAAAGCTATAGTCATATGAAAAATGTTCTAAATCACTATTGATTAGAGAAATGCAAATCAAAATGATTCTGAGGTACCACAGCACACCTATCAGATTGGCTAACATGACAAAACAGGACAATGATAAATGTTGGAGAAGATGTGGGAAAATTGGAACTCTAATGCATTGTTGGTGGAGTTGTGAAATGATCCAACCATTTTAGAGAGCAATTTGGAACTATGCCCATATAAAATTGTGCATACCCTTTGACCCAGCAATACCACTTCTAGGTCTGTGTCCCAAAGAGATCATAAAAACAGGAAAAGGACCCACATATACAAAAATATTTATAGCACCTCTTTCTGTGGTGCAAAGAATTGGAAACTGAGGGGATGCCCACCAATTAGGGAATGGCTCAACAAGTTGTGGTATATGAATGTATGACATAGGTCTTTGTTGTTGTTGTTGTTGTCGTTTGTGGTTTTGTTTTGTTTTTTTGCTTTTTGTCAAGTGTTTTGTTTTTTGTTTTGGCTAGGCAGTGGGGTTAAGTGACTTGCCCAGGGTCACACTGCTAGTAAGTGTTACGTGTCTGAGGCTGGATTTGAACTCAGGTCCTCCTGAATCCAGGGCTGGTGCTCTATCCACTGCGTCACCTAGCTGCCCCTGTTTTTTGCCTTCTGGTGAGGCAATGGGGGTTAAGTGACTTGCCTAGGGTCACACAGCTAATAAGTGTCAAAGTGTCTGAGGCCAGATTTGAACTCAGGTCCTCCTGAGTCCAGGGCCCATGCTCTATCCACTGTGCCACCTAGTTGCCCCTTTTTGTGGTATATGAATGTAATGGAATATTATTGTGCTATAAGAAATGATGAATAGGCAGACTTAAAAACACTTGGAAAGACTTACATGAACTGATGCAGAGGGAAATGAACAGAACCATGAGAACATTGTACATAGTAACAGCCACATTATGGGATGACTGACTTTGATAGACTTGGCTCTTCACAGGAACACAAGAATCTAAGACAACTCCAAAAGATTCATGATGGAATCCAGAGAAAGAAATATGGAATTTGAATGCAGATGCAAGCATACTATTTGGTCTCCTTTTCCTTTGTTGTTTTGTTTTATTGCTTCATTCTTGTGGTTCTTCCCATTAGTTCTAATTATTCTTTACATCATGACTAATGGGAAAATAGGCTTAACATGAATGTAGAACCTATATTAGATTGCATGCCATGGTGGGGGGGAGAGAAAAAGTGGGAGGGGGAGAAAATTCAAAACTCAAAATCTTATGGAAATGAATGTTGAAAAATAAAAATAAGTAATTTTTTAAAAAGAGTATAAGTTTACTTTCAAAACATCATATAGGACAAGGGTTCTTAACCTGGGATCTGGAATCTTTTAAAAACATATATATATATTGATAATTGTATTTCAATATAATGATTTCCTTTGTAATCTTATTAATTTCATTTTATACATTTAAAACATTATTCTGAGAAGGGGTCCAGAGACTTCACCAGACTGTTAGAAGGGCCCAAATAGAACCAAATTAGGTACACAATATATAGAAACAAATTAATATTGTAACATACTTTCTGTCAAATGACAAAAATTGCTGGGAAAACTGGAAAGTAGTCTGGCAGAAACCTAGACCTACATCTCACAACATATACCAAAATAAGCTCAAAATGGGTGCAAGACTTAGAAATAAATGGTGATATCATAAGCAAATTAGTGGAGCAGAGAAGAAATGACCTACAGATAGGGGGAAAATTCATGACCAAACAAGAGATAGAGAATGAACAGAAGGTTAAAATGGTTAATTTTGAATATATAAAATTAAAAAGGTTTTGTACTAACAAAACCAATGCAGCTATAATTAGAAGAAAAGCAGAAAACTGGGGTGAGGGGGGGAATCTTTGCAGCAAAGTTCTCTAATAAAGGTCTCATTTCTAACTGAGTCAAATTTATAACAGTAAGATCCATTTCCCAATTGATAAGTGGTCCAAAGATATGAATAGGCAGTTTTCAGAGAAAGAAATCAAAGCTATTTATAGCCATATGAAAAAAAAATGTTCTAAATTAGTAATAATGAGAAATAGTCAAATTAAACAATTCTGAAGTAGCAATTCATACCCATCAGATTGACTAAGATAACAATGAAGGAAAATGACAAATGCTGGAAGGGATATGGGAATATAGGCATACTAATGCACTGTTGGCAGAGCCATGAACTAGTTTGTAGTTCAACCATTCTAGAAAGCAACTTGAAACTATGCCCAAATGGCTATTAAGGTATACATACCATTTGATCCAGCAATACTGCTACCAGGGATATATTCCAAGAGATCAAAGAAAGAAGGAAAAAGATACATATGTACAAAAATGTTTTTAGCAGCACTTTTTGTGGTGGCAAAAAAATTGAAAACTGAGGGAATGCTCATTAATTGGGGAATGGCTGAACAAGCTGTAGTATTATGAATGTAATAGAATAGTATTGTGTTATAAGAAATGATGAAGGGAAAGGTTTTGGAAAAACCTGTATGAACAGGTTTGAAGGGAGTTGAAGGGAGCAGAAGCAGGAGAACAATTTACATAGTAATGGCAATATTATAAAGATAATTATAATATCATATATATAATAGATATAATTACATATATATAATTTATAATATATATTATATAATTATATATACAATATAGTATGTAATATACAATATTATAAATATAATTATAATTTAGACCCACATGTATAAAAATATTTATAGCAGCTCTTTTTGTGGTGGCAAAGAACTGGAAATTGAGGGGAAGCCCATCAAGTGGGGAATGGCTGAACAAGTTGTGGTAGATGAATATAATGGAATACTAATGTGCTATAAGAAATGATGAGCAGGCAGATTTCAGAAAAACCTGGAAAGACTTATACAAACTGATGCTAAGTGAAGTGAGCAGAACCAGGAGGACATAGTACACAGCAACAGCAACATTGTGTAGTGACTAACTATGACAGACTTAGCTTTTTTCAGCAATATGATGAAATGATCCAAGACAATTCCAAAAGATTCATGATAGAAAATGCTAACCACATCCAGAGAAAGAACTATGGAGTCTGAATGGAGATCAAAGCATACTATTTTCAGTTTTTTGTTGTTTTTTCTTTCTCGTGGTTTTTTCCTTTTGTTCTGATTCTTCTTTCACAATGTGACCAATGTGAAAACATGTTTAACATGATTGTACATGTATAACCTATATCAGATTGCTTGCTATCTTAGGGAGGAGAGAGTAGAGGGAGGGATGGAGAAAAATTTGGAATTCAAAATTTTACAGAAATGAATGTTGAAAACTATCTTTACATATAATTGGAAAACAATAAAATACTAGTAAGGAAAAAAAGATAATTAACTTTAAGGACTTAGTAATTCTGATCAACCCAATGACCCATCACAATTCCAAAGGATTCACATTGAAACATACTACTATCCACCTCCTGATAAAGAGCTGATAGACTTGAAGTATAGACTGAAACATATTTTTCCTCTTTCTTTCCCTTTTTTTTTTTGAACATAGTTAATTTGCAATTTTTTTTGCATGACTATACCTATTTGTAATAGGTTATGTTTTTCTTGCCTTCCTATTGGGTGGGGGAGGGAGTAAAGAAAGGGGGGAATTTGGAACTGAAAAAAAAAAGAATAAAATAGTCTTTGTGCTTAAAAGAAGAAATAAAAATAAACATTTTTAAAATCAGTTAACAGAAAAAGGGAGCTTGATATGGAACCCAATTAAGTCAGAACATCTGGGGAATATTTAGAGGTAAAAGAAGAAGGAGGCCAATAAATACATGAAGTGGAATAGCAGCTCTGTGCCCTTATTATGGCCAAAGGCAGAATCACTGCATTGGGACTCTACTACCTCACAATAAATGTAGTATGTGAAAAAGCAGCAATAGTGCTTAAGAATATGAAGTCCCAGGGAGCAGATTAGACCTAAGTAAACATGTTCTGGGCCTGGAATCAGGAAGACCCAAGTTCATGTTCAGACACTTGCTAACTTTGTGACCCAGGGCAAGTCACTTGCAAGTAACCTGTTTGCCTCAGTTTCCTCAACTGTAAAATGAGGGTCATAACAGCACCTATGTGTGGGGCTAATGAGCTAATATTTGTAAAATACAGTACCTGGCACATGGTAGGCACTACATAAATATTAGCTACAATAATAATAATAATTATTATTATAAAAAGTCCTATTTCCTTCCCTTCTTAACTATAGCTAATAACAGTAACAGGTAGCACTGATAAAGCAATTTAAGATTTACAAAGTGCCTTGCTTATGTTATCTCATTTGATCCTCACAACAAGCCTATGAGGTAAGGCGCTACTATTATCTTCATTTTGCAAATGAGGAAACTGAAGCTGAAATAGGTTTAAATGATTTGACTAGCTGGGGGAAGGGAAGGAAAATAGACATCTACATAGTGCCTACTATGTGCCAGGCACTGGGCTAAGCGCTTTAACAAATACCTCATTTGACCCTCACAATAACCTTGGGAGATAGGTGCTACTAGTACCTCCATTTTATAATGGAGGAAACTGAACCTGAGGTTAAGTAACTTGTCCAGGGTTACACAACTACTAAGTACCTGAGGAAGGAT
The DNA here is from genome assembly GCF_900497805.2 of Vombatus ursinus. Lineage (NCBI taxonomy): Eukaryota > Metazoa > Chordata > Mammalia > Diprotodontia > Vombatidae > Vombatus > Vombatus ursinus. The sequence goes on from NW_020954619.1 coordinate 39,249,567, forward strand.
TTAAACTCAAACCTTCCTGACTCCAAGTCTAGCACTCTATCCACTGCTCCAACCAGCTGTAATTTCATTGGTATGGCCACCAACAAGGTAGATCAAAACTCTTCTACATATTAGGAGACTTTTCATGAGTTGCCATGGCTGAAAAAAATTATCACAAAAAAAGAATAGCACATATTTATTGGGATGAATGGGAAGATTAGGATGATGATGAGACACCAGTAAGGTGGAATGGTGAAGAAATTATCCATTCATTCTAGAAACAAAAGTATAGAGCTTGTCATGCTACAAATATTAGTAATATTAGAGAATAGCCTTTGAACTACCATGAGGATTACTACTGTATTAAGATCATTCTTTGTAAATCCTCCTTTACTGAGAGAGGGACTTTAAAAATTCCAAGACATACTCATGACCTTGTTTTAATTAAATGCATGCTAGCTCAGACTTTTCACATTCATTACAGGCTTGCACATTCATTTTACTTACATCCTCCTTTGGCCAATAGATAATAATAAATTTTTTCCTAAAAAAAAGTTGCCAACTGTAAGTGGAGGGGAGAGAAAAGACCTTCTGGTAAATTCAACCCATTAATTTTTGGTTGAACAGACAGGTCCATAAATTCAATTTACATGCAAGGACTGATCAGTAACTCTCCTTCTGTCACTATAGCACCAACATTGAGGGCAGGGATTTGGAGAGAGAGGGAAATGACTTCGAGGTCTGTTAACTGCCATTTTCCCTACCGCCTTTCCCATTTGTCTGACCTTTAGACAATCTCTCTGCCTCAAATGCTGAGATTACACATTCCCAAAACATGATGCAATTTACAGCTAATTTAGAGAATTCTTCACCTTTTTGGCAGGAAATATGTATGTTGAAGGCCAGGAGCAGGGGGAGAGGGAGTTTGCTGTATGTAATTTTACTGGTAGACAGGAGTATCAAGAATTGTCTTGGTCCAACTCCCCTAGAATCTCTTTGTTTAACATGATTCAGGGCTAAGTAGAATCATTAGAGCATTACTAAGGAACCTTAAAGATTATTGAGTCATAGAATCATAGAATGGTAAAACTAGAAGGTCCCTTAGAGATCATTTAGTCCTAGAATCACAGAATGTTAGAGCTGAAAGGGACTTTAGAGATTGATCATCTAATAGTAAGCTCACATTTAAACCTAATGCTTCACAAGTTTCATGATTTCCCATGTATGCCCCCTTTTCTGCACCAAAGTAGAGATCACGACCTTTCCAAAGTTTGGCCGGTGACCATTATTCATAAATTGTTGTTGTTATTCAGACCTGTGATTTAAAGGATATACAGAATTCCCAATGAGGAAACTACCAATGCAATTAGTTCAGTAACAGTTGTGCTAGTCTGAGAGTCATCTTGGGCACTAAAAGGTTAAGGGACTTGCCCAAGGTCAAGTCAGTATGTGTCAGGGCCTGGAATTGAACCTAGTTCTTCAAGATTCCCAGGGCAGCTCTCTATTTTTCCATGCCACCCCTTCTATTCTCAAGATGATGTATTTTTAAAAAATTAAAAGAATAAAACTCATTAGCTGGTGGCCAACCTTGTGATGTGTTTCCAAATTTATTTAGACTAGTCCTACAAGTGCAGGCCCTCTACTTCAACAGGCAATCACAATGTCATGAGACTTAAGTGAAAACCAGGTTTATTATAAGAGAAATGAACATGCATGTGGAACCCAAAGAGTTCATAGTACTTACAGAAGTTTGAATATTTGTGACAGTAAAACAAAAGGAGGAGAAAACGGGAAGGGGCATGGCATGGCAGAGGAAAAGTGCAGTAACCCCTCCTGAAGGGGAGCAGCAAGGCGATGGCAAAAGCCTAATTCTTTTACCTTGGGAACCACTAGACTATGAAGATAGGAGGATCCACTTATCTTTAAAGGACCAGCTGCACTAGCCATTTTTCCCAGCCTGGCACAGACTGGGATAGTGTAAGCCTTTACATCTAAATCATAAACCCATTTTGACTTTATTTTGGTATATGGTGTGAGATTTTGGTCTACGCCTAGTTTCAAGCAGGCAGATTTTAGAAAAACTTGAAAAGACTTACATGAACTGATGCTATGTACACAGCAACAGCAACAATACAATGATCTAAGACAATTACAAAAGACTCATGACAAAAAATGCTATCCACATCCAGAGAAAGAATTATAGAGTCTGAATGCAGATGGAAGCATACTATTTTCTCTCTTTTTTCTTTCTTTCTTGTTTTTTCCCTTTTGCTCTGATTCTTCTTTCACAACGTAACTAATGTGGAAATAGGTTTAATATGATTGTACATGTATAGCCTATATCAGATTGCTTGCCATTTTAGGGTGGGGCAGGGGAGGGAAGGAGGGAGAAAAAAATTTGGAACTCAAAATCTTATAAAAATGAATGTTCAAAAAAAAAAGGAAATGGTAGCTCAGAACTAGTAAATAGCAAACATTCCTAGGATCATAGGATTTGGAGCCAAAATGGACCTTTGAAATCACCTTATTTTATAAGTAACTGAGGGCTAGAGAGGGGAAGTGTCTTGTCCAAGGTTACAAAGAGAATAGATAGCAGAGCCAGGGTTCAAATTAGCTTGGTCTAATTATTTAAATTCAAATTCCATTATACCATGCTGCCACATTGAATCCATATCTCTTAATTTCAGGCTCAATGTTCTTTCCACTATATAAACTGCAACTATCTTATTTTATATATGAAGAAACTGGGGTCCAGAGAAGTGTAATACACAATATACAGATGTTAATATATGGTAACATGTTAAAATAAAAAGCCTCAAAGTAACTAATTGATGATTTTAAGAAGAAAGGCATTGTTAATTTTAAAAAAGAAATCACTGGTAACCTTTGAATAGTTTCAGTGAAGTGATTGGGTCAGAAATCAGATTATAAGGAGTTGAAAAAGTGAGTGGATGGTAAGGAAATAGGGGCAGCTAGTATAGATCACTCTTTCTAGAAGTTTGGCAGTGAAAGGGAAAAAAGATATAGAATGTTAACTTGGGGGTACAGGAGGTTGAAGTGAAGAGTTGTTTTTTTAAGGATAGGGGTAACCGAAGCATGTTTATAGACAGTGAAGAAAGAACCAATAGAGTGATTGAAGTTGGGGAGGGAACAGGGGAAGAATGGTCAATGTTGAGGAGGAAAGAAGAAGATGGGATCAAGGACACAAACAGAGGGCTTAGCCTTGCCAAGAAGAAGGGCCACCTCAACCCAACAGGATGGATTAAGATGTAAAGAGATATTGAGCTGTAGAATAGTGCAAATGAGGGACTGTATAATATATGGTATCGTTTTCCTTAGTGAAATAGGAAGTAAGGTAATATATTGACAGAGAAGAGCTTGGGAAAAGTCAATCAAAGATGAATGAGGACTGGTTGAAGTCAGATAATGTGAATTTGTAGTGGACCCAATCAGCCTAGTTAAGTGACTTCCTCCAGCAGCTTTCAGAACTCAGGGGCAGAAACAAAGAAATACCCCTTATCTCAGGAAAAAACTATATAATAAAACAAACATTTATTAAACACCTACTATGTACATAGCACTGTGCAAGGTGCTGGAAGCAATGCAAAGTTTAGAGAAAGTGTGATCCTTTCATGAAAGTTCAATGATCATCTCTCCTCAGATGACTTCTAAATCTATTTATCCCTCCCCAGTCTCTCCCCAGAACTCTAGTTCTGAATCAAGAGCTGCCTGATGCACATATCCATTGATATGTCCAGTAACATCTCTTAAGCTGTATCATTCAATATGCTCTAAGTGGATGAAATTTATCTTCCCTCCAGTTTACCTCTCAACAAAATTTCTCTATCTCTGCTGTTCCTACCCCCCCGAGTCCTCCGTAATTCTTCCTCCCTCACTCTTTATTTCCAATCAGCTGTCAAGTAACTGATTCTACTTCTACAGTACCTTTAGTAATTATACCTTTCTCTTCAATCATATGACCACTAACCTAGTTCAAGCCCTGATGCCTCTTAATTGAACTATTATGATTAGTCTCCCTGACTGATTCTAATCTCTCTCCTCTCTTATCTGTCTTTCATAGGTGTCAAAATAATCCTCCTGTGATAAAAGTCTGACCATATCACTTCCCTACTCCAAAACCCTCATTGGCTCCCTATTGTCCCTAGGATAAAATTAAACTACAGTACTCCTCCTTGGCACGTAAAACCCTTCATAATTTGACTCTAAACTATTTTTCTAGTCTTATTTAATAAGATTCTCTTCAAAAGTTATATTCCAGCCATGGGGAAAAAACAACAAACAAATAAGCAGAATCAAACAACACAGATCCCCACATTGGCCATTGACAGTCTCTTTTTCACCTGTGTGAGTCTGAACTTTTCCTTCTACTTCTTTGCATACTTATTTGTCTTCAAGGCTCAGCTCAAGTGCCATCACCTCTCTGAAGCGTTTCCCTGTCCCTCCAATTGTTAATACTCTTGGCTTCTCAGGGTGCGTCAAACAATGTCTTGTATTTAATTAGGAGCTTAAACAAATTGATTTGCTTTACCTTAACTTTAAATAACAACAAAACCAATTATAACTATTTAAATTTAAATACATAGAATTTTGGTGTAGCTAAAATAAAACTGATCTGTCAGAAAACTGACCTTGGAGTTAGAGGATCCAAGACTCATCTCTTTGCTTTGATACTTACTACCTAAGAATTTGGGGCAGCTGGTCCAGGAGTCAGGTAGCCCTGAGTTCAAATCTGGCCTCAGACATTTCCCAGCTGTGTGACCCTGGGCAGTCACTTAACCCTGTTTGCCTCAGTTTCCTCATCTATAAAATGAACTGGAACCATTCCAGTATCTTTGCCAATGAAACCCCAAATAGGGTCATGAAGAGACATGACTGAACAACCAATCAGTTGCCAAGTTCTGTTGTTTCTACCTTCTTAACATCTTTCCCATATGTTCTCTTCTTTCAGCTCCCACAGCCATAATAGGACCTTATTACTTCTAACTCAGACTATTTCAATAGGCTTCTAATTGGTCTCTCTACCTTCATGTCTCTTTCTACTCCAATCCCTTCTTCACTTAGCTACAAAGTTATTTTTCTAAAGCATCAGTCTGACTACATCATCCTGCCTATTCAATAAACTCCAGTGATTTTCTATTATTTCCAAGAACAGATATAAATTCCTGTTTTAGCACTTAAATCTAGTCATAATCTGGTCCCTTCCTACCTTTTTAGTCTTCATACACTTTAATCCTCCTCACACACGACAGGATATCTATATACTGGCCTACTTGCATGTAGTGTTGCTATCTTGATGTGGCTCTCCCAGGGGGGCAAGAGTAGACATCTCCAGACTCTCCTCCACCCACCTCTCTCCAAGGGAGACTTTAATTCCTTCCAGGAGGGGAAGCAGGAGAGGAGCCAGAGATTTGGCCACTCTGACTTCCCCAGAGAGAGCAGGTAGTAGGTTAGAATTATATCTATCTTCTCCCTTAAATATTGTTACTCTAGGGGAAGTAACTTTTAAGGCTCAAGCTAAACCCCTGATTGCTATTCATTAATAGGGAATGAGGTGGCAAACCATATTCAAAGCTTGACTCCCTTCTCACCAAATATCAGTTCTACAATGAACACACATAGCAAATAGGAAAGAAATCAATTTATCCAAGTTGATAACAAAACATAAGTCAGAGGAAGTATACATATGAGAATATATACAGACAATACAGAATAAATGAGCTTTCCTTCTGGAAGTGAAATAACAACTCAATTGAGAGTCCCAGATCTCACCCAAAGGGGAAATTCCCCAGTGTCTTCCATGAGAGAGACTGCCAGCTCTTTTCATGTCAGCTTCTTCCCAGGGTCTTTCTACCTTCAGAGGGGCTGAAGAGAGGTTGGTATCATATATCTTCTCTCTTGAAGCTAAAAGCCATAAGAACCTGAAGAGAATGGATCTCTCTTCTCTCTTAATCTCACTACGTCCTGCTCTTCAAGCAGGCTTGGGGCATTAATATCCACCAATGACAAAGCCCCATACCAATCGATTTGGGGGCTCAGGTTATATCCTATTCCTTGAATATGACTCTGGCTATGGCTAGGTCTAAAAAGCTCTCCCTTCTCACCTCTGTCTCTTAGTTTCCCTGTCTTCCTTCAACACTCAGCTCAAATTTCAGGTTCTGAAGGTCTTTTTCAGTCCAACTGTTAATGGCCTCTCCTCTGAGAATACCTCCCTTCTATCTACTTCTGTATTGTCTCCTCCATTACAATGAGAGCCCCTTGAGGGCCAGGACTGCTTTTACCTTTCTTTGTATCTCAAATCCAGCCTCAGACATTTGACACTTACTAACTGTGTGACCCTGGGCAAGTCATTTAACCCTGATTGCCCCACCAAAAAGCAAAATGAAACAAATAAAAAAAAAAACCACATCTTTCTTTGTATCGTCAGTGCTTAACACTATGCCTGCCATATACTAAATGCTTAATAAATGCTTTTTGACTAAGCATTGGTTGATTGTCCTGTTATACTCTGCCTTGGTGAGACCACATCTGGCATACTATGCTAAATTCTGGGAGCTACATTTTAAGATGGATATTGCTAAGTTGGAGAAGATCTAGGGGGTCCTAGGATGGTGAAGATAATGCCATATGAGGGCATGTTGAAGGAACTCGATATGTTTAACCCAAAGAAGAGAAGACTCAGGGAGAATATGATAGCAATCTTCAAGCAATTGAAGGCTTGGTACACAGAAGAGGGACTAGACTTTTTTTGCTCAGCCCAAAGCAGATGGTAGAGGGTACAAAAAGGCAGATTTAAAATTTATGTAAGAAAAAAAAACCTCCTGACAATTAGAGTTATTCCAAAGTCGACATAGGATATCTCAGAAGCTAGCAAAATACTCTTGTCTGAGTTCTTCAAGCAATGGATGGATGAATGCAATACTAATAAGTAAGATAAAGTTATGTGGGGTTTTTTGTTTAAATTTGCAAAGCATTTTAGATACTTTGCCTCTTTTGAGACTCACAATAACTTTGTGAGATAGGTACTAAAATTATAGTTATCTTCATTCTATAAAACAAACAAATAAACAAACTAAGGTTTAGAGAGGTGAATTGTCCATGTTACAACAGAGAGGGAGGGCCAGAGGTAGGATTGCCACATAGTTCTTATTCTAAGGCTAGTACCTTAACCCCTATTCCACCCTGCTTCTTGTCAGGGTTATTTAGAGGGGATTCTTTTTCAGGTATGATTTGGACTAGATGACCATATTTTGATCAGTAACTTGGATAAAATTTCAGAAGGTAGGTAGGTAGATGGGTTAGGTAACAAGCATTTATTAATGCTTATTCTATGTATCTGGCTGTTAGTTTGCACAATGTTTAGAGCTTGGGCCTGGAGACAGGAGGACGAGTTCAAATGTCATCTTCAGACACCTACTTGCTATGTAATCCTGGGCAAGTCACTTAACCTCTGTCTTGCCTTAGTTTCCTTATCTGTAAAATGGAGATAATAATAGCATCTGCCTCCCAGTGTTGTGGTAAGGATCAAATGAGATAATCATTGGAAAGTGTCTGGCACGTAATAGACTCTTTAATAAATGTTTTTTGTTTGCTTCCTCCCCTTCTTAGAATCCCTAATTTCCTTCAAAGCTCCATTCAAGCATCACCTCCTAGTTAAGGTGGTTACCTCAAGGGCCCTTCCTGGTCCTATTTCTCTCCTATGTAACCCTCTCCTCTCTTCCCGCCTTCCCTTCCCCCACCTGCAAGTTTTTCTCTACATCCTCCCACCTTTCTATCAATTAACTTGTGTACTTCGAGAGGTGCCTCCTGCATTGTAAGGAGTTACCTTTCAAACTTCAAGCCCTGCCTCTGACTCATATTGGCTGTGTGACCTGGGTCAGTTAACCTCAGTGTTCTAGGTAACTCCTTAGGAGTTTAAGTTACAGAGGAGGTGCCAACCGACATTCCTCCAGGAGTTTCCTTTAAGTGAAATTACAGGTCCAGTTCCTATTCCTAGTTTTCATACAGTGTCCTTTCTAGTTTTCATATACCCAGGGCTTAACATGGTGTCTGGCACACAATAGGCACTTAATACATGCTTGTTAACTAACTGGATTCAAATCCCGCCGGTGAAGTCACTGCCCTTCTGTGTAAACAGAAAATTTTAGGAGATGATCTTTTAAGGTCCCTTTCAGTTCTAAGATCCTATGATGTCTAGGTCTCAGTTTCTTTGTAAAATGGGAGTAACAATCTTGCACTATTTCCCTCACAGGGTTATTATGGAAAGTGCTACACAAATGTGAGTTGCTATTATATTTTTTCCATTATCTTAACCAGTTAGCAGACGGTCCAAAACCTGGCAGAGGGGGTCAGAAGCAGAACGAGAGACGGAACCACAAGTCCCCGGGTTAGAAGAAAAGATAGACCAAAAAAAAAAAAAAAGGCAGAACAAAGAAGGAAAGACGCAAAGAATGGAGGTTGCTGGGGGCTCCAGCTCAAAGGGTCACCATTTCCACCCTGCAGGAGAAAACTTTCTGGACGTGCTTGTGCGGCATCCGAAGAGTAACCCCTCCCAGCTGGACCAATTACTAAATTAGCCTTTCCCCTCCCACCTCATCACTTCCTGTTTCCATCAAGGAATCCTGGAGCTTTTCAGTGGTTCTCTTCCGGTTTAATGCTCCAGTTCCCGTCCGCCCCGCCCCTCGCCCCGGACCTTCTTCCTGTAGCCGAGATTTGTGGTGCTCTCGCGAGAGCTCTCCCTCTTCCTAGGCCGGCGCTCATCGAGGTGGGTGAGCGAGCTCCTGCTTCCCGGGCCTCGGTCTGCTCTCCGGGCTTCTTGCTTCCTTGAATACCGCTCCGAAGTCGGCGTTAAAGCGGCGGGGCCGTCTGCTGGGATGGGGATACAACGGATTGCCCTGTTCGGGGCCGCGGATGGCCTCGCCGGGAGACTTTGCAGGCCGGTGGCGGCCCCGGCGGGGGTTGGGGGTTGGGCGCTCGCGCTCGGAGGAGCTGCGCCCCGCCCGCCTGGCGTCCCGCGTGGCGGCGTGGGGGGGAAGGGGCCTGGGTCCGCTCGGGCACCGGGAGGGAGGGGGCCGCGCACACATCTCACAGGTGTTCTGTGTTGTGCTTCACAGGCGGTGCCATGTTCAGCTCCAGCGCCAAGATTGTGAAGCCCAATGGCGAGAAGCCAGACGAGTTCGAGTCTGGCATTTCACAGGTGGGTCCATTTGGGGTCCCTGACAGGTGACTCCCTCGCCCCCAAGTGAGAGTTCCTCTCTCCTTGGGCCATAGGATCACAGGATGTAGAGCTTGCATATCAACCCGATTTACAGAAAAAGAAACTCAGAAATAGGGGGGCAAGCGGAGATTTGAATAGGCCCTGTTTCCCAGTACCTAGAACAGTGTTTTTCTAGTACCTGCTGGACTGATTCCAAGTCCAGTGTACTTCCCTCTGTACTACTGACAACTGAGACTCAGAAGAGGGAAAAAAAGTTAGGATCGTAAGATTTGGAATTAGAAGGTAATGTCAAGTTTGCAAGTATTTAAGCTCCTATGTGCGAACCCACTAAGTGGGTTGCTCCACTTAGGGAGTCACAGAGAAAGTCCATGCCCTCAAGGAATTCCAATTTAATGGGGGACACAAGGTACAAATAAATTAGATATATAGATTGGAAATGGTTACAGAGGGGACTACTAGCTTTAAGGGGGGAGTGGGTAAGGCTTGCGGAATGTTTAATTTGAGCTGATATTTGAAGCAAAGGACCTTACAGATACAAAGCTCCTCATTTTACCGGTAAGGAAACTGAGGCCTGTGGGGGGGAGGGGGAGAACTCTTACACAGGTAATAGGTAACTTGGAGTGCTTTAGCCAATCTAGTTCTATCTACAAACCTAGGGTCTGGGCTGGTAGTTATCAGGACACGTGGAGCTAGTTTCTGTGGAGGAGGAGAGGGAAAGGAAAGCTCTGAGGGCTAATACGTTGACCCACATTCTGCTTTTATTTTGTACACAGTTCATGGTAGCTTTTTGGTGTTTTGCAAAGGGAGGGGTAATCCTTATTTTGCATACTCTCCTACCTTGTAGCAAAATATTGAGATTTGTATTTATAATTTCCCAATTTTTTTTCAGGCTCTATTGGAGTTGGAGATGAACTCTGACTTAAAGGCTCAATTAAGAGAGCTGAACATCACAGCAGCTAAGGTAAAGAAACTCTTTAATTTTGGTCTTTGTCTGGGGGTGTGTGGATGATGATGAATATATACTTATAAGTTTGTCCCAAAGAGTAACTTGAGCTGTTTTACCACTAAATCACTTATTAGGGTATAACTTAAGTTTTGTCAGCATTTTTCATGAGATAGAGCCATAGAGCTATATCAGAAAGGATGAATTACATTCAGATTCTAGGAAATGGAGGATTGGTGTTGAAAACCCATGAACTGGCAAGAAAATGTAAAATTCATTTTAATTGTCCGTTTTGGACCAGTGTAAATCTCAAAGATAGCTTGTGGTTAGGTTTTTCTAGGTCTTTTTTGTTTTGGGTTTTTTTTTCTTTTTTTCTTCTTGTTACATGAAAGTGAATTCTACCCAGGTTGGGTGGAATGGTGATAAGGAGCTGGAAAAGGAGAGGGTTTGGGAGCCAATCAAAATGCCAACCCTCCCCTCTTCCAGTTTGTTTTTACCATCAAGAGACTACTACCATCTTCTCAGTCGTCCAGGCTGGAAAACCTAAGGGTCATGCTTGGTTCCTTGGTCTCTCACTCCTATATCCAATCTGTTGCCAAGGCCTGTTGTTTTTTTACCTTTTTACATCTCTCTTATACCACCCCTTCTCTCTTCTGGCATGGCCACTACCCTGGTACAGACCCTCATCACTTTATACTTGGACTACTATAGTAGTCTGCTGGTTGGTCTCCCTGTCACAATTCTTTCCCCATTCAAATCCATCCACATGTCTGACCATGTCAGTTTTCTGCTCAGTTGGCTTCCTGTCACCTTCAGTATCAAATATAAAATTCTATTTGTTTAGAATCCTTTATAACTTGATTCTCCCCTCACCTTTGCAGTCTTCTTACACCCCTTCTCACCAGGTACTCTTCAGTCTGGTGACACTGGCCTCCTTGCTGTTCACCTGGATAAGGCATTTCATTTCCCAACTCCCATGCCTGAATTGCTCTCCCTCTTACCTTTTCTGACTTCCTGCAGGTTCCAGCTAAAACTACCTTCCACATGAAGCCTTTCTTGATCCCTCCTAATTCTTGTGTCTTCCCTCTGTTGATTATTTCAAATTTATCCTGAACATAGTTTGTATATAGTTATTTTGCATGTTATTTCACTTGGTTAGACTGAGGTCCTTGAGAACAGGGATGTCTTTTGCCTTTATATCCCTAGGACTTACTTCATTTCTTGGTACATTATAGGCACTTGCTTAATAAATGTTGAGAAATATTTTGGGAAGAGAAAATCCACAGTATATATAGATGTAGCAATTTTACAACCATATGTAGCTGTAACTGGTAGGATGTTATGTGCATGTCAAGTAATCTCTGACATGGTAGAGACAGTTGGATTCAAAGGTTTTTGGTTGGATCGACCAGATTTTGGAAATTTGTTACATGTTAGTGGCAGAGAAAAGGTAATATGGAAACTTAAGCATGTTGCCATAAAAATAAATGTTAGTGTTAGATATGAGATTAGAAATCATATAGATCATGGGTTCTTAACAGGAGGCTGTGAACTCCAGTGTGGAGGTGGTGAGATTTTATCCTTGTTTGAATAATATATAATAATAATGGTTTCTTTTGTAATTTCTGTGTTCTTTAATGCATTTAAAAGCATAAAAATACATGACATCTGAAATACATAAACATAAAATACATGACATTTAAAAACATGACATCTGAAAATAACTGACATTTCTATAGCACTTTGTGTGCTATAGACACCCTTTCAAGTTAAGTATTGTGGTTGGTATCTCCATTTTACTGGTGTATGGAAACGGGTCAGAATTCAAGTGACTTGCTCATCATTACACAGGTATTTTAAATGGAGATCTGTCCAGACTCCAAGTCCAGCTCTTTCTTTACGTTATGCCAACTCTTATAAAAAGTAAAAATAAAGGCCCACTTATAAAGTTAACTTTCATTCATTCCACAATGGATAAATGGGCAAAAGATAAAACCAGACAGCCCTTGAAAGAAAAAACGATGTTACTATCCTAGGTAGAAAGAGTTCAATTTTGTTAATAATCAGAAATGCATATTAAAACAATTTTGAGATAGAGTGAGTTTTTATTCATTGCTGGTAGAGTTGTAAACTAGTAGAATATATTTGGAAAAGATCTTACATTATGCAATCTAAACCAATAGATCATTTTGGGGGCTATACCCTTAAAATGTTATCAAGAACTGCTCTTCCCTTCCTCTATCCAGTAATAAGTCTATCTCTTCAAAAATTGTCATAGCATTATTTGTTATTTTAAAAATCTGGAAGCCACCTAAATGTCCAGTAAGGGAATGGCTAAATAAATTATGAAGGGAATGATACCATGTAGTTAAGATAGACAAGTGTGAAATACATGAGGAAAGATGGAAAGACCTATGAAATAATGGCAAGTGAAGAAAGAAATTATAAGCTAGAACACTACATGCTTATTGACCATATGTTAGAGTTAAAAGGAATTGATTGTAAATGGACAGAATTCTTTTGGCATACTTGAACAGGTGAAAAAAGTTATTTTTTAGATGAAATTGATTTGTTTGACTGTAAATAGTTGCAAAGGGGGTTTAGTTGGCTGTGTTAATATTTAATACTTTATAAAGGAAATGCATTTTTTCTTTTAGTTCAGGTACTGTAGTTTGCCACCTAGGCAACCTAAGAGTAAGTTTTAATTTAAAAGGTAGCAAATTCATGTGTGGTGAACGGTATTTTACTCTGCAGTGCTGGTTTTTGAATCAAAGGAGTGAGATGATAAATTAGCTGCATGACTGAATTTTTTTCATTCCTAGGAAATTGAAGTTGGTGGTGGCAGAAAAGCTATCATCATTTTTGTTCCAGTTCCTCAGCTAAAATCTTTTCAGAAGATCCAAGTACGACTAGTTCGTGAATTGGAGAAAAAATTCAGTGGCAAACATGTGGTCTTTATTGCTCAGGTAAATACTGTCGTGTCAGATCTTTAAAACTTTTCTAGGGGTGTTGGTTTTGAGGGATAATAATTTTAAAATGGGACCATTTAAGCATGTGGGAGAAGTCATTCTGGATTAGGGATATGTAGGGGAAAGTCATTTACACGTTTGAGTTATCTCTGAAATGTGATTAAATTATCTCAGAATCTTTCAGAAGAGCTTAAGAAACAGAAATAGCATTGATTAAAAATTGCTTTTGTTAGACAAGTTAGAGGAAAAAGTCAAAAGTTTTTGAGGACATTATAGACTAAAGAATTCTGGGGCTATTTGAAAAGCACTGGTCCCTGTTGAAGAAAGTTATTTTGGAAAATGATTAAATGGAAATACGCAACATATTTGAAGCCTTGGTTTTCATTAAAAGATCATAAGTATTGTTGGTTAGTAATGAGGTAACAATGACTAGATTTAAGGTTTAAGGAACAATAAAAGGCTATTTTTAAAAAGAGACAAGACTGAGCAGTGTTGGTCTAGATCCCAGATGAAAATAAAACTGAAAAGAGGTTAAGTGAAAGGATCCTATTTTGTATAGAACACTGCTAGACATATCTAACCCACCAAGAACAGGATAAAAAAACAGTATTAGAGCCCTTGACCTCAAAGAGAATCACATACAAATAAGTAACTGAAGAAAACATTTGTAATTAGCCGTATTTTTTGAACAGTATGTTAGAATTTAGATTGGTGTGATTCAAGTAGAGTCTTGAAGAAGTAGTTTTATTAGACTTGTGATTTGGAGGAAGAATAGAGGCATATTGATTTGAAAATTTTTTTTAGTTCTTGGTATTTACTTGGACAATTTGTTTTGAACCAGCTATTTTCTGGTACTGTTTTTTGTATCTGGTTGGGAAAGATGGTTTGTGTTTTATGTTAATATGAGGGTTTTTTAAAGTGTGAGTTATATCGCCACTGTGAAACTGCAAACCAAAGATACTAAGATGGGGTTGCTCTAGATTTCTATGGGATATTCAAAAATTCATATTTTACGATATTTGAGTTTCTTTACCCTTTGAAACTCAATTATGCATATATATTTATAGTACATGCTTAACAAAAAATTTAGGGATGATGGTAAGCTTTTTGCCAATTTTCACAGTAGATTTTGTTTCTGAAATAATGAAGCACTTAAAATCTTTTACAGAGGAGAATTCTTCCTAAGCCAACAAGAAAAAGCCGAACAAAAAATAAGCAAAAGCGTCCCAGGAGGTGAGTATACCCTATTAGCTGATTAGGAGTCATAAAACTACAATTAACAGGGCAGAAAGGTTAATTTAGCAGAGCCAAATTTATAGGCTTTGGAAAGGATATTCAGGATATTTTACCCTGGACCATTTTAAGTAATTTATCTGGTTTAAGTACTGAGTATGTTCACTTTCCACCTCTCTTCCAGAAATTTACCTTGAGTAGAGCACAGTCTATAGTGATATTTATCTATTTAAGGAAATTTCATTTTAGAGTGAGCTACATTCATACCAAGACAGTATTTAAGAGTCCATTCCATAACTAGATTTCACTTGCTTAAAAATGCTTGTGATCAATTATAAAGGCTTTTAAAATGTTCAGGTAGTAATAGGCTGAATGATTCTTTCTTGAGGTGCTGTATGGAGATGATACCTGAAGTCTGGAGACCTAGATTTGAATCTCAATTGATATTAATTTGCTGATGCTGGGAAAATCAGATTCTTCTTAAAAAGGATACTATTTTCCATGTTACTTACTGGCTTGTCAGGAAAATAGTTTGTAACCCATGAAATGCTATAGAAATCTGAGTTATCCTATTGTTTTTGTATTTAATATTTATGCTGTTCTCTTTTTCTGTCTTATTGGCCAACTTAAACTAAAAACAGCATCCAAAATGTAGGATGAATGAGTCTGGTAATTCCTTATGGGATTCCAACATTGACAAGATGAAACTTAACTTACATTTAAATACCAAAAAACATGCATGATTTTTTATATAGTAATGATGGAACCTGGTATGGTTGGGGAAATAGGCGCCATTTAAATAATAGAGGCAACTTTAAGATAACCTAGCTTGTTGTTATTAACTCCTTTATTTTAATTTTTAAAAAAAGGCAATTTTGGGGCCCAGGTAAACTTGCTAGTTAATAGCTAACATTTATTGTAGCACTTTCGCAAAGACCTTTACATATAATAAATCCTTATAGCTAGACCTATGAGGTAGTCGTTATGGGTTTTTCATTTTGCCTATGAGGAAGCAGGTTCCAGGACGTTAAGGGGCTTGTCATTTGTCTTATTGGGTCAAAGTTAGGATTTGCCTCCAGTTGTTTCCTGACTCCAAGTCCAGTACTCTTTCCACTGCCCAATGGTGCTACATTCAGTACCTTGGGAGGGAAGAGTGAGGTTCACGCAGCTGGAAGGAGTATGGAAGGGGCTATGGGGAAAGAGCAAGGGAGTCAGTGAGAAAAGGTTTCTGAGTAAGGGCTCAAGTCAGTTTATGGTATAAATTTGTAATTGACGTAGTAAAACCTGGTTTTGTGTGTTTTTTTTTACACTCCAATAATAATTGGCAGTGCAGGAACAAAAGTAGATGGTGGATGAGCTACATTTGGAAACTGGCTTAGAAAGTTTGTGAAAGGTTAAAAGGTTCAAGGTATTCTAAGATGAGGTGCCAGAAAGCATCTTTAGGGTCACTTTAAATATAAAGAAGTAAGGTATTACAGGTCATAGGTTTGGAGCTGGAAGAGAACTTGGACATGAGGAAGGGTAAGTGACTTAACCTAGTGACACCTGATTTTACACTAGTACTATTTCCCTTGTTCCACACTGCACACTGTTTTAAAGTGAGATTGTGTCTTGGTGGGAAAAGTCACTGCAAAAGGCAGCTAGGTGGTGAAGTGGATAGAGCTCCAGCCTTGAAGTCAGGAGGACCTGAGTTCAAATTTAACCTCAGACACTTAACACTTACTAGTTATGTGACCCTGGGCAAGTCACTTAACCCTGACTGCCTCACCAGAAAACGTGGGGAAAATCATCACTGAGGAGAGGTCAGAACTAAAATTACTGAGGTTAACTGCTCTGTAGCAGATATGCTCTAGAAAAACCAAATGCATTAAGGTCTGCTGTGGTCTGGCAAAGTTTCTGAACTAACCTGCCTTGACCTGACTCAGAATTTCATAGTAGGACCTTTCATTATTGACCCTTAAGAAATATGGATGGAAAGGAGTACTTAATTTACTCTTCCAAAAAGACATTTTAGCAAGGTAGGGGACATCTCGTTCTAGCATTCTATCCATCTTATCAGGTTGGAAGTTACAAGATTTGCTTTCTCTCCCCCCCCCCCAAATGAACTTTTCCTATAAGAACTGTACCATTCAGTACTTTTCTTTTGAATTAGTTGTGTAAGAAACCTAAAATATCTTAATGCTGTTTGGTAATGACTGGTTCCTTTGAGTGTTATTTTGCAGTAATTGGATCAATCAACAAGCACTTAAGTATTTAATATATCCTGTGGCTGTGGTAGGCACTGAGGATGGAAAGACAAAAGTAGAACAGTCCCTTCCCTCAGGAAACTTAACTTCCACCTGGGGAAACCAATATGTAGACATCAATAAAAAATTTTATACGAAGTAAACGCAAGATAATTTGACCAGAAGAGAAACCGCTAAGAGGTGAGGAAGTATATTGTAAGTGGTGACACTTAGATAAGTTTTGAAGGAAGCTTGGGTTTCTGAGGAGTGGAAATAAAGAGAAGGAACACATTTCAGGTTTGGGAGACAGCCTATGCAAAGTCAAGATGCCCAGAGATGGGATGTGTATAAGAAAGCACAATTTGGCTAGAACGCGAAGTGATTTGAAGGAGGGGAGTACTGTATAAGTAATAAGCCTGGAAAAGAAAATAGGAGTTTGTTTCTAAAAGCAATAGGGAGCCACTGGAGTTTTTTAAATGCTGGAGTGACAAGACTTCAGCAGCTGATTTGGATGTGTGCAGTGAGGAATCAAAGGCAAGATGGTGGTGGTATTGACAGAAATAGGGCAGATGAGTTCTGCTTTAGAGTGTTGAATTTTAAGATGCTCACTGGACATTTGGAAATGTACACTGGGCAGTTGTCACAAGGATGGAGACTACAATGTGTGTCTTTACACGGAAAGTGGGATATGTGTATATGAAGAGAGATCTCTATTAGAAAAATGTTATTTGCCTAAGTCATTGAACCCAGTTCATTCTAGTGCAGATTAAATAAGTAATGGGTAAATTCATGGTACACATTCCTGTTAACTTTGAGGTATGCAAAAATACATGGCTGGATAGTAGAAAGTTTAAGTAACATTTGGTCTTTGATCTAACTTAATTTGAAATGAGTTCCAAGTGGTGATGAAAGTATTAAAAAGGTTAATTCTGATAATGGTATGTAACATGGGTTAGACCCTCAGGGTTAGAAGACTAGTGAGAAAATTTTGTAAGAAGTTGTAAAAAAGACCCTATCTAAAGGTTAACTATTAACTAGTTAATAGTTTAATTGAAATGAAATGCTTATTTTTTTCTAGTCTAGAGGTGAAGCAATTTCAAAGACCTAACTTTTCTGAAATTTTTCAAATGTTTCTAAAAGCACATGTTCTTTGCTCAGCACTGGGAGAACATTAAGCTGTAAGCATCTTTGTACAATTTATGTTTTGTGCCATCCACATTTAACTTCTTCACAGTGCCAGGGCCTTTGAAACATGATTACAGGTTAAACTAGTGTATTTTTTTGTGTATGTGGTGGTTTGAAATTAGAAGTCATCATTATCACTAGTAGTATTCGTCATCTAGGAGTATATAGTTTGAAATGTTGATTGAGAAGGGCTAGCATACACATAAGCCTATGCATACTATAGAGATCATATCAGGCAGAGGAAATGGAATTAAAGTAAGTAATTGAAAGGCATGTGGTATATAGGTTTTGTATTAGGCACTGAGTAGTCTTCTCTTGCTCTTTTTTTTTTTTTTTTTTTTTTTTTGGTGAGGAGATTGGGGTTAAGTGACTTGCCCAGGGTCACACAGCTAGTAAGTGTCTGAGGCCTGATTTGAACTCAGGTCCTCCTGACTCCAAGGCTGGCGCTATATCCACTGTGCCACCTAGCAGTGGATAGTAGTTTTGACAAGTAAGTTGGGACCTTATTAGGGAACACTAAATAATAGACTGAGGAGATGGGACTTAACTTGTAGGTAATGGGTAACTGTTGAAAGTGTTTAAGCTAGGGAGTAATATGCTCTTTAGGAAGAGTAGTGGAAGACAGCAAAATGGGAAAGAGATACTAGAGGATAGAAGAAGATATTTGAACTGTAAGGCAATAAGAGTCTGAGTTAGGTTGATAGTCAAAGAAAAGAGAACATGATCTTGTGGGAATGAGTGGGAGGAATAAATGTAGCAAAGATGTTTGGAGATAAGTTAATGTGATAATAGGTTTTTAAGTTCGTGTGCCTGGGATCATAGATATAAAACTGGAAGGGATCTTTTGAAATCATCTAGTCCAAGCACTTAATTGTAATAGGTGAGGAAACTAAGACCCAGAGAGGTTTTTGTTACTTGTCCAAAGTCATACAGCTAGTAATCAAACCAGTTCTTTAATTTCTCATCCAGTGTTCTCGCCACTACACAATTCAGTATGACTTTTATTAGGAGCTGAGGTAGTGGTACTTCCTTTCTTTCTTACATTTCTAAGTTGCTACTGTACATCTGGGAGTTGTGTAGGGAAGGATTGGATCATTTACCTGCTGTGATATTTGAGAAACAGGAATCTAGTGGCATTGTATAGAATCAGGAACTACAGTTAAAATATGAGTTGTCAGCTGCCATTTGCAGTATCGATTTTAGGAAACAAAAAAGGGAGGCAGTGTAGAACTGTAAAGAGGACTGGGTTTGGAATCAGAGGACTTGGTTCAAATCCTGCCCCCCATCCATGTGACTTTGGGCAAGTCACTAAACTTCAATGGGTTTCAGTTTTTCTGTAAAATAAGGATCTTGAACTAATTGGTCTATTTATAACTCTAAGTTTATGATCCTAAGTTAAGTAGTATGAGGTTTTACTTTCAGAGTCACGTCCAAGTGAATGGAGTAGGAGGCCTAATTTACATCCATTTTATTGATTTGCATTTGCCTATGTAAGAGTGCTACATAGCATTTTCAGACAATTGTCAAATAAAACATTAGATACTGGTGTTTGTTTCTTTCCTCTTAAATACCTTATCTGCTGTAAGAGGGAAGTGAAAATTTAGTTGTATTCTTTGGAAGCCTGGAAAAATCCATCACTAGTTCAATGTCCCCTTAGATGGAATACAGTTTTATTGTTTATTGGTATGGTATGATTTTCATCAGTTAAGTTTTATAATCTATAGTTTTCTGTTTAAATGTCAGTGGGTTTTGTTAGACTGTATGTTCTGAAAAAGTTAACGGAGTATGAAATACTTGAACATGCCAAAGAAGTTTTATAGGGTATTAAATGGGAAAGCCTCATATTCACTAGCATGCGTGATGATTCTATAAAACATATGGAGGAAACTGTCTTTATCAAATGTACTTTATACAATTAAATCTTATGGACTCATGGGTAAAGGTATTTTTCATACAATTTAACTGCCTTGAGAATAAGACTTAAAATCATGCTATGACAAATGGAGATGTAAAATACATGCTTCATGCACAAATAGTATACATTTGTTATAATTTATGAAGATAGTATGTTGCAATGATTTAATCTGACTAAAAAAGTTGAGCCTGTCTCGTTGGGGTTTGTAGTACTTGAGTTACATATAACTCAATCCACTAATACAAATCACAGCTCCTTTAATTGTTGCAGTCAAAAAATCACTTTGGTCATCCTGGTGGTGAATCTCTCTAGATTTAGTTAGAGTGTCTGTCTTTGGATGCATGCTTAAAGTATTTCCAGTTTAGTTTGCTAAAGCTTCTGTTTCACTTGTCCATCCAAGTATATAGTGTACTTATACCTTAATATTACTTTCTCTACTGTGAAATTATTTTCCTGCTATTGATTGCTCCATTGAAAAAAGTGGTTCATCATTTAACAATTTGTTTATAGCACATAAAACAGTGTATAGATGTCAGTTCACCAAAAAGCATAACAAGGTCAATTGATTTTATAACTGTACTGTCTTTTAGCCGTACTCTGACTGCTGTGCATGATGCAATCCTTGAAGACCTTGTCTTTCCAAGTGAAATTGTTGGCAAGAGAATCCGTGTAAAACTAGATGGCAGCAGACTCATAAAGGTCCATTTGGATAAAGCACAGCAGAACAATGTGGAGCACAAGGTAATCAATAATAGATCAACAATATTTGTTAGGGTTAGTGTGACTTGATAATCCCTCTTTTAAGATAGCCTCATGTGTCCTTGGGCGTGAACTTTTTATACTGCAAGCCAAACTGCAGACTGGTTCAGCTGACCTTGAATTGATTATTTGATTTCTCTGAATGAAAAATTGCCTTATTTTGTAGTCGAGCTTTCATTTGTTGTGGGCACAGGTTTAAAATGATATTTTTTACCTCTTTTGTTTCTCCACCACAGTGGTGGGTTGCTCTTTGAAAGGGAGCACTTCAAGGAAGAGATTATTTTCATTGAAATGATTAATTTGAAACTGAACCCTTGTGCACTCTACTTGTCATTCACAGATTTTAAGGACACAATTTTTTTTTTTTAAGATGAAATGTTGGCTTTCTGAAAGTAAAAGTCTTGTTTTGGAAGTTTTTTTATACACAGTGGTAAATCCCTGAGAAGTGAAAACACATTCATTGTGTGATGGCAGATGTCATCAGTGAGTGCCTTGTCCAGTTTGACAAGTGAAAGAATTAGGTGGAAGTGTTTTAAATTTGAGTTGCATATTACACAAGAGACTTTTTGAAATTCTCCAGTTTCAAAACCCACAGAGTTGACTGTCATGGTTATGTCCATGTGTTATAGGAGGAGCCTATATAGTATTATGATGGGGTATGGGGTCTATCATGACAAGTTTGCCTTCAGTTATACTCTTCAGAGAATTGTTTTCTATATTTCTCTAACTCATGCACAACTCATTTTTATAAAAGCATTCTTTGTCAAACTGTTGAAACATGTCATTTTTTTCGTTACAGGTAGAAACGTTTTCTGGCGTTTATAAGAAGCTGACAGGCAAAGATGTTAATTTTGAATTCCCAGAGTTCCAGCTGTAAATGCAGAGATGATTAAATAAAGTCCATTGTTCATAACCTTGTCTGAATTCACAATTGTTTCTCCAAAATTACACAAGCAGCAGCACAGTTTATTTATATTAATAATCTCACATAGGTCATGAGACTGCATTCAAATTGCAGAACGTAGTAATGATTGAAATTAAGTGTGATTTTCTAAGTGAGAATTTTAAGCAGAAAGGTTATCTCAGGTCAAGTACCTTGAAGTACTTGTGCAGGAAAATTGGCGCTGTTTCTCAGAGCATTGGTATCTTTGTTGGCATCAGGAGAATATAAATTAAGGATTCCAGGGGCACTTGAAGCTAAGTTGCACGTTTATGTAGTTGTCTGCATTATGATACATGAGTGACATGTAATTTGCAGTGTATCTTAATTTAGTAGTGTTGTTTAGTATCTTCAGATTAAAGGGCTACTAAGTAAACCATTTGGTTTTTTGACATAGCTAAAATCTATGCCATTTTGGATAGACAGGTCTCTCAGTAGCAATCAGTCTTGTGGGAAAAGGGGACAAGTTTTAGAATAAAGTGTATCCTGAAACATCTTTTTATTGGTGAGGCAATTGGGGTTAAGTGACTTGCCCAGGGTCACACAGCTAGTAAGTGTTATGTGTCTGAGGCCGAATTTGAACTCAGGTTCCCTTGAATCCAGGGCAGGTGCTCTATCCACCTAGCTGCCCCTTGAAACATAAGTGATCATTTGAAGAAACTAGAGGTGGCATTGTTTGTCATGGTTTTAAATTTTTCTTTTTATTTGTCACTAAGAGCTTTTGTCTTTATACCACCTTCCCTAGAGGAGAGAGGGAAGTTTGTTTCATTACTAATACTCTGAACCAAGGTTACAGTTGCTTTTAAACCAATTCTGACAGTCTTAGTCTTTTCAGGTCTGTTGTGCTGAGAAGGCAGAATGTCACAGCATTTTAGTGCCTGTGTACCTTGGGCAAGTAACAACTCCTCAGTTCACTTTAAAATGAAAGGGTTAGACTAGATGACCTCAAACAAAAGTCCCTTCTACAGCTAGACAAAGCTAGGATCCTGTGGTTTTATGTATTGCTCTTTCTCAACTCTATCAGTTTGAATTGGTCTTCATATTTCTCTGAATTACTCAAAATTTTTCTTTTTCATTTTAGTAGTTTAGTACATTTGATATGTTCTATCCCTCTTGAATTTTTATGAGTTCTGTAAATAAGTAGAAGTAGAACTTCATTTTTATTAACATCTTGATTCTTAGGGAGATTAAAGGGTGAGTGGCAGTTCCAGGGAACTCGGTTCAGTCTAGGGGTGTTTTTATGTATATATACCATATGCCTTGAAAATAATAAATAACATTTGTATGTCTGTTTGAATATGCATTACAAACTAGAAATTCGTAGAATCACTTAGAGTTGTTAAGTGTCAAGATGAGAGGGTGTAAACCTAGTGGTTTAGTAGTGAGAGTTAGGATTTGATCCCAGGTCCTGTAACTCAATCCAGCATAGCTGGATTGTGTAGCTTGATTATATTTCTAGATGAATTTTGGCCACTTTAAAAAAGGGGATTGTAAGATAATCTGAGACAAGTAGCCATTTTTATAAGTATTTAGCAATGGTCTAGGTGACTACAACGCAGCTAAGTTTGATAAACATATCACCAAGTTTCCCAAATTACCAACCATGAGTACCTTCCATATACCTTTTTATTCGGCAAGTTAAGATAGCCTCATTTTAAGTTTGATACCTTATTTTTGTCACTTCCAAACGTTCCCAGAAAACAATCCTTTGTGACAAAATAGGAAAAAAGTTGACTAGCCACATTGTCTTGATAATAAGCAATATTCGATATTTATAGCTACCCTCCAGATCCCCCAAAAGAGGTTCATTTTTTTCCTTTCCCCAGAGCCAACATTAGGTTTTTGAAAACATTTACAGTGTCGAATATGCATACCAAGAAAATGATATAAAGGATGTCTTAAAAAGTCTGCAATTTTTAAGCGTTAAAACTTTTTTGGAATACCTTGTATACAATGAATAGTGATGTAAATGGTCAGAACAACTTTCTAAGGCTTTGTTCTTTCAATAAGGACTTCTACTCTAGACAAGTTCACCCCAAGAATATGTGATCAACCCTAGAACCTGTCTTCTAAGTTTGTGTAGACAACCAGATTGAGGTGCCAGTTTGAGTGGGTGGTTTTTTCCCTTACAGTGAATCAGGCCTCTGCCCGAGAGGGTTTTTTACAAAGGTAATTGTTTTTAATTTTAAGTACTTGATGTGGTGTGGAAAGAATTTGGACTTGGGAGAGTGTAAGGGAGAAAATGAGATCAAGATGAATACTATACTAAAAAAAGTGAAAGCCATTTTATTATACCACTTCTGTTAATTCACTGCTACTTTTGAGAAAGAATATTTCATTATTTTCTAATTTTTTATTTTTTATTATGAACTTAAACATCAAAAAAGAACATTTCAAGACAGCAGAACATGAAAAAGGATTCAATATGGTACCTTTACAAAATAGTAAATACTTTATATGCTAGGCGTTGTACTAAGTGCTGACTTTATAAATGCAAGAGAATGTGGGGTCTCTACTTTGAAGGAGCTTATGTACTAGTTGGGGGATGACTACACATAAAGGGGAGAGCCAGGCTGAGGGGATGTGGTAAGGCTGCTGAGAAGGTGTAGTTGTGGTGAAAATGAGTTGAGCTGACAAGAAACTGATGGTGGCTGAGGCTGATCAAGATACGGTGATGCTAAGCAGGGACTCACCATTAAGGAGAGCGTATATAAATGTATTTATATATATATAGGCATACATATGTTTATAAGAGCAACTAGGTGGCACAATGGGTAGAGTGCCAGGCCTAGAGTCAAGAAGACTCAATTTGCTGAGTTCAAATCTGGCCTCAGATGTTAGCTGTGTGACTGTGGGCAAGTCACTTAACCCTGTTTGCTTCAGTTTCTTCAATGAGGTGAAGAAAACTGCCAAACTACTCCAGTATCTTGGCCAACAAAACACCTAAAAGAGGTCACTAAGAGTTAGACACAACTGAGAAAACATCAAAAGTCAGTGCATTTTAAAGGCTTGATAAATGCATGTTTCCTTCTTGTGTGTTGGTGTGCTCCTTTGTTTCACCTTGACTCTTCCACTCATATTGTCCTTCTGTTCCTCTAACATTACTTCTTTGCACCTGGTGTCTACCCTATCTAGAATGTTCTCCATCTTCATTAAAATCCTGTTTTCTTCAAAGATTCTGCTCAAGGATCACCTACATGAAGTCCTTTGTTATCTCTCCTAGCTAATGGGTACATACAAGCATGCTTAGGGATTTTGAAGGTTCAGTTCCAGACCACTGCAATAAAGTGAATCACGAATTTTCTGTTTTCCCAATGCATACAGAAGTTATGTTTACCTTGTACTGTAGTCTATTAAGTGAGTAATAGTATTATGTCTAAAAAACCCCACATATACCTTAACTAAAAATACTTTATTGCTAAAAAATGGTGACCATCATCTGAGCCTTCAGTGAGTCCTAATCTTTTTGCTGGTGGAGGGTCCTTCCTAGCAGTGGATGGCTGCTGACTAATTAGGGTGGTGGTTGCTGAAGGTTGGGGTGGCTCTTGGAATTTCTTATAAGACAATGAAGTTTGCTGCATTGATTGACTCTTCCTTTCATGAAAGATTTCTCTGTAACATGTGATGCTGTTTGATAGCATTTTACTTAGAGTAGAACTTTCAAAATTGGAGTCAATCATCTCAAACCTTGCTGCTGCTTTATCAACTCACTTTATGTAACATTCTTCAATATTGTGTCTCAGGGAGTAGGCCAGAGGAGAGGGAGAAAGATAAGGAATGACTGGTTCATGAAGCAATCGGAACACAGCATTTATCAGTTAAGTTCCCTGTCTCATCTGGGCGATGTTTGTGGCACCCTAAAACAATTACAATAGTAACATCAAAGATCACTGACCACAGATCACTGTAACAGATATAATAATGAAAAAGTTTGAAATAGTTGTGAAAATTGCCAAAATGTGACAGAGTTATGATGTGAGCACACGCTATGGAAAAAATAGCAGAGTTGCCACAAACTTTCAGTTTGTAAACAAAACAAAGCCAAAAAACCCAATTATCTGTAAAGTGCAATGAAATGAGGTATATAGATACATAAATGATAGATAGGTAGATGCTAGATAGAGAAATAGAACACTGGGAATTAAAAGAAAGTACTCTCTGTCCTCAAGGACCTTATTCTAATGGGGGAAGACTACATATAAAAGGGAACTGGAAAGGGAGAGGTTGGGAGGAGGGGAGGCTGGGAGGAAGAAAATAGAAACATAGTTCAAGGAGACATGGTCTGATTTGGGTTTGAAGGGAGAATGGTTGACATGCGTACTTCCTTAAATGGAGGTTCCTGGGACAAATTCACCAACTGGAGGAGAGGGGGCTGTTGATGTTGGGACATTTCCAACCTGAAAAGGCCAATGGGTCGGATGTGGATTAGTCCTAGGAGTCAGTCGTAGGCTAAGCTAGTTTTGATGTGGGCATGGTTGGCATGGATACTTCCTGCTAGTGCTTTCCCTGACCCCCATTTACCTTGCATCTATTTTAAATTTTAAAGTTTAATTTAATTTTTTCAATTAACAGACATCTATTTTCTCTCTTCTCCCACTGGGGGAGAAAAGAAAAACTAAACCTTTGAAAAGAATGTGCATATTCAAACAAAACAAATTCCTGCATTAGTTATGTCAAAAAAAAAATGCATGTCTTGTTCTGCACCCAGTCTTCACAACATGAGGAGCCATCTGTAGGGGGCTTGAGTGAAGAAGCAAAGTATGAAAAACAACAACAAAAGAGTCGAAATAAATGCAGTACTTTGAAAAGATGTTAGGAAATGTCTACACCAGATAAGAATGGATCCCTGTGTCTGGCCTTTGATACAGCAATAAGCAGTATTGACATGCCTTGGTCCCCAACGTGCAAGAACAAATGTCAATCTGTAGGGAAGTGGTTTTCCCCCACCCCTTATTGCTTCTTTTTCCTTGTAAAAATAGCTTAATCCATTCTAATTCTCATAGTCACCTAAAATTTGGTTTTAATAGACCTGATGAAGCATCACAAAGCTTGGTAGTTACTAAATACTACTCCACCATTTCAGCACCTTGCATAGTTAAAATGCATGCAATTAGACATTTAAAATAAAAATCAGACTATTGACATTTATTGAAATTTGTAACTGGTATAACACAGCCTCAGTACAATTCAAGTAGAGACATTTCAATTACCAGAGATGTGCCTGGTTACTAAAAAGTGGATTAATACGACATGAATTCTTTTTTTAAAATGCTTTTAGCTTAGATGAATTGTTCTCACTGTAATCAATAATGGCATACAACAATGGGTGAGTGATTATAATGAAGTTTAGTCTGAATGCTTCTTTGGCAATTACGTTTTTACTCAAAATTCTATATGGGTAAAATCAAGTTCATGCTCTGTAATAATATATTTAAATGAGGCTGTCATTTCACTCAGTATACTGTTTATTGCCGGCACCTAAAAATTGCCTAACCATCCCTTTGAAAATGGAACCAATCACGACTTATTCAAGTTTTAATCATTATTTGACAGAACACAGCATGCTTCATAAACAAGGTAATCATTCTGTTAATTTGCTTCACAATCATGTCCTTGTTTGGGGTTGTGTGAACTTGAGGTACCTGAGAAGTCCAAATGAGGGATTTAAGAGGTAATACTGCTTTGTGGGCTTTTACTGTCTGCTAAATGTCTTATTCTTTAAAAAGTTAAAAGGTCTGTATGCAAGTACAGTAGTTGCATACTCACTTATCATGATGAGATTAAACATCAGTAAGGTCTCAGTTGAATATAAGTAACCTGCTATATCCTTGTTTCCAATATCTCTTCTCTCGACCTGTCTTCCATACGGCTACCCAAAAAATCTTACAACACAGATCTGACCTTGCCACTCCCTTATTTAAGACGTTTCAGAGGTTCCCTATTGCCTATAGGATAAACTATAAACTTCTCAACTTGATATTTAGAGCCATTCACAGTTCATTGTTCTTTTGCAGTGCTTGCCCTAGATATATGTATTAATAATTTAATTAAATGGATTGTTCTTCATGTCATAATCTGGACAACAGGCATCCTTCATTCATTTGGCTTGTATGGGTGGTTATATAGATCTCTTCTGAGTGGCCATGGATCTCCTTGAGAAATTCTTTTGGAATTCTAGGGCTGGGTAGAAGTGGGACTACCTCATCAGCAAATGAGAGTCTCCATCCTCTATAGGGAATCCTTCCATTTGGACTATTATAGGGCATTCTCCATGACAGTAGCAAATACTTTGGCTGAGCTTATCTCTCCTATATATTATGTTTCACTACTAATTAGAAGATTATTGACACAATTTTCTTGTGGTTGTGTTGTAGTCTAGGGGTGTTAGGAACCCCAAAATGCAAGGGCACAGGGTGGGGGTCTGCCCCGAAGAAATTCAACCACTCAAGCCTTCTTTCAGTCCAAATAGTGAGTTTATTAAGACACTGGTTGGGTGGGCAAGATTCCTAGTGAGTCTGGGGTTTTTGTGCTGCCAATACAAGTGGACCAGATTCTAAGAATCTGCACATTTGATGAGGATGGGACTGATATTTTTATACAGAAAAAGACTGTGAGAAAATCTGGATGGGATCAAGGAGTGGCAAGAACCTTGGGGCAGAATCAGGTACAGACAAGGGAAGGCCACGATGAAAGGGCAGTTAAAAGGATTATATTGGAATGGGCTGGATGTCTCAAGGAAACAGCATTGGTTGCTGAAATTTGTGGGAAAGTTCAGGGCCTTTTAGGGGACCATCAGTACCCCATCAGTTGTTTCTATGAAGAAATTTTATATGATACTAACATATCAATTAAATAACTTGTTAGAAGGTAGTCTTTAAGGTGTTAACTTAAAGATATCTTCCTCTAATGCTTTTTAAGTTTTTAATTGACATTTTTTGTTTTTACTTCACCAACTTTTCCCAATATATCCTCCCCCTCCTGGAGAGTCTAATTACAAAAAACAAAAAAGAAAGAAAACAATTCAGCAAAACTAACCAATACAATGAAAAAAAGTCTGACATCATATAGAGTGTTCCACACCCATAGTCCCCTGTCTCTTCAAAGATAAGACTGGTGCCTTCTATCTTTTCTTTGGGACCATTTGGTCATTATAATTGGAAAGGATTTTATTTCTATTGTTTTTTTGTTGTTCTTAGTAATAATAACTAACACTTATAATGCTTACTATGTGCCAGGCACTGTGCTAAGCGCTTTACAATGATTATCTCATTTGAGCCTCACAACAACCCTGTGAGGTAGGTGTATTTATTATTCCTTCCACTGACATTGTTGTGGACATCATGCATGTTGTTTTCCTGGTTATGCTTACTTTACTTTGCTTCAGTTCATTCTAACGCTTTTTCTTTTTTTTTTTTTAGTCATCATGGTACTGATTTTGTTTAGGTAACAAAGGGTGGTGGGGACATATTGCAGCGTTATAAAATTTTGGATTGATTTGGGATCTGAAAAAGGGGCACATCCAGTAGAATTGTGTTAAAGAAAGGGGACTAAATCCCTTGTCAGTGTCTTTAATTTTATGCAAGAAGCACTAGACCTGGAAACAGAAGATGGATTTGAGTCCTGGTTTTTAGCTGTGTCCCCTTAGGTAAGTCACTTCAGCTCTCTGAGCCTCAGTTTCCCCATATACAAAGAGGAAATAATGAATTTATTGCCCACCTACGGCAAGGAAAGGTTTTTATTACCCTTAAAGTGTTAAGTAAATGTGTAAATTGTTATTCTTATTATTGTTGCTCATCCTTTATTGAGAAAGTACTTTAAAAGATGACAATCATCTTACCTGGTGAGAGTAAGGCAAGAAGTAGATGGTTATTTCTCTACAAGCAGAGTGTCAAAGAGTTACATGCATATGGCTGTGAATGTGAAAATTCCCATAGAGTGACAAACTCAGTGTGTGAATCTGGCTCTTGGTACCCAAGTTTCTTGTCTATCTCTGTTAAAAGTAAATAATAGCTGGGATATATTCCAGGTTTTAGCCTAACCTCACTGGAAGAGGCCAGAATGTTAAATTGAGCACATCAGGGGTCATGAGGGAAAAGGCTATTCCAAATATTAACTGTGACAATGCCACTGATGTTTTCAGGCATTGGATCTTCGGAAGTAAAGAGAAAAGGAAAGACAAAGATGAACGTATCTGTACTTTTTCATTTGCTGACTGTGGGTTGGTAACTTTTCCATATTATTTACAAGGATGGCCCAAACATATCTCCTAAGCTAACATAGAGTCTCCCAAGCTTATACAACACTATGCAATATACAATTTCTTATAAATGTACCTCTGTTTTTACAGCTAAAGATTGCTCTTGGGTTAAAGAAGCACTTTGTGGGTTAAGTCCTTAGGACAAACAAGACCAGATAGGAAAAAGTCCATGCCACTGAAGAGATAGGAACAGAAGTAACAGGCAAAAGCAACAGGAAGAGACAAATTAGTTCAACCCCTTCATCTTGCCCAAGGTCACACAGGTACAAAGTGACAGAATCAGGAATAGAATCCTTATTCTCTGATTCCAAATCAAGTGTTTGTTCCATGACACCATCTTGCCTTCTTAAAACCAAGGTTAGATGGAGTTTCTCCTTTTGGGAGCTCCCTAGTTATCCAGAGTGGTATAAAAAGATGACAACATTATATCCTAGGTAGGGTCTACAGGACCTGGCCTCAACCTTAGGTATAGGCAATTTTTGAGATCTGATTTGTGGAGAATGGAAATATTTCCCTTCCACAAAGTATTTCTTTTCTCAACAAAAGGGTACCTAGATTGCTGAGTTCCCACCACTAGCTTGACTTTTGGGGGATGCTTTTTGGGAGGGAAATGTCACATTGTAATTAGTCAAAGGCACTCTGTGACCTAGAGAGGCATAACTCATCATCTGGTGAACACCTAAAAGAAGATTTGTTTAATTAATCCATTATCCCCCACTGTCATCCTGGGAGAATTAAGAATAGGATCATCATTCTTCCAGTAACCCAGGCTTGAAATTGGAGTTATCTTAGTTTCTCTCTGCTCCCTGCCTCCTGCAAACCCAGTCAGTCACCAACTCCTTATGATTCTTTCTCCAGAATCTCACATTGATCTCTTGCATTCAGCACTGCTATTATGATAGGGGACATATTTCTTTCACCCTCATGGATAAATGTAGAAATCTTACCTGTCTACATTCTACAATGTATCATCTTGCTTTGCAAATTTTAAAGTGCTATATAAATGCTAATTATTATTTTGTTATTATTACCTCCCCCATTCTATGTGACTTGTATGTAGTATATGCTTAATGTGTGACATTAAGTACCTACTATGTGAGGAACAGCGAGAATGCCAGTTTGGCTTGACAGTCGAGTGCCTGGAGGGGAGTGATGTGAAATGAGGCAGGAAAAGTAGGAAGGTTCCAGGTTATAAAAAGCTTTAAATGGCAAATAGAGAATTTATATTTTGGTACTTGAGGTGTCATCCTCACTTTCTTTTGCTCACTCCCTTCCCATATCCAATCAGTTTTTACTGTTGTCACACCTCTTCTATACTTCCCTTTTTTCTCCTCTGACACTGCTCCAACCCTGGTGTCGGCTCTCATCTCTTCACGTCTGGATTATTGTAATAGCTTGCTGGTTGATCTCTCTGCTTTAAGTCTCTCCCAACTCCAATCTGCCCACCACTGGTGATTTTCCTACAACACAAGCCTGACTATGTCACCCTTCACCACCCCCACTAACCTCCTATTCAACAAACTCCAGTGGCTACCTATTTCCATCAGGATCAAGAATAAAAACCTTGGTTTGACTTTTAAAGCCCTTTATAACTTGGCACCTTCCAACCATTCCAGGCTTTGTACACCTACCTCCTCTAAAATGTACTCTGCAAATCCAGTGACACTGGCCTGCTTTGCTTTTCCTGGTCCAGGACACTCCATCACCTGAAGCTAAATGTTTTCACTGGTTTCCCCCTCTGCCTGGAATCCCCTCCTTCCTTGTCATTGTCTCTTAGCTTTTCTGGCTTCCTTCAAGTCCCAGCTAATATTCCACCTTCTATAAGAAGTCTTTCCCAGCCCTGCCTTCTTTTAAAGGCCATCTCCAATTGATCTTTCCTCTATCATGTTTGTACATGATTCTTTGCATGTTGTCTCACTCAGACTCAGAGCCCCTTGAGAGCTGAGACAGTTTTAGCCTTTCTTTGAATCTTCAGCACAGTGCCTGGCACAGAGTAGATGCTTAATAAATGTTACTTGTCTGACTGATCTTAGAAATCACATTGTTGAATAGAATTGATTGCTGAATAACTTCATATCTGAATTATAATCTCTTATATGGATTCCCTACCCTTAATTAGTCTTGTGACTTTTAGCAAGACCCCCACCCTGAAACTCAGTTTTCTCATGTGTAAGATGAAAGGGGTGGTCTATATACTCGATGACCTCTGAGATCCCTTCCTGAAATAAAATCCTGTGATTTTAGTCTCTTACACCCCAGGTCTCTGGGTTCCCAATTCAGAAGCACTATGGAGTAGTAGAAAGAACACTGGATTTCTGGAGTCCAAAGACCTGAGTCAGCTTGCTGCTCCACCACTGACCAGTGGGAAGTCCTGGGTAGCAATAGGTTGATAGCAGGATACCTGATGTAGGGTTTGAGAAGCCTCAAAGACAAACTTCACGTATCCTGGGACCCCACCCCCTACCAACTCTGTCTCATGCAGGGATTCTTTTCTGTATCACAGTACTCAGTTGGAACCAGCTATGAAAGGCTGATTATTAAATTTTCAGTTTGAGAATTTGCACCTCAAAAACTGGCAAATACTACAAACCAGGACTTGACTTGTTTTGTTAATTGTCTAGACTTAAGAAAGTGGTAGAAAAAAATGTTAATAATGCAGATTAAACAAAATGTGTATTGTGGAGACATCCCCCCACTCCCCCAGCCAGTTGTTAAACATTTTCTGACATACCCCTTTGAATAATACATATGCAATGTTCCACATCCATGCACCTCCTCTGCAAAGGAGTGGGGGAAGTATTTTCTTGTGTCTCTTCTTTGGGGCCAAGCTTGTTCTTTCTAATTTTGCAATATTCATTTTCACTTGTTTTGTGACTTCTGTTCTTTCCATTGACAGTATATTGATGTAGAATTTGTTCGTTTTCTTGGTTCTGCTTACTTCACTTTTTATGAGTTCACATCTGTACATAGTTGTTTTGCATGTTGTCTCCCCATTAGCTGTGAACTTGAGAACCAGGACTGTCTTTCACATTTGTATCCCCTTGTGCTTAGTATGGTGCCTTCCTATACTAGACACTTAGTAAATGCTTATTGATTTACTGAGAATACTTTCTCTAGTCCTCTACATTTATTATATTCATTGTTTTTCATACCAAAGTAATAATCTATTACATTCATGCACCAGAATTTGTTTAACCATCCCCCAGTTGATGGACATCTACTTTGTTTCTAATTCTCTGCTACCACAAGAAGTGTTACTATAAATATTGTAGTATAAATAACACCTTTCTTTCTTATTTTTTTAAATCAGTGACCTCCTTGGGGTATAAGCCAATTAGTAGAATTTGGTTTAAAATAGAACCTCTGTCAATTTACTACCTATATGACCTTGGGCAAGTCACTTAGTCTCCTGGAGCCTCAGTTTCCCTAAATGTAAAATGAAGAGTTTGGTCCCCAGGTCCCATTTAGTTCTTGATCTATGATCTTCTGAAATGCTGGAAGGTTTTTGTGATTACAGTTACTGCTAAAGGGTTAAAAAAGGGATTCTCCAACAGGGCCATCTACATGGCTGTAATGAGAACCCTGACATCATGTTTTCAACTTTCCCACACTTTTTCCTCCTAATTATTATCCGGGATGGACAGCTGATCTATTTCAAACAGGAAGCTGTTTACAGATAACACTTGCAACTGATCTGCCTGGTTTGCTGAACTGTCTGAAAGCAGAAGGCACCAGTGCTCCCAATTTAAGACCGCCAGGCTTCTGTAAACAGCAGCCATGAGGTTCCCTGGTGCAGTGTCCCCGCAGGCAGGCGATGATCAGGAGGCCCCCTTCTTCACCCAGCGAGCCTAAGGTAGGAAAGACTGAAACTTTATATTTTTTATACCTAAAACGAGTAAGCCACCCACCCAACATTTCAAACATCAGTGAAGCACTGAGAATGGTAATCCAAATCTAAATAATAGCAGAGGCGAAGAGGTGTGGCTGGACATGAGATAGAACTGATGAAAATAGAAGACAAGTCTTTTTCTACTATAGCATAAGAACTAATTTCTCAAAAAATTAAGGGATTTGTTTCCTGGGACTTTCGGTAAACTTGAGTTAGGTAACCTGATAGGTGAAACCTTTAGAGTACCCTTTGGGAAAAGAACAATAGCAATTACAACTCACATTTTAAAAAATAATACTTTAAGGTTTTTTTTCAATTGGTTAGAAGGAATGACTAGTTCATTTTGAAATATCCCTACGAAAGTGAAGAAAGGATTGTTCTAAGAACAGAACTTTGTGACTGAGAATATTAGAGCAGAAAGGGACCTTAGAAATCATTTAATAATAATAACTTACATTTATACAGTCCTCTAAGGTTTGCAAGGCATTTTATATACATTGAAGTTTCACAATAACTCTTTGTTCATCTTTTATAGCAGAATAATCTCATGGAGGTTCAGAGATTAAGTGATTTGCCTTCATTTTACAGATTAGGAAACTGAGGCCCACAGAGGGGAAGTGATCTGCCCAATCAATGTCACAGAAAGTAGTAGAACTATGTCAAGTGTCTTTAGAATCTGGTTAAAAATTTCTGATTATATGTACGTATACACATATATATGTATATACATATACATGTATATACACCTATGTATTAGGACGTATATGTATATATGTCCTAATGTATGTGTATACACACATATATTATTCCAATATAAATAAATATCTCAATTTGATTTGCTCATTGAGTGAAAGTTAAGTGAGACTGACAAAATAATCCCTAGAAAATAATCAATAGCGCTTTTCAAAAATAGTTGAGAGGTCAGTATTCTCTAACGAAGGGAGCATTGGATCAGGAGTTGAGACACTTGGATTCTTTGTAGTCTTGACTCTACCAGGGATTACTTGTATGACATTGGGTGAATTACTTGACCACTCTAGTCTCGTAATCCTCACTTGTGAAACGGGAGAATTGGACTAGAATGATCACCAAGATCCCTTCTAGCATTAACATCCCTTCTAGCTCTAACGTTCTATGACTCTAACTATAGAAATGCGAATTGTGGTGGAAGGATGGGATGCAGGGTGCCAAGAGGAAAGGAGGGGGCTTTATCCTCCCCAGTGGGATTATTTTATATATATATATATATTTTTTTAATATATTTTATATATGGAATGAAGGGAGGAAAAATCATCCTGTCCTCATTTCATGCTGAAGTAGAGCTATGCTCAGATAAAATACAATCGGGGAAGAACTATGTCATTGAAACTGAAGTGAAATATGATTCATAGAAGGGCTCCCGACTTGTAGGGCGAAAGCACAAACAAGAGCATCTATATGTAATGATGAGTTATGGATTGGTTGGGGAATCTGGGGAGGGGAAGTAGTTTTCTAGAGTTACGTTGAGATTAAGGGAATAAAACAACTTATGAAAGAGAGCATACCACAGCCTTAGAATGAAAACCGAGAGGATAAATTGATAGTTGTTTAAAGCTTGGGAAAGGTAATTGGAAAAGCATGCCTACTCCTTTTATCTTGGCCGATGTTTTCAGGGCTTTAGAAGATGAGGAAAAGGTTTTGCCCCAGAATTGGTGCTGAAATCTGTGATGCTTTGGTTTCTGGACAAAGGCACACAAATGCCTTTGGAAAGGCATGGAGGGAAAATTATTAGCTGGGAATTCACCAACTGAGCTCCCAAACCTACCTTCTGAAATGACCACTGACAAAATATTTATGGCACACATAAAAATGCTGAGTCCTGTGGTAGAAATTCAATAATAATATAGTGCCTTTTCTCTGGGACCAAGGGGAACCTTTTATTCATGGTCTCATTCATTCTTAGAACATTTCCTGGCCAACTATTCAGAATTAGAATTTCTTTTCCCCAAACTCCCTCAAGAAGTTTTTTTAATAGTTTGCTTTTTTTTTTTTTAAAGAGCTCCCCCATTTGAAATGAAGGGATTAGTCTTTGTTAACCCCTACTGGGAAAGATAAAGATGATGTGTGTCTGTGGGGTGTGTGTGTGTGTGTGTGTGTGTGTGTGTGTGTGTGTGTGTGTGTGTG
>NW_020954619.1:39285268-39599998 GCF_900497805.2 Vombatus ursinus
GTGTGTGTGTGTGTGTGTGTGTGTGTGTGTGTGTGTGTGTGTGTGTGAAATGATTTAGATCATAACACCACATTCTTGTCTCAGCAAGTTGGTAGTAAGAACTGAGAGAATGGGTTTCAGTCAGCTCTCCTCCTGTTCTGCAACTGGCTTCCTCAAGGCCATAGCCTTAACTGTGCCATTCCATGTCCGAGGGACCCCTTTCTTTTCAGCAAAGGTGATAGTTTTCTTTAAGCTTCTGCTTAGGCCTAAGAACAGGGAGAGAGTTAGAAAGTCAGGCTGCTTCATCATCTCTGGTCACTTCATCTGCTAGAATTTTTAGTCCTAGGAGGGAGAGAATTTCCATGTCAGTTCTGGAAATGCCATAAAAATTATGTCTAACTGCTGTCTATAATGAATAAATGAATGAAAAAACACTTATTAAACACTTACTAGATGCCAAGCTCAGCTTTGGGGATGCAAATGCAAAAGCAAAGACAGTCCCTGCCCTCAAGGAAATTACATTCTAATGATCAATAATACTGAGTCATTACTCAGCATAAAGGTCTTTGAACATAGGAATAGGCATCTGCCTACAGTTGTGACTTGGTGCACACCAGGACTAAAAATACAAAAACCACCCCCCATAATATTTATATAGCATTTCATGGTTTAGGAAGCACTTTCCTCACACCACCACTGTGAGGTGGGTGGTGCATGTATTATCCCAGCTCTGAAACTTAACTCTGCAACCTTGGGAAAATAGTTTAATTGCTCTGAGCCTCAATTTCTTCATCTGTAAAACAAGGAAAATAATATTTGCATTACCTATCTCACAGGGGTGATTTGAGGAATGTGCTTTAGAAGTTTTAAATTACTATGTAAATGATGATATAAATGTAAGTAATTATCTCCATTTTACAGTTGAGAAAAGTGACGTTTAGAGAAATTAAGTGATTTGAACGTGGTGTCATGGCTAGAAACTCAAACCCAGAGCTCCTAACTTCAAGTCCAGTACATTTTGTAATACATGTTACTGTTCTTCATGTCCCTAATACCTCTCTTTTTTTACCTCTAACTCCCCTCCAAAAAAATTCCCAATCACCTCAGGTCTGAAGTTCTGCCATTAGACATTCAATCATTACCTAAAGCCTTTTTGTTATTTAAAGTTCCTTTATTAAAATGTAAATCCATCTATGAGGAGTAATATCTTAAACCAAAATATATTTAAAGCTGGAAGGAACCATGAAGTTCAAACCCCTTATTTTACAGATGAGGAAACTGAGGTACAGACGGATTGGTAACTCACCCAAGGTTATACAGATAGTAAATGGCAGAGGTAGGATTCAAATTCAGGTCCTCTGACTCAAAATCAGAAGCTCTTTCTACTATGCTACACTGTCTCCAAATACTTTATTGAAGGCTAGTTATCTAAAAGCAAGAAAAACCCTGGGAAAAGGAGGACAGAGTACACAGAGTATGTGGCATCATGGAGGAATAGGGTTGTATACACCAAAGTAAGGCTTTCCAGTCTCCACAGCTTCCCTGAGGCCTTGTGGGACAGTGAGTAAGTCATACAAGTTTTATACATTCTTTTCCTCCTTCTCCTCCTCCAGGTGAATTCTGTGAGGCTGTGTTTACTACTTCTCTTTGGATGTTTATTGAATAAAGCTCCTACCTCTTTTAGCTCTTTGGGAGAAAAACTGAGTTACTTGAAATTTATCATGAAAACCAAAATAATTGACATTAATTTCTGGTTTCTGGAATGGTCAATTTCAAAGGTTTTAATTCCTGCCAATCTTGGACTTTCTTTAAAGTCATAAACTCTTTCTTTAAAAAAAATTATACTTTTATTGCTGCTTTTTGTCCTTGTATCACAATCATATCCGGAAATTATCTGTCCTCAGTATCTACCCTCCTTGAGGCTTTAACTTGTCTCAAAGAAAAAGAATTAAACAACATCAACTGGCCAAATTACTCTCTGGGAGTCATAGATAGCTGGAAGGAAGGGACTTTACAGACCATCTGGATATAAGATTGAAGGATTTCAAGCTTCTAAGGGACCTTAGAAATCATCTAGTCCCACCACCTTATTTTATTTTAATTTAATTTCTTTTTCAATAACAAGCCTTTATTTTCTCACCTCCCCCCCATCTCCATTGAACAAAACCAACCCAAACCAAACCAAACCTTGTTTGACACGTATGCATAGTTAAGCAAAACCGATTTCCACATTGACCATGTCCAAAAATGTATGTCTTATTTTGTATCTTGAGTCCATTTCATCTCTTTCATGGGGTGGGTAGCATGTTCCTGGAATCACCATCCCATTTTACAGAGGGAAAAGATGAGTTCCAGAGAGGCCAAGTTAACTGTCTAGGCCCTCACAGTGAGATAATGACAAAGTCAGGACAGATCCCAGGCTTCCCAATTTGTAGGTTGGTCAGGGTTGCTTCTGCCATAACATGCTGCCTTTTGAAGTCTGCCAGAAAAAGAATTCTATGCCCCTTCACTGCTTGTGCACTCCTCTTTGTAAGGTAGGAACACTTGCATGTGTAGCTTTGTGAGTAAACTTCATTTTCCCAATATTTCTTACATTCTTTAACTCCTTTCCATTCCCACTGCTACCATCCTAGTTTAGGTAAAAGAAAATGAAGACTTAACTATTATGGTAGCCTGTTGAGTGGGCTCTCAGCCTCTTTTCTCTTCTCCCTCTTTAATTCATTTTTCATACTCTCAAGGTAGTCTTCCTAATGCACAAATCTGATCATGTCATTCTTCATTTCAAAAGCTATCAATGCCTCCCCAATGCCTACTGAATGAAATTCATGGTATATAGGTTGGTTTACAAGGCCTGTAACAATTTGATCCCAACTCACCTCTCCAGCTTTATCTCATACTACTCTTTATCACTTATATGTGAAGCTGCTGGTGCCTTCCTCTCTTACATTTCTATTTTATATTTATCTTACATGTATGAATTTATGTATATATTGTCTTCCTTATTTGAATTTAAGTTCCTTGAGGGCTGGACTTGTTTTTTGCATGTGTGTATATATATATATATATATATATATATATATATATATATATGTATATATATTTCATTCCTAGCACTTAGCACAGTGCCTGGCACATACCAAAAGCTTAGTAGGCATTTGTTGATTAGTTATGTTTCAACCAAAGAGATCTAGTTCCAGTGTTCTTGACTCATCTCCCGTGTTCTTGTCTTAGTATATTTGCTCATAAATAGAAGGCCCATTTGCCCCATCTCTACCTATTGAAATTTCACTCATCCTTCAAGGTCAAATGCTACCTACTTTTTCAATGTGCTTAATAAATATTTATTGATACTTAAAATTTTTTATGTTATTTATTTTATTTTTTGAAGTGCCTCTTCCCTCTTCTTGCACACATGTTCCTCCCATGACGATTTCAGGAGTTGGACTAGGTGGCTTCTGAGGTTGGCTCTGACTCTCGAGCTGTGATTCTGTGGTCTTGTGAGCTTCTCTTAGACCACTATTAGGTCCACCTGGGCACGATAGAGTGACCATTGAAAAACTTGTGAGCTGATCTTCAGACCAGGATTGAGAAAATCACCATGAAATGTTCTGCATTTTTCATCAGCAGAATAGTTTGGCCTTGTTAAGCCAAAGTATGAGGATCACACCTTCATCCATCTAGTTTTTACATCCAGAAGTTTTCTTGGTACTGACACTTGAGATTGCTTTGGCTAAATTTTGTCTAATTAAACAAAACTAAATCTGTTCCTTGACCTCACTTTAACAAAATGTTTTCAGCTCCCCATTTCTTTTTCAGGCTTGTATCCACTTTTAAAATGACTGATGTTTCTGATTTTTCAAAGCTTCTGATGTTAGAATGATTTGACTAAGCTGCTGATCATATCCATTTAGACATCTTGTTTATTCATCTGCCGCTCATGGATCTGTGCTTCTTTCTATTGCTGTTAATCTTCCCACTTTCATCAGGCAAGCTCACTTGTGTGTGAGAGGGAAGGACATCTGCATACCCCAAAGGCACCTGCTGCTCCCCAGCCCAAGCATTCCCTGCCAGGAGAAGAAATCTGGGCTTTGTGAATAGGGTGTACAGGCTCTTAGCAGAGAAAATCCAGCTTGTTATTCAAATATGGAGACTCCAAAGTCTTCATTTAACCTTAGCTCACCCCAGCTTCCTTATTCTTTATAGCTTTGAAATATTTTTTAAGAGGCTCAGAACACCAGAGGTGAAAAGTAGCTTTTTTCCCCCCGAGCGTCTTTTTTTACTTTTCTTCATTTTTGCAAAGTTAAGTCAAAAATCACCTCAAATTTAGATTTCCCTCTAAGCTAAGCTAAGTCCTGTGTAACACCAAGGTTTTCACTTTTCCTTTGCTTTAGCTTCTGAAGCACACATTCATGTGGGCTCATTCAAGATCTTTTTTTCTCTCATCCTCCCTTTCCTTCTCAGTCATCATTCCTTTAACCTTTGTCAACACTTAATATTTAACTTTCAAGGCTGACAATATTAAGAGAGTAATCTCTACTTGGTCCCTCAGGCATTTTTTAATTAGTAGGTAAATCTCTTTTTCAGACTCTGAGAAATGATGTCAAAATTACCACACACTTTGGAAAACAGGACTTGCTTCCTGGACAGAAGATACTCCTTACTGTCTGAGGTGGTGTGGTATAGTGGACCTGGAGTCTGGAGACAAGAGTTTGAATCCTGATTCTTTTCTTCACTAGGCCTGCAACCATGGGCTAGTCATTATTAGGCCTCCCTAAACCTTAATTTTCCTATCTTTAAAATGGAGATGATAATCCTTGCAACACTTAACTCAGTTGTGAGCAAAGTGCATTGTTGACCATGGGCAAATTACTCAACTTCTTAAAGCCTATTTCCTCATCTATAAAACCCTACAAGTAATAGGAGCACCTCACAGGGTTGTGAGGATAAAGTTTTTTGTAAATCTTAAAGCCCCATAGATATGTAAATTATTCTTATGAATAAACTGTTAAGTGTTATATAAAAACAAGCTATTAGTACTGACTCAAAAGCCGGTAGATCTTTGGTTGGATAAATGTATTAAGGCATCTTTTCAGTTATGAGTCCCTAAGTGGTATAGTTGGCAAGAGATTGAGTGGTGAGTAATTAAAACAGAAATTTGGGAATCAGAAATTACATATTTTCCCAGTGACTGGAATTCTTTGAGCGAGTCAGAAGGTCCCAAGACAGGAGGCCTAGGGACTCTGTCAAAACCCTGTGACCTTGTTTAGCAGAGAATAAAAGAGGGAGGGAGGGAGAGAATGAAGGGGAAAAGAGGGGGAGGGGAGGGAAGAGGAAAGGACACACACACACACACACACACACACACACACACACACACACTGCGTAGAGAGAGAGCGCAATAATGATTCCACATAGCCATTTTCCCCACTGAAAGTCCTGTATGTCAGCCTGTGGATTTCCAGATTGGGTCTGAGAGGGTCATTGCCTGTTAGGAGGTTGGTGAAGAAAAGGGGAAGCAAAGCTCCAACGTTTTCACCCAGGTTTAAGGGACTGAAGTTATTGGTAGCCTTGGCCTAGAGTTAGCTTCATGAGAATGATAAGCCTTGCAAATAAATATTCTTAATGGATACTCTTTGTGCTATTTGCTAGAAAAATTACATTGATAACATAGGGGCATTTGCAACAGAGAATACTTAGAAGTTTGCAGTTGCCAAGTTTATATTATAAGGGTAGCATATTTCCTGTCAACTGAAGATTTCTTTTGAATTCTTGATTCACCATCATGGAGAGTTTTAGACAATATCCCTTCAGGGGTAGGAGGAGGCTGACCTAGATGACTTCTATGTTCTCTTCCCACTCTAAAATTCTGTGATAAATCGAGTCCTCAGTTTTTCTCTTTACAAATAAATAGAAACGTTGAAGTGGCTTGAATGACCTACAGTGGATGCTTGCTCAGTTTTTTGATATATTAAGTCATTTATTGAGTTCCTGGGTATTAGGAAGGGCAGGACACCAAAGAAAGTGAGACACTGTCCTTTTTCTTCAGGAGCTTACAGTCTAATTAAAGAGACAGGAATATTAATAAACAATTTGCTGTTAAGAAAAACAGTACCATTTCTACAGTGCCTTTAAGGTTTACAAAGCACTTTTTTCACAATAACCTTATAACAAGTAGTGAAGGTACATTATTCCCTTTTTACAGAAGAGAAAACTGATGGTTGGAGAGGTAAAGTTTGCTGTCTGTGATCACAAAGCTAGCAACTATCAGAGATGGAATTTAAATCCCTTTTTTCTGCTAACTGTACCTCCCCCCCACAACTCCACTCCAAAGTATAGTGGACTGATTCCCAAGTCCATCCTTTCACTGAACCACCCAGAGACAAAATAAGTGATAAGGGCAATAAGAACCATGGTAGACAGTCACAGATATCGACTACCAATTATGATGGCTTTCATCTGAAGAACTTCTGGTCACAAGTACAAGCAATGTAAAGAGTTGTTCTGTTTTTTTCTTTTCCTTTTTTTTTTCTTTTAAAGACTTCCCATAACTGTTTATCCATTTTTTTATTTAGGAGTCAATGACCTGCAAATACTCATTATGAAGAGAGATCTGGTTTTCCTAGGGACTCTAATTAGCCTGGTCTTCCTGTCCTTGCTAAGATCTGGATCGCCTCAACATCTTGCAGAAGAAGCCTGCTCTGTCCAGATTCTTGTCCCAGGCCTTAAAGGTAACATAGCAGTCCCTTCTTTCTCTTTGATTCACCCTCTGTTTGGTCAGTTGTCTTGGGGATCTCTTTTCAAGTGGGCCTCAAGCAGTCACCAGTCTCTGGAGCCAGACACCTGGTATCTGCACAGCTCTGGGGACCTGGCAGATAAGGTGAGCTTCCCCCAGGCTCTGGGTATGTCTCTGTGCATAGGGCTATCACTGAATGATTTGGGGGGAGTGTCATCCCTGCCAAGGCCACAGGACTGGAATCAATCATACCTATGCATCCCTTTCTCCCTCAACATTTTTATTCAAATGAAAACAGATTCTTCCATTTAAGTCCTCATCTATGCTTCCTCATAGAATAAAAGTGGCCCTGGATGCCAGAAAAGCATAAGCATGCTAATGGGTTCTACCAAGACAGAATTGTTCCAAGCAGGAACCCTAAGTTCAGGGTGTGTCATCCAAGGACAGGCCCAGCTGACCAAGGACAAATGTAGCTCTATGAGGGCTTGTTCTCTCCCTTTTGGATTTGCATTCTAACATCTGGCACGTAGTGAGCACTTAATAAATGATTTTTTATTCATCCATTTGACTAAATTTGAAGAGCGTCATCACAAGAGGGTTGGCTAGAAAATAAATTAATTTTTAGCCATAAGTCTCAGAGAAAATCTACCAACAAACATTTATGAAATGTCTTTTAGATTGTGTTGTTTTGTTTTGCTTTTAAGGCAATGGGGGTTGTGACTTGCCCAGGGTCACTCAGCTAGCTAGTAGGTGTCTGAGATTGAGTTTGAACTCAGGTCCTCCTGACTGCAGGACCTGTGCTCTATCTATTGCGCTACCTAGCTGCCCCCAAATGAAAG
This sequence comes from Vombatus ursinus, assembly GCF_900497805.2. Lineage (NCBI taxonomy): Eukaryota > Metazoa > Chordata > Mammalia > Diprotodontia > Vombatidae > Vombatus > Vombatus ursinus. The sequence goes on from NW_020954619.1 coordinate 39,292,820, forward strand.
GAAACCTGTGTGTGTGTGTGTGGGGGGGGGGGCAATGGGGGTTAAGTGACTTGCCTAGGGTCACACAGCTACTAAGTATCATGTGTCTGAGGTCAAATTTGAACTCAGGTCCTCCTGACTCCAGGACCGGCGCTCTATCCACTGCACTACTAGCTGCCCCTGTGTGTAAATAACTCTGTTTTTGGATCCATAAGACTAGGGTTTGAATCCTGATTGCTCCTAACTCTCTTTGCAATTTTTGGAAAATTACTTTACCGGTTTTTCATTTATAAAAGGAGGGGATTAGGCTAGAATTTAGGGGTTCTTAACCTGGCGGCTGTGTGAATTTGTTTTTTAAAAACATTTTGATAATTATTTCAATATAATTAATTGTCTTTGTAATTCTACATACTTTTTTTTTTTGCATCTAAAAACATTATTTTGAGAAGGGGGCCATATACTTCACCAGATTGCCAAAAGGGTTCATGTCACACACAAAAAAATTAAGAACCCTTGGATTAGGTAATCTTTAATGGGACTTCCAGCTCTTGTCTATGAATACTACCAGTATTGGAGAGTTACATTTTCAGTGGAGATCTAAAATCTTGTCTGCTTGTAGTCTTTTGTTTTAGGTCCAACCCCATTTCTTTTTGATGCTGGGCTTGTGGATCAGTGCTAATTTTTAATTTTAAGAGTATTGGTTATTCTAATGGAATTGATGATGTTTTCCATTCTCCTTCCAAGGTAGTCTGACAGATGAAGAATCTATAAAAGGGGGCTTTCATATTCTATCATTCATGGTTTCTTCAGGAAGACTAGTATGTAATGGAGATCATGAAATTCCTTTTCTGCAGGGTCATGTGAACAAATCTCAGACTCTTAGCTCATCTTTTCCATTACTTTTCTTGGTCCTCATCCTCCTTGACCTCTCTATAGCAATCAATGCTATTAACCTCTCTATCCTTCTTGAAACTCTCTCCCTGCCTGGAGTCTGTGACAGGGATGTAGGAAGAGAAGCAGACCACTCCTCTGGCTCTTTTGTTGGCTCTATTTCCCACTGTCATCTAGGAAACTAGAGTGTTCCCTGGCGCCTTTGGTCTTCTGTTTGCTCATCTCCTCCCCCTCACTTTTGCTGCCACTAGACATCCTATTCTAGGTCCAGCACAAATACTCCTTCCTTCACACAGCCTTCCATAGCCATCTCACAGCATTTATTATTTTTACTGCTCACATAGTATGTGGGATCAGAGGTTCATTTGGAACTGGGAGGGGTCTTAGAGGTCGTGTAGTCCAATCCTCCAATTTTATGTAAGAGGAAACTGAGACCTAAGATGGTTAAATGACTTTCCCAAAATGATACAGGTAGTAACTGGCAAAGCTGGCATGTGAATTTAGGTCCTCTGATTCCATATCCAGGGCTGTTTTCACTTAGCTATTCTGCCTCCCATTTATCACATGTCACCTTCTAACTAATTTGTGTAATCTATCCAATCTCACTAGATCAAGAGCTCTCTGAGGGCAGGAATTATGGTTTTTTTTTGGGCGAGGCAATTGGGGTTAAGTGACTTGCCCAGGGTCACACGGCTAGTGAGTATTATGTGTCTGAGGCAGGATTTGAACTCAGGTCCTCCTGACTCCAGGGCTGGTGCTCTATCCACTGTGCCTCCTAGCTGCCCCTAGAATTATGTTGTCTTAATCAGTGTCTTGTCTGAAGCATAGCAGGCCCTTCAGTGTTTGAGTGAATGACATGACGTAAGGATTCATCTATAGTTTAGACTGTTGTTCCACATTGGCCATGTAATCCAATTTTCTTGTGCCCAATAGTCCCCATGGGCTCACAGAGACATCGCCCTCACTTACTGCAACTTTGCCTATGCCAGATTTTTGGTTCAGACAGTTCAGCAGTTCATCAGCACTCTGAAGAGCTGGGGAGGAGAGTTTCAGCTGTTGGTGCTGGTTCTTCACTTAAGTAAAAAGAGTACCATTGTTTCTACCAACACAGCAATGAATGAGAAAGAGACTATCAATCTTTGTGATTCGCAGGCGAAAGGAAGAAACTGACAGAGACCTTTGGCAAAACTGGGATGTAGAATCTTGGGTCTCCTAATTAGAAATTAAAAATTGATGGCTTAGGACTGTGTCCTGAGATAAACTCAGGGTCCCAAACATAATGTGGTGAGCAGCTCATCATTAATTTACTGGATTAAGAATGGCCTTTAAAAGGAAACAGCACAGAGTCATATCCTCGTGTCTCCTCACTGTCTCCCCAAAGGATCCCTTGGGCAGTCATTGTTCTGAAGCTCTGAGCTTTTCTGGGATACTTGTACAGGGTTATTAGAAACAGTTTATCCAAAGCCAATGAGAAGTTCTTAGTATTTGAGATAGAGCTGGAAAATAAACAAACTCCAAATCTTGGATCAATTGCAGAAAAAAAAAATAGAGAATAGGTCTTTGTAACTGGAAAAGGAAGGGGTAGCGTAAGTGATTGCTTTTTGGGAGCAAAGGATGGAAAAGTTTAATATTCAGCTGCTTTCAGACCTCAATGAACAGTAGAATATACAGTAGGATGGTATCCAATCAAGCATTTTTCCTCAGTCAAAAAGGGCCTTAAGATCTTCCTGAAAATGACTTCAGGTGTTCAGGGCAGCCAGAATATGGGGGATTTGTAAAAAAAAGAACAACATGGCAAGGCGAGAAAGTGCTTGCAAGATGTGAGCATCTGCAAGTGGATAACTTCTTTGCTAGTCAATGTCAGCCTTGTGTGTGTTGTGTAAGACTTATGTAAAGGTCCCATATCTTTTCTTTCTGATGTGACACAGGTACATATAAAAGGATGGGGAAGCCTCTAAAGGTGTTGTCAAGGACAGTAGGCTGTTTCTGACTCTATGACATTAAATATCCTTCACCAAATTATTTGGTATATTCCGTGCCTGAGACTTCTGGCAACTTGCAGCACAGTCCAATGCATGAGATCCTTCCCAGGGACTCACAAAACAATAATAATAATAATAATAATTCCTGACATTTATATAGCATATAAGGTTTGTGAAAGTACTTTTCATGCATTACCTCATTCAATTGTCATGACAAATAGTGAAGGTATTTTTGTCCTCATTTTAGTGGTGAGGAAATTGAGGCTCAGAGAGTTAAATGACTTGCTCTGGTTCACATAGGTAGTAAGAATTAGAGGCAGGATTTGAACTCAGGGACCATTTTGTTTTTGTGTTGTCTACGTAGTGCCTATAGCAATGCCAGGCACATAGTAGGTACTTAAGTGCTTGTTGGATCAGCCAATAAAAAGCATTTTGCAAATGATTCAACTTTTCAGATAGGCTTATGCATCTTTTTTGAGCTGTATAACTATTCAGAGGTCCCAAATGGATCAAAATACCTACCTGCCATAGAGAATTTCACTTGAATTTCAAGCTCATTCATCTATATTGCATTCCGCATTGAATTGGCTCTATCTGCATCTAATTCTTATTCTTCGTATATACAGAATTACTTAGCAGAATTGTTTCTCCAGGTAAACTTAACTTTGTCACTACCAATAGGGAAAAATTTCAGAGTCAAGTTCATTAGTATATTTATAGGAACCTTTAAAATTATGATGTCTTACTTCAGAAAAATCTGGAAAGACTTGTATGAACTGATGCTGAGTGAAGTGAGCAAAACCAGGAGAACATTGTACACAGTAACAGCCACGTTCTGTGACGACTAACGTTGACTTAGCCCTTCTCAGCAATGCAAGGTTCTAAGACATCTTCAAAGGTCTCATGATGCAAAATGCTATCCACATTCAAAGAAAGAATTATGGAGTTTGAATGCAGATCAAACCATACTATTTGCTATTTTTTTCTTTTCTTTTGTTTTCTCTTTCTTTTGATTCCTCCTATTGATTCTAATTCTTCCTTACAACATGACTAATGTGAAAATGTATTTAATAGGAATGCATATGTATAGCCTATATCAGACTGTGTGCCATCTTGGGGAGGGAGGGAGAGAAAAATTTAAAACTCAAAGGCTTATGGAAGTGATTGTTGATAAATCAAAATAAAAAATTATGATGTCTTAGTCTGCTAGGGGGAACAGGTGGACCCAATATTAATTCATTTCCCTGACAATGATTACCTTGATTACAAACATAACCACTGTTCTCATTTCAACTCAGAGGCATTTGCTGGTGAATGTAGAGAGGGCTAGGCATTACATTGGGAATATGGAACATCTTGATATTTAAATTGGAGCAAGGGAAAGAAAACCTGCTAGACGGTAGCAAAATTGTAAATAAAGGTATCTCTAACTTCCCCCTCCCCCCAGCAATCAGCAAAGCATCACTGAGCAGAGGGGAGGAAGGCTATCTTCTTCTCTAGTCCTCTCCCAACCCCTGCCACAAAACGGCAGAGTTGACTTAGTGCAATATTTATAACTAAGCTGCAAAGTAGAGAGGAATAAACTGATGTGGAAACTCAAATTCATTCAGCTGGGGGATGAGTCCTGAAGCTTTCCATTGCATTGCCTTCCTCAGCTCACAAATGGTCGATGTATTATTCCATATTTTAATTCATAGAGGATTTTTTATTTCATCAGCTTGGGTACTTCCTTCACTGATATAGATGAAAAACTCTCCGCTACTGGGTTAACAGTCTTCATGAATTATGATGACTGATAAGATTTATCCCCCTGTGCACAACCTGGCCATGAGCCTCTCCAAACTTAATTAGGCTGGTCCTTGAACAGCAGGCAAACAATCAGTTGCCAGGCCTGTTCCCAAAGCCTTTCTAGCTTGGGAGGATCCCAAAGCCAGAGATTGTGTCATTGCCCTCAAGAACCCAGGGTTAACTTTGTGCCTTAGTGAGTTATCGGAGTAGGATTTTAATGTTTCCACAAAACCATTTTACATATTTTGACATTCAAGGCTCTTTGCAGTCTGGCTCCAGTTTACTTTTTTTCCAGGTGGCTTTTATAACTATTCCCTATCATGTATTCTGTGTCAAATTTGGACATTCATTTGACCTCACCTGTGGTTTATAATTTTATGCTTCCATGTTTTACTTCAAGTCAACATTATGACCATCTCCTGCCCCTAAATTTCTACTTCATAAAATTCTACTTATCCTATAAGGCCTAATACAAATGCCTCCTCCTCCAGGGAGGCTTCTTTGATCTTGGCCTTTCCCTTATCTGAGCTCATAGCACTCTGCCCTTCTCTTGTGTACTCATATTCTAATTTGTATTATATATTTATATGTGACCTTGGGCAAATCACTTCTCTCAGTGTTCTAGGTGACTCTCTAAAACTATAAATTGCAGAGCACCTACTGACCTGAATTGTTAGAGAGACTTTCCTCATCTGGGAGTTCCCTGTACTAAGGAAATCACAGTTGCAGTTCCTATCCGCCATTTATTTGTAGCAGTGAAGGTGGTGGTGATTAAGTTCAGCTAGTTCTATTTGTCTGTTACCCTGTAGCTTATTTCCAGCTCAGATGGGCTTTTCTCCCAGTCAAGTAGATTCTCCCTTCCTCCCCTCTCCTTGAACTAGTCCTATTCATTAGTCCTTTAATTTCATTTTTGCACACCTTTCCAGAGAGAGCTCATTGTCTTCATTATCCATTCTTTCTATTTAGTCTAGACCTTCATTCTTTGGTTCTTGACACATAATTATGTAGTCTTTCTCTATTCACTGTATTATACCTCACAGAATCAAAACGTCTGAGGTGTCCATTTTGGGCTTTCACCTTAGGCAGTTTCTGACATTGCTTGGTAGAGCTTGCCTGGACGCTTCCCCTCTTCCATTGTGCCTCACTCCCAGAACAAAGCCAATTATTGAGGGGGGTCAGAGGGGACACAGTTTAATATCCCTGATTATGCAGCCCACTATTGAGCTATGCCTTCCTAGTTACCTTTTTTTCCCATTTGCCTAAAAATCTCCTCCCTATATCCAAGCTCTCCTACTCTTCTAGTTCCAGTTGCTGTAGTAGTTTCAATTCTCTCTTCCCCTGGTAGTATGAATGGTCTTTTCAAGCATCAAATCCCCTAGACCATGCCCATCACAAGGTCCTCATCTCTCTTCACAGAATATCTTTCGTCATCCATAGGCGCATTCATCAGGGGAACCCCCTTCCACCACCAAAGCAAGGCTTCCTTACTTCCTCTTCCCTTTTAAAGTTCTTTCTCTCTCCTTTTCACTCATTTCACTGCAGTCTCTTCTCTTCCAAGACCACAGGAGGTTCTTTTCCCTCATTGCTAGCCTTGATCTGGCCCAGGCACATCACACTTTCCTCTCTATCCTCTTGCTCTCCTCCCTACCATTAATACACCCTCCCATTTTGTAATGTAGTACCATAAAAGCATTGATTTGCCTGTAAACAAGATGTTGCCAGGCTCTGTTCACAATGCCCCAGGCTCTCTTTTTTCTTGTTACCTTCACAGGACTTTTACCTTCACCTCTGTCTCCTTGGGTACATTTAGAAAGAAGTCTCTCACAGGTCTCTCTGCTATCACTCTATTGCTTTTTCTACCCTTACCTGATACATTTGTTCACCTCACCTTCATTTCTGTCATCTGGAATGTGCAAAAAGCAAACAATCTCTTTAGCTCTGGATTTCTTTCTAAAAACATTTCTAACACCTCTTTAGTGTTGAATGTCTTCCCCCCCCCCCCCATTTATCATTAAGCTAAGTTTTGCAGGGTAGGTCACCCTGGTCTACATTTCTGAACTCCACTGCACTTTCAAACACATTATTACATTCTTTCCTCCATTTTCTTGTGGGTATAGAATAGTCTTGTGTTATTCAAATTTCCTTTCCTTTTATTTAAAGGTCTCTTTCCTGATGGCTTGCAGAACTTGTTTTTAAATTGAATTGAATTATCCATTATATGGCTGTGTGGGCCACAAATTTTGCTCTTTTAATTCTTATTTCTCTTTTTTTTTCTTTTTTTTCTGCTTTTTGGTGAGGCAATCCAGGTTAAGTGACTTGCCCAGGGTCACACAGCTAGTAAGTGTTAAGTGTCTGAGACTGGATTTGAACTCAGGTCCTCCTGACTCCAAGGCCAGAGCTCTATTCACTACGCCATCTAGCTGCCCCTTCTTATTTCTCTTTTAAACCACTTAGGAATAGTATGTTGTGGTTCTTTGTTCTCTTCACATTCCACAGGGTCCTCTGTCTCATCAAGTGTTGTATTGTTTTCCTTAGTTTTGCAGTATTTATTCATAGATGCCTGAATTCATTTACTAGATCCGGAGGACGGATTTTTTGTTGCTGTTGCTAGTATTGTCTCTGTTGATTTATCTATTTACATTCAAGATTTTTGAGCTTTCTTCTTCCTGAGGGCTTTGATAATTTTAGTGTTTTTTCACCTCATTTTCCCCTATTATTCACCTTCTGACTCCCTGCCCTCTGATGGTGGTTTCCCTGGGGACTACTCTCAAAGCATCTCATCCTCTTCCCAAGCTGGGCTTGATCTCTTTTAGTTTTCTGCAACTAATCACAGATTTATGGTTTGTTTGTTTGTTTTCCAGGTCACTCTTGAATACTGAGAACTTCTCACTGGCTTTGGATAAAACATTTCTGATAACCCCATACAAGTGATATTTCCAGTACCTCAATACAAGTGTCGAAGCAAAGCCCTAAGCTTAACAAAGATCACCCAAGCAGTCTTTGGTGGAAGGCATGGGGAGAGGACTTGAGGATATGACTCTGGCTATTCCCTTTTAAAGGCCATTTCTCAATGCAATAAGCTGATGGTGGGCTGCTTGCCACATTATGTTTATAACCTGAGTTTATCTCAGGGCAGAGGTCCTAAACCATCAATTTTCACTCTCTGAGTGGGAGACCCAGGATTCCAGATCCCAGTTTTGTCAAAGGTCTCTGTCAGTTTTTTCCTTTCACCTGGGAATCACCAAGATTGATAGTCTCTCTCCCACTCATTTCTGTGTTGCCAGAAACCACAATACAATCAGTCCATCCACTGTTCTTCTTGGGCCTCATCTTTGATGGGCCAAGTTTTAATCACCATTACCTCCAATCTCAAGCTCAGCAAAGTGCTCCTTTGTTCTTTTATCTGGGGTGCTATGGTATTCTTTAAGAAAGGGCAGGGAGCCTTAGCCTAGGTTGGGCAGGAAACTCTACAGTTCTTCTTCAGAGCCTTGGCACTGAGGTTTCTTTTCAACAGCTCTTTCTGGTTCAGGGCTAAGCTCCAATCTCCTATAAGGTGGCTTGTAGGAATCTTTATGTATGGGTTTCTTTCTTCTATTTAAGTTTGATACCATTGGGTGGTATATAAATCTGAATAGAGCACTCAGATAGTGGTCTGAGGAAGCCAAAGAGCTGAAGGACCATCATCTTCCTTGTTCTGAACTCAATGTTCCCTCTTAATGCAACTGAAGATTGCACTAACTTTTTTTTTTTGGTTGATATGTCACACTATTGGCTTATACTTTGTAGACTCTCAGGTCTTTTGGACATAAACTCTAGCTATGCCTCTTCTCTCCTGTACTTGTGAAGTTGATTTTTAAAAGGTTTAGGTCGGTGATAGCTGTCGCCTTGACACCTCCTTATGCACATTTGTCTGTCCTTCTGGGAGTGCCTGTGCCAGAGGGTTAGGGATCCTAGCAGTCAGGATTGTAGGATCCTTACCATGCTTACTAGAGGAACCACCTAAATGTTTGTGAATTTCTTCCACAGGGGATGCTGGAGAAAAGGGAGAGAAAGGGTCACCAGGCCGGCCTGGGAGAGTTGGTCCTTCAGGAGAAAAAGGTAAAGTCCAGACATTTAGACGCTGACACAGGACTAGCGCTCAATGCTAAAGGTAGTAGGGAGAGAAGGAAGAGAAAGTGGGAGAAGGGAAAGGAAGGAAAGGGAAAAGGAGGGAATGGAATATAGGTTGCCACAGACTTGGATAACTGGAGCATATATTGTTATTGTTGTTCAGTCATTTCAGTCATATCTGACTCTTTCAGACCCATTTGGGGTTTTCTTGGCAAAGATACTGGAGTGGTTTGTCATTTCCTTCTTCAGTTCACTTTACAGATGAGAACTGAGGCAAACAGGATCAAATAACTTGCCGAGGGTCACACAGCTAGTAAGTGTCTAAGGACAGATTTGAACTCAGATCTTCTTGACTCTAGACCCAGCCACCTAGCTGCCAGGAAGGGGCATCCCTCATTTTACAGAGGAGGAAATCGAAAGGACAACACTGCCCATTGCTATCACTTAAAAGACTAGTGATAGCAGAACTAGAACCAGAGGCCGTAACTCCTAAGGGTGCTATAACACCCTGACCCCTCCAAACCTTTCAAATTCTCCTTCAAAACAAACTTCTTTTGTGAAGCTGTAATACCTTGGAAGACAATTAAAACAAATGTAGAAAGACTAGGTGGCACAGTGGATAGAATGCCAGCCCCAGAGTCAGGAGGGCCTGAGTTTAAATCTGACCTCAGATACTTACTAACTGTGTGACTCTGGGTAAGTCACTTGACCCTGTTTGCCTCAGTTTCCTCATCTATTAAACAAGCTGGAGGAGGAAAAGGCAAACCACTCCATATCTTTGTCAAGAAAACCCCAAATGGGGTCATGAAGAGTCAGACAGGATTGAAATGACTGAACAACAATGAGAAAGACTATACATTTCTACCCTTTCTGTTCTGCTGAAAGCTTCTTCCACTAAGCTTATTTCACCTACCCTATTCTGCCTCTCTCCCCACTTATCAAGTACATTTCTATAGGTTAATCTTGACAATCAGATAATGATTTATTCAGGGTTCAGTCTGCTACTTGGTACCTCACTGGTGCTTTGAAAATACAAAGTTATCTTTTTAAAAAAGTACTTTCCCTTGTATGGAAATGTAAAGACCTGCACTATGCAAGTGCTTATACTGCCCAGCAGCACATGTACAGCACAGTTTGTGCAATACTTCAAAATTCTGTAATTTCATGGGTAGAGTTATTATCTCTACTGGCCCACATCATGGTATTTGTTGGAAGATTCATAAGTTGTTATGGCCAAAAAATTCATTGCCTGATGGTCAGCCTCTCTAAAGATAAACTTCTCTGCATACATAGGCCTTATAAAGCTGTTGGGGCTAGTGCTGATATCCACAGTGGGAAAGAAACCAAGGGTTTGTTGGCTGTGGTGCGGGTCTTTCTGCGAGAAGAGGTTACTGTGGGAATGCATATGTGAAATAGGATAATAGCATCATATATCTAAAATTGGAAGGCACTTCAGAGGCCATATAGTGAACCTCTTCATTTTACAGGTGAATAAACTGAGGCCCAGGGAGGTTAAGGGACTCGTCCAAGGTCACATAGCTGCTTTGGTGATATTGTCTGAGAGCTCCTAAAAAGCCTCTCTACCTGCAGAATCTCAGATGTGGAGGGGCCTTCAGAAGAAAACTAGTCCAATGAATACCTGAATAGTAATCTGTTTTATAGTATAAGATTTCTAGTAAGTGGTTATCCAGTTTCCACTTGAAGGTAGCACTGTAGAGTGGGAAGGCCACTGGCTCCAAAATTAGAAGAGCTGGGTTCAGACTTTGCCTCTGATACTTAATACCTAGGTGACCTTGGGCAAATTGCAATTTCTTTGAGCCTCAGTTTTCTTAACTATAAAAAAAACTATAAAAAGAATTGAAGTCAGTGGCCTTTGAGGTCCCTTCCTGTTCTGGAGTTTTGATCCTACAGCCTTTGGTAAAGGGGAATCTATTACTTCTGGAGAAAACCCATTTTTGACAAGCTCTAGGTATTTCTTAATATCAAGTCCATATTGCCTCCCTACAACTTTTAACAATTCATTCATTCATTAATTTTTTTCATTTTTCATTCATTTATTCATTCATTCAGCAACTCTTTATGAAGTACCAGTTGTGTGCAGAGTATTGCTCTAGGCAATGGGGAAGGTAAGAACTTTAACAAAAACATGGTCCTTAATCCCATGGATCTTGCATTTTACTAGGGAGATAAAAAGCAAAAAGATAACTATGATATACTACAGTGATTGGTCAGTGTATTAATAATGATAATGATAGCTAACATTTATATAGGACTTACTATGTGTCAGGTGGGCAGCTGGGTGGTGCAGTGGATAGAGTGCTGGGCCTGGAGTCAGGAAGACTCATCTTCCTGAGTTCATTTCTGGCCTCAGACACTTACTAGCTATGTGACCCTGGGCAAGTCACTTAACCCTGTTTGACTCAGTTTCCTTATCTGTCAATGAGTTGGAGAAGGAAATGGCAAACCGCTACAGTATCTTTGCCAAGAAAAATGGGGTCACAAAGAATTGGACATCACTGAAAATGACTGAACAACAAAAATGTGTCAGGCACTGTTGTTAAGCACCCTTGTGCTAATTATTATCTCAATTGACCCTCACAACAACTTTGAGAGGTAGATATTATTATTATCCCCATTTTACAGATGAGGAAACTTAGTAAATGTCTGAGATTGCATTTGAAGTCAGGTCTTCTTGACACCAGGCCCAGTGCTTTACCCACTATACCACATAGCTACCCCAGCACCTCTAGCTGCGGGAAGAACAAAGTATTATGTGAGATCACTTGGATGGATCAGGGAAAAGTTCTTGGAGAAAGTGGTTTTTAATCTGGGCTTTAAAGGATAGATAGGAAGCCAATAGCAAAAAGGAAGAGGGAGGGTGTAAAAGCATAGAAATGGAAGAAGGCTTAGGGTGTTTGTGGAGAGGGGAGGTGGCGGAATAATTCAGTTTTGACTGGAGAATATAGTTTGTAGAGGAAAATAATGAGACAAAACTAAAAAATTAGGGTGACACCAGATTTTGGAAGGTCACGAGTACAGCCTTTGTACAGAATCTATTCAGGAGGCAGTAGGGAGATCTTAAAGGTTTTTAGGTAAAGGAATAACAAAAGCAGAAAGATTAATCTGGTAGTGATGTGTAGGAGGAGAAAAGAAAAAAAAGGAAACCAGTAAGGAAGCTATTGCAATAGTCCAGGAAAGACTTAGAGTACTGGCAGGATGAATGCCAAGGAGGGGACAGATACAGAGGGAACTTGCAGGAAGGTACAATTGGATATCTGGAAAGAAGGAGAGGGAGAAGTCATAGATGATTGTGGTTTAGAGTGTGCATAGCATGACCTAAAATAGGGAAGTCAGCCTATTTTGGGAAGAGGGACAGGGAAGATTATAAGTTCAGTTTTGGTGACTATGAGTTTAAAGAACTGGGGACATAGCAAATAGAGAAATTCAACAGAAATCCAACAGATCCAACAGAAGGATAAGCATTAAGAAAATGCCATTGAATTAAGAGGTAACCTTTGAGAGCAGTTTCTATTAAATGGTGGTGGGGGAGGTTGGAAATTAGTTCTTAAGGGGCTGGGGTGTAAGTAGAAGATGAGGAAGCAAGAATAGAGAGAGCAGAGACCATTTTCTAGGAGTTTGGCAGGGAAAGAAAGAAAAGGATGGTAGTTTGAGGTTTTTTATTTGTTTATTTTCAGGTTAGAGAAAACCAGAACATATTTGTGGCTGAAAATAAAGGAGTCAGTGGAAAAAGAGAGACTGATGATTCAAGAGAGGTGGAAATAATTGATAGAGCAAGGTCCTAGGGGAAGAAATTAGATTGGTAGTCCAGGTAGAAGTTTCAGGCTTGGTGAAGAGAAGAGGGAGGTGTCTTCAAAGATAAGAGTAAAGGAGAAGAAAGGTGATAAAGAAAATACTGTGAGCTGAATGGTAGGGAAGCAGTCACTTTGACTGGAATTTAGAGTCTATGAAAAGCACTAGAAAGGTGACAGTAATAATAATAAAAGCTAATATTTATAGAGACCCTTTTAAAGTTTACAAAACATAACATAACATTATTTTATTTGATCCTCACAACAATTCTCTGAGGTAGATGCTATTAACACTTCTATTCTTACAGGGGAGGAAATTGAGTCTGAAAGAGGTTAAATGACTTACACAGAGTCATGATCCAATCTGAGGGAAGATTTAAACTCAGGTCACCTTGACTCCAACTCCAATGCTCTATCTTCAGTGTTAAGCTCTTGGTTAGGCTGAATAAATGTTTTTGAAATGCCTTAAATACCAGGCTAAAGAGTGTGTATTTTATCTTATAGACAGTAGGCAGCTGCTAAAGGTTTCTGGGGAGAGGAGAGGCATGGTCTGATTTGTGCTTTAGGAAGATTATTTTAGTAGATTTAACAATAGCTAGCATTTTATGTAATATAGCATTATATTATTATATACATATATAGCATTATATTATATAGTGCATTATAAAGTACTTTAAGTTTTGCAAAGTACTTTACAAATAATATCTCATTTGATCTTCATAACAACTCTGTGAGGTAGTTGTTATTGTTACCCATTTTACAGATGAAGAAACTGAGGTAGATAGAAGTTAAGTGATTTGCTGAGGGTTACACAGCTAGAAAGTGCCCAAGACTGGATTTGAGCTCAGATCTTCAGAACTCCAGTTCTAGCACTTGATCCATTTCGCCACGTAGCTGCCCATAAGGAGCGTGGATTTAAGTGCCCAGAGGCAGGGAGAACAATTAGGAAGCCATTCTAATTGACCAGGTTAAAGTTGTTTAAAAGTCTAAATTGGAGATGGAGGCAATACAAGTGGGTAGGAGAGGGCAGATATGAGCAAGTTTGTGTAGGTGGAATTGACGATACTTGGTAACTGACTAGATGTGGAGGGTGAGGTTTCAAGTCCAGTTGAGGGAGGATGCTGGTTGCCATCCATCAATACAAGGAAATAGAGAGGAGGGGCAGGTTTTAGGCAGGAAAATGAGGAGTTTCATCTTGGACATATTGAGATAGAGGTGCCGGCAGGACCTCCAGATGGAGATGTCTAGCAGGCAGCTGGAGATGCAGATAATACTTGTCTGATCTTCACAGGTTTTTTTTTTTAAAGATTAAAATAAGATAACAGAGACAGAGATAGAAGCACATTGAAAAGTTCAAAGTGTACAGACGTATGAGGTGGTATTATTATATTTATTATAAAGAACTCACATTGGTGTGCTTTGCCTAATACACAGGTTTGTTTCTCCATTTCCCCTTAGGAGCTATTTCATAGGCCAGCTTTGGGAAGTTATTTTCCTTCTATTCCAGATGGTTCTTGGTTCATTTTCTTAATTTCATTTCATTCAAAGTGGTTACAAAGCTGTGATCATAGAAGAACATAAAGTGAATCATAGACTATTAGAGCTTAATAGGACTTTGGAGATTATCTAATCTAATTTCCTCATTTTGTAAATGGGGAAACTAAGACCTAAGTACATTAAGTGACTTGTCCAAGTACATAGCAGAACCAAAATTTGAACCCTTATTTTCTTAGATGCCGAATCCAGCATACTTTCTACTATATTATGCTGTAGGTATCAGCTACTAATCACTATTAAATGATCCTGATTTGACCTTGATACTCTTTTTTTTAGTACTTATATATTGCTTTATTTTAAAATATTTTATTATTTTCCTATTACATGTAAAATTTTTAATGTTAGTTTTTTTAAAATTTTAAGTTCCAGATTAACTCTTTCTCTCCCCATCCTCCCTTCCTCCTATTTCCAGTTTTCCTAGCAGTTTTTGTCAAATAGTGGATACTCTCATTCTTGCTCTCTGAGTCATCTTAACTGACTCTGTGCTAACAAGGAATAGCTTTGATAAACAAAAAAACATTTTGTCAAGCAATGAGGAGCCATTAAAAATCTCTGGACAAAATAGTGACATGCTCATTAGGAAGACTGCTGTTGAGCTTTGAATAACTTTTTAAATATAGTTATTATCTTGATCTGATACTCTTACTCAAAATGTGAGCTGCTTTGGTTCTGTGCTCCAGGTACATTATAGTACATAATGAGCAGGGTAAAGTGGGGACAGGGTGTCAGGGTTATCCTGACTGTGAAACAATAGAGCCAGGTTATTGAGTAAACATTTCTTTCTAAGAAGTTTTTATTATCATGAATAATCATAATTATTAATACCTATTATTTTTTGATGCTTTAAGATTTCCAAAATGTTCTTCTCATAAAAATCTCATTTGTATTATCCCTATTTCACAGATTAGAAAACTGAGGTTCAGAGAAGTTGTGTTATGTCTAAGGCCACATCCTCCCATAGTCTATGTGGATTAGAGCAGGGGAGTGAATCTTTTGATCTCAGCACATCCCTTTTCATATCTCTAGTTCTATGAACATCTCCTGGTCAAAGATGACTAACCTACTGTCAAATATGACTCTTCTGGTCACTTCGGATCTTAGCATCATTATAAAATAGGGTTAAAAATTCATGTCCTGCCTACATCATAAAGTAGTTCTGAGGGTCCAGTCAGATTATATATACATGAAGGTCTTTTGTAAGCCAAAGAATGCCATGCAAATGCAGGAGTGATATTCCTTATTTCCCCACCCAACCTTGTTCAGATAATTGTTTCAGATAATGTTTCACATAATTTGGATAATTTAGTGAGAAGGCTAAATCAATTTCTGATCTGGAGACTGAGAAAAATAGAAATGACTGGACGAATTTTTATCCTGTTTATCCCTCTGCACCACAGACAATAAGACTTTCCTTGGGTCAGTCAGTCAATAACAAGCATTTATTAAGCACTTTCTGTGTTCCAGGCTGAGGATATAAAGAAAGGGTGATTCAGATAGACGTGGCTGTCGCCCTTACTTTACTTAGCCACGGTGCTGACTGAACTTGTTACACACTACTTAGCAACTCTGCCTCGCCCTCTTCTGCTGGCCAAGGTGCTGAAAAAATGGTGAGTTAGTGGCCTAACAAAACCAGGTGTCAACTTGAATCTTGGTCTCTTTTTCCACCAGGGTACATAAAGTTCCTTCATGTCAGCTTGTACTATGACATTGTCCTAATCAGTGCTGTAGTTTCACCTTTCCTGTCAACCGAGATTTGCGATGATTCTCTCTGCTGATTGTTGAGGAAATGAATAGTCTGCAGCAGGGCAGCCCCACAAGTACGAAAGGGGAATTGCTCTTTCCTCCCCCACCCCCTTCCATCACTCATTTCTAAAGTATCATTTGCAGCTGGAGACTAAGTCCTGTCTCCTGAGTGAAGGATGCAAACTCATAGGAAATGACTGTGAATTACTGTGAGTGCTGCTTTTCCAGGCTCCTAAGCTCCTGTATTTTCAGCAAAACCCCCGCTGTGCCCTCCACTTCATTTATGAAAGGGTAGCCAGCTGCATTGCCTTATTTCCTTCTCACAGCAAAACACCTGAGAGAGAACTTCAGAAAGAAAAAAAAAAGAAAACAAAACAAAATGCTTCCTGTCTGCTTTCTTTCTTCTTTGTGTCTATCAGTGTTGTTTTTGGAGTGGGGAAAGATGGACAACACTCCAGTCCTACTTCCTAGGAGCAGAGCACCTGCTGAGTTCCAGGCCTTGCGGCTGAGCTGAATTGTATTCTCTTCTGATTTGCAATAGCACATCTCTAGGCAGATGGAAGTTTTTCTATGGCATAAATCCAGTCCTCTACTAAACCCTTCTGCATAGAGGTGACCCTGGGTTCTTGAAGGCTATGCCAGCAAAACTCAATCTCTAGAAAGTCCTGCCAAGTTGGAAAGGCTTCAAGTGTGGACTTGTTGACAGGCCGAGTCTGTGGTCTGAGGACTAGCCTACCTAAATAAGAGAGGATCATTACCAGATTGGCTGCAAAATTATGAAATCTTTTTTGTCTGAGGATACTCTTGAAGACTGTCTATCAAATTAATAGAGGAATTATCTATGTCAGAGGAGGGAGTAATATTGAAGTAAGTTTAAATATCCCATGGGATCATGTATTACTTCCTTTATTTTCCCCACCCCAAAACAAAGGAACCCTGGCCCTGGGAAAAGGTACATTTGGTTAGAAGTTATCACTATGAAACAAAAGAAGTCAAATCTGATTCCCTTCACGTAGTCAACACGTATTTATTAGGTGCTTGCTATGTGCCAGCATTATATAATTTGGTGGGGGGATGATTTGGGGAGAGGACCAGAATTTTAGAGGCACTGACAGTCTTGCAGTCCTTTTGAAGTAAAGAAACAACAGAACCAAGCCCCTAGTTCACAACAATTTGGGGAAGGGAAGGGTCGGGGCAGGGAACCACATCTGTGGATAAATCTGATAGGAAAATCTCAGTGGGAGAGTTCCCTCCACTTATGCATATCCTAACTACTCTGCAACTCCAGGTCTTCAAGAGTTGCCTGGGGGCACTGAGAGATTAACGGTCAGGTTTAGTCTGTATACAAAACGGCCTTACTTAGCCTCCATGCCAAGACTGCCTCTCTGGTAAACAAGAATGATTACTCAAAATAGGAAGTTACTACGAGGATCTAAGACATCTCCAAAGGCCTCATGATGGAAAATACTATCCACAAAGAAGAACGAACTATGGAGTTTGAATACAGATCGAAGCATACTATTTGCTATTTTCTTCTGTTGTGTTTTGTTTCCTTTTTCTGGTGGTTCCTCCTGTTGGTTCTAATTCTTACTTACAACGTCACTAATGTGAAAATATGTTTAATAGGAATGTATATGTATAGCCTGTATCAGATTGCATGCCATCTTGGGGAGGGAGGGGGAGAAAAATTTAAAACTCAAAAGTTTATGGAAGTGATTGTTGATAATTCAAAATAAATTAATTAAAATAAACAAATAAAAAATAAAATAATAAAAAAAAGAGTGGTAACAGAAAAATTGTGAAAAGGAAAAAAAATAGGAAACTACTAGATATCAATATCAATCTGGGGTGGGCTTCTCCTCCCTTCGCCCTCCCACACCACTCTTTGGTGAATTCCTCTGAAGCATCACTCTGCTGTCCAGGAGTTCATCTTCTTGATACCGAGAGGTTCTTTCCTGCCTAATAGAAGGACCTTGACATAGTTTGCGGTACTTATAGTGGAACAAAATTACCTAAATACAATTTTGCCTTCTTTTCAATCAAGCAAACATTTTCTTAGGCATTTGGGGCAGATCAAAAATGGTACTGCATTTTTTGTTTTATAAAAGAGGTACCCAGTCTAAGGTCATATTAGGAGATTCTATCCCATTGAGCAAATCTTTCAAGCCACAGTTCAGAGCAGGAAAAGAACTTTTATGGAAACAAGGAGGAGAGGGAATCTTTGTAATTCTTATTTGCCTTTAAGAGTGAAATCCTTAGTGGGGATGAGGGCAATATTGTGTTAACAACCTAAAGTGGAGGAACTTAAGGCACTGTGGGGTGGAAAGAGTCCTGTAGTCACCATTGGGAGCCTTGAGTTTCCCTCAGTGAATCTCCTTTGTTTGTCCTCATCTTTTTGAACTTCAGCCACCTTCCATCTTTGTCTTAATATTTCTTTACTAAACTAGCTAAGAGCTTTCCTTTTTTTGGTCTTTTGGTGGTATTGCTTTTTCATCCAAAGCTCCAAGTGACCTCACTTTCAGAATCAAATTTAGAGGCCTCTAAATCCTGGTGATCTCTCTCAAGTCTTCTTTACTTCCTATCTCCCAAGAATTAACCTCTCCTCTTTCCAGTTCTGAAGCAAAAGTAATTATAGTTTATGGAATGTTTCTCCCTCCCTCCTCCTCCTTTCCTTTAAGGTTGCTTCCAGCACTTAAAATTATTTTAGGAGTGGTCCATCTTTATTGTTTTATAGAGGAGGAAACTTTGGGCTGGAGCTTAGAAACAACTTGCCTAAGGCCATGCAGTTACTTAATGGCAGAGACTGGTAACTCTTTTTTTTCCTGGACAGAAGCCTTTTTAGGATAGGCTCTTTGTCAGACTCCAAGTATTAGAGATGTCTTCTTTCATAAGCTCATAGATCCAGAGCTAGAAGGGACCTTAGAGGTAATGTCCAACTCCCTTCACTTTACAGATAAGAAAATTTAGGCCCAGGGAGGTTAAATAACTTACACAAAGTCATACATATAGGTCCTCTGACTCTAAAGCCAATACATCAAATTTTCATTCAATCTAGTTCTCTAACACAGGAGCAATCTATTCTTTTGAATATACCAAGTTCTGGGAAGCAATTATTATAGCTGCTATTAAAAAATGAAAAGAAAATCTCTATCTTATTGCTTAAGTTGGATAGGACCAACTCTATATCATTCATTTGGAACTTAAACATATACCACCATGAATTGTTATTAAGGGCAATATGGAGGAAGGCAGTTGAAAAAACACTGGAATTGGAGTCAGAAGACTTGAGTTCAAAATCTTCTTGTATTACTTGCTACCTGTGTGACCTTGTGAAAGTCCCTGCCCCTCTCTGGGCCTCATTTTTTCCTTCTTTAAAATGAAGGCATGGGGTTAAATGGTCTAATATCTCTTTAGCTCTAAATCTTATGACTGTAAGTATTTAGACCATGTGAATACTAGATTGGAAAATTAAAAATTTAGAGCTAGAAGGGACCCTAAAGTTCTTTAGTCTAACCTTATCATTTCACAAATGAAGACCTGAGATTCAGAGAGATTAAAGGATGCCCAGGATCACATATAAGTGTCAGAGATAGAATCTGAATGCAGGTCATGTTGACTCCATGTCCAGAACTTTATCAATAAACTGTGTGCCTTCAAATATGTAACTCAGATAGAAGGAATCATGCTGTATTGGAAAAAGAGTCTCAGAGTCATGAACATTCAGGTCCAAGCCTTAGTTCTGCTACTCAGCAATATGACTTTAGGCAATTCACATCACCCTTCTGTACCTGTTTCTCCATTCGCATTTAATCTTTTGTGTGCAAACTATGACTTTTGGAGGACTGAGTATTGACTTTGTAGTGTAAGCAGCCCAAATTTGGCTTGTAGGATACCCTCCTTAAACCTGTAGCATGACAGTATGTCATTGTATGAATTATCCAGAGAGGGAGTGGAATTAGTCCACTAGGGTGGCTAGCTACTCAAATCACCAGCTAAGTGGTTTTGAGAGTCTCTGGAGTTTGTATAAGAAAGCATCTCACATGTCTATGTGGCCCCAAGTAGTAGTGCTGAGAAGTTTAAAACCCACCCTGGCCTGGTTCTGAATATCTAGGGAATTATATTATTGAAAATATTACAGATAGGAAGTTTGTGGCTCAAGCTCCCATTCTGCATCTGCTCTCAGTGATTCTCCACATTTACAGAACACAGGATACTTAACCTAATGTGATTGCAGTGTTTGTAAAATATGCAAAAATGAAAAGAAAAGGTTAATGATGATAATAATAATGATGATGATGATAATGATGATGATATGCCAGGCACTGTGCTAAGCACTTTCCAATTGGATCATTTGATCCTCACAACAACCCTGGGAGGTAGGTGCCATTTTACAGATGAGGTAACTGAGGCAAATAGAGGCTAAATGACTTGCCTGAGATCACATGGTTAATAAATGTCTGAGGCTGAATTAGAATTCAGTTCTTCCTGACTCCAGGCCTCCACTCTATCCACTGTTCCACTTAATTGCCCTCTAGTTACTAATATGGGGACATCAAGAACATGGGAAAGATAACAAATACATTGGATTGTAATCCAATCAGAATCAGAATCTAAGCATTCCTCTACATGTTGGAACAATGGGACAGATTTAAACGATGAAATTTAATAAGGATAAATGTAAAGTCCTAAATTTATGTTCAAAAAAAAATCACAGCACAGGTACAAAATATTGGACTAGACATTCATATGAAAAAAGGCTTAGGAGTTTTAATGGATAGCAAGCTCATTCTGAGGTAAAAAAAAATGTGATAAACCTGTCCCCAAAGCTAATGTAATCTTTAGCTGAATAACAATTACCGTGCACAGAACAAGGATAGTCTCATTGTACTCTTGGATGGTCAGACCACACCTGAATATTGTCTTCAGTTCTGGATGCCACACTTGAAGAGGGACATTGACAAATTGGAACTTGTCCTTGTGACTACAATGGTGAAGAAATTTGAAAGCAAGACCTTTGAGTTGACAGTAACTGGGAAGAGAAGGGGAACAGATGGGATAGAATAGAGATTGGGACTGGATCTGTGATTTCAATGACATAAGGAACTCCCAGATGAGGCAACTCTCTCTACCAATGCAGGTTGGCATGTTCTCTGCAACTTATAGTCTTAAATAATTGCCTGTAGCACTGAGAGGTTAAGTGATTGCCCAAGGACACACAGCCAGTAGTATATGTGAGACATAGTACTTGAAAATAGATCTTTCTGGTCTCTGAGCTCAACTTTATATCTGCTATGTCTTGGTGACTTGTCTTTAAACATCTGAGTGGCTTTTACATGGAAGATGAATTAGACATCTTTTCTATCTCCAGAGGGAAGAATTACAAACAGTTGGTAAAAGTTATGTAGGTAAATTTCAAATCACCATGAGGTCTAACTTTCTAAAGGCCAAATTTGTCTATCAATGGAAGAGTGAGCTCCCAATAACTAGGCATGTTCATGCAGAGGCTGGATGACCACCTGTCAAGGAGGTTATAGAGAGAATTCCTGCATTGGGTGGGAGGTGAGATTTGATGACTTCTAAAATTTCTTGAGTCTATGAACTATGATGGTTTTTTTGGAAGTGGTAGGGGAGTTTTTTCTTTTAAATTTTCTTTTTTTTTTTAATTCCAAATTTAATGAGCACCAAAAAAGCCTTTTTTCACATGTAATGTAAAATAGAAAAAAGAGTACGTGTGAAATCTAAAGTCTCTAGTATACTTTTAATCTTTTTAATGCTTTCATCTGACTTTAAAAATATCTAATAAATTCAAGGTTACTTTCAGAGTTGTCTTGGTTGTCTGTGTTTCCTTCTGAACTTCCTTCTTTTCTCTTCTGTGTATTTAAAAAAATGCATCAAGAGCCCCCTTTTCTTCTTGGCAATATTATTGCTAGCTTCCAAATCCCACTTTCAAAAATACAATCTTAATAACAAATAAACACAATACAGAAAAACAAACCTACACATTTGCCATGCCCCAAAATGGATGTTTTATCCTTCATTCAGACTCTATCACCACTCTGTTAGAGGATGGGTAACATGCTCCATTGCTGGTCCTTTGGAGTTGTGGTTGGGCTGCATTAATCAGAGTTCTTAAATCCTTCAAAGTTGTCTTTCCCTATAACCTTAATGTTGTTTGAATTTGTTTTTTTTTAGTTGTTTGGAGCACTTTTTTATGTAAGAGCTGGGATATATTACTTTGAGAATAGTCTATATCTTTTAATCATTTATCTATTGAGAGAATGACTGTTACATTTATGTATTTGAATCAGCTTCTTACATAGTTTGGATATGAAATGTTTATCAGAGAAACTTGATGCAAATATTTTCCCTAGTTAACTGTTTTCCTTTTAATTTTAGATGTATTGGTTTTTGTTTGCGTATAAACTATACAATTTTATATAATTAGCATTATCCATTTATCTCCTATGATCCTCTTTATTCCTTGTCTGATCATCAATACTTCTCCTATTTATGGTTATAAAAAGTATTATCTTCCTTACTTCTTTAATTTGCTTATGATATGAAATTCTATATCTAGATCACATATCCCACTTAAAGCTTATTGTAATATATAGTATGAGATTTTTGTCTAAACCCAATTTCTGCCAGGTTGCTTTCCAGTTTCCTAGAAGATTTCATCAAATCCTGAGCCCTTACCCCAGTAGCTGTGGTGTTTGGGTTTATGTTATTGTGTTTGTTTGCTTTTGTATATTGTTTTTCTAATCTGTTCCACTGATCAACTTTTATATTTTTTAGATACTGCCAAATTGTTTGGATGACTATTGCTTTGTAGTATAGTTTGAAATCTGGCGCTGCTAGGGGAAAGGGAGTATTTTAAAATAGCAACCTCTGTTGTTTAATTTGATTCACCCATTTTGGTTTTTCCTTCTGCTGAGTTTCTGGAAGAATTTGAGTCTTGATGAAAGCTTGGAGAAAGATTGTTTCATTTCAATGATGTCCAATCCCAACATAACTATTTATACAGCTACCACCAAAACACCAACACTTCAATCAGTCCTTGAGGAGCAAAACAAAGTCTACTTCTCTAAAAATAGATTCCTTTCTGCATCAAATGAAGTTTTCTCCCACTACTTTGGTATGGGATTGGCAGTTCCATCTATATATTCAGATTTGGGCAAACTATAACATATTTTGAAGGTATTTCGTCTTTTCTTCTAGCTAGGGGAATTGATACAAGCACCACAATGGTGGCAGGCTTGTTTATGACAAATTTACAGATTCTAGAAACACTCTATTTTCTTTATATTCTCATGAAATCTAGAGAGTGTGGGTTGCATTATTTCCATTTAAAGACAGGGAAATGGAGACATAGGTGAATCAAATGACTTGCCCAAACATCACACAGTTAGAACCGTGACATGAGAACTAAGACCTGTCTTTTGGTTCAGGGCATTAAGGACTCACAGAATGTTAAATCTGGAAGAACTTTTACAGATAATTCTGCTTAGCCTTCTTATTTTATTCACAAGGAAACTGAGGCCCAGATACTTGCTCATAATCACCTGGCTCAAAAATGGTAGAGATGAAACTCCTGAACTAATATATTGCCCCACAAAACTGTGCTCAGTCTTTTGTCATCTAATTGTCACATAATATGTGACTCAGGATGAGCTGAATTGGAGATATATAGAGGGGCTTGGTTCAGAGTAAGAAACACTGGCTTTGCAGTCAGAGGACCCTGCTTAAAATCCTACCTCGGATACTTATGGTTTGTGTGACTGGGTAAGTTACTTGACTTCCCTGGCTCTCAATTTCCTTACCTGTAAAACAAAGGCCTGGGATTAGAAGGCTTCTGAGGCCCTCTCCCACTCGACCTGTAATGCTATGATGCCCATTACTAAAATGGGCCTCCATGTAAATGCCATTATCAGATTTGGAACTGGCATGCAATAGGAAATCAGTTAAGACTCAAATCTTCACTTTGCTGAGGAGGAAATGGAAACTTGTAGAGGTTAAACAACTAGCCCAAGGTCCTACAGCTGGCTAGTGGCAGAGCTAGGACTCTAGGTCTCCTAGGTCTCAGCCTAGTGATGAGAAGAAATAGGTACTAGCTTAGTATTAGTCAACTGCAGGTAAACCCATTAGGAATCACAAAGCTGGCAATAGCAGACAAAAGTGCTAAAAGACTGACTCAGGCTTAGGCCTACTTAAATATAGTGTCCAAAGTGATGAAGGTGATCGACCTTGGTCCTGCCCTGCTGTGTCCTGGTCAGACCACTTCAAGAAGTTTTGTGTCCAGTTCTGTAGGCTATTTATTAGGAGAGACAATGACAAGTTGGAAAGTATCTAGAAAAGGGTAATCTGGATGATGATGACACTACAGACCATGCCAGGTAAAGATTGACTGAAAGAACTAGGGTCGTTTAGTTTAGAAAGGAGATTTAGAGGTGATATGACAATTATTTTATTTTATTTTTTAGATTAATAGTTTTTTATTTTTTTCAATTGCACGTAAAGACAATTTTTAACATTCATTTTTTGAAAGATTTTGAGTTCCAAATTTTTTTCCTCCCTCCTCTTCCCTCCCCCCAACGTGTCAAACAATATGATATAGGTTATACATGTGCAATCATGTAAAACCTATTTCTTCATTAGTCATTTTGTGAAAGAAGAAGCATAACAAAAGGGAAAAAACTATGAAGAAAAACCAACAAAAAAGTGAAAATAGTATGGTTTGATTTGCATTCAGACTCCATCAGTTCTTTTTCTGGATGTAGATAGCATTTTCCCACATGAATTTTTTGGAATTGTCTTGGAGTTTGTCTTCAGTAGAGGTCTTTGAGCAAAGGCTGGATGATTCCTTGTTGGGGATGTCTTAGAGGGGATTCTTGAACAGACACAGGTTGGATCAGGTGGTATCAATGATGAACTTTGGAGATTTTGTGCAATATTATGAGTTTTCTGAGAGACATAGAGAGCAAGATACATGACTGCTGTCATTATCATTCTCCTTTAGCAACGAAGATCAAAGACTAACTGGTGCTGTGGATAGAGTGCCAGGCCTGGAGTCAGGAAGACCTGAGTTCAAATCCAGCCTCAGATACTTAGTAGCTGTGTGATCCTGGGAAAGTCACTCAACTCCTGTTTGCCTCAGTTTCTTTATATGTAAAGTGAGGATAATAATAGCACCTATCTCCCAGAGTTGTTGTGAGGATCAAATAAGATAATGATTAGAAAGTGCTTAGCACAGTGCCTGGCATGTAGAAAGCACTATATAAATGTTAGCTATTATTATTATTACTGTAATAATAATATTATTATTATAGAGGATCAAGGGCAATTCATAGGATCCCCTGTGAGCTTTCCAAGGCAAGGTATGCCTGAAAAGACCAGCATCTGGACAGGGTCCAATTCATAGAACCATAGGATTTAGAACTAGAAGGGACCAGAGGTACCGTTTGTCTAGCTTTCTCATTTTACAGATTAGGAGACCAAGAATTATTTCTTGGACTTTGAGATTCCTGAAACTCATTGTTTTCAATAATTAGTGCCAGCTTTAGTTTGTTGGTTATTATTGAGAAGCCATTTCTGGACACTGTTTATCCCAGAAGACACCAGGTCACAAGGAGAAAAAAGGCTAGGTATTTATATATTAAACTATAATCAACCACAGGCTAAATTCATATGTTTCATTTAAAAAACAATTCCTTGAAAGGATTTCCTGAGAACTATGGAAATCTCAGATAGGAGGTTCAGACTTCTGATGTCATCCCCCAAAATCCCTTGATAGCTTTGAATTCCAGTGCTACCATACTGCAATAATCATAATGATGCATATTTCCATGGTGCTATGGGTTTTCAGGGTTCTTTCCCCTACAACATTGGGAAGTAGGCAGTGTATTATTCAAATGGATCTATGAACTCCTCAATCCAGGAGTTCTCTCCAATGGTGTAGATGCTAAGGCATCTATTCCTGTCCATCTTTTGTGACTCTTGTCCATACCCTTCTGAGAGTTCACCACAAGGGGTCCACCCAGCATGGTGGAGGTCTTTCTTGTTTTGTGCTAATGGGGAATGCAGTGGTATACCTGTCATCTATTGCGTTTTACATGTGACCAACTCATCTTTTCCTCAATTCCTTAATGTGACTTTGGTTCACATTCTTCTCTGGAGTTCTTTGTTGATTATGTGCTTTCGCTTTCTCACATCCACTGTGTACCTCTCCATTGTCTCCTCTTTGTATGATATTCATTTTTAGTTTTCTGGAGTCAGTTGCTGGAGTTCTCCAGTTCTGGAGAGTTGCTTTATAGCAGCAACAATGGTGAAATATTATTATTGAAAAGGTGGGCCTTTGTTTTCCTAAGAGGCTTCAATAAAAGAGCTTTGTAATTTCTCCAAAACAATCCAGTCCACTCTCCTGATTAACTCTGGGTCCAATTCATTGTCCATCTGTACTGGCTTTCTATATATACATGCTATTGTACTAGTTCTTCAGGTGTCCATCAGACAATTATTAGCTTTGTGACCCTAGGCAAATCACTTAAACCTCTGTTTACCTCAGTTTCTTCAACTGTAAAACAGGGATAATAACAGTACCTCCATTACAAGGTTGTTGTGAGGATAAATGACATAATAATTGTAAAACATTTAGTACAGTGCCTGGCATGTAGTAGGTACCATATAAATGCCTATTTCCTTTCACTGCCCTTTTTAGTCTTACACTTTACTCAGTTTCAAGTACCCTACAATCCTTCCCATTCCTTGTATAAGATGCTCCATCTCCCAAATTTATACATTTTCACCAGCTGTCCCCCATGCCTACAATGCTTTCCCTCTTCATCTCTGTCTTGTGGCTTTCTTCAAGTTTTAACTAAAATCTTACCTTCTGCAAGAAGCCTTTCCAGGTGCCCCTTAATACCAGTGCTTTCCTTCTTTGATTACCTCTAATTTATATTGTATGTAGCTTGTTTGTACATAGTTGTTTGCATGTTGCCTCCTCTATTAAATTGTGTTTAGCATAGTGCCCAACACCAGATAGTAAACACTTAAATGCTTCTCTTCCTCTTCTTCTTTCTTTTCCTCCTCTCTTATTCCTTCTCCTCTTCCTCCTCTTTCCCCTTTTCTTCCTCTTCCTTTTCCCCTTCCGTCTTTTCCTCCTTCTCTTTCTCTTCCTCTTTTTTCTCTCTTTCCTCTTCCCCTTTTTCCTTTTCTTCCTCTTTCTCTTCTTCCTCTTTTCTTCCTCCCCCCCACCCCTTTTTGTGAGGCAATCGGAGTTAAGTGACTTGCCCAGGATCACACAGCTAGTGAGTATCATGTGTCTGAGGCTGGATTTGAAACTCAGGTCCTCTTGACTCCATGGCTGGTGTTCTCTCCACTGCACCACCTAGCTGCCCCTCTCCTCCCCTTTTCTTCTTCCTCCTTTTCCTTAGCAAAACCAGAATTTAAAACTCAGGTGTTCTGACCCCAAGACCAGTAATTCTTCTACTACAACACTGGGGATCTACTCTCATTTTGTCTCAACTTAATGTAAAAATCATCTCGTTTATATTGCTTTTTAAAAAGGGCTTTTGCAAACATTTTCTCAGTTGAAGTTCACAATAACTTTGTGAGGTCATTAGTATGGTCACTGTTATGACTGTTTTATATGTGAAGAAACTGAGGCTCAAGAGGTCAAGTGACTTGCCCAGGGATACACAGTTAATAAACCAGGGAGCTAGGATATGGAGTAAAGTTACTGCAGGCTCATTGTGTTTGGAGCACTTGTTTTTTTTTGCTGAAAAACTTGTCCCTGACTTGACAGATTCACCATTGTGTGGATGGATGTGTTTTCAGACAATTGTGGACAATCACATGCATCTGTTTTCTAGTGGGATTAGACACAATCACAAATATCTGATGCTTAGCAAACAATTCTCTCTCCCAATAGCGACTGCCCACAGCAGGGAATGATTATTATTCCAGTTGATGCTGTACAAAACACATCAAAGATGAAGCCAGGGAGCTTATTTCCACTGGGAAAGGCCAAATTGGGATTTGGGGTTGGATTTAGAAGCAGAGCCAAGTGTTTCTGAAGAGTCTGTTCTCCAGTTAGGGTTCCTCAGGAAGGCCCCTTGAGGCAAGGCATCTCTCTACCTTTGCCAGGAAAAAGGCTCTCAGTAGAAAGGAGAAAATAGATTCATTTCAAAGCTCCCCACTTACTTTGTGACGACTACTACTAATGAGTCCAATTTCTAAAGTCCTTATGGGTTGACAAACCTGTCTTCCCACAACAGCGCTATCAGGTAGGGAGTAGAAATATTGTAGCAGTAATAATTAGTAATAATAATACTAAATGCTAACATTTAGATAGTACTTTATGTCTGCAAAATCCATTACATTTATTATCTTATTTGATCCTCTCAACATTCCTGTGAGGGAGTGTGTGTGCTATTATTATTCCCATTTCACAGATGAGCCTGAGGCAGGTTAAGTTACTTTCTCAGGGTCATGCAGCTTGTAAGTGTTTGAAGTAGGATTTAAACTTGATTCTTCCTGGCTCCAAATCCAGTGATCTATCCCCTATACCAAGATGGCTCTCATTTTCATATTAGTACTCCTATTTTATCAATTAGGAAACTGAGAAGCTCTTTTTAATTTCTTAATGATACCTTCCCTACTTACTTCACAGGGTAGCTGTGACAGTCAATTGGTAGAGATAATGTATGTAAAGCATTACCTTAATTTATTGTTGTTGTTCATTTGGGTTTGACTCTTCATGACTTCATTTGGGGTTTTCTTGGCAAAGATACTGGAGCAGTTTGCCATTTCCTTTTCTGGCTCATTTTAAGATGAGAAAACTGGGGCAAACAGGGTAAAATGACTTGCCCAGGATCACATACCTAGTAAGGATTTGAGGTCAGATTTGAACCCAGGTCTTTCTGACTCCAGGCCCAGCACTCTATCCACTGTGCCACCTAGCTGCCCTTGTAAACCTTAAAGCACTGTGAAAATGTTATCTATGAGTATTATAGGATCATAGATTTAAAGCTAGACAGGACCAGAGGTCATCTGGTCTAGCCTGCTCATTTCCCAAATAAGGAATATGAGGCTCAGAGAAATGAACTAAGTTGTCCACTGCTATTAAGTTTCAGGGGCAAGATTTGAACCCAGGTCTTCCTGGCTCTAAGCCAGTACTCTATCCACTATGGCCTACGGTCTCTCTTTAGTCATTTGCAAGTGATGCCTTCCTACTACCAGCTACTCACAGCAACATCATCACATCCCTATCCTTCCTTTGACTCCTAAAAATAGATAGTATTGTCCCTCGAAGGCCAGACTGAAGCTCTGGAGGATCTATCTGTGATGATAGAACAATATTAGAGCGAGGCAGTGTAGTGGCTAGAGAGCTGGCTTCAGATTCAAGAAGATTGACATTCAAATCCCACTTCTGGCATTTACCAGCAAGTCACTAAGCTTCCTAGGAAATTCTGTAAGACTAGAAATTGCAGAGCAGAACCCCCATTGATAAAGAATCTCACAGCTCTTGTTTTTAAAAAATGGTCTTGGAAATAATTGGTTCAACCAGGCTTGCAGGAACTTTCTAGGGGGAAAAATGCTCTTCTGGCAGAAATGTTCATGTAGTTTTGAAACCAAAGATTCTAGGGAAGAGGATTGAGAACTCCTCTGTTCTTTCTCCTACTTAACAGGTCCTCTTTCTTCTCTCAACTCCAAAAGGGACAAAGCATCCAAAGAGAGCACACAACATGCCCTCACCACATCTTTCTACAAGGGGATTTGAAAATGCGCTAGACACAATTACTTCCATCCTGGTCCTTTAAGTTTTAAACCACTCTGAGGCTCCGACACCCTAGAGTGCAGTGAGCTAATCTAATATCACTATTCTCACGTTCCATTACATTAATGAGAAGTGGAGAAAGCTGTACATTTGTCCTCTAGACATACACAAGGAGCTTGAGTAACTCACAGCAGGAATGTAATTCTTATTAATTTTAATGAAGATATCATACAGCCCTTTAAAGTGGAGATGGGGCAAAAAGAGGCACTTGGAAATCAGCTTCCTCAGCAATTTTTAATGAAGATTTATCATGTGCCCATTATAAACCCCAGAAATCTTGCCACCGAGTTCACAGTGACCTACCAGGTTCCAAGTTCAGGGGTGTCCCAGGTTTCCGGCACTACAAGAACATAGGGGCGGTTCCCCC
This sequence comes from Vombatus ursinus, assembly GCF_900497805.2. Lineage (NCBI taxonomy): Eukaryota > Metazoa > Chordata > Mammalia > Diprotodontia > Vombatidae > Vombatus > Vombatus ursinus. The sequence continues at coordinate 39,322,880 of NW_020954619.1, forward strand.
TTTCATCTCCATTGCATTTCACGTGACAGTGAGTCTAGAAAGTCAGTATGACATGTTTTTAGAAAGACGTATCTGCAAAAGCACTTTTTAAGCCTGGTTCTTTATTCCTCACATAGCACCGGCTGAAAACATGGATTTGATTCTTATTCTAATAAAGGCTGGAGAGCAGCAGGAGACAGTTGGGTGCCCATTTGTTTGTCTCATTATTTCCAAAAAGCAATCCATCCTCAATCAGATTGTTATCTCTTCTTCCTAGTCATTTGAACTCTACCCTATCCAGCCAGAGACCTGCTCGATTTGCCAGGTAGAGGCCACAGGGGCAGAATGAACAGATTCACCATCAGTGGAGAATCCTGTTTAAGTATAAGCCTACTTTTCTCACCTACTGAGAATCAAACCTGAGAGATCAGGGCACTCTACTGCTTGGTCAAGCTTGACTTGGCTGAAAACACTACAGGACTAGTCACTGAAATCAGCCTGACAGACCATCATGCTTTGTCAGACTGGATCTCTTAATTTGTGGAGGGAATTCATGAACCTGGGGTGAGATGGATATGGAAACTTTACCTGATAAATCTGCAGGCTGGTTGTCATGACCCATCTGATCCCCCACTCTGCTAAATATGTTAAGATTGCCAATGTCTCCATCCATGTAACAACCACTCTGGGTCTTTACTGTCAGTAAAGCTTCCTCATCCCATTTACAGCTTGGCTCTAGCAATCTCAGGCATTCCAGGAGATTAAAATGAAGGCATTGTTACCCTCTTTTGGTGGATGAGAATACTGAAACAATGAGAGGTTAAGTTACTTACCCAGAATCACTTATCCAGAAGTATCTGAGCTGGGGTTTGAATCGAGGTCTTCCAAAATTCAAGTCTAGCACTCCAAGCTGACTGTTGGTGATGTATGGCTTATATCCAGCTATCCATGGTCTTCATTATCCTTGTATCGAAGTCTCCCTTGGAGATTGGTCAGAGGAACACAAGATAAGATTGTATAATATGTGAGGAAGAGCATTTGATTGGGAATCATGAGAGGCATGAGTTCAAATCTCACCTCTGATACTGACTATGTGTCCATGGGTCAACAATTTAACTTCTCCGAGCCTCTGAGAATCCTCTGTAAATTGGGTATAGTAATACCTAGAGTATCTGTCATGTTAAAGGTTGAATTTAAGTACTTCCTAAACCTTTAATCATTATGTAAATGGCAGCAAGACTCAAATATAACAGAGACACATTCACGTATGATCTGACATTTCAGTACTTCAGAAATATAACCAAAGATACTGAGGCAATGAAAAGTCACAAGATTACAGTATCAAAGCTTTAAAGTTGGGGGGGACCTCAGAGCTTATCTAGTCCAACCCCCTCATTTTATAGATGAAGAAACTGAGGCCCAAGGAGGGTCAATAACATGTCAAAGGTTATATAGGTAGAAGGGAGCAGAGCTTGGATTTGCACCCAGGTCCCCTGACTCCTGTTCCAGCACTTAGATTACTTTGATCCTTCAACAACTCTTTTTTTCAGAGGCCAATAATCTTGTGCTTGCAAGTAACTACAGTGAAAGAGTTTGCAACCTAATCATAACATTATGAAGTTGACACTATCCATAGCATGTTAAAATAGTACCATGGATGTGGTGGTTTCTAAGAAGAATAAATCCATCTTCATTTCAGGACATAGCTCTGATCACAGACCAGCACAGTAAGGCACAATATTCTTTGTGTTAAAGCCGTTTGGGTGTTTTTGTACAAAAGCACACATCCTGCCTCTTCCATGAAGGCTTCCCAGATTAGTTCACAGTGAACTCATAGCATTTATTGTCTGTGCTACCCCCTTGGTGATGAATCACGTCCTGTCTTTTTGACATCTCTTATATTGAGTTGATTCTTGATTATTATTTATTTAGTTATTTTTGGTCTTTTTTAGGCCCTTGTGTTCCACCTGGATTGCCAGCCTCTTGAGGCAGTGCTTTTTGTTACTTCGTCATTTTTCAGTTGTGTCTGACTCTTTGGAACCCCTTTTGAGATTTTCTTGGCAAAGATAATGGAGTGGTTTGCCATTTCCTTTTCCAGCTCATTTTACAGACAAGGAAATAGAGGCAAAAGGGGTTAAGTGACTTGCCCAGGGTCATACAGCTAGTAAGTGTCTGAGGAGAGCTTTGAACTTGGAAAATGAGGCAGTGTGGTGTAGTGTAAATTTTAAGTTGGAGTCAGGAGTTCCAGTATTGATTTGCTTACTAACTTCTTACAAGACCTTGGGTAAGTCCCTTATCTCCTCTGGGTTTCAGTTGCCTCACCTCAAAAATGAGAGGGATAGATTGGATCAGGAATTCTTAAATCTGGAGTTAAGACCTAAAAGTTCATGGATCAATATCAGATGGATTTGGATGGGGGTAAAAAATCACATCTCTATTTTCACTTACCTCTAACTGAAATTTAGCATTTCCTTCAATTATTTAAAAACATTATTCTGAGAAGGGGTCCACCCATAGGCTTCATCAGGCTGTCCACGACACAAAAAATGTTAAAGACATTGGACTAGAGGATCTCTAAGCTGTTAGCTCTAAATCCTGTGATCACAGCCTTCTACAGCTTTTATTCCTCCACGGTGCCTTGTGAAAAGCTCTCAATAAATATTTCTTGATTGATTGGCAAATAACCAAGGAGAAGAAATAAACACATAAATATGAGCAACCTCCCCAAATTAGTACTAGCGTTTATTTCACTGTGAAATCTCTGAGATGGGCTAACAGCCAAAAGCTTTCAACTCCTTTTCAGGTTATAACTTATTAACAACAGCAGGATGTGTCCTAGACTCTCACTGAATCCTTCAGTTGATGAAATGAATCATTAATTAATCTCTCAGCTAAGGTGGGAAAATTTATGTGGAAAAAAAAGGCCCAATTCTGTTCATCGTCCCAGGTGTTTCTTCTGGAGTGAATCCCCTCCAGGGTCTAATTATCCCTCTGTCTACTTGTCTGTCTTTGCTCTCAGACCTCTTCTTTCACAGAGGAAGAGGCCGTTGAGAGCTGGAGAGAAGAGAGAAAGGCGGCTAGCTGCATCTACTTGTGAATTCCCCTCTGTAAGGGTCATTGCAGCTTCTCTTCCCCCTTGAGGTCAAATTTCTGGAAATGGCTCAGCCTCTCCACAGGCCAAATCCTCCCAAAAGGTTACACGGTTTGGATAGCGGCTGAGTTTGTACTTTGCCATCTTTTCCAGTTGGAATTTTTCTAGCAAGTAGCAAATTCTCCTTCCAAATAGAGAGTTCCTTATCAGAACTGAATTTTATTCCCTTATGGCAGGTATTCAATTTCTTCGTTGAGGAGGGGGTTGGACTATATGATTTCTAAGATCTATTCTCACTCTAATGTTCTGTCATTCTACCCTCAGTAAGTGGAAAGTAAAATTCTGAGGGTGTGTGCTTATATTCACATTCCAGGCATTCAATGGGGATGCCACCATAACGTGACTCTTTTGGAGGCAGAATTCAGTACAGTACAGGTGGATCTTGGACAGCATCTCAAGAGGTTTATTATTGAATGTTCCGGAGGAGTTTCGTTATGCCAGAATCACCTCCCACGTGGATCTGATGTGGCATGGAGTTAGGGACCAAAAGTCACTTGCATTCATGCCCCAGCTGTGCTACTTACTTGTGTGACATTCACCAAGTCACCTAATCTCTCTGGCCTTCAGTTTATTCTTCTGTTAAGAAATTGCTGAAGATCCTTCCCCGTCTGATGAATTCTGTGATTTCATAACAGTGGGATAGTGGGATTCTTGTGTGCTAATCAGAACAATCCATCATAATTATGTAGGGATTCCTCTAAACTTTCCTGCCTGGTGGAAGCCTTCTGTGGTTGTAGTGGATCACCACCTGAATAGTGGACTAACTCATGGTATTAGGAAGGATATCAGGATACAGGATAGTAAGAGATTTAAAAAATGAGAGTAAAATTTTAAAAATGATTTAAAAAATTAGAATAAGATTTAAACCTTAAAGGATAGGTCTAACAGTGGCTTCCTATTGCTGAAGAGATAAAAATACAAGTTCCTTAACCTGGCATTTAAACCTTTTCACAATCCAGCGCCAAGCTACTTTCTAGCTTCATTTCACACAATTCTTTTTCCTTCACATATTTGATCTTTCACCCAAACTGGAATACTAGCAATTCCTCTGTCTTATCCAGCTGCATTCACAAAACTGTCTTCTGTGCCTGGGATATGATTCCCTTTTCTCTATCCACTGAAATCCTTCAAATACCAGGTCAGTTGCCATTTCCTCACTGAAATTTTCCCTAATTTCTCAAGTTTAAACTGATCTCTCCCTCCTTAAAATTTTCTAGAGTACCATTTTAGCTATCTCTTGCCCCTATCCCATGTCATCTTGTATTGTGTATGGCTTATTTATGTATATTTTATAGCCTTCCCTGTTAGACAGTAAGCTCTTTGAGGGCAGGAATTGTGTTGCTTTTTAAAACTTTTGTATTCCCTGTCCCTAGCACATGACCTCCTCACACATAATACTAGAGGTAGTGCTTATTAGACTACAGATTTCAGAGTGTGATCCCTATTAGTCGGGAGATTTTCTTCACTTGGGTATTTATTAAATTTCAGAAATCACAGGTCTAGTCATTATCCCTGTCCCTCCTAAGAAATAATAAATGCTTATTAAATTCAATCTCCACCATTGTGGTTCTAGTTTTGGACTCTGTAGCTTTTCAGGATGGAGAGAATTTTGGAAGGTTTCAGATGAGAGCCACAAGGGTTATAAAAAGGTGGGGGAAAAATCAACCCTTTCAGAAATGGCTGAAAGAACACATTATCTCTCTGGCCTTTGTCACGAGTGAACCAGCCTTGGCATGGCTGTGTTACACAAGCTACACCCCAGGTAGAATTAATTTCCATGCAGAAGTCTGGTCAAGCAGCCAGAGTCTTTGAGCAAAATACTATAATCAAGCCTTCTGTTCAACTCCCACTCTTCCCCCTTTGCAGCTAACAAAATCATTTTCCTTTTAATCATGCTATACGAAATAGGTGCCATCCTCTTAAGAGTTTGCTCCATAAAAGCTAATTTCTGTCATATTTCACTGTGACAGGGTGCTTTGCAGTGATGTCGGCCCCATTATTTCTTTATCCGTGTAGCATTACTAATTCAGTCTGTGCACTTTGCTTTATTTTGGTAACCGTCTCTCCCCAGCCCCCTCTTCTTTCTCTTCTCCGTTGTTGCCATGATGTTTTTCTCTTAGAGGAACTAAACATAATGAGACAGTCTGTGTCACAGCAAAAAGCAGATAAAAGTAGCCTGTTTATTAGAGCCTATTTAGGCTGAGCCAAGCTTTGGGTATGGCATATGGGGAAGATGACTTTGATCAGGGGCAGCAGCTGGTGGAAGGAGTGAAGGAGGAGGAGCTTTGGTGTTGCCAATGGTACCCACATATAGACTATATACTTATTGTGTATTTCTGGCAGAATGTAAGCTTCTTGAGGGCAGTGGCTGTTTCATTTTTGTCTTTGTCTTCCCTAAAGCATATAGTATGTACTTAAATATTAATAATAACTAATTTGTAGTACTATAAGGTTTACTAGTCACTTTGCATATATTATCTCACTTGATTCTCACAACCACCTGTGAGGGAGGGGTTCTAATTATCCCAGTTTTACAGGGAGGAAACTAAGATAAATCATTTAACTTAGTAAGCTCCTAAGGCAGGATTCAAACTCTGGTTTGACTCTAAGTCCAGAGCTCTATCCATATTCACTATATCAGTGGTGTCAAACTCAAATGGAAATGGATCCCTGTGGGTGACATATTGACTTAGAAAACCACCACTTAACATTATCTATGTTGTATTGTATTTTCACCTCTTTCTATTTTTTATTTTTTTTTAGTGAGGCAATTGGGGTTAAGTGACTTGCCCAGAGTCACACAGCTAGTAAGTGTCAAGTGTTTGGTCTGAGGCTGGATTTGAACTCAGGTCCTCCTGACTCCAAGGCTAAAGCTCTATCCACTATTTTTATTAAACATTTCCCAAATATATTTTTATCTGGTTTTGTAGCACTCATTCCACCACCTAGATGTTTCATAGTACCTAGCTTGTTAAATTGAACTGAACTGAACTAGCTCTGTCCCTCTTCACAAGAGCTTTTGGAATTGCATTTTGCCTTTTTCTGACATCTCCCTCTCTTTGGCTACTTTGCACAGTCTTTCCTTCATCTTCCCTATAGATGGCCCTACCTTTGAGCTAATAATCTTAATTTAAAAGTCACACTTTTATATCACTTTGAGGCTTATAAACAAATGAATAAAAAGGCATTTATTGGTTGTTTACTGTGTGCCAAGCATTGTGCTAAGCACTGGGGGATACAGATAGTGAAGCAAGATGGTCTGGCTCTGGAGGAGCTCACATTCAAATCGAGGGAGAGAACACTTGGGAGGGTTCAGCTAGCTGTAGGGGAGATGGAAGCTTGTAAAGGGCTTTCCTCAAAATTTCCCTGTGAAGTGGGCAGGCCTATAGGATTCATAACTGGAAAAGAACAGAGATCCAACCTCTTTATTTGTTTTAAAGATGCAGAACTGGGCCCCAGAGAAGTAATTTACCCAATATCCCATAAGTGGTAAGTAGCAGAGTTGAGATGTAGGCCTACCAACTTCTCATTTTAAGGGACCTGATGCCTCAATACCAAATAGTTTGAAACTTTTGCTTGGTAGAAGCCTTAGTTCTTAATGTTATGTTCTTACTACCCCAAGGCATTGTGGTGTCGTGGAAAGAATGCTGGATTTGGAATTGGAGAATGTTGAGTCAAATGCTGACTCTGACACCAATTAGCTGTGTTACCTTAGGCAATTCATGTAAACTTTCTGTACCTCAGATATTTTCTTTCTATAGAAATGGAAATAATCATGTTTTTTATGGCATACCCCATAGAGTTATTGTGAGAAAAGTGCTTGGTAAACCTTAAAATGCTCTAGAAATCTGATTTGTTGTTGATGGTTATGGTTACTTCTACAGATGATCAGGGATACCTCATGGTGGCATGGAGGTGAGCCTGGATTATTGAAGGCCATGCCAGCAGAGTTTAAGTTCTGGCAAGGTCCTAAAAAGCAAGAAGGCTTCAAGCATGGGTCTAGCAATTGATGTGCATCTTTTGTCAAAGGACTAGCCGGTTTTGGAGAGGCTTATCACTAGCTTGGCCATAGGATAAAATATTTTTCAGCCACTGTAACCATTGAAGGTCATCTCCTAGGAAGATTTAGAAGGGCTGTGTTGGAGGGAGGACCAATACCAACTAATGAGAGATTCTTTAATTATCATTATCTGTAAGTATCAGTAACATAAATTACGTTAATATCCTGATGGGGGGGGTCATGTTCTGGGGAACTCCGAATCCTTTGCTGTTTCACATATATTACTGTGGAAAGAGAGTGATAGGAAGTGAAGAATAATTAAGAAGCCTCTTGATGAGGGTGAAAGAGGAGAGGGTCAAAGCTGCTTTGAAGCTTGATGTTAGAAAAAAACTAAGATCTTGCCGACTGGTCCCATCACTTTCTGGCAAATAGAGGCAGATGAAATGGAAGCAGCATCAGATTTTATAGTCTTGGGCACAAAGATCACTGCAGATAGTGACTGCAGCCATGAAATTAAAAGATGCTGGCTAGTTGGAAGGAAAGCTAAGGCAAATCTGGACAGCGTAATAAAAAGCAGAGCTATTACCTCACTGACAAAGATCTGTACAGTCAAAGCTATGGTTTTTCCGGTAGCAAGGTGTGGCTGTGAGAGTTAGAGTATAAGGAAAGCTGAGTGCTGTAGAATTGACGCCTTTAAATTGTGTTGGAGAAGACTTTTGAGAGTCCCTTGGACAACAAGATCAAATCAGTCAGTACTTAAAGAAATTAATTCAGGCTATTCACTGGAAGGTCAAATACTGAAGCTGAAACTTAAATACTTTGGTCACAATTAATGAGAAGACAGGACTCATTGGAAAAGTCCCTGATACTAGGAAAGATTGAAGGCAAAAAGGAAAGGGGAATGGCAGAGGATGAGAGGGATAAATGGTGTCATGGAAACAATGAACGTGAACTTGGACAGACTTCAAGAGATAGTGGAGGATAGAAGGGCCTGTATGCTATGGTCCATAGGTCACAACGAGTCAGACACACCTGAATGCCTGAATAACAACAACAACTATGGAGAGATAATAGACCTAGGTTGAGATTTCCAATAGATAAATCCAACCTTTGTGGAGTTAGGGCACAATTGTATTGTTTCTTTGGTTTAGTGTTGTTATTCTTCGTATAAGAGGCAATATGGCATAGTGGATAGAGATAGTCTCAGAGCCAGAAAGACCTGGGTTCAAGTCCTTCCTCTAACACAGATTGCCCAAGGCTGTGAGATGCTAGTTAAGTCACAACCTTTCAGAGTTCTAGGCAGCTCTCTTTAATACTCTTGGTTGCAAAGAATGTTCCAACCTGCACTGAAACTCTTCCCTGGGATGCTGTTATATAAAGAAATCATAGGTCCAATCCCTATCTGTTTTTACATCACTAACATTTCCCAATGTATCTCTCCCCCTGCCTTGCCCTCCAAGAGTGTGTCTTTATAACAAATAATAGAGAAGAGAAAAAAAATAGTTCAGTAAACTAACCAACATATTGAAAAAGATTGATATTATATGTAGTGTTCCACACTATAAATATAAATATAAATATTAAATATCAGTAACATCCAGTTATATCAGTCTTCCACCTCTTCAAAGAAGTGGGGTGAAGTGCCAAAGTATCTCTTCCTTGGGGCCAAGCTTGGTCATTATAATTCTTCAACATTTAGTTTAAATTGTTTTGTTGTGGTTCTTTCCACTTACCTTGTTATATTCATTTGTGTATTATTTTCCTGGTTTTACTTACTTAATTTGCATAGTGATATTCTTCTAGTGAATTCTGACTTTCATCCTTTTTTAGCCTGGTTGCCTGTAGGGAATGTGCATGCCTGCTTAGGCTTGTGAATTTGTATGAATTTATAAGGATGTGTGAGAGTGTGGATATATGCATCTGCATATATGTCTGGTATGGAGGTGTAAGAACTGTTCATAGTTGCTAAAGCACTTTCCTTAGAACAGCCTGTTGGAGTGTTTAGTTTAAGTGTCATTATCCCCTATTTACAAATTTGGAAACTGAGACCCAGAGCTATTAGGTGAGTTGCCCACAGTCATATAGCTAGTAAGTGTCAGAGTGGAGATTTGAGCCCAGGTCTCCTGTTCCTAATTCTAGCACTCTTGATTGCGTAAGAGTAAACGTGCATGTCGGTGAGCAAGTGACTAGCTACTTCTTGTAGTCAGTCCTTCATGGAGAAAGAGAGAGGAAGAGGGAAGAAAGGATAGATAGATATTTTGGCAGGAAACTGGGTTGACAGAGCTGGTGTCTAATACACCTTTCCTTATCCCTGATGAAGTGTAGCATTTCTCTCCTGAAAGCAAAAAGAGCCTTCTTTCATTTTGGACAAAGAAAATCCCAGCAATCAGAAGAGCAGAAGATCCTCATTTTGATGGATCTGTAAATTCATTAATATGAGCAATCCCTACACTTGGATACAAATTGTAACTCCTCTATACCGTCTCATCTTGTGCATTTTTATCTGTAAAGAGTCCACCCAACACACTGAAGGCCTTTTTCTAAATGCATTAACATTAAGCTTTTTTCTATACTTGTTTCTAGGTAAAGTCTAATTTTCATGCCATTCACCATTGGCATGGGAGTCTCTTTTGATCCATCCTATATTCTGCCCAGTGAAATAATCACCAGTGAAATAATCAAAGCAATATTTGGTTCCTGCTTCTAACAGGAAGGCTGTGATAAGTCTTCCTTTGTAATAGGAACTGCTTTGATTCTGTCATGTGCCATGAAGTTAGATCACAAGTAGAAAAGAAAATCTCATTCATAGAAAAAGTTGAGACTTTTTTTGATTTATTGAACTGGGTACTTTTGCAAGGATTCAGAAAAAAAAAGACCTGGTAAAGCCATTCTTTTGGCTGGTTTAGAGCAAAGGGGATCTTTATTCCTGCTGTAAAATCACAATATAAATTGTGGATCTCATGAGTTTAGAACCAGGAAGAGACTATTTAACCCTCTTGAGCTTTCTAGTGCATATGGACTTTGAAGCTGCTGGTTTCAGGGGATTACTTCTTTCTGTGGATGGAATATGTGAAACCCATGTGACCTGTACAGAACCTCAAAGTATTAGAATGTAAGTTGTAGGCTTCTTAGATTTTCTAGCTATTCAGGAAATCTATGAAAAGGTAATATCTTAAATAATGTGTTTAAAACACATTTTTAATTTTCTTTTCTTTTTTTTTCTTTTTGTACAGGAGACATGGGAGACAGAGGGCAGAAAGGCAGTGTGGGTCGTCATGGAAAAATAGGTCCCATTGGTTCTAAAGGTATCTTTGACTCAATCTTATCCCCTCCCTATGTTAACCGGAAATCCACAGTGCCATTTACTTTTAAGATGAATCCAACAATTGCTGGAAGAGAGAACACCTTTTCCAGAGGACTCTTTTTGGGTTTTGTTTTTGGTCTTTTGTGAATGACACATCTTGTCTTGCTTTAATTACTCACCAAAATGTTTGAGAGCTCTCAGATGGAGTTTGGAGAGAGATCAGTGATAATTACTCACTTTGGGAAGCTTTTTTTCTCCCAATTATTTATTTATTTTTTAACATTCTTTTTTAAAAATTATTTTGAGTTCCAAATTCTCTCACTCTCTCCAGCTCCTCCCCAACTTATTGAGAAGGCAAATAACATGATATCAATTATACATGTGAAATCATGCAAAACACATTTCCATATTAGCCATGTCATAAAAGAAAAAGGATATGGTTCCTGCCTTCATTGAGCTCACAGTCTAATAGGGGTAGGTCACAAACATAGATAATTCTAATGCATACTATTACATACTTTGTGCATTAGAGAGATATGCAACATAATACTAAAATATTACATGAGATTAGAGAGTAATGGTTCTTACTAACCAAAGGGATCAGACAAGGCTTCCTAAAGGAGATAGAGTTTGAGTTGGACTTTAAAGGATAGGGAGGAATGCAATAGATGAAGAATGGGAGGAAGAACATTCCCAGCAGAGGACATGGCCAGAGCAAAGGCACTGAGGTATGAGAAAAGGATCATGTTTTGAGGTGCAAAGGGCAATACAATTTGGCTGGAGCAGGGTGTCAGACAAGATAAATGTCACAAAAGAAAGCAATAAAATTAAAGAAAATGAAAAATTATACTTCAATTTCTACTCAGTATCCTGGTTAGAAAATGGTGGGTGAGAATCTTGGACTACTAAGGACAAAAGCATGGTTCTGTTCCAAGACTACCTCTGTCTTAGGCAGCCATTTTGCAAATATGCTGAGAGTGACTCATGAAGAGTGGGAATGAGTTAGGGAACACCCCTCCCCACATCTAGAGAAGGATCTTAAAGTTTGTGCTCTATTAATGGTGAATTGATAGCACATTTTATTTTTTGTTATAGTGAAAAATATAGTTTATGCTTTGGATAAATTCTTTCATTCACTCATTCATTCAACAGATACTTTGAAGCATTCATTCTGCTAGGCACTAGAAGAAAGTTTGGAGGTGGGGATGGGGTGAGTTTAAGTGACTTCCTCATGATCCTAAAGCCAGTATGTATCTGTCATTCAGTCAACAAGCATTTTTTAAGTGACCACTATATGTCCCGCACTGAACTAAATGCTGGGCATACAAAGAAAGATAAAAGACAACTCCTGCTCTCAAGGAGTTCACCAACTAGTTGGAGGGGGTGCAACTATGTACAAACAAGATATACAGTTGGAGCACATCTCAGAGGGAAGGCACAGCAAGCATTAAGGGGGATTGGGAAAGATTTCTTGCACAAAGTGGGATTTTTGCTGAGACTTGAAGGAAGCCAAGGAAGCCTGGAGGTAGAGATGAGGAGGGGAGAATTCCAGGTAAGAGGGATAGCAAATAAAAATCAGCCAATCAGGAGATGAAATATCTTGGGGTAGGGAACAGCAAGGAGGCTACTATCATTAGGATCATAGAATGTGTTTGTGTGTAAAGAGTAAGAAGACTGGAAAGGAAAGAAAGGGTTACATTATGGAGGGCTTTAAAAGCAAAACAAGAGAATTTTATGTTTGATTCTGAAGGCAATAGGGAGAAAGGTTTTCCTGAATATAAGGTTAGTTCTGTCTACTATGCTAAACTGCCTCAAACATCATTATCCTTAACAAGTATAAAAAAGTAAAGTATAATAATAAAGTATAATTAAAGTATAATTTAGGTAATCAATGGATTGTGCTCACAAAATATCCCATCTATTAATCTTTACCTCCTATTTCTTAGGTATTTCTAAGATTGTAGATTGATGCTCTGATACACTAAGCAGGGCATGGTGATAATAAAAATCTCATATTTTTATAGAACTTCACAGTCTTCAAAATGCTTTCACGTTCATTTTTTCTTATTTGTTCCCCGAATCTTGTGAGGAAGGCAATGCAGGTATTGTTATCTCCCTTTATTGATGGGAAAACAAGCTCCAAGACTACAAGTGACTTGTCTAAACTCATACTGCTTCATGTTCGTTCCATCATATCTTTAGCTTTATCATGATTCATTGTATTTTTTGAGAGGTAGCAAGGCATATTGGATATATTTGGCTGGCCTTGGAGTTAGGAAGGCTTGAGTTTAAATCTTAATTTTATAGCCTTCCCTCTGTTAATTATTTCCTATTTATCCTATATATAGTCTGCTGTGTATATATTTGTTTGCATGTTGTCTCTTCTAGTAGATTGTAAGCTTCTAGAGGGCAGAGACTGTCTTTTGCCTTTTTTTTTGTGTCCCCAGCAGCTTGGCATAGTGCCTGACACGTGGTATATATTTAATAAATATTGATTGATTGGTTAAAGTTCTGCTCTGGGGGCAGCTTGGTGGCACAGTGGATAGAGCACCAGTCTTGGAGTCAGGAGGAACTGAGTTCAAATCCGGCCTCAGAAACTAAACACTTATTAGCTGTGTGACTCTGGGCAAGTCACTTTACTTCATTGCCTAGCCAAAAAAAAAAAAAAAAGGTTCTGCTCTGACATTTACCAGCTCTATGACCATAGGCAAGTCACTTAACTGACATCAGTTCCTCAGGTAATTCATTAAGACTTGAAGTTATTAAGGAGATGACAACCCATGTTAATATGTAGAGTTTCCATACCAGGCATTCCCCACACTGATGAAATCACAATTCAAACTATCTTCTCTGCTCCCTCCCCACTGCCATTTCATTTTTGGTGACTGGCAAAGAGATAACTATTAAAACAAATGAGATGAAAACACTTGATTTTTCATGTTTCACATGATTTACTAACAGTATTATAGTCTCTAACAGATTCATGGTTCCCTTTGTTTTTTTTTAATTTTCTTCTAGTGTGCAGCTGGTTAGCTCTGAGGTTTAGAGTAGTTTTTCAACATTATTTCAACCAATGAACTCTCAAGGAACAACATTTTATTCTATTCAATTCAGTTTAGTTTCCATCAATTCAACAAATGCATGTTACATTCCTGTTGTGTTTAAGGCATTTTGCAGAACATGATAGAGACATGAAGAATAAAACTTGTTCCCAACCCTCAAGCAGCTTACAGTTTACTTTAGTAGGGAAGATGAGATATTTACATAAATAATTATAATACAAATTAGTTTTTAAGTACATGAGAGGAGTTCAAAGTACAATGAGAGTTTTGAGGGAATTATTTTTGGCTGCAGGGGATAACAGGGGAGAGGATCCTCTCCATTTACCCTTTAACCAAGTAGTCCAGCCTTCTTGTCCAACCATACCACAGAAATTGACAAAAGGAAATGAGGAAACCTAGGATATTTTCTGTGCATACTAAATTATCCAAGTGGGGATTGGAACTAAATCTACTACTTCATTGGTGTAGGAAACTTGCTGGGGAGGAAACTCCCTCTAAGCATTTAAATTCTTAGAGAACTATTTAGAGTACTTAAAGGTCAAGTAGGTTACCCAGAATCACACAGTCAGTATATGTCAGAGCCAGTACTTGAACTCAGTTCTTCATTGGTCTAAGACTAACTCTTTAGCTCCTGTTCTGTGCTATTTCTGTCAGTATGCTGGTTAGAAAATGGTGGGTGAGAATCTTGGACTACTAAGGACAAAAGCATGGTTCTGTTCCAAGACTACCTCTGTCTTAGGCAGCCATTTTGCAAATATGCTGAGAGTGACTCATGAAGAGTGGGAATGAGTTAGGGAACACCCCACCCCACATCTAGAGAAGGATCTTAAAGTTTGTGCTCTATTAATGGTGAATTGATAGCACATTTTATTTTTTATTATAGTGAAAAACATAGTTTATGCTTTGGATAAATTCTTTCATTCACTCATTCATTCAACAGATACTTTGAAGCATTCATTCTGCTAGGCACTAGAAGAAAGAGGATATGGTTCCTGCCTTCCTTGAACTCTCTAGTAGGGAAATAGATCACAAACATAGATAATTCTAATGCATACTATTACTTTGTGCATTAGAGAGAGATGCAACAGAATACAAAAATATTACGTGAGGTTAGAGAGTAATGGTTCTTACTAACCAAGGGGATCAGACAAGGCTTCCTAAGGGAGATAGAGTTTGAGTTGGACTTTAAAGGATAGGGAGGAATGCAATAGATGAAGAATGGGAGGAAGAACATTTCCAGCAGAGGACACAGCCAGAGCAAAGGCACTGAGGTAGGAGAAAAGGATCATGTTTTGGGGTGCAAAGGGAAATGCAGTTTGGCTGGAGCAGGGTGTCAGACAAGATAAATCTGGAAAGGTAGGGTAGTGCCAAACCATGATGGGCTTGGAAAGTGGGGAGAAGGAGTTTGAGCTTCACTCACCAGTCAGTAGAGATTTACAGAAGATTTTTGAGTAGTACAATGACATGACCAGGTCTCTGTATAAAAAAGAGTATTTAGACCATGTTATGAGGGAATGTACTGGAGGAGGAAGAGAGTGAGTTTCCATCTTCAGTCCCTGGATAATCTGAATAAGGCCAGATAGAGCCTTATTTGGCATCTCACAAAGTTCTTTCCTGACTAGAGCTTGGCTTATTTTGATTTGCTTTAATACATCATTATCTTGGATCTCTGACAAGCTGAAATTTTCAGTCACTTCTTATGCATTAACAAAAGACCACAAAGGAACTAAAGAGAAAAGGGTTTCTGTACTCCTTTTGTTCTTATGTGGAATAGTCATGTCTATGAAAGATACACTTTCTCCTGTGCCCAGCTAGGTTGAAGTTGCCTTTTTTAAGGTACAAAGTTGTGATTTCACTGGAGTAGGGAACTCCTACATCGTGAGGAAACTTTAGCTACTGATGCACTCTATAATTTTTTTTTTCCAGTTTATTATCTTAGAGAGTTGTCTACAGCACTGAAGTTAAGTCACTTACCCAGGGTTACATGTAGGCAGCTAGGTGGCTCAGTGGATAGAGTCTGGGGCCTAGAGTCAGGAAGACCTGAGTTCAAATGTGGTCTCAGATGCTTACTAGCTGTGTGACCCTGGGTAAGTCTCTTAACTTCTGTCTGCTTTAATCCAGTGGAAAAGGAAATGGCAAACCACTCCAGTATCTTTGCCAAAAAAATCCCATGGACAGTATTGGCTTGCTATGGTCCATGGGGTCACGAAGAGTCGGACACGACTGAGCAACAAAAACAACAACCAGGGTTACACAGACGTTAAGTCTTCCTGACTTTGAGACTCTTTAGATACTACACCATGCTGTCTTTTGCTATTGGGAAAAAAATGTTTTGGTGTTGTCCAAAAATTCAATATAAACATTTAGAATCATGGAATTTTAAATTTAGAAGTATTTCTTTAATGGTTCATAGATTTAGATAGCTCAGAGGCCAACTAGTCCAACCTTATGATTTTATAGATAAAGAAACTGAGATACAGAGTCATTGAATGACTTGCTCAAGAATATACTGGGAGTAAGTGAAGTCAGAATTTGAACTCAAGACCTCTGACTCCACGTTCAGTGGCTTTCCACTACCCATATAGCCTCAGATAATAATTAGCTGTGTGACCTTGGGTAAGTCACTGAATATCTCTCTTGCCTACATTACCTCATCTGTAAAACAAAGGCATTAGATTCAATGGCCTCTAAGTTTTTTCTGCCTCTAAATCTATGATCATATGACCTGAAGAAGCCCAGAGAGGCTGGCAGCCTAAGGTCACAGATGGTTAGTGGCTTCATAATGGTCAGGGAGTCTGTTCTGAACTCAGCACAAGATGATAAACTACTGTATGATAACTTTCACTAAGACATCCCAAGGTGTTTGAAATTCATAGATTTCCTATAGAGCTGGTGTTCTCTATACTCATTTGAAGAGAGTAATGAAAATTTGCATATTGGGAGAAGTTGCATTATTAATAAGAATGCTTTCTATTCAGCCCAAGAAGCAACTCCATGTACTGGTCTCCCTGGTGTTAAGAGATCCCATCTTTCACGTTCATGAAAAGTAAATATGTCGGTTCAGATTGCCCCTGGATTCACTTCATCAGGCTAGATCTGGGCATTTTACTGGAAGTCCTCTTGTCCTTTGTTTATAAGATTAGGGGACCATAAATTTAGAGCTGGAATCTAGTCTAATCCCTTCATTTTACAGATGAAGCATGGCCAAGATAACAACACATTCCCACCGGGAATTCTTGTTTTTTTTAAAAAAAATTATCATGGTTCAACAGGTTTTATTTTGAGCTGTTGTCAATGACTTTATTTATGTGCCTTGATTTCAAACTTCTCTTGAGGAGTGAGAGTCATCTTAAATCATATCATGCAGGTGCATAGTGTAATTTGGGTGGTGCAGTGTGTGGTACAGGGTGGAGGGGTGTCAGGAGGCTCTGGTTCTAATCCTGGCTCTGCCACTAACTAGCCACTAACTAACTGGTCAAGTGTCTGGGCCTCAGGGGTTTTTTTAATCTGAAAGCAACAACAACGCAACTAATGATGACAGCAATCAATTGATCAATCAACTAATATTTACAAAATAGCTACTATGTGCTAGGCACTGTGTTAGGTTCATGAATAAAGTAATCTTTATACTCTCATTATAATGATAACTGACATTTATAATCTTTAAAGTTCCTCCAATTCTAACATCCAAATTCTAAATCCATCCTGATAGTGAATTGTTTAGAATAATTTCTCTAAGCATCAAATTTAATTGAAAATCAGGCTACTTCTGAATATAGTCTTATATATATGCTGTCATTTAAAAAAAATGTAAGCCAATATGGATTTTTAAGCAAAAAACAGGTTGTTCTGTGTTTCACACTAAGATATATGGAAAGTGAAAAAAGTGCTGTAAGTAAAAGGTGAAAAAAAAAGTAAAAGTATAAGTATTTTTGTTGTTATTCAGTTGTGTTTGACTGTTCGGGACTCCATTTGGGGTTTTCTTGGTAAAGATACTGGAGTGGTTTGCCATTTCCTTCTCCGGCTCATTTTATAGAAGAGGAAACTAAGGCAAACAGGGTTAAGTGATTTGTCCAGGGTCATACAACTAGTAAGTTTCTGAGGCCAAATTTGAACTCAGAAAGACTCACTTCCTGTGGCACTCTATCCACTGTTCCATCTAGCTGCCCCAAAGTGAGTGTAATCATATGCAAAACGTAAAGAAGTAGAGGAGAGAGCGTTGGTTAGAGTTTGGAGTCCTAGCAGGCTCTATTCCCAACTAGTTTTATGACTTTAGGTGACACACCCACTCTGGTTCAGTTTCCTTCTCTGGAAGATGATGGAATTGAGATTAATAACCTTGATGGTCCTTCATCCCTCTGACATTCTAAGATTCTGAAATTGTTGAAACTCGGTTTTAGGAGCTAAGAAAATAGAGGTGGGGGGAGGGAAGGGTACGAGCAAGGCTACCTGACCCTCCCTAGAAGAAAGTAGGGTGTGAAGAGGAAAAGTCTGTAGCATTATCTCCTTGTAGAGGAAAAGGGACTGGGCTAGTCATCTGGCAACCTTGGTTCTAACTAGCTCCCTATGTGACATTGTGGAAATCACTTAAACTCTTTTGACTCAGTTTCTTTGTCAAATGTCTTTTCTAGGTTTAAAGGTTCTAGGGCCATAGATGTAGAGCGAGAAGGAACCCTAAACATCGTCTAGACTAACCCCTCATTTTACAGATAGGGAAACAGGTTCAGAGAAATATATGAAGTGACTAGATTGCACTGGGCCTGGAGTAAGGAAGACCTTAATTCAAATTTGGTCTCAGATACTTACTAGCTGTGAGACCCTGGGAGAACCACTTAACCACTGTGGCCTCAGCTTCCTTAACTGTAAAATGGGGATAATCCCAAGGTTGTTACGAGGATTTAATGAGATAACGATTATAAAGTTCCCAGTGCCTGAGACATAGTAAGAACTATGTAAACTTTAGCGATGATGATGATGATGATGATGATGATGATGATGATGATGACTTGACTAAGATTGTACTGGTAATAAGAGACAGAGCTAGTCTTTGAAATAAAATCTATTGTTCTTTCCAGTCTCACACTGTCTACCCATGTTAACATTTCTGAATTTCCTTTCTATTGAGGAGGGAGGTAGGGGAAAGGGAGTTCAGAATCACTCATGATGTTAAGGATTTGGGAGGTAATGTCTGTGAAGTGTTAGATGAAATGCACTTAATTTTACAGAACTAGTTTAAGGAATGATCATTCACTATTGCCTAAAATCCCAAAATGTGCATTACTTCAAATATACTGTTAATAAAGCCCAAAGCAAGAGCAATTTACAGAATGTAGTGACTCCCTGTTGTTATATGGCAGATAGAGATGGGGTCTTGGGAGAAACTCTGGGGCATTAAACATGAAAGATTCAGTAACGATTCCAACCATGAAGTTTCTTAACTAATGAAACGTGTGACCCATTTGGTATGCTGACGAAGCTCTTTCTTTTCCTTTCATAGGTGAAAAGGGAGAGATGGGAGATGTAGGACCACCAGGTCCTAATGGAGAACCAGGTAAAGCATTCAGGGGATGAGAACAATTCACTTTAAAAACACCACCTTTGAAAAAAAAGCAGCCCCCTGCATGGTAATTTTTAAAAGCTTGAAAACAGGCAGCATAGATAGTTGAAATATGCTTTCCTGGTTACACAGGGAAGTACAGTAACTGATCATATCAAATTGTATCTAACATGATAGAACATCAGTGCTAACTGTAAATGTTCTATCTTCCTTTGTAATTACTACCTTATTTTGACTATGACAAGTGAGAAGGTGAATGAATGCTTTTCATTTGGTCCATGGACTTCAGAAGGATTTCATCAGGGAGATTTTAATAGGCATTTTTGAGTGGGTGTTCTCGTCTCCATAAAGGCCTTTTCCTCATTTCCATCTGAGATCCCTTTCTTCATATCCTGCCTTTCCCGAAAATGAAAGTAAACCCTCCCTTCTCAACTTTGCCTAGGGCACTTTTTTTTTTGTTTTTGGGTCACTTTTTTATCCCCATTTCTTCCTGCTTTGTAAATGTGAAAGCTTTCTGTTCCTCTTAGTAGAATATTAGCTGGAAGATGGAGGTGGAGTGGGGTACAGCGATGAGGCAATTTTTATGCTTTAATCCCCCAAAACAGAGCGTAATGCCTGGCACAGTCCTTAGGTAAATAGATGGTTGGAGAAAACATCTATTCATCACTTGCCATATGCCAAACACTGTGGGAATAGAAATACAAGCAAGTAAGACAGTTCTTGCCTTCAAGAAGATTACATTCTAATGGGAGAAGGCATCACTTAAAAGGGTGCTGGAAATGGGGAGGTAAAGAAGTGGGTTAGAGAGGGCAAGGAAATATTAGCAAGGGCTTAGAGATAGAATACAAAGAAGATGAGGATGATGGCATAGTGTGCTGTGTCCTGAGACCCAGCAAATGACTTAATAAGCATTTCTTTCATTGAATACCTAGAGCCCTCTTTTCCCTTTCAGTGACCATTTTTAAAGGTTTGATTATGAGATGTGTTGAAATCCAGCCATGTGTGTACCTCAGGATTGTTGTCCAAGCTTTCCACTTTCTTGGACCCCCTCTTTGGGAATTGCCTTGAGATCTAGTCTTTCTCTCTCTCTCTCTCTCTCTCTTTCCCTCTCTCCCCCTCTCCCTGTCCCTGTCCCTCCCTCCCTCCTGTCTCTTCTCTCTTTCTCTCCTCCTTCTCTTTCCCACTCTCCTCCCTCTCTTTCTCTCTCTATTCTCTCTCTCCCCTCTCTCTTCTCTTTTACTCTTCTCCCTCTTCCTCTCTTTTCTTTCTCTTTTCTCTCTCTTTTCTCTTCTCTTCTTTTTCTCTTCCTCTTCTTTTTCCTCTTTTTCTTTTTTCTCTCTTTCTCCCTCTTTTCTTCTCTTTTTCTCTTCTCTTTTCCTTTTTCTTCTCTCTTTCTTCTCTCTCCCCTCTCCTAGCTCCTCCTCCTCCTTCTCCTCCTCCTCCTCCTCCTTCTTCTTCTTCTCCTCTCTCTCTCACACACATACTCACACAATCCATTGTGTAGTCACAGAATCTTTTGCCCTGATCTCTTCCCCATTTCCCCTTGATCCCTCAATCCACAATCCCTAGCAGTGATCTCTTCCTTTTCAATTTTCCTTGGGTACTCTGGATCTCCCTTAGATTTCCACATTGTACTGTATTATCTGTCCACATGTCATATCCCTCCTCCCCACAGTGGGATGTAAAGGCTTTGAGGGTAAGGATTATTTCCTTTTTTTGTCTTTGCTGCCCAGCACATAGATATTGTGAAGAGTTAGCTTTGACAGAGCATGATGTATTTTAGAGCTTGCAATGACCTTAGGGGCCATTGAGTTCAACCCCTTCATTTTCATAGATGAGGAAACTGAGGCACAGAGAAATGAAGTGACTTGCCCACAGTCACATGGCTAGTAAGTGTCTGAGGTAGGATTGGAACTTGGATCTTTTTGACTCTAAGTCCAGTACACCATGCTTCTTCTCTTCCCTGCTTTATTTCTCCTTCTGCTGCTGTTTAGACCAATAGTCCAAGGAGCTCTAGAAAGGATGTGTGCTGGTACTTGCCAGGAGCTGGCAGCAGGGTGTGAGGGAGAAGTTGTGAGGTCAGACACGATGTTGGGAATCTGGAGGGAGTCTTAGTATGAAGCCCTTCAGGAAGCTGACTAACATGAGCCTGATCCTGTGCTGCCAGCAATGAGCTGTAAGTAAGAACATAGGCTCTAAGTATGAATTGTTGGCAGTCACATCACAGATGTGATGAGCACTGTCTCTTTGTTACACACAGTGTGTGTTTGTAAACTGAATTACAATTATAAGGCACATTGCCTACATTATCTCATTGGATCCTGCCAACATTGTGAATATCCCTATGAAGTAGGTGATGTAAGTATTTTTACTCTCATTTTATAGATGAGGAAACTGAGGCTCTGAGAAGTGACTTGTTCAAGGTCTTTTAGCAAGTAGAAGAGCTAGCTTCAGGACTCATCTCGATGCTCTTTCAGCTAGGAGATGCTGCAGAGCATGTTATTCCTCATGTGTATAACATGTGTGTAACAGTTTGTTGCATTTGTACAGTGCTTTATTAAAGACTTTCATATCCGCTGTCTCACTTGGACCTCACAATATTATTGTAAAATATGCAGTACAGATGATATTAGCTCCATTTGGTAGATGAAGAACCTGAATTATGCAAATCAGGAAGATAGTGGTAGAGATGGAATAAGAAGCCAGGTTCCTTTGGTCATTGGTATTGCTACCTTTTGTTTTTGCCAAACATTTGAGTGCTTATTGTTTACTAAGCCTTATGGTAGGGACTGGGGGGAGATCCAAAAGTTAGGTAAATATAGTCCCTGCTCTCATAAAGTTCAGAGTCTAACAAAGGAATAAGACCCCAAAACAGAAAACTATAGTTCAGAAAATTCCATAAGTACATTAGAGAGATGCAGATTAGTGCCATTTGAGGTCAGAGAAGGAAAGCTCCTTAAGAGGGGGAAAGCTTCCTGAAGGAGCTGGCATTTGTATTTGGTCTTAAATGATAGGTAGGAATTTGACAGGCTAAGAAAGAGAGGTAATGCCATGACTAGGAAACAGTGAGCAAAGTCCTGAAATCTGGAAAGCATAAGGCATGTTTGTTGTTTAGTCATGTCTGACTCTTCATGACCCCAACTGGGGTTTTCTTGGCAAAGATACTAGTGTGGTTTGCCATTTCCTTCTCCAGCTCATTTTGCAGATGAAGAAACGGAGGTAAATAGGATTAAGTGACTTGCCCAGGGTCACACAGCTAGTAAGTGTTTGATTTGAACCCATGAAGATGAGTTTTCCTGATTCCAAACCCAGTGCTCTATCTACTCTACCACCTAGCTATCCCCAAAGAGCGCTGCACCCAATGTAGGATGCACAATAACAAAAGGCAGGAAAGTCAGTGGCAGGGCTTTGAATTCCAGGCAAAGAAACTTTATTCTATAGGGAGTAGGGAACCACTGAAGATCATTGAGTAAGGGAATGATATAACCATATCTTTGGGTAAGAAAAATTATTCTGCTAGTGGATTGGGGAAAGATTGGACCAGGATGAAAACAGAGATGGGGAAACTTGTAGGGAAACTATAGAAATAACATAGGTAAACAGTAATGAGAGCTTGATTAGGATGGTTGCTATGGAAGTAAATGGGATGCCATGAATGCCAGAGATGATGCAGTGACCGTTTGGACATGAGGTGAAGGAGAAGAAAGAGTCAAATTTAACTGAATGTTGTGAAATTTGAGACTAGGTGAAAGGTGATACAGCTGAAAAAGAGTGAAACTGTGAGAAGAATAGGTTTCAGAGAAATATAATTAGTGTACTTTTGGAGTAATTAAGTTTGAAATAACAGTGGAACACTGAGCTGGAGGCATCCTGTGGTAATGGAGGTACCTCAGGAGAGAAGTAAGGACTAGGGTTATAGATTTGGAAGTCATCAGCATAGAAGAGGTGGTTGGAGCCATGGGAACACATGAGATTGTTAAGGGAAAAGTGAGTAGAGAGAGAAGAGACTGGGCCCTAGGACAGAACCTGAGGAGGCATTCACTCTAAGGTGCTAGAAAGAGGAGTTAGCAATAGAGATAGAGAAGAAGCTGTTTGAGAGGCAGGAGGAGAATCAGGAAAATGTGTTGTTTTTAAAGTTAACAGCACCTTATAGGAGGGTGTGGATAATAG
Organism: Vombatus ursinus; assembly: GCF_900497805.2. Lineage (NCBI taxonomy): Eukaryota > Metazoa > Chordata > Mammalia > Diprotodontia > Vombatidae > Vombatus > Vombatus ursinus. The sequence goes on from NW_020954619.1 coordinate 39,346,103, forward strand.
GGTCAAATACTACAGAGAGGTCAAGGAGGTGCTCAAAGAAGGGCATTGGGTTTAATAGTTAGGAGAAGACCTTGGAGAGTGTTATGGACTGATATCATAGTGCTAGGGGAAGTAGAGAACATGTAGAGGCATTGTGTATAGCCATTTTTTCCCCTTCAGAAATAAAGAAAAGAGAGATGAGATTTTAGGTAGATGAATTTAAGATATCTCTATCTATCTATTTATCAATCTACAGATCTACATGTAAATACATTCCTAGTCCAATATTCCTTTCACTACATTGAACTACCTTTTAATATAATAGAATAACAACATCATAATCCAAGAGGGGATGTGTAAAGGGGGATAAATATGGAGATTTACATTCCATCAGCACCCAAGTGCTATATCTGAATATTATTGGACAATAAGTGGCTCACATGGCACTTACTTTTTATGTGCCATCTAGTTGTTTGTATTCTCCAGAATACTGACCTCTGATTCTATGTAACAGTGTGATTAGAACATTATTGCCGACAAACTTTTCTGGTCTACCCCTCTTCCATTTAGAAACCTGCTTATTCCAGCCAGGACCTAAGTAGAAAATCAATTTGACCCATCTTTCTTGCCACTGGACAGGCCTATGATAAACTGTAAGGCTGAAAAGCCAGTGGATCATACAATGCTTTCCAATTTTAAGCTCTTTCTACTTATGGCTCTGCCTCAGATGTTTTGTTGAGAGAGTTGACCTTAAAGTCAGGAAGATCTAGCTGGGTTTAATAGATGCTGGATCTGTTATTCTAGGCTGAAGGGAAGGAATGAGTATATCTGTAGCCTACTATGTGCCAGGCACTGTGCTATGTGCTTTACAAATATTGCCTCATTTTATCCTCACAACAGCCTTGCAAAGTAGGTGCTATTATTATCCTTATTTTACAGTTGAGGAAATTGAGGCAAGCAGAGGTTAAGTGATGTGTCTAGTGTCACACAGCTAGAAAGTGTCTGAAGCTGGATTTGAACTCAGGTCTTCTGGATTCTAAGACCAGTGATCTATCCACTGCACCACTTAGCTGCTATATAGGAGTTTTTTTCACTGGGAATTCCCTATATACACCAAAGAAATCACAGGTCCATGCCATTCCTTCCCACTATCCTCACCCCCTCTCAATCCCTTCCCTTTCCCCACCCCCAAAAAAGAAAAAGACAAGTTTTATTGAACTCTATCATAAATCATTTGAATTTTAAGTGATATTTAACTTGAAACACCAACAAAGCAAATTACACACATTGTATAACTAATTTTTTAAAGTCAGGCTTGTGATTTTCTGGCATAGTGAACTCAAGGTGAAAACAATTCTTTTCCCAATGTGGACTGGCACCTTCTCTATAACTGAGAAAGGGCTGGAGGCCTGCAGCACTGAGAGGCTGTCTTGTCTAGACTCATACAGCCAAAGTGGGCCAGAGGCCAGACTTGTACCTCAGTTACCTAGACTCTAAGGGCAGTTCTCTATCCATGACTTCACACTACTTCTCTTTCACAATTATTTAAATGTAAATAAATCAATTGCACCTATAAGATTTCCACAATGACTTACCAATTCTCCCCCATCTCTTTAACTTAAAAAAAAAAGGTCATCGTTTTTTTTCCTGTTTAATTTTCCCTTCTGTGTAGTCATAGTTGAGAGGCAAGATGCAATATCAGGTAGAAAGCTGGTCTCAGAGTTAGGAAATCCTGGATTTCCATCCTGCCCCTGAAACATCCTGGCTGTGTGACCTTGTACAAGTTCCTTCACCTCTCAGTGTCCCGGGCAACACTCTAACAACATAGATTGCAGTGTAGGAGGTAATGTCCTCATTGGCAGTTCCTTATACTGAAGAAATCTGAGTCTGGTTAAAAAAAAAGTCATATAACTCCTTGGTTCTTCTGATTGTACTTTCTTTAATTCATAGTATTTCATACAGGTCTTTCTAGATTTCTTTATTTTTTCTAGAATCATCAGTTGCAATTGCATTATGTTATTCCATCACATTGCTATGCCTTGGTTTATTCAGCCACGTAGCCATTGTTGGACATTTGATTGTTTCCTCAGTGTGTGTTTTTAAGCAGCATATTACAATCATTTTCAACATCCTGTTCAAATAAGTAACCTCTGGGTAAAGAATGGAGCAGTTAACTGATGCAGTGGATAGAGCACCAGACCTGGAGTCAGGAAGATCTGAGTTCAAATGTGGCCTCAAACACTTACTAACTGGGCATGACCCTGGGCAAGTCACTTAACCCTATTTGCCTCAGCTCCTCATCTGTAAAATGAAAACACACTGGAGAAGGAAATGGCAAGCCATTCTGGTGTCTTTGCCAAGAAAATCACATGGTGAAGTCCATGGGCTCATGAAGAATTGGATACAACTGAACAAATGAACAACAATAAAAGCTGAGTTATGTCCAGAGGAAAAAGAGCCATTGGGTATAGGAAGGGGAAAAAAAAGAGTCTTTGTTAAAAAATATCAGAGAAGCAAGGACAATAACAACATGTACAGCACTTTAAAGTTTGCCAACACGCTTTACGTACAGGAAAGATCTGAAATGATCACAGCAAAGGTAGGTACTATAGCTATCATTATCTCCATCTTACCTGTAAAGAAACTGAGGGTGATAGAGGTTAGGTGACTTGTCCGTGGTTACACAGATGAGTATCAGACACAAGATCTGAGCCCAGATATTTCTGATAAAGTTCAATAATCTATACATTATACCATACTGCCTCTCAATAAGATAAAAACAACTACTGTGTGAAGTGTTGTTTTGTTTTCTTTGTGTGTGATTTTCTTATTCATGTCTCTTTCAGTTAAAAGTCAGTCACAAAAATGAGAGTGTTATTCACTGGCTTACATCTCTGAATATTCCACAAGTCAGGATCACTTTAGAATAAGTTTTGAGACAGCTCTGAATCTGTCTCTAGGGAGAGAGGTGGACCTTACAAATGGAAAACAGGAGCTTCCCTTCCTTGGAGGATCCTATTTTAATAATTGGGGGAGGAATTGTCAGGCCACTCTGGGGTCAGAAAGTTTGGAAGGAAGATGAGGAAATAAATCTTTAAAACTCTAGTTTCTCTCTGAAGGGAATCTTCTCCAGAGAGTCATAATATACTGCAAGCATCAATGAACTTGACCATAGCAAGTGCCTCAGAGAAGCTTTCAGAATTGAAAAAAAAAAAGCAGAACTCCAAAGTTCAAATATAAAAAGAAAATATTGAGTGGAAGAAGTGACATGAATGCTTCTGACACTAAGCTGGAAGGGATAGCAAGGACACTGAGTGTAGAGTTAGGAGGCAAAAAGAGCTTGACAGGTCAGAAGATATGCAGAAGTTGGAAAGGTAGAACTTAACAGGGATTAATGTGGAGTCCTGCACTTAGGTTAATGAGAGAGAGAAAGAGACAGGCAGAGAGACAGACAGAGAGACAGAGACAGAGAGACAGAGACAGAAAGAAACAGAGACAGAGAGAGACAAGAGAGACAGGAGAGACAGAGAGACAGAGACAAGAGAGACACAGAGAGAGAGAGATGGGGGAAAGAGACAGAGACAGAGAAAGACAGAGACAGAGAAGGAGAGAAAGAACAGATAGATGGACAGAGAGGGAGAGAAACAGGAGTAGAGGAGGAAGAGAGAGACAGAAACAGAGACAGGGAGGAGAGACAGAAAGGAGAGGCAGAAACAGATGGGGGAGATAGAGAGACAGAGGGAGAGAAAAAGAGGGAGAGAAAGAAGAGACAGATATGGACAGAGAGAGGAAGAGAGAGAGACAAGGACAAGGACAGGGAGAAAAGACAGAAAGGACAGAGACAGGTGGTAGGGAGAGGATGGGAGGGAGGAAGGGGGGAGAGAGAGAAAGAGAGAGCGAGAGAGAATATGAATATGTGTGTGTGTTTTTGTTGATCAAAAGTTTAAAATAAGTCAATAATGTGATACAGGAGCCATGACAGCTAATGAGGGCAGGGACTGTCTTTTGCCTCTTTTAGTATCCCCAGCACTTAGCACAGTGCCTGACACATAGTAGGTGCTTAATAAATGTTTATTGATTCATTGTTCGATGGTTCCACTGACCTATGCCCTGGGACAATGACAAATTGTAGTGTCATTAGAAGAAGGTAACCAGATATTGAAGGCACTTGAAATTGCCTATGAGCTAATGTAATGTAAAGCTCTTTACAGATCTTAAAGCAATATATACACTCTGGCTATTTTTATGAGGAAGAGTTGAGGGAAATGGGAATCATAAACTAGGAGAAAAAAGACTTAAGTGGGACATGATGGCTGTTTAAAAAAACGTTTTAGGGTCTGTCTCTTGGAGGAGTGATTGGATTGGTTCTGCAAAGCTTAGAGGGCAGAACTAGGGTTCAAATCTTGCCTCTGGCACTTAGTGGCCGTGTGACCCTGGGCAAGTCATTTAATGTCCATGGGACTCCTTATCTGTGAAAAAAGGTTGGACTTGTTGGGCTCTGAGGGTCCTTCCTGTTCTAGATCTATGATCTAGATCTATGATGTGGGGGAGGGGGTAGATATGACCTCTAAGGTGCTTTTCAACTTTAACTCTTTGGTTACCTATTAAGGATGTTGTAGAGAAGAAACCTTGTTTTGTGTGGAATTTGAGGCTCTGCTTGACCAAATACAGCCTACAAATCCCTGCCAACTAGGACATTCAATGAATGGACGGCCGTCTTTAAATAAATGAATGGCTGTGTCATGGAGCTTGCGTAGTTATTATCTATATCAGCCCTGTCTATTCCTCCTTGGAAAATATAAAAATCCAGCAGGAAGGATAAGATTAAGTGCAATGAAAACGTTTCCATTCTTCCCACCCCAAAATGTATGGAATAGATTACCAAAGAGGGTTGTAGATTCTTCTTTTTCAGAGATAATTTTAAAAAATTATTTCATTGATATCTTTTGTTTTTATTTCAGTTTCATTTCTCAATAATTATTTCCCATCCTCCACTTGGAGAGACATTCCTTATAACAAAGAATAAAAAAGAAAGAGGAAAAAACTCAGCAAAATTAACCAGCACATCAGCTGAGCCTAACAGTAAATATGTTGTTCTATACCCATAGCCACTACCTCTCTCAGAGACTTTAAAATGCATCTTGGTGTAGTTAGTGCAGAGGCAGCTAGGTGGTGCAATGAATCCAGCATTGGTTGTGAAGTCAGGAAGACCTGGGTTCAAATCCAGCCTCAGATAACTTCCTAGCTGTGTGATCTTGGGCAAGTCGCTTAACCTCTGTTTGCCTCAGTTTCCTCATCAGTAAAATAGGGATAATAGAACCTATTTCACAGAGTTGTGAAAATCCAATGAGATAGTATTTGTAAAATGCTTAGCACAGTGTTGGGCACATAGTAAAAGCTATGTAAATGTTAGTTGTTGTTGTTATTGGCTATGTGAACCTGAGCAAGTCAGTTAATCTTTTTGGGCCTCAGTTTCCTCATCTGTAAAATGAGGGAGTCAGACTTAATGACTTTTAAGATTTCTCTTCCAGCTCTAAAACTGTGATTACTATGTGAACACCAGACTAGGACTGAGGAGGCTTCAGTTCTGTGATCACTCGTACCTCATTTAACCTCTGAGGCCCTCAGTTTCTTCATCTGTGAAATAATGGTATTGGATTTGATGGTGGTTTCAACTTCCATCCCTTGATCCTGTAAGCAGGGAATACTTGCCTTCTTAGTTTGTCGCCATGTTTAACCTCATGATAAGATGAACCCTGGTCTCCACAGGCATACCTTGTGAGTGTAGCCAGCTCCGAAAGGCCATTGGTGAGATGGATAACCAGGTGGCTCAACTGACAACTGAATTAAAATTCATTAAAAATGGTATGTTCATGTCGATGTTTTCCACCCCACCCCCTCCCCTCTGCATTTTTTCCTCCCCCCCCAAGATAAAATTGCTCTTAAGTAATGTTGCCATGTTATCCTCTTTGCTGTCTGTGTCTATTTTGTTTTTGTGGTGTGCATTAAGTTTGTTTATAGAAATGCGAGTGCTCACTTTTCAGCACTGCCCTCCCCCGCAGCTGTCGCTGGTGTGCGCGAGACAGATAATAAGATATATCTGCTGGTGAAGGAAGAGAAAAGATACATCGATGCCCAGCTGTACTGCCATGGCAGAGGAGGGAACCTGGGCATGCCCAAGGACGAGGCTGCAAATGGCCTGCTTGCATCTTACATCAATCAAGCCGGCCTCACTCGAGTTTTCATTGGAATTAATGACCTGGAAAGAGAGGGCACTTTCGTGTATTCTGACCGATCCCCCATGCAGACCTTTAACAAATGGCGGAATGGAGAGCCCAATAACGCTTACGACGAGGAGGACTGTGTTGAGATGGTAGCCTCTGGGGGCTGGAATGATGTGGCCTGTCACATCACCATGTATTTCATCTGTGAATTTGACAAGGAAAATGTGTGAGGCAGAGGCCCCCTATTTAATCTCGAGCAGGGTCTGGCTAAGTCGCTATTTGTTTATAAAGTAAATTTATTAATGCTACAGTCTCCAAGTATCCAATAACATCAGATAACATGTACAGCTGTAAATATGAGAGGTATTTCCAATATCAGTGTTTACTCTTCAAAAGGGAAGAGTTTTAGCCAATCAGGGCCTTATTCATCTTAGCCTAAGAGAATGTTCTGGGTTTAGAAGGAAAAGAAAAATGTTTCTCAGGTTGCGATTTCTGAAGTAAAGTTTTAATATCTTTTTTTTTATTTTAGTCAAAATGTTAATTGTGTGAATGTCTCTCAGAATTGTTCCCACTACGGAAAAAAAAAAGCCCTTGGCGGTCTCTAAGCTGTAAAATGGAATTTTAAAATGTTACAATAGTTACAGATATTGGCAGTGGGGGCTATAGTCAACTAGCTTCCTTCTGGTTACTGTGGAGGGGGAAAAAGAACCCTTTCTTCCTTTTGTAGAAATTACTGTCGATGGTTTGAAAATATCACTTTTTATTTCTGTATGCCTGTTGGGCTTGAATTGCCCCAAAAGGAAACAACTTTGCTGTGCTTCAAACTTGGATTTCAGGAAGAAAAAAAAATTACTCCCAAAACAAATTCCTTTGAGTGAGTGTCTCTTTGTTCCTGTATTACCCATGTTCTTGCCTATATTATTGTCACACCACTCCACTGGCCCATTTTCCCTTCCCATCACAAATTCTCTAGTCACAAACCGAACAACAAAACCCTTCATTTCTCTAAGAAGAAAACAAAAAAAAGGAGAGAATTCTTTTCAAGGTTGGTGTTTTAGGCAATTAAATTATTCACTTCACCAGAAGGCCTTGCTAAATTATGTGATCGGGTAGTTTACCTCTGACATGAACCCTCAAAGGACGAAGGGATCCCAAGATTGAAAGCTGGAAAGAGCCTTGGAGATTATCTATCTCGTCCTATCCTCTCATTTTACAACCTCTTAAAATGAGTCTCAGAGAGGTGAAGGTCATTTGTCCAAGGTCACACAGACTCTAAAGCTAGGGCAAGATTTGGACATGGTCCTTTGACTCAAAATTCCATTACACCGACCAATCTTCCTTTACTGTTTACTACTTTTTACAGGCAGCTATCATGATATAAAAGCATTTCCCTCATCAACCACTGTACTAAAATTCCTAAATTAATCATACCTTTGAGATAAGGTGCGAAAGGTGACTTTTAGAAAGCAAATGTGTTATGTGGGAGGAGTAACATATCTAGTTGGCTCCCCTGATATATAATATCCCTTCCCTCAATGCTACCTCAGGTTTGAGATACTTTGTAGGTTAGCATCTTCTCAGAACCACATCTTGTGAGCTGTCCTGCCCTGCCCTCCAAAATGCCTTTTTGTTTTTTTTTAACAAGGCCAGAGGACACAGAAGTTCAAAGCAAAGGATATTTAGAGAACATAGCGAATTAAATGCAAGATTTTTCTCCCCCGTGCTGGGGCATCTAAGCTATAACCACAGCACACAAAAGTAACACGTAGGATATATTCTTCATCAGCTTACCATACCATGAGTGTTGGGGGGTACCCTTGCAGAGAACATATGTGACCAGTGAATGTACATGGAGGAGATAGATAGGGAATGTGTATGTGTGGGAACATGTATGAAGGGAACCATATGCTGGAATCATGAGTGGCCAGGGCACATGCATGTAAGGATGTGTGTGACTGGGGGAAACACTTGGAAGAGCCTCTGATGTCCCCTGTCATTTGCTTTGCTGGGTAGCACATTGTCCTCTCTGCTGGGCATTGCATAGTATCTTTTGGGCCTCACATCCTTCCAGCTTTAAATCTATGTGCCTCTAATGCTCTGAGGTGGCTATGCAAATAAATTTAGAGATGAGAACAAAAGGACTGGGGTTAAGCTTGGATTCTCTGCTCTAAATTTCTGACAGTATTATGCATACCTGCCAGCAGCAAAATCCCTCTTGTTGCCAGGCACAAAATTCATGATCTCTCTATACTCACTTAAGGCACTATCTTGAAATGGGATATGGAACACTTGGAAGAGGCAGCATGATTCAGTGGAATAAATATTGGCTTTGGAATTATAGGGGCAGCTAGGTGGCACAGTGGGTAGTGTGCCAGACCCAGAGTCTGACTCATCTTCCTGAGTTCAAATCTGGCCTCAGAACCTTACTAGTTGTATGACCCTGGACAAGTCACTTAACCCTGTTTGTCTCAGTATCCTCATCTGTGAAATGAGCTGGAGAAGGAAATGGTAAACCTACTCTAATATCTTTGCCAAGAAAACCCCAAATGGGTCATGAAGAGTTGGACAGGACCAAAATGACTGAACAGCAAGCAGCAGCATCTTGGAAGTTCAAATTTCATCTGTGCCATTTTCCACCTGTGTGACCTTGGGGAGGTCATTTGAATTCTTTGGGCCTTGATTTCCTGATTGGTAAAATGAAGAAGTTGGACTAGATGATCTTTAAGCTTCCTTCCAGTTCTGCCATGATCACAGGCATGAGGAGGACTAGGTGCCCTCTGAGTGAATCGCTGAGATTCTATGAGTTCAGTCCACCTAGGCTTATATTCTTTTAATATGGTTTTCCGCTCAGGAGAAAATTTAATTGCTTTGTGGGTGAGCCTGATAGCCTTGCCCTGAAACACTGCTCTACATATATTATCTGTCAAGTTGGAAAGGGGAGTGGTAGTCATATTTATTCTTAATTAAGTTTCTATATTGGCCAAGCCAGCTCTGCTTAATCTCAGGGAGCAAAGATTCCCTCAGCTTTTGGGACCCTCTTCTGTTTCTTTCCTCAGCCCGTGCTCCATTGATTTCCTTCAGAGGATGGAACTTTAATCTACTAAAGAGAAAGTCTGTGCTTTCTCTTCATAAGGCTTAATCATAGCTAGAAGACTGAGTATTTCTCATGGCCTACCTATCTACCTGTCTTTTCCTCCTTCCTTCATTATTGGGGAGAGGGTGGGATGTTAAGCAGGCATTGGATTCTGTTCCAGAAATAGGATTTATAGCTGACAGAGCCCTTAGAGAGTGTTTACTTTGAACCCCTCCTTTTACAAATGAGGAAACTGAGGCCCAAGATCCAAAGAATATAAATATCTTGCTAAAAGTCAGACAATAATGTCACAGTCAGAATTCTGACTCAGGTCTTCAAATACTGAATCCAGTACTCTTTCCACTCTAAACTACAGGGGAAGGGGAAATACTCATTAAGCACCTACTATGTGTCAGGGGCTTTACAAATATTATCTTGTGATCCTCACAATTATCCTGTGAGGCAGGTGCTGTTAACTGAGGCAGATGGAGGTTAAGTGACTTGGCCAGGGTCACACAGCTAGTAATTACCTGAGGCTGGGTTTGAACTCAGGTCTTCCTGACTCCAAGTAGAAGGTTCTTTATTGTGCCACCTCACTGCCTCTCAACTTCTTGGTCTGACATGAATGCCATAAGATAACCGTAAGCCTGTTGTTAAGCATTTTTATGAGGAAGAGAGTCTGGTTCCTAGGATGTGTTGGGGGCAGGAGATCCCATGGGAACCTTGTTTTCAGCCCCAATTAGCTTTCAGGCTGGATGATTTCTACCGCAGGGGAAGGGAGTGAAGCTGGGCTCTGAGCAGCCCTGCAGTGTGGCATAGTGGAGAGCTTGTTGGTTCTGGAGCTAGAGAACCTGGGTTCACATTCCCTCTCTGGCATTCTTCACCTCTGTCAGCTACCTTGGCCAATCACTTGACCTCCCTAACCCTTGCTTTTCTTACCTGTAAAATTAGACTAGAGATGGTATGTGGGTTCCCTTCTAGGGCTATGATTCAAAGTGGTCTGTTCTGGACTTTATTTTTAAGTCTTTATTTTAAATTTTAAAGTTTAGCCATTCAGCTTAGAACCCTAGAGAAATGGCTATGAAACTGGGGTTTCAGTGATTTACATTTTTTAAGGGAACTAGAAATAGAACAGGCCACCAAGTTTGAGAACCCTTTTCATTGCTAGCTAGCCAATAAAAACAATAGCATAATACTTTAAGGTTTAGAAAGCGCTTTACAGATATTACCTCATTTAATCCTCACAACAATCCTGGGAGTTAGGTGCTACCATTATCCCCATTTTATAGATGAGGAAACTGAGGCAGAGAGTGGTTAAATGACTTACCCAGAGCCATGGCGCTATTGAATCTGAGACTGGATTTGAACTCAGATGTTCCTTACTCCAAGACCTCCCCTCTACCCACTGCTTCACCTAGGGAGCATTTTCTATCTTGTAGTATAGTAGATTTGTTTAGATGTAGTATAGCTCCTTGGAAAGAGTGTTGGACATGGAGTTGGAGGAACTGTATCTAAATCCTGTCCCAACTACTCACTCACTGCCTGTGTGACTTTGAACAAGTCACTTCAGTTAGTCAGTCCACAGGCATTTATCAAGCACTTACTATGTGTCAGGCACTTACTAGCTGTGTGACCCTGGGCAAGTCACTTAACCCTAGTTGCCTCAGTTTCCTCATCTGTAAAATGAGCTGGAGAAGGAAACCACAAACCGTTCCAGGAGCTTTGCCAAGAAAATCCCGAATGGGAACATGAAGAGTTGGGCATGACTGAGCAATAGCAAGCGTGTCAGGCACCCTGCTAAGTGCTGGGGATACAAAGAAAGGTAAAAGACAGTCCCTTCTTTCAGGGATCTTACAGTCTAATGGGCAAGATAACATGAACAATGGTTGCACAAGACAAGATATAAAAAGGATCTATAAAATGAAGAGTTTGCTCTAGGAAGCCTCCAAGGTCTGTTCCAGCTCTAAATATGTACTCTTTAAGGCTTCCCTGCCTGGTACTCTCTCCTGCCCGTCTTGCTGTTAGTATTATGTTGCTGTTTCACTTCTTTGTATGCATTTTGTATTTTTCTCCCCCATGCCTGGCATAGAGCCTGGCACACAGTAAGTGTTTAATTTATGCTTGTTATTTGATTAACATAGAAATGACTTACATAACTACAAACTCTCAAAAAAGGAATTTTCATTTTAAAAAAAATTGGTTGAAGCCAGCCACTCAGTTCTTTATTCGGAGGCATAGAAAAAGTGTCTCGATGCAGAAGCCTAATTCTGTATCCACTGCCACTGTGATCCAATGATGGGGGCCCTAGATTTGAAGTCAGACTCCAGGGTTTGAAATCCTGGCTGTGAACATTTTCTTTCCCCTTTTTATCTCTAGGCCTCCTGATCTACACAATAAGAAGAGCTTGATTAGGTGATCTTCAAGACCCATTTAGCTTTAAGTAATCAATCAACAAGAATTTATTAAGCTCCTACTATGTGCCTGGCACTAGGGGATGTGAATCCAAAGAATGAAGGAAAAAAACCTTTTATGCAACGTGAAACCTGTGATTTTTCTCATGCACACAAAGGATTTTCTGGTTTACAAAATGATTAGCATGAGGGTGCTTTAAATAGTCAGCTTTTCTAATGAATTTAAAATAGGCTTCATTGGCCCAAATTTGGTGTACTCCCAGTTTGAGAACAAAAGAACATCTCTTGTGTAAAGAGAGGCACACCCACAGCAGCATTCTCTTCTCTAATGGAGAGGGAAGTAAGTCTAGTGAGCATTTTGGAAAGCCAGGATTTATTAGGTACTTCACTGGGGCATGACCAAAAGGCTGGCATACAAATTCTTCCAGGGCCTCACAAGGAGACGCGTGGGCAATGACGGATCTGGGAGAGATAAATGCTGTAATGGAGCCGGCCTTTGGAAATCTGCATTTCTATACTGCCATCTCGTGGACAAACTTGGGAATTATGGGGGAAATCAAACTCCCCCATCCTCTGCTTTTCAGAAATGTCCACCTGGAGGATGTGTTGTACGTATCGAGGGAAGCTTCTCTGTTATGCTTCTCTTTACGGTTCAGGTGGGCAGTCCTTTAAAAGATATGCGTGTCACACAAAGAGGCCAAGGAAGGAGACACCTAAAAAAGTGACAGACAGAGGAGACAGATACGTTCTAATGGAGTCATTCTCCTTTCTGATTCCATTGTCTCTACTCTGGTGGTCTTTGTCCCTGCTACTCACTGCCTGTGTGGCGTTGGGTAAGTCACTTCACTTCTCCAGCCCCAGATCTTTGTCTATAAAACGAGGGGGTTGGATTAGATAGCCTCTCGGTCCACTTCCAGCTCGAAATCTGTGATCCTGAAGCTTCTTGTGTGCCTGGTCCCTCTCCTGCCCTTGGCTATGCTGGTGTGATCTTCAGCCTTCACTTTGTACCCATTTTGTCTTTGTCTCAGGATCTGGGCTATTGCCATAGCCTCCCAGCTGGTCTTTCCACCTTTATTCTCTCTCTGTCCTTCACACTACATCCAGACATATTCTTTCTATCTGCAGATCCACACTCCTCTGCTTGAAACTCTGTTTAGTTATTCAGTCATGTCCAGCTCTTTCTGACTCTTTTTGGAGTTTTCTTAGCAAAGATTACTGGAGTGGTTTGCCATTTCCTCCTCTCAGGAGGATAAGTCTTCCTGAGTTTAAATCTGACCTCAGATACTTACTAGCTGTGTGACCCTGGGCAAGTCACTTAACCCTGTTTGCCTCAGTTTTCTCACCAGTGAAATGAGCTAAAGATGGAAATGGCAAACCACTTCAGTATCTTTGCTAAGAAAACCCCAAATGGGGTCACAAAGAGTCAGACATGACTAAACGACTGAATAACAAGAAGTAATGGTGGTGTGTGAAGAAACCTATGAAACTGGGTTGTGCCTTGGGCAGAAAGCAGGCACTCTTCATGCTCCCTCAACACTCTTCTACCTATCATAGAATCATAGATTTAGAGCTAAAAGGGACCTTCAAGCCATTAAGACAAAACCTCTCATTTTCATAGATGAGGAAACTGGCCCCTTGGAAGATGAAGTGATTTGCTCCGAGTCACATAGCTAGCAAGTGTCTGAGGCAAGATTTAATTCTGTCTTCTTGTCTCTAAGTCCAGAGCTCTATCCCTCTATGCCATGGTGTCTTTCATTATCTAGGGTACCCTATTCACTCTCAAGGTGCTCAGGAAACAGAAAGATTCTGATGAGTATTGACAAGGAGAAGAGAGCTGCTTGATTTTCTGGTATAATTCACATAGGCTGAGGTTCAGTCTGGAGAATGAGGCCTGCCCCTCTTTAGAAAACACAGAATACTTCTCTCTCTCTCCTTTGGATGAGTCTGTATAATCACTGATAAAACCTGGCTTTTCTTTTTGAACACTGCATGCAGAGCCCAACTCTTTTGTTATGACAACATTACCTTAGATGAGTTACAGTTAATTAGATCATAGCTCATCTTAAGCTAGTTACATTTTAGTCTCTGATGAGATTTGGGAGAAGGTTCAGTCTCTTGATGAGATTTGGAGAGGGCTCCAATGTAAGAGACTGTAGTAGTGTGGTGTGGTGGAGAGAGCATTGAATTAGGAATCAAGAGTTCCTGGATTAAAATCCCAGCTCTTCTATTTACTACCTGTGTGACCTCCAAAAAATCATGTCAACTCTCTGGCCATTAGCTTCCTCATCTGTAAAATGAAGGTGTTGGGCTAGAATGATTGTTGAGGTCCCACAGAGCTCTAAATCCTACGATCCTTAGCAAGGAAGGTGGTGCAGCTGAACGGGAGCAGGGAGACAGTAGCCACGGCCAATAGCCCCAAGGAGTGCACCTGTGCCTCTCCCTAGCTAAGGCTGCTTGCAGCCAGCACATTACAAGCAGGGTGGAGTGGAGTTCCCACTGTGTATGTTTGGAAACAATCCCCTCACCACCCTGCCTGTGGAGAGCTTTAGAGGTGCTTGGAGGAAGAAAGGAGAAAGAGACAATTGTAAGCTTGCTGCAGAGGAGCAGGGCAGACAGGTGGCCAAGTGTTCCTGTGCTCTTCCCTTTCTATGTCTCCTGGTCTAGTCCCTCTGTATAGTGAGCGTTTCCCTTGGTGGTGGGGGCTTTGCCAAGCCATTCTGCTGAGCCTTCCCAAGGTAGTCGTGGAGAACAACAGAGACCACAAAAAGGATCCTGTAATGTTGAAACTGTCACAAATTCAGTGGAAGCTATGCACCTTCTTTGCAGTTCCCTTTTGTGGCAAAGGTCAGGGAAATCTGATACCTATTCCTCTCAGCAACTCACTGATTAGTCACCTCTTAGATGGGTTACTGCTGTTGATGGCAACCTTAATCCCATTTTGTGTTGATAGCATACATTTTAGAAGGAAACATGTTTGATTCAATTCTTAGACGTGTATTAAGTGACTTGTAGGCACAACACATGATGACACCATGGCACAATGGATAGAGTCCTCCCTCTGACACATAGGGGCCATGTGACCCTGGGCAAATCACTTAACCTTTCATGACTCCCAGGCAACTCTCCCTGAGTATAAATTGAAGAGAAAGTACTAATCTGCATCGATGGAGAAAGTTTCCCCACTGGGAGTTCCCTATACCACTGAAATCACAGGTCTATTTCAACCTACCATCTTATATATACAAGTCACTATGCTAGGCCATGGGCATATAAAGACAAAAATGAAAAAAAATTTTTGCCTTCTAAGTTTACAGGTGTCAGATTTTAGGAATTCTTCCTATTAGTTTTGGCTATTCGTTGACTAAAATAAAATTCAAATTTGCCAAACATTTGTTAATTTAATTCAACAAGCATTTATCAAGGGCCTACTATGTGCAAGGCATTATACTAGGTTCTGTAGATAGAAGGACAAAGAAATAGTCCCTGTCCTCAAAGATCTCTACTGGGCAAGGGTATGATGTGTAAAAGAAGAAGGCAATTCAAGGTGATTGGAGAGGGGAGAGGGGCTCAAAAAAGACTTCTGGTAGGAAGTGGCAGATGAGATGAACTTTGAAAGAAGCTAAGGATTTGAAGAGGTAGAAGTGGGGGGGCATGTACATTGCCCATTTGAATCTTGCAAAGGAACTGATCCCCAAGTTTGACAAAAAGCAAATAGGCCCATTTGGCTGGATTGTAGAGCGCATGAATGGGGGATAAGGAGCAGACCTGTGGTTTTCATTGGTGAGATGAGGTAATGCCCTCTACTAATGCAAGTTGGCACCTTCTTTGTGATGTATAGTCATAGAGAGTTGCCTAGAGCATTGAGAAATTAACTAACTTGCAGAATCCAATGGCCAAGAAGTATTAGAAGTAGGATGTGATGCTTTATCTCCTGTTTCCAAGGCTGGCTTTTTGCCCACTGTTTGGTACCATCTCTCCTATTTCCAATGATGAAATCCCACACATTATTTAGGGGAACATTGTGAAACAAGTCTGGAAATGTAGGCTGGACGCTCTCCCTCTCCCACAACAGGGTTTGCATTTTATGCTGGAGACAGTAAAAAGTCATGGAGTATTCCCCAACAGGGAATGAGATGGTTAGAACTATGCTTTTGGGAGATGATTTTGACAGTTGTGTGTAGGATAGAATAGAAAGTAGAAGGGATTCTAATTAGGATATTAAGATTCTAATTCTAATTAGGATATTACAATATCTAGGCAAGATATGATGAGTTCTAAAGTTGGGTGGACCACTAGGGGGAATGGAAAAAAGGGGCTGAATGGGAGAGATTTTACTGACATTGGAGGTGGAGGTGGAATTGAGTTGGTAACCAACTGGGGTGAGGGGCATCAAGGAAGGTGAAGAATGCCAACTTTGTGTCATAGGCATCTATCAGCTCTAAACCTCTTTAGATCCTTCCCCCCCTCTATCATCTCTATGTGTCCCATCTAGTCCAGGTTCTGTCTATGTTAGGAAACAGTTAGCTAATATTTTCATTAAATTCAGACTAATGTGTTAATGATTGTTAAAGTGTTACTGCATGGATCCTTTCTAGAAATGTGTGTGTGTGTGTGTGTGTGTGTGTGTGTGTGTGTGTGTATGTATGTGTTAGTAAAGACTTTCTAGAGATTTTAACTCCAAGAAATGATTCTAATTGGGAGTTGGAATTTTACATACTATAGCAAGTGATGGGAAGACATGAGTATGGTTTGGGGGCCCTCTGAGGGTCCTTTTAGTTCTACTATTTGATGACTCTATTAGTTGCCTGAGGGTTATTCGGGCAACTAGCTTGGTAGCCTGCAGGGTGGCCCCCTACTTTTCTAGGGATAGTGGGCACTCAGTTGCCAAGCTCCATCCTCATTCCATCCCCTTATGACATCACTCAGGACATCATTAACCACCAGAAAACCTTGGCTTCTTCAGTCAGACTCTTACCAGTTCTGTCCCAGCTGGCACCCTGACATCATGGGAATTTGCCTGGCCTCTTGGGGAAAGATTGATCAACCCTGAATCTATGTTTCTCTACTCTTGTGCCAGGTTGGATTGCCAACAGAGTCAGCTTTACACACCGCTTTTTTATTTTGTTTACCATTGCCAACCTAGTAAGGTCACAACAGGAAAAATATCTCAACTAGGCAATGAGCATTTTGCACATTTGAAAGGTATGTGTGAATACCCTGGTTATCTTTTACTCAGATGACAATACCTGTAGATGGCTCTGGGTAGTGACAGATTTGGGCTCTGGGGGAGATAGGTGTGATTGTATAAAAAGTCTGAGAGACATTATTTCTGGGTAATTAAACATTTTATTAATTATGCTAGTGAGTAATTAATGAAAGGGTGGTCATTTGACTGCCTCCCCTAAACTAAAGACAGATTATGGCAGTTTATATGCCCTTGGAGGAGTGGGTGTTCGTTGATGGCCATCAATTCTGATTGGTTAACAATTAATGAGTGAATAAATATTTTAATGAGAAAGAGCCCATTCTAAGGAGGGGCTGAGGGATATGACTGATTATGTTACTCTTATTCCCAGAACATTACCCACCTCAGGCAATATAAACAAAGGGGTAGAACACAATGGGCCAAAATTCATCCCATTAAATTCTTTGTAAAGTTTTTCTAGTTGGGTGGGGCAACAACTCCACCTAGATAAGATGGTCTAGGTGGGGTAAATTTTTGACCAAGGTCACAGATCTCCTTGAAAGACTAGACTTTGAGGAAATAGGAAAAAGGAAAAAGGCAAAAACCCTGGACCTCCCCAATAATTGGTTATTTAATAATCATTTCTCTCATAGGAGACATGATACATGAGGCCATCCAACCATTGTTATCCCCAGCTTATAACCTATCAGTGCTTTCCCTCTGCCATAAGTAATTTTAGTGATGGTCTCATCTCAGAGATAATTTGTTTCTGGGAAAACTTGGTAACTTTCCCATTAGAAATCCCATTTTTAGAATTTTGAAAGGGAATATAATGAATTGATTCCTTTATTCAACATCTTCCATAAAGTTCTCTTCTCAAAAGCTAGAGCAGCAAGTCTTAAAAAATTGGAAAGACTACAAGTATGAACCAGGTGAAAGACTTTTTGGAGGATTATAGCACTTTACTTGAGAGCTTTATCTATTGGATAGTGGAAAAAGCAATGAATGGTTCTGGAGCCAGAGGAGCCTGGTTCAGATCTCACCTCTGATACTTATAAGCTGCCTGTATGATTTGGGGCAATTCACTTAATCTCCATGATCCTCAGTTTCCTCATTTGTAAAATGAGGCCACACAATATAGGCCACAAGATGTTGAAATTTTCAATTACAGAAATGCATGAAGACATTTACCAAGTTGAAGGTCATCTAACCCTATTGGGAGTTACTAAGAGGTGGCTTAGTTTGGAGGGAGAAACCCATGCTTCACATTGGATGCTTGAAGTATTGAAGTACTTAATTTTTACTGAGCACCTATTATGTATGAAGTCCTTTTCCAGGTGCTAAGAGAGAATGAATAAAAAAATGAACAAGACTCTGGTCCCTGCTCTTAAGCAGCTTAGAGTCTAGTGAAAGAGATTATATATACAATTGACTATTATTCCACCTAGAATAGAATGTGGTAACTTCATAAGAAAGATACAGACTCTGCTGCAGGAATTCAGAGTTAGGGAGAGATATTTTCTGGGTCAGAGGAGGCTTCATGAAGGGCAGAGGATGTTTTTGTGGGACCCTGAAGGATGGGGGGGGAGAAAAAATAAGTGAAAAAAAGAAAAAAAGAAATTTACATGGTAACTTTATTATATGTTTTAAAGGAACAGCAAGTTGTCCATAATAGATTTGCAGTTTCATGCGCAATCATCCTTTTAGTTATACTCTGTTATGGAAATGCTTGTTTTATTCCATAAATTAAAAACAAAATAAATAATGTGATAAAAAAGAATGAGATGAGAAGGATAGGAATGAACAAAGATGTATAAGTAAGAAAGTGTCAAGTATGTTCAGGGAATGACAAATTATGTTTGGTTTCAGTGTTAGGGAAAATGCACAAAAAAGGATGGGAAGGTAGGTGGGGGCCAGATTGTGTGGAGAGCCTTACATAAATTGTCAAGTTATAAAACACAAAGATTTTTACTTTTAGCTCTGTTTCTTTGACTAACAATCAAATCTTGTTAGAACAAACTCCAGAGGGCATTAACAGCTTTACTAAAAATGATGGTGGTATTTTATTAGGAAAAAAAAGTATAGTTTTAGACTTCAAAGTTAAAGGCTGTAGGAGCTACAGGCAAAAAGAACAGAGCTCTGAACCTAGTGAAAGAACGGGAGGGACTCTACACATATCTCCATTCCTAGGTAGCAGCAGCCCTTTTGAGGCTACTGCCCAACTGCCTCTTAGACTGGCAGACTGGGGCCCCAGTGGGTGGCTGACTACTTATCCATCCAGGTTTTAGGGGTAATCTTGAGGGGTTGTGACTTCTAATGTTATGATTCATGAGTCCCTACTCAGCGTGCTCTCCATTTCTATATCAATTAATCAGCCAGAGTTAATTAGCTTGTACAAAAGGATATTTACTGAAATAGTAGAGGAAGAATAGAACATTCTCACCAAACACCTTCCGTATACGAGGTCCCTGAGCAGAGTGGGATCACACTTGAGAGCACGTGTGACCAAAGGGTAGCTCTGGGTTTGTGGTTACTGAAAGTCCTTTTCTCCATTTGTCCAGTTCTTAGGAAGTTTTCCTTAGGTATAGCTTTTTTTTTTACCCCCTCTGAACTCCAAGGGTTGATATCTTTGTAGAGTCCCAAAGCTGCCTTTCTTGAAAGTGTGTCTTGAAGCATTGCCGTCAGACACTGCTCCTCCAGGGACAATGCCACCTATATCAATGGGATGGGAATATTCCCCTGCCCCCTGTCTCTGATCCGAAGGAGGGGAGAATCTCACCAGTGCCTCTTCTCCCATTCCCGAAAAGGGTAATTCTCCTTTTCACTATTAGGCTGCCTTGATGCTGGAGTCCCTTACCAGAATCTGCTGCTGTAGTATACATAGGCCCAAATGTGTGTCTACTTCTTTCAACTAATCCCATTACTTTTCCTGTGTGGCATTAGTTGATTTTATCTAATGATCAAGTACTTGCTCCTAAATTTATTAAAAACTTATTTACTACTAGTTTACACCTTGTTTGATTCAATCTAGAAATCTGGGCCCTGAGCATCCACATTAATTAGGGTAGAGGTTTCAGCTTCACTCTTAAATCCACTTCTTTCCTTTTCAATCCTGTTTGGGTTCCATGTTGTTGTTTTTTTTTGAGTAAAGGCTATGCATTTATTATTCTTTGTCTTATAATTTGGTAGGCTGTGATATAGAAGAGAACAGCAAAGTTGAAAGAACTAGGTTTGGATCTTGGCTCTTATTCCATGAGCTGTGGGGTATATTGCATTTGGTTCTCCTCTCCCTACCTCAATTATGATTATACTACAAGAATCTGTGATCTCATCATGATGGGTACTTCTTTTTTTTTTTTCTTAAGATGCAGATCACAACTCACCTGTCTTTTCAACTTAGTGTAATTCTCTTGTAGATGTTGTTGTTCAGTTGTTTTCAGTCATATCCAACTCTTTGTGACCCCATTTGGGATTTTCTTGGCGAAGACACTGGAGTAGTTTACCATTTTCTTTTCCAGATTTTTTTTTTCCAGATAAGAAACTGAGGCAAACAGGATTAAATGACTTACCCAGGATAACCTAGCTAGTTAAATGTCTGAGGCTGGATTTGAACTCATGAAGACTAGTCTTCTTGACTTCAGGTCTGGCACTCTATCCACTGTGCCACTTAATTGCCTTTCTCTTGTAGATACCCTCCTATAAATCCTCCATGGAGGCCCTCAGTGAGCTAGGGCATTCTTCTAGTCTCTTGATATTATGTAGGCCCCAGCAGAGAAAACATGGACAATATTTATTATCACTTTTTTTATGTTTATGACCTACCTACCTTCTTTTCTGTTCTTTTATGCTGATTCCTTATTGATACTATGGTACAGCTGATCCTTACTAATTATGAATGGTACAGTAGATAGAGCACTGGGCCTGGAGTCAGGAAGACCTGAATTCTTATCTGACCTCAGACACTAGCTGTGTGACCCTGAGCAAGTCATTAAACCTGTGTATACTTCATTTTCCTCATCTTTAAAATAACAACAAAAATAATTACATCAACCTTTTAGGGTTGTTGTGAGCATCAAATGAGACAATATTTGTAAAGCCCTTAGCATCATATAAGTGATTTATAAATGTTAGTTATTATTACCATTATTATTATTTTGAGTCTCTGACCTTAGAGTAATTTTTTTTTTAAACTAGACCTGTAATTTCATCAATGTAGGGAGCTCCTTGTGAAGAACTTCCTTTACCAATGCAGATAAAGTACCTTTTCTGAATTATAGTCTTAGAGAGCTATCTTGGGGTACCAAGAGTTCTCTGACCCTGAGTTATACAGATAGGGTGTTTTGGAAGCAAGATTTGATCTCAGATCTTTCTGGTTTTGAGGCCATCTCTCTATTCACTGTGAAATGCTACTTTTCTGGGCAATGTATTACTTTAATTCTTTAGAGACTGATATTCCAGCCCTATAACATCACCCAAAGAATACTGGTATTAAATAATGGGGTTTTGTTTTAGGAAGCAGTTGGAGTTCACTAATATTATTACTTGATTTCCCAAGGAAATTCAGTTTGATCTTTTTCCTGTTCAATTGTGGGTCAGGTTCATCGTCCATCTGTAGTGCCTGTTCAAGATACGTGCAGTGATGGATCTGCCCTACCTAAAGATTATCCCTCCAACTGTATGACATACAAGAAACTTTTCTCTATGTGGCCTCTTCAAGAGGCCCTAACCTAGAAGAACTAAGCCACTTACCTTTTAAAAAAAATTGTTATATTTTATTTTTTTTCCAATTACATGTAAATCAATGAATGATTATGAATTTTATTTAGCAGTCTGCAGTGTTCCTTGGCATGGAACACAATGCCATATGCAAAAAGGAACATCTGGAACATCTCTCCATCAGGTCCATCTGGTCCCTGTATAGGACATAGCCACATGGCTATGCCTAGATTTCTGCCTCCTCACTTACACCTCCTGGTCTTCCTGGCTTCCTTCAAATCCCAGTTAAAATTTTGCCTTCTACAAGGCGGCTTTCCCCATTTCCCTCAATATTAGCTAGTGCCTTTCTCCTGGGCTTATCTCTAGTTTGTCTTGTACGTATCTTATTTCTACATAGTAGTTTCCATATTGCCTACTGCATTAGACTGTGAGCTTCTTGAGGATAGGAACTGTTTCTATCTTTTTTTTTTTTCCCAGCACTTAGGATAGTGTAGGCATTTAATAAATGCTTGTTGATTTGACAATAACAAATGCCTTATACCTCCCTGTTTTAAGCTTTGCTTGATAATAGTAAGTGGAGGCTTGTCAAACAAAATCATCTCTACTGTTGTATTTTTCAAGGAATTTTCTATGATTTTGACATTTGTATGGGAAATCCCCTTTTGGAGGAGAGCCTTTGAGCTGACATTTTGCAGTGCCAAATAAAATAAAATGCCTTTTTATAATCAACAAACCATCATAGTGGGATCTTGCATTCTCTATGCTCTTCAGTCAGTTGTGTGTCTGTAAAGATGTGGCCTACTGTAAAATAAAAATTGTGAAAGCTTGCCAGTTTTCTTCTCACAACTTCATCAAAGATGCTTTTAATATGTACATAAATTTTTATAAAAAATACTTTGAAGTGATGGAATGTGGCACGTGGGTCAGTGGTTGATGATATATAATACAGGCTACTATGATTCTCATGGCCTGGAAGGTCAACTAGGTTAAGTTTTCATTCTTTCTCCAGGGATGTCTGGGTGTCTCAAGAAGATTGGAGCTCTAGGCTCTCTGAAAATGGCTTCAGCCTCAACCCATGGGTTTTTCTCAGTTGTAGGGGTCGTCCCCTACATCTCAGTTCCATTTAGCCACTAACAATCAGGTTAACTTTTTACACAGAAATATTTACTTTAGAAGGTGTAATCATAAATATACAAACTTACTCCCACAGCATATGGGATACGGAATCCCCCTCCTCCCCATCCCCTTTGCATAATCGCATTATCTTTGGAGGAGAAGGGGATTAGGTTCATAGTTTAGCTCAGCTTCCATAGATCATAGTCCCAGTTCCAAGTCCAACCTGTGCTCCCCACCCCCTACTCTTAGACTAAAGTCCCAGGGATTCTGGCTTCTGAGGGCTTCCATGCCCAGATGGCTGGCTGTACCATCCTTCTTTCAATCTTGGCTCAAGGTCATGTGGACAGCGGGGAATCACCTCAGGCTGAAGTGGAGGAGATCAAACAACACAGAATGGAAATAGATACCTCCAGACCCATTTCTCTGAGCCAGCTGAAAGAGGAAGCGTAGGGAAAGTTCTCCTTTCATTGGTCAGTTAGGTGAAGCAGTAGGTAGAGCCCTGAGTCTGGAGTCAGAAAAACTTTAATTAAAATCCAGCCTCAGACACCTACTTACTAACTACATGCCAGTGAGCAAGTCATTTAGCCTCTGATTACCTCAGTTTCCTCAATTATAAAACTGGGATAATAATAGCACTGTTTCTCAGGATTGTTGTGAGAACCAAATGAGATAATAATATTATTATTCAGTTCATGGCACTCAAGCTGTAGGTGAATGGTGATCTTTACCCTCTGGATACAGCAGATAAGAGTAGAAACAACAAAAAATAAGTACAGCAGAAAAAAAATTATGGCAAAAAAAAAAAGTAGCAGAAAGTGGAGAAAAAGAAGGCCATTGGTTTAGTTCCAACAATTTCAAGGATGTGGGCAGCCAATCAAATGAGGCTATCCTTACCCTCCATGTTAGGCAATCTAGACATGCTCCAAAGGCTTTTCAAAGACCCCTCCATGATAGGCAAACTGGGTATGAGCGAACAAGCCCAGATGAGAGATATTTTCTTGATTGCCTCCCCCACCTCCCTTTTTTTTTTTTTGCATGGCGGTGGGACACAATGATGCTCTTGGTTTTTTTTTTTTGAAATTCTTTAGCCTCCTCTCTTTCGATATTGTAAGACCTGATTTCTTGATAGGATAGGGGAAAGAGCTAGGAGTTAGACCTGTAATTTCATCGACACTGGAAATGTCCTTTGGAATTCTCTCTTCATCTAGAGAAGAGAGTTTAGGAGAACTGGGTAGGGCATTAAAAATTGAGTGACTAGTCCAGGCTCACACAGCCAGTATGTGTGAAAGGCAAGACAGTGCTGGTCTTTGGCTCTCCAGCCATTGTGCCACATTGCTCCAACACATTCATAATGATATTACCTCGGGCACAGACTTCTTCTGTATGTACTTGGTCTAGTCCACTGTTCCTTATTTTCTTTAATCTCATTTCAACTTCTTTCTGTAGCACGTTGGGGTCAGTGATACAAATAGCAAGGGGATAACTCCCTAGGTAGATAGAAACTTAATGGAGAAATCCTAGGTTATTGCCTGAGGTATGGAGGGGTTAAGCGATTTGCCCAGGTCAAGCATCCAACTGATATGTTCTAGGTCCTCATGGCCTCTGGGATGTTTCTGTCTCTTTAATGTCACCAAACTCCTCTTAAATCTAATAGCCTTTTTTTTTTTCAGTCCTCATCCTTCTTGACATCTCTGTCCCATTTGCCCTCCTCTCAAGTCTAATCTCTTTTCCACTGAACAGCCCTTTAAATACTTGAAGATCACTGTCATATCCCTACTCAGTAAGCTTCATTGGCTCCCTATTATCCCAAGGTCAAATACAAACTTCTCTGGAATTTAATGCATACCACAACTGGCACCAGCCTATATTTCCAGACATTACATATTATTTCCCTTATGCACTCTATGGTCCAGCCAAACTAGCTTTCTTGTCTTCTTTCACACATGATATTCTTTTTACCATTTCTGTGGCTTTTCACGGGCTTCCCCTCATGTGGGAATGTACTCCCCCATCACTCTGACTCTTAGAATCCTTAGCTTCTTTCAAAGTTTGGCTCAGATGCCACTGCCTTCCTGAGTCCTGTTCTAACCCCTAAAGCTGCTAGTTCTTCCCACTCCCACCTCAAGCTACCTTATATGTCCTTTGTATCTACTTACAGGGTATATCCCCCTAACCAAAGCTAAGGTATTTGAAGCCAGCCTTGTTTTTTACCTTGTCTTTGTATCTGCAATGCTGGCACATTGATGTCAGCACTTAATGAATACTTACTGATTATCAGACATAAAAGTCATAGCATTTTAGAGCTGCAAGGGATGCTACAAGTCATCTATACCAAACTAAATGTGAAGCTGCAATCCCTATAACATCTCTGACAAATGGAGCCTAGCATCCACTTGCAACCCTCTAGAGGCGAGGAACTCACTATGTCTTCAGGCAGACCATTCCATTTCTGCACAGTTCTGATTGTTTGGAAGGTTTTCCTTACACAGGCAGCCAAATCTGCCTCCTTAATACTTATTTCTGCTTGTTGTTCCTATTTCTCAAGCTAAGAAGGATAGATCTCACCTGCTTCCATGGGGCAGCCCACAAAATATTGTGATTTTAGATGGGGAGACCAGATGTTCCCACAGGAAACAGGAGGAGAATTACTAAACATCATTTTTTTTTTTTTACCCTTCTTTCCTTTCACTCTAATCTGATCAGCTAGATGCCAAAAAGATTTATCAGTGTAGTTAGGATACAGTTAGGTGGGAAAAGCTACTTGGCAATGGGAGATTTTGAGCAAGGATTTAGACAGGAGCTAAAAGTCTGATGGAAAGATATTATCTGCCTGTTTGCTCCAATACTTACTGATGGCTTATTTGTAATTCAGTAGTAGGTGGCTGCTGCCACCTAGTGGATTAAAGAAAGTGAGTTACTTTCCACTCAGCATCTTCATTCTGTTTTCTTTGGATGTTTGTGCTTAACACTTTTGTTTTATTTTATTTCATTTTATTTTTAAGCTATGAAATAAAACAATCATTTCCATACCATAGTAGAATAAAAAAGATGATTTCACATGAAACTGAAAATCTATTATGTACAACCTGCTATTCTTTTAAAATATATAATAAAGTTAACATGTACATTTTTCCCCCTTTTTCTTTCCTCCCCCCAACCCTCAAAGAGACGGCTACCATTAGACACAAATATGTATATATATGTAAGATCATTCTATATGTATTTCTATTTATCAGTTATTTCTCTGGATAAAGATAAAGTCTTCCTTTCTAGGAAGTACTTATAATAGTCAAAACGACTTAGTTGTTCAAAGTTGTTCTTAAAACAATGTTGCTGTTACTCTCTATACAATGTTCTCTTGATTCTGCTCATTTTGATCCTCATTATTTCGTCCAAGTTTCTCTCCATGTTTTACTAAAATCAACGAGCTCATCATTTCTTATAGCACAGGAGTATTCCATCACGATCACATACCATGAAATTTGTTCAGTCATTCCCTGATTGATGGGCATCTCCACAATTTCCAGTTCTTTGCCACCACAAAGAAAGCTGCTATAAATATTTTAGAACACATAGGTTCTTTTCCTTTTCCCCCTAGTCATCTTTGGAAATAGACCTAGTAGTGGTATTACTGGGTTAAAGGGTATAGGCAGTTTAATAACTCTTTGGGCATAATTTCAGATTGCTTTCCAAAATGGTTGGATCAGTTCACTGTGCCATCAACAGTGAATTAATGTCCCAATTTTTCCACATCCCCTCCAACATTTGTTGCTTTCACTTTCAATCATTTTAGCCAATCTGACAAGTGTAAAATGATATCTATAGTTAACATTATTTTAGAACTGGAGAATGCTCTGCTCTTAGGTAGAAAGATTTTTCCAATCCACCTCTTTTCTAACTGATGGCCCTTTCCCTTCCCTGGGGATGTTTCAGCTACTAAGGGCTTCTTTTGAGGACCTCTAGACTTAGCTGATGCCAGGTGCTTCTGGGTCCTGGATACTGTGCATTTATTTATTAATTTATCCATTCTCAAGTCATGGCAGCTTGGGCTCAGCTCAGGACTCTTAACACTTCCAGATGCTAATATCAGCCTTTGAGATATTCTTCATCCCCTCTAGCCAACTACCTTGCTCTTGGGTAGATATTATTATGCCCTTAAAGTTTTTGACTGATAATATTAATTGCAGGCCTCAAAATTTATGAAGCAGTTTCCCCACAACAGTCTTATGAGGTAGGTAGATAGGTATTACAAATATTATGATCCTCACTTTTGAGAGGAGAAAACTGAGGTTCAGAGAATAAGATGATTCTGAGTTCAAATCTGGTTTTGGACACTTATTAGTTGTGTGACCCTGGGCAAGCCACTTAACCCTGTTTGCTTCAGTTTCCTCATCTTTAAAAGGAGCTGGAGAAGGAAATGGCAAATCACTCCAGTGTCTCTGCCAAGAAAACCACAAATGGGGTGACAAAGAGTCGGATACAACTGAAATGACTCAACAACAAAGATACAAGGTGTCAAGGGCTAGAACTGAAACATGAGATCTCTTGACTTCAACTGGTTTAAGATGCTGTCCATTCTATTAATAAGAAAGCTGAGAAACTTCAGAATATCCAAAGAATGAATGGCTAATTGTGCAATTTCAAGTTTCTCGAAGAGGTTGAATTTAGAGGAAACATTAGAAGATGCACAAGGGCCTTTTACCTGCTTATGAGGCATGCCCTGGTCTGGATTATTGACTCTAGAACTGGAAGGGACATTAAAGATCACCTAGTCTAATTCCTTCATTTTATAGAAGAGGAAACTGAGGCTCCAAGAGAGGTGATTTTTCCTGGTGTAACACAGGTAGCAAGTAGCAGAGCTTTGAACTCTAGACTCCAAATCACTTTTTCTGCCACATCACACTGATACTCCATAACAGGCTGCCATCCTGTCCCTATAATGAAGTAGCAAATAATACTAGGTGTTATGTAGAATCAATGGCTAAGTTTAGAGAGGTTTTCCACCAGAAGGGTGATCAGGGGGTAGGTTTTTTCCCAGTGGCAGCAACACATGAAGACCACTCACGTATAGAGGAAACGTACAGGTAACACACACAGTGGTGATTCTTTAATTAACCAACATAGATGAACATAAATAACTGCAATGTAAGAGAGGATGTAGTAATAATAGTAATAACAACATTTATGTTATTATTATAAACCTAAAAATGATTACTTTCCCCTTCATTGTCAGTCTAGGTTTATATGAAAGAAGATACCAAGTTTTATGGGAGCTTCAGTATTTTAGAATACTAATTTTCACAAGAAAACCACTTTGCAGTCTTCATCAGAGGGAAGGGAGTCATATCCTACAATTTTTTGTCTTTTGTATCCTTTGTATGTCTAGCACAGGAAAAGTGCTTTAAAATATTTTTTAAATAACAATTTCTTGTGTAGTAAAGAAGTCTCAGGGTGCCAGCTTAAACAGAACTATTCCTGTTCCTGTGGGTTATCCAAACTTTTTTTAGTTCCATAGTGGTCCTGGGTCAGATGAAGCTGGATGTGGTAATTCAAAAAGCTCTTACTGAGTACTTACACAAAGTAGGTACTTACTGAGTTCCTTAGCACAAGTCACTGTGCTAAGATGCTGAAGTAGCACAAAAAGTTGCTGTGGGTGCTTAGAGCAGAGAAATAACACTTGTAGGTGAAAGAAGTGGTAGAGGTTTTTATGGAGGAAAAGCATTTAAACTGAGCCTTGAAAGAGGGGTAGGATTTCAACAGACAAAGATGGAGGAGAACACATTCTATATAGATGAGACTGCAAGAGCATAAGACACTGGGGTAGAAAATTATGGAATATCTTTGGGAAAACAACCAGTAATTCAGTTCACTTGGAAGGGAGGGTAAGTACATGGGGGAGAATAGTAGGTGATAAGGTGGGAAAGTAGGTTAGAGCCAGATGGTAGTGGGCTCTTGAATTCTAGGCTAAGGAGTTTGGATTTGACTCAGTGGATAGTGAATCCAGTGAAGGTTTTTGAGCCAGGGAATGATGTAATCAGAAATGTGCAGGAGCATTGGGTTTGGAGCCAGAAGACCTGAGTTTGAATATCAATTAGATGCTCTATCACTCCCTACTTGTGTAACTCTGGGCAAATTACTTCCATTTCTAGATCACCATTTCTTTATCATTCAAATGATGATGTTGGATTAGATAATTTCTAAAGTCTTTTTCAGCTCTAAATATATGATCCCATGATCTGAGAGCTGTGTGTAGAGTGTATTGGAGCAAAAAGTGACTGGAGGTAGGTAGAACAGCTACAGGCTATTGCAATAGTCCAGATGAGAGGGCCAAGACTAGGGTGTTGGCGTTGGGAATGGAAAGGAGTGTACAGATGTGACTGACATCTCATCTCGATGGACAGAAGGAGGTGTGTTTTTTAGACTGACAATGAAGGGGAAAGTAATCAAATTGATTTGGGACTAAAATTGAGCCCCCCAGTCTTTCCCACTATTTTGCAGGGCCACAGGCAAAAGTTGCTCAGACACCATTTATTAGCTCAGTAATAAGATTTAAAAGGATGACATTATAGAATTTTGAATGAGCCCTGGGTGCATGATTCTGTTTACAAACATTTAGATTGTTGCTAAGAACTTAATGAAAATGTAGTGAAATCGAATGTGGGGCATGTAGCCTGCAATAATATTAGCAAGGGGTAACTGTGCAGTATCATAGGAGAGAAGAAATTAAGAAAGGGAAAGAATCCAATACCTTAAGGTGAAAGGTGTTTGCAGAAAGTAATGAATTGGTTTATTTACTAAGGGAAAGCGGTCCCTTCTGCCAGCCTAGGCAGGAATAGAATTATGAGCTCATCTGGTGTAGTGTGTTCAGACCCCTTCCCTAGGTCTGGTCTCTGTCCCAGTTCTATCACAGACTCACAGCCCCTCTGAATCTACTGAGGATCAGACGACTCACTGTCATCTGACTCAGAGATGTACTTGGAAATCCTGAGCCTTACTCAGAAATACTTAGATTTGTAGAACTTTGTGGAATGGAATGGGTTATTTGAGGCCAGAGGTGTTACTATTGTGTTCCAGTTGGAGGTGGCTGTTGCCAGAAATTATCCCTCTGGCCACCAAAAGCTCCTTGACCTCTTCCTTCTTTTTCCTCTCCTGTGAGACCTCAAATTTCTACCACTGGAGAAGTTTTCACGTAATTGTAGACTGTTTGCACTGGGTCACCTAGTCTAACCCTCTCATTTTACAGGTGAGGAAAACAGAGCCAGAAAGAAGTGACTTGCCCAGCGTTTCAAAAATAGAGATATTCAATACCAATGCTTAATACCCAGATCTTTTGATTCTAAGTTCAGTACTTTTCCAATTACATTATGCTAGGTTAAGACATTGCCTTCTCTCTTTTAAAAATAATTTTTAAAATGGGATAGACTTTTAAATTAATAATGTCTTAACAGGAATTAATTCAATAATCCTGTAGCCCACAAGATCACAGAGTCACATACATGAAAAATACTTGGGTGGTCATGTAGTTCAATTATAGTGTGCTAGAAAGAGCACAGGGTTTGAATTCCAACTCTACTAATTGTTATATGTGTGGCCTTGGGTAAATCTCCACCTCTCTATCTCTGTGACTGTTTTCTCATCTGGAAAATGAAGGAGCTATAGGAGTAGGGAACCTGTGGCCTCCAAGCCACACGTGGCCCTTTAGGTCCTCAGGTGTGCCCCTTTGAATTCAATTGTTCTGTGATGTTTGAATTCAGTCAAAGTGCCGCACTTGAGGACGTAGAGGGCCACATGTGGCCTTGCGGACGCAGGTTCCCTACCCCAGTAGACCTTTCTCTGTAATCTTTAAGGGCCCTTCTAACTTTAGATTCTATGAACTCTGCCATTTTAAAGACAAGGAAGTCTAGGCTCAGAGAGGCCAGAAGACTAGCATATGGGTTCCACAGCTAAAAAATAAAGGATCCAGAATTCAAACCCACTTCTCAATCTTTTGACTTCTAGCCGGGCTGTCTTACAACTAGAGCTCAGTGCTGCTTATAGCTATTAAACTGAATTAACCTATATCTTGAGGGAGAGGTAAGATTTAAAGATTGAATTTAGGGGCATGGGAAGGTAGACCCAGAACCTGGGGTTCCCAAGGAAGGGTAGTACTGGATAAGATGTCGTGACCAGTGTTCCTCAGCATGAAGACACCCTAGGGTTCCTAGGGTGCTGGTGGTTAAGCAGCTGGAAATACAAAGATAGGCAAAAGATAATCTATTCCCAAGGACCTTATGGTCTAATGGAGAAGACCACATGCAAATAACTATGCACACACAGGATAAACTGGAAATAATCAACAGTAGGAAGGCAAAAGTTTTCTTGTAGAAGGTGGGAGAGAATAGAACTCTGGGCCTAGAGTCAGGAAGACCTAAGTTCAAATCCAGCCTCAGATGCTTACTAGCTATGTGACCTTGGCCAATTTACTTAATCTGTTTCCTCAATTGTAAAATGGGGATGATAATAACACTCACCTCTCAGGGTTGTTGTGAGGATCAAATGAGATAATTATTTTTTTTTTTTAAAAAGTCCTTAGCATAGTGTCTGACACATAGTGGGTATTATATTAATGCTGCATCCCTTTCCCTCCCACTGAGTTCACTCTTCCAATTATTGCTTCATTTGGCAGATGAGGTCCCCAGAGAGGGTCTGACTACTGCTTTCTTTGGATCTAGGAGTAATCCCTGAAAGCAAGGGTTTCTAATAGTGTGTATAGCTCGTGGTATGCTTCCCAATATCAATCAGCCAATTAAACTCCATTCACTTTTTAAAATGGGATTTACTAAGAAGGGATAACAGGAACAGTTTTTTCAAAACAATTCCCCCAAAGTAGAGGATGCACTCTCCCTTTACATGTACAAGATATCTGAGGAGAGTGTGTGCAAATTTGAATGTATAATGGTAATGAAGGGGTGCTTCCTATGCCTGCTCCTGGAAGTCCTTTTTTCCTTCATAAAGTCCTTGTTAAGTACTCGTTAGTTGAAATTGTCTTCTGGGCTGAGGATTGGTGCCTTTCTAGAGTTCTTGAAATTGCTGTTGTCCTCAGGTGTCTGTTCACATCTACCTTTCAATCAGGTAGCATTTATTAAGCATCTACTATGTGTCAAACACTGTAGGGACACAAAGAAAGGCAAAAAACAGTTCCTGACCTCAAGGAGTTGCCAGTCTAATGGGATAGACAACATACAAACAGATCTATGTACAAACAAGATATAGGCAGAATAAATTAGAGATAGTCTCAGAGGGAAAGCACAAAGATTAAGGAGGACCAGGAAAAGTTTCTTGCAGAAGGTAGGACTTTAGCTGAGACTTGAAAGAAATCTAGGAATCCGAGAGGGGAAGATGAGGAGGAAGAATGTTTGCAGGCATGGAAGGCAGCCTGTGAAAATGCTTGGAATTGGAGATGGAGTGTCTTCCCTGAGGAACAGCAGGGAAGCCTGTTTCACTGCTTTGAGGGCGTGGAAGTTTCCAGACAAAGAGGGCATGAGTGGGGAGAATTGTTCCAGAAAAGGGTAAGGGGGATATGGGGAGGGAGAAAGGGAACAGGCAGAAGAGGGTGTGTGTATATAGAATAAGAGATAACTTGTAAGAAAGGTTAGGCCTACAAATACTATCAAGGTGATCAACTCCATTCCTCTGATTTCACAGGTGATAAAACTGAGGCGGAGGTTAAGAGAACAGAGACTCCTACAAGAGATTGTTTCATTTTAATTTTTGTATCCCCAGCACCTAACTCAGTGCCTGGTACAAAATGGGTGCTCAATATATGCTTGCTAAATTTAATGGAATTTACATACAATCCTTGAGGGTGCTTGTAACTATTATGACGTGCATTTTCTAAATTAAGCAAAGCGAGGCTAAGTGACTTGCTTGTGATAACATAGCTGGTAAAGAGCAAAGCCAGAATCCAAATGGAAGTTTCATTCCAACTTTATCACTCCATTATGCTTAATTTATGAACATAATTTTCTGGTCAAGTATTTATGCCATTTCCTAAAACGTTAAAGAAAAATCCAAGAAAAAAAATAAATGTAGGGTAAATATTTATCTTGTAGGAGGTAGACCTGGGAGAATCTAGCTTCCTGAGTCCTAATCTGATATTTTCCAAACATTTTCTTACTGTTAAAACCTAAGCTCATTCATTGTGCCAAACCTAAGTGGACATTTTGTGCCAGGCCACAATATTGCTTTTCCTATTAATGTTTAAACCAAAATTTGTATAAGGTTCATAGAATATTAAAGCTGGACAGGGCCTTAGAGATCATCTAGTAGAATCCCATCATTTTACTGATGAAGAAACTGAGGCCCAGCGTGGGAAATAACTTACTCAAGGTCGAATTTTTCTTTCTCAATCTTTCTCTTAAAAAAAAAGGAAAATGAAGGCTCCCCACTTCAAAAATAAAATCAGAAAGGGTGGGCAGTTCTCCCATTTCTATAAAACCAGAGGGAAGATTCACTACATGTAACTTGCCCATTGCCCATCCAGTTTTCCCCCTCTGTGGTCTTTTGTATGGGCTGGAATGTGGAGGGTGAAATCCTATCCATCCACTCACTGATTGTACGGTATTGCAAGAGCTAGTAGTCCTGGCTATTTATTCTCGCTTTTGTTATTTTTTTAGGAAGGATGGCTGATTATCCTAAGGAAGGCAAAACTGATGAAATTCCAAACTTCATCCAGTTTACTGATTTGGCATCTGAACATGTGGGAGGAAAGGTAAGTGGGATTTGCAGTTCTATTAGCACCATCAAGCATTGAATGTGCTCATCCTAATGACAGAAATGAGCTGATGCAAAGGCATAATTAGAACCATAAGAATCAGGCTGTAGGAAATGTCTGCCTATTACTTCCCATGAACAAACCCATTATTTCTAAGGATGTCAAAAGAAGCCCCCCCTTTTCTAAAATGTGTGATAATACTGAGCACGCATGTCTCATTTTTATAAGTTTTAGAAACATTAAGTATCTGTAAAGATAATGTACTGCCACCCCCTTCCCTCCACTCCAATTATGCTTACTTCCAACTCATATCAGTTGGCTGGGCATAGCCCAGCATAAACCAAATGTGTATCAGTCCTAGAGGGAAGGATTATGTAGAATAGATAAAAGAAAATAAAAGCTCTTGGATGCCTATTCTATGCATGGTGCTACTAATATAGATGAACAGGCTATATAGTTTTATTTATTAATTGGAATTCAATTGAATTTTTTGATTTTGTTTTTGGTGTGCACCTGTGGTTGATTACCCTGCTAATTTATCCACACAGATTAGCAATTGCTCCTCAAATTGCAGTCTTAGAGAGATGGAAGGAGATGGAAAGTGACTTGCTTAGGGTGATATAGCCCATGTGTGTCAGAGGTAGGACTGTAACCGAGGTCTTCCTGGCTCTTTCTATCCACTACACCATCGCTGCTTGCTTCTATATATGATTTTATGTAGGGTCACTAATAACAGCTAGTATGTATGGTTTAAGGGTTAGAAAGAGCTTTCCTTTCAACAACAGTCCTGTGAGGTAGGTAGGATCAAGTATTATTAGGCCCATCTTACAAATGAGGAAACTGAGACCTGAAACGAGGCAGGGACCATAATCAGATAGCTAGTAAACAGTAGAATTGTGACATGAACCCAGATTTTATGACTGCAAGTCCAATGCCTGTCTGTTGCCTACAGTGAACTGACTCTAGCTAGGTGTATTGTTATATTTTATCAGTATGCAGTGAAACACACTGGATTAATCTTTGTCACCAAGTACATCCTGCTTTTTCCAGTTTCTCTGACTTTGCTCGTTAAATTCCCCAATCTCTGCTTAAATTTTTATCAGTTTTTTTTCCAGTTCAACTCACATGCCGCCTTCTCCATGACACGTTCCCTGATTGACCAGTCAGAAATGGTCTTTCCTGCCTTTAAACTCTCATAGAACCTTATCTGTACATTTGTTAAGTCCTCAAAATTGTCTATTTTGCATCATAGTTACTTGTGTGTGTTTTGTCTCTCCTTCTAGACTCCAATCTCCTTGAAAGCAGGGACAATGTCTTATCACTGACCCTCCGAAGGTATCTTCTTAAGTGCCTGGCACACATTGACATTTAAGAAGTGTTTACTTGAAAGCATGAACTATATGCTTTTTTAAATCAGTGAATTTCATGAGACCACAGGATTTAGAAGTGATAGGGCCCTTAGAGATTATCAGGGGTTCTTAACTTTTTTGTATCATAGACCTGTTTGGCAGTCTGCTGAAGTTTATGGTTCCCTTCTCAGAAAATATATAGATTTAAAAAATTCATACATTGAATATAGCAATAACAATATTGTTTTAAGGATGACTTTGAGCGAATAAGCTATTTTGTCTATTATAAATATCCCAAATTAACTATAAAGGACATATGAAGAAAGACACTATCTGCATCTAGAGAAAGAACTGATAAATAGAAGTATGTATAGAATAATTCCCTACTTGTGTCTAATGGTACCCACCTCTAGGATGGGGTGGGGGGGAAGAAGGGAAGAGAAAAAAAAAGGAAAAAAATTTACATGATAATTTTGTTGTATATTTGAAAGGAATAGCAAGTTGTGCATGGTAGATTTACAATTTCATGTACAATCATCTTTTTTATTGTATTATGTTATGGAAATGCTTGTTTAAAAAATCATAATTTAAAGCAATGCTAAGTTTTAGTTTGAAGTTAGTGAAAATAAAGATGTATTTCTTTTTTCTCCAAATTCAGTGATCCCCTGTAATCTCTCCATGGATCCCATGGGGGTCCTTGGACTCCTGGTTAAGAAACCCTGATCTAGTTCAACTCTCTCATTTTACAGATGAGGAAACTGAGGTCCATAGATGGGAAAAGCTTTGCTTGAGGTCACACATCTTCTAACTGCAATAATACATTATATTGATACTGACGCAATGATTTAAAAATAATACTTCTATGTGTAATACTTCAATGGATCTTGTTTTCATTATTGTGGGTATATCCTCCAGCAGAGCAGACTTTAACACTTCCACACCTTTTCATCCTGTGTCACTCTTTTCCATGCCCCTTATAAATGTTGCTGAAGGGGTCTGCCCAATGTATTGGAGACCTTGCTCTAGGAAGGCCTGTTGTCTTTAAACATAAGGCAAATTCAAATCCAACAACATTTATTGAGCATCTTCTATGTTCAAGGTATTGTATGGATATGGTGAGAAGAAAGGAGAATTTTGTCTTTGGGACAATTCTTTAATTTCTATTCATTTGCCAACACCCTTAACTGACCAGTACCCCTTGCCTCCACCCCCAGTCTCCCCAGGAACCCTTAAAAAAGCTTTATAGAAATGGGAAAACATAAGGAGAGTACACTTTACCTCCAAGCTATTTGCATAGAAATTGACTTTTACCTCTGATTGGCTAAACTCCAGGGGTTCAGAGTTTGGGTTGACTTTAGACAAGCATCTCAAGGTTCAGATAATTCTCTAAGTTTATCTACACTCTGAGGTGAATGAAATTTGTTTGGATAGTCTAGCAAACATAACCTTGTTAGGTCACTATTCTCCCTTTCTTTTATTCCCCTGCCCTCTTTTTTCTCAGACTTTATCTTTTTTCTTTCATTTCCCCAGCAGCAATGATTTTGAAGAAAGAGCCTTAGGCTTGGTAGTGGTGGTGGGGTGAGTGAAGGTTAGATTCCTCTGACTCTTCATTAGTTATATGAGATGGGACAAATCACTTTACCTCTCTGACACTTGGTTTCACCATCAGGAAAATGGGAATAATAATAATAATCTTACTACCTCCCCCATAGGCTTGTGGTGAGGAAGACCTTTATAAATCTTAGAGCACAAGAGAGGTGTGAGCTATTATTGTCATGCTTCTCATGCCATATTTATCCATTCCTTATCTCTAATTCTGGGAAAGAAATATGGAAGCTTTCCCTTCTCATCAAGTTTCTGTGATTATTAGTAGTTCTAAAACTTGAAATAAAAGTAAAAGAAAAAAGTAAAAAAAAAAACTAAAAGAAACTGGAATTGGATTTAGGATTGAAAGGGACCTATGAGATGATCTGGTTCAGCACCTACTTCCCCATTTTACAGATGAAGAAGCTGTTTCAGAGAGGTAAGTAGTATGACTAGTATTCAGCCTGAGATCCTCTCTGATTTCCCCATCTCTGCTATCAAGCCTTATCATGCTTAATGGAACGGAGTAGAGAGAGGCCTAGGTGTTTATACCTCTAGCACCCCTGTTACCAAATCTTTAGTCTATGTAGTTAGTAGATGAATTTTTCTTGGAGTTCCCTGGTCCATTCTGTCAGCAGCAGGAGACAGAAATCTACCACCATAATTGATTATCTGTAAAATGAGAAGGTTAAAGTAGGTAATCTCTAATTCTTTTAAATTGAGAGCCATAAATTGAGAGCACCATATTGAAACCGCTTATGGGTTCTTTTTTTTTTTTTTAAGTGTGGATTGAATTACTTTCTGCTCAGAATCCACATTCCAAATTGACTTAGTGTCTTAGGAATTTTTTTTAATAACTTTTTTTTTTTAGAAAAGGAAAAACTACATACAACACAACTACAAACATACAAACTCCACTAGGGTGGAGTAACTGGAGGTTTGCCCTAGAGTGCTGAAATTTAGAAGAGGTAAAAAGGGGAGGTATAAATAATTCCCACAGTTGTCTAGCATTGTGTAGATGCTGGAATCATCTAATGCAAGGGACCTTGGGAATCATCCAATCTAATTATCTGAACAGGGATCCCCTCTACAGCTTCCCTGACAACTGCTTATCTACTCCTAAGCAGGTAGAAACATGTAATAGCACTACTTAGTGAGAATAATTATTTAAAATAGAGACCTACCAGATAGATTGCTTCCTCCATGCTGATAAGTTACTCTTCTTATCTGACCTGGACTCAGTCTGCTCTTTCCCCTTTATAAACTGAATCTGTCTGTCTGCTTGCCCTGAGCACATCTTATGGTCTAGATAAGAGAATTTTACTAAATCATGTTCTTGTCTCAATCATGCTACTCATGCTACCCTGACCTCTACACTTATCAATAAAATAGCTAATAAAAGGTATGAGGAGCTATAGGGCTTCTTGTTAAAGACAGTTTAGTTGGCTTATTCTCCTGCCATCACTCTGCCTTTGGCAGCAGCACATGGAGTTAGGGAGTCAGAGATGAACCAAGTGATGGGCACGAAGCACCTTCCAGTTGTAGAATTCTTTGCCTCCATGGCTCTCTTTATTGAATAGCTTCTAATTCTTGGAGAAATTATGGTTCGAATTTCTTTCTGTCTTCAAAATTGGAATAAGGAAAGTTCTTCCACTTTCTTTTCAAGAACATATGCCACATTTTATAATATTTACATAATTATACCCTTAATCAACTTGCATTTATTTTGTATTTTGTTTATATTTATTTTGTCTCTTTTGATAGGACATAAGTTCTTTGAGGGCAGGGGGTCTAGTCTTTTTTTTTTTTTGATCTTTTTATTCCTAACATCTGGAACATAATAGATACTTAATTAGGTCTTGTTGACCAATTGAAAAAACCCTCCCCATTCCCCACTTCTCCATGTCCCCACACACTTTAAGGATGGGAGAGAACCTATGATCAACCAGTCAACTCTAGGGTCCACTTGATGAATTCATGGTTCTCCATCCTAAATTAAATTGAAGAAGTTTTCAATTGGGACATTTTTCTTGTTTTTCTTTGGGAACCAGTGTTCCCAAAGCTGATTGTATATTTATTAAGCTTTTAAAATAGGATAAGTATAGTTTTTTGTTTTTCATCCACTTATCTGTTCATCTATCCATTCCTTCCTTTCCTCCTTCCACCAACTTTTATTGAATATTTAGTATTGGCAGGGTTTTTAAATAGAAGAGGTATTACGTTCGTTCTCTTTGGCCCCAGGGAGCAGAACTAAGAATGATGAAAAGAAGTTGCAAAGGAGCAGATTCAAGTTTGACTTAAGGAAACTTTTCTCAATGGTGAGAGCTTTCTAAAAAAGTGGAATGGGTGGCCTCAGGAGGTAGTGAGTTGCTCATCATTTTATGGGGGGGGGGGAGAAAGAGCTCTATTTTCAAGCAGAGACTTGGATGACCAGATGTCAGGGAAACTGTAGAGGGAATTCTTGCTCAGGTAGTTAGATTAGATGATTCCCAAGGTCCATTGCATCTCTGTGAGTCCAAGATTCTGATATGCTAGACATCCAGAGGAATTAATTTACATAGTACTTTAGGGTTTATGAAGTACTTTCCTCTCAACAAACTTGTGAGGTAAGTACAGAAAGTATTATCTCCACTTTTTTAGATGAGGAAACAGTTGTTAATAATAATAATAATAATAATAATAATAATAAACATTTGTATTGTACTGTAAGGTTTACAAATTGCTTATATGTATTATTTCATTTGGTCTTTATAACAACCTTGGGAAGTAGGTGCTATTATCATTTCTATTTTACAGGTTGGGAAACTAAGGCCGAGAGATTTCAAGAGGCTTTCTCATGGTCACTCGAACATATAGGAAGAATAAGATGCAGTCAGTGCTCTTATGGAGCTTGAAATTTAATTAAATAAATTCATCTCCTGGGCTGCCTTTTCTCTCAACACCATCTCCTTTGGTGATTTCATTCGCTTCCGTGGGTTCAGTTATCAGTTCTATACAGATAACTTTCAAATCTATTTATCCAGTTCTAATTTTGCTTATCTTTAACCTCCTGGTAGACATCTCTACCTGGATATTCTTGCCAGGACCTCAGACTCAATAAGTGAACTCATCATCTTTCTTCTAGATTTTTCCCTCCCAATTTCCCTTTTTCTGTTGATGTCACCATCACACTTCAAGTTATCCAGGTTTAAACCTGTGTCATCTATGATTTTTCCCTCTTCTTTACTGCTCACATCCAATAAGTTGCCCAGTCCTGTCAATTCTATGTCCAGAACATCTCTCACATCTATTTCCTCCTTTCCACTCACATGATTACTCTCCTTGTTCAAGCCTTGTTCATCAATTCCTACCTAGACTATTGCCAGAATCTCGTAATGTGTTTCCATGCTTCTAGGCTCTCTCTTCTCCCAAACATCCTCCACATATCTTCAAAAATAATCTTCTGAAGACACATATCTGACCATTTTTCACCCCTCCCCACTCTTCTACCCCCAACTAAAAAGCTTTCAGTGACTCTGTCTTTCCTGTTGGATAAAATATAAACTTCCTAGATAACATTTAAGGGTCCTGTACCATCTGCATACAACCTGCCAGCATATTTTTATATTTCTCTCTTTCATTCACTTTACTTTCTAACCACACTGGATGGAACTCATTGTTGCCCAAACTCAGTACACCATCTTCCTCTTCTCTATGTCTGGAGTTCTCTGCTTTCTTATCTCTGCCTTTCAAAACCTGTCTCTTCAAGACTCACCTTGGGCATCACTTCTTCCAGAAATTCTTCCCTGCCCTGCCCTTTCTTCCTTCCCTAACAAATTACTAGTGTTTTTTCTCTTCCTTATTTTCTCAGAAATAATTGTCTAGCTCTCTCCTTTGCCCTTAAACAATCAGTATCTTCATTATTATTATCTGTACGTGCATTGTATCCCTAATCTCAAGTAGTAAAATGTAAACTTCTTGAAGGTAAAGACTGTCTCATCCTAAGGCAGGGATTGAACCTATGTTACTCCTCTATTCAGAAACTTGAAAAAGCTTCATATTGCTGCTAGAATAAAATAGAAACATCTCAGTCTGGTTTTTAAGGTCCTCAATTATCTGGTTCCAACTTATTTTTCCAGGCTTATTTCATATTATTACTCATAATGTGCTTAATTTACAATACATTCAATGATACTATTAATAGTTCCCCTGCACTGGTCTTGCCTCCATAGGATTGGACAACTTGTCCCTCTCAACTGGAATGCATTCTCTCCTTATTTTACCTGTAATATGATGTAATATATAATATTATGTAATATGTAATATTGTAATATGATTTGCTCTGGCCCCACTCTCTCAGGCCAGGTCTATTACATTTTATACCCCTTCCCACCCCATTCCCACTAGGGTTCTCAGGGACTGATGGACTGAGGGACTTTGGAAAGCCCTTACCTCTGCCATTGGCTTGAGCCCTCACTGAATGTGTTCTCCCCATTTTAGGGGCTCTACCACCCCACTTCTATTTAACCACTTAAACTCAGATTAGCTTCTCCCAAGAGATATTTTTTTCAAAGATATAAAAAGAACAAAGGCTTAAACATTTCTCCCCCATACCTGGGGGATATATTTCCCCTCTTATACCTCCTTGGTCTCTGAGAAATTGGAGATAAGGCTCACAGTGTAGCTCAGATCTTATTCCCACCAAGGCCCAAATCCCAATGGGCAAGCATCCTGGATTCTTGGTCTTTAGGGCTTTATTGTGGTCAGGTTGCAACATCAAGGCTGGATTCTTAGACTCTTAGATGCCCCTGTCTCATTGTAAACCTTAAAATGCTTTAGAAATATAAGGTATTATTATCCTGAGTCAATGAACTAGTGTAGAATTGTGACTTTCAGAGACTGGATTTTTGGTCTAAGAAATTAGAGGTTCAACCTTCCATCTTATTCTGCATCCATCTTCTTTGGGAATTTACATTTCAATGCCACAAGGGCAGAACATCCACTTTCACAAACATATGTTGTGGGAAAAGGCATCGAGTACTTCACAGTTTACCAGACAGTTCTGAATACTCAAAAGGAATGTGGAGCTTGAAATCAGCCTGGTGCTTTTGTGTGAAGATGAGTTTTAAAGACTTGTCACGTGAACGTTCTCGTAAGCCGTATTGCTCTTCTGATGCCAGATCTGGGAGTATGAAATTATGGACATTGTTGAAAGAGTTCCTTATCCAGCCCTATCTTGGTTCAGGAGCAAGCAAGTTCTCCTTTAGTAGTACTT
Organism: Vombatus ursinus; assembly: GCF_900497805.2. Classification (NCBI taxonomy): domain Eukaryota; kingdom Metazoa; phylum Chordata; class Mammalia; order Diprotodontia; family Vombatidae; genus Vombatus; species Vombatus ursinus. The sequence goes on from NW_020954619.1 coordinate 39,387,747, forward strand.
GGGGACTTTACAAAGGTTCACCCATGTTATTTTTTTGTCTAAGGGAAGCATTTCAGAAGTAAGTAACAAATCTTGGTGCCTACACAGATTTGCAGGTCCTTCCAATAACTCCTGGTGACACTTGGGGAGTTTGGAATTCTTATTTCCAGATCTTTAAGGTCTAAATCTGTGATATAAATCCTATGATCCTATGGCCTTGTACAGCTGAAAAAGCAAGAAGAGAGAGCAGATATTCAGCATGATATAAGACTTACAGCTTAAGAAAACAACACTTAGGCCAGTTTAGGAAAAGTTGTATATCAAGGAGAAATTCTGAATCATTAAGTGGTTTGTGGTGTGTTTTTGATGGAAGCCATGTTCCCCACTGGGAAATTCTATGGCACTTTCAGTGATTCCAAGCTGCTCACTGCCACAAAAACCCATTTCTTTAACAATGATATTCTCCTGGGGATACTTTGTGGCTATGAAACATGGCCACTATGATATCAGAAGAATCCCAAATGCAGGGAGCTGGAGGACAGTGGAGAAGGTGCGTGGGAGATGGCAGCATTTTCTAATGATAGTTTGAGCAAGTTAAGTGGTCTCAAACATGGCATCAGGGCTGTGTGTGACTGACAAGGCAGTGGGATGCTCAGGTTGCTATAAAATTTATGAAATATCAGAAGAGCCAGAGGAAAGCTGCCACTACTTTCTATTCATCCTCTATAGAGGACTTATGGAATGACACAGATTAAGACTGTATGTGACATGACAGCATCTGGTGCTGGTGGTGGGATCACAGGTCTATTAGTTATGGAGGGAAGCACAGAGAAGGGCAGAGGTGGGGCAGGATTGGATTTGACAAACAATTGGAAAAGTTCACTCAGTTACAAGAAACTGGTTTCTCCATTTGTTTCTTCTGGTCAATCAATCAATCCATGAACAAAGACTCATTAAACACTTAATCTGAGACTATGATGTAGGCACTGAGGATACAGAGATAGAAATGAAACAGCTCATGACCCCACGGAGCTTTCATGGGAGAGCATGTGAGCATGGGTACGGTCAATGGGTGGGCTACCTGCCGTCCTGGGGGTTCTATATGCAGTAGTAATAATGAGAATCTCGATTTATATAGTGTTTTACATACACTGTCTTATTTGGTTTATTATTATTATTTATTATTCTTATTTGTCTTATTCAGAGGCAGTTAGGTGGTTCAGTGGTTAGAGTACCGGACCTAGAATTAGGAAGAAGTGAGTTCAGATCTGGTCTCAGACACTTACTAGCTGTGTGACCCTGGGTAAGTCACTTAAACTGTTTGCCTCAGTTTTCTTAACTGTAAAATGGGAATAATAACAACATCTACCTCCCATGATTGTGAGGATCAGATGAGAAAACACTTGTAAAGCACTTAGCACAGTGCCTAGCACATAGTAGGTGATATATAAATGCAAGCTATTATTGTTATTATTCAATTCATGGCATAATATTTATAAAGTACTTAGCACAGTACCTGTCACATAGTCGGTACTATATAAATGTTATCTATTATTATTAGTATTATTATTATTATTAAGGTCTCATAACAACCCTATGAGGTAGGTGCTCATAGGTGATATTATCGTCACCATTTTAGAAATGAGGAAACTGAGGCTGCGAGAGATTCAGTAACTCGATCATGGTCACAAAATATCAAGAGATGAGATTTAATCCTAGGTCTTCTTAGCTCCAGGTCCTACCAATAGGGTTAAGTGACTTACTCAGGGTCACATAGTAAGTGTCTGAGGCTGGATTTGAACTCGGGAAGATGAGTCTTCCTAACTTCAGCCCCAGTACTCTATCCATTCTAGTGCCACTTAGCTGCCCCCGTGGACTATCCGCTATACCATGCTGTTGAACCCACTTGGGCCACACTGTCATTTTCTCATAGGTACAGATTTAATTCCGACATGATGATTAAGTAAAAGTGTGTAGTGTGATTTTATTTTGCATAAGTTTGACAAAGTGTGTAATAATACCTAATGAAAATTCCATGTTGTGTCTTTAAATTTTTTTAAAATAATAAATACCTTTCTAAGATAGTATTATTTCTTATATTCTGGGCCCTAGACTTAAATCTGGGTTGGAGATCTAACTACTAGCTGTACTCTGAATCTCTGCTTCCTCACTTATAAAATGGGGAAAAATAATATTTGCTCTTCCTATCTCAAAGGGCTGAGGAAATTTTAGTACATGGAAACGGTCCTGTAAAAAAGTGAGCTCACTTTCTCATGACTTGAGCTTAGTGCCGCTGTTAGAAATGTAACTGGGCCTGGCTAGCTGTGTGTTGGACCCAGGGATGCATTTACTTCTTTTCCACAAAGCCTTGGCTTCTTAAAAAGGAGAGTGTTACTTCCCTTCCACCTCGCTTTTCTTTTTTCTTTTTGCAAAGGGTAAGAAGTTATCGCTTCTGCCTCCAGATGGTTAAAAGGAATTGTGAACAAAGGGTGGGAGAGGAGAGATTAGAATGTGTTTGTCTGCTGGCAAAGCAATCTCAACATTTAAAAAGCACCATCTCTTAATTGCAGATTGTTTCTCTCCCCTAGGGCAATTTCGCATCTTCTTTTTACTGCGACTCCTAATGTTTCACTGGGGAGTGAAATAAAATGGTTTTTAATTTATGGTTATTTTATCTTTACTTCTTTTTTTATTTGTCTAGGTTTTATTTGCAACAGATGACTTTTTTGCTCCTGCGGAAAACCTTTTAAAGGTATAGTAAATTGACATCCTGCAATTTGGAGGGTTGGCATGGAAGTGATCTATGGAGACATGTTAATTAAAATCCACTAGTACATTTGTGATGGGAACTATGTGTGCCAGTGAATGAGACTGTCAGAACATTAGAAGAAGATAAGAAAATTAGCATTTTTTCTTGCTAAAACATGGAACTTTTTCTTGCTTTATTTACATGGATACTCTGATTTCTCAACACAATTTTTGTTGCGGATACATCACTTTCTGGGAAAAATACTGAACTCATACATTTTCTACCTTTTTATCAATGGGCTACTTAAACATTTTATATTATATATTTATATTTATATAGTGATATAATTTTATATTATATTTTCTATTATGAGAAGAATCCCTAATTTTGAAAAAAAGAAACAATGAAAATAATAAAAATTTCATATGAAGATCAAGAACTCAGAAGAGTTTTGAGGAATCTATATTTAATTTCCAAGGACAGTCATAGTGGATTGGAAAGAAACTGGGCCAGAAATGACCTGGGTTTCAAACCTAGCTCTGTTACTTACTTGTGGGACCATAAGAAAATTATTTAACTTTTCTGATCTATAGCTTCCTAGTCTATCAGAATGGGGTTAATAATACCTGTTCTACCTTCTTCTCAAGGTTAGAAGGAATAACCAAAATGGCAGCTGGGGACTGATTGTAAAGTAATTTGAAGATCCTGTGGAATTAATTATAAGGGGATTTTATTTCTATTAACAAGTGCCAATAGGGGTTAAAACCCAGAGGCTATGATTTTGAAACAGTAGAATTTTCTTCTCTGGGTATTTAAAAAAATTTGGTAGACTTTCATCCATCTGAGACAGTATAGTACAGTTTAGTAGATGTCCCTAAAGGTTAGAGCATAGGACTTACAAAGGACCCTTCTAGTCCTAAATTTTTATGTTTATGTTTTCTGTCTCTCCTTGTACTACCCAAGTTAGTCATGGACTAATTGTGATAAAGCTAGAAGAAATTTCGGAGACCATTTAATTTAATCCCTTCATTTTGTAAAGAGGATACTGTAACCTACAGGGATCAAAGGACATGGCCAAGATCATTCAGCTGCCTAGTGATAGAGTTAAGACTAGGGCACAGATCTCCTGAGTCTTAATGTGGTTGGTTCTTTCTCCAGTGCCATATTGCCTCCCCATGGCTGGGAACTCATGAATGTTAATTCTGAAAATAGTTTTACACATTTGCTTTAGAAACACAGACCAAGTTACAAACCAAAGGAATACACTGAGTTCGGAAAATGGATGGATGGATGGGAGACCAGAAGGAGGAGAACTCCAGGTAATAAAATCATCTTTAGGCTAATTAAAGTTCTTAGAAGCTTCTAGGCTGTTATGGGGATAGAAATGACCAGTGTTCTGCAGCTTTAAAAGTAAGGTCTAGTTGAACAAGTCTGTTCTATTGGTAGAGTGGTTCATTTTGACTGGTATTTTCCTAGATTGTTTTTGTTTGTTTACTTACCATCCGATTTGAAAGCTGAGAAAGCTAATGTGAAAGTAGAGTGTGTCACCTCTGAATAACGCCTGTAACTAGATGTGGTTTCAATTTGAAAATGACTTTATATTTTGTCAGTGTGTTGATTTGGTCCTTCTACTGAATCCTGTTCCTGGGCAGCCAAGAGGCTGGGATTATTTAATGTATCTGTGTTTTAAAGTCCTTCTATGCCTTGTTGTGGCACCAAAGTGACTATGTTCATAATCTGTATGCCATCTATGCTGATGGGTCTCAGATCCATCTAACAAGTATTAATCTCTCTACAATCTTCCAGTCTCTCATATACAACTGCCTTTCAGACATCTCAGATTGGATGTCCAGGAAACATCTTAAACTCAACATATCTGAAAGTGAACTCATTATCTTTCCCCTTAAATCCTCCCCTCTCCCAAATCTCTCTGTTACTGTCAAGGAGACTAACATCTTCCCAGTCCCCCAGGCTTGCAATCTAGTTGTCATCCTCAGCCTCTTACAATCCTCACCTATCCTCACCAGGATACAATCTGTTGCCAAGGTCTATCAATTTCATATTTGCAACATCTCTCAAATATTCTCCTTTGCCCCTGGTCCCCAACTCTGATACTGCCACTACCCTGGTGCAGGGTATCATGTCATCATCTCACACCTGGACTTTTGCAATAGCCTGCTATTGGGTTTGCTTACCTCAAGTCTCTCCCCAATCCAATACAGCCTCCTTTCAGTTGCCAAAGTGAAGCTCAGGCCGGACCATATCACTGTCCACTTAATAAATTCTAGTAGCTCCCTATTGTCCCCATAAGCCAATAGAAAATCCTCTATTTGATATTCAAAGCTCTTCACAACCTAGCATACTCTCTCCTACCTTTCTAGTCTTATACTTTCATACCACATCCTCTACTCTGACCCCCCCCACCCCCAACCACAATACTTCTCATTTCAGTGACACTGGTCTCCTTTCTGTTCTACAAACAAGTCAAACCAGCCCTTCTCTCTCAAGGCATTGACTCTGGCTGTCCTCCATGCTTGGAAAGCTCTCCCTCCCCATCTCTGCCATTTGGCTTCCCTGGCTTCCTTCAAGTTCCAACTAAAATCCTGTATTCTACAGAAAGCCTTTCCTAAGCCCTCTTAATTCAAGTCCCTTCCATCTGTAAATTATTTCCTATTTATTCTGTATAGTTTGTTTATATATATTTTTTGCTTATTGTTCCTGCCCTTCCCCTCCCCGCCCACCTTCCCTTAGATTGTGAGCTCCTTGAGGGCAGGGACTGTCTTTTGTGTCTCTTAGTATCCTTACCTTTAGCAGAGTTCCTGGCACATAAATAGATGCTTACTAAATGTTTATTGACTGACTGATGGTCAAGGGTAAGCTTTGCCAGGCCCTGTTAAGCTGGAAAGGCTTCAAGTGTTGGTTAGAAATTGCACTGCTCCAGAAACAGATCAGCTAAGTGTGGAGAGCCACATCACCAAAAGGTTGGCAATGGGGTGAGGATTTTATGTTTTTGGCCATAGCAACACTGGACACCACCCACAAAATCACAAAAAGGTTGTGCTTTGCATCAGTGGAAGGAGTTGCCCACAATGATGAAATAAATCTCAAATAATCTGAAATATTTTTATAACCTCCTCCCAGTCTACCCATTTTGAAAAATCATCTTTAGAGAAGAATCTGTTTTATTGGTATTTAAAATTTTATTCTAAAATGAGTTTTATTGATGCTTTTTCCTTTCACATCACAGTTATTCCTAGATATATCTGTATATATACACATATGTGTGTATGTCCATACATATACATATATACACATACTATATGTATACATATACACATCTATCTATCTATCTATCTATCTATCTATCTATCTATCTATCTATCTATCTATCTATATCTCCCATGCTTCCTTGCCCAAATTGAGCCTTCTGGTAAGAAAGAAAAATAATTAAGCACTACAGTGACTTTGTCTGATATGTTATGTAACATTCTGTCCCCAGAGTCCCTTTTCTCTGTGCCAAAACAATGTTTTGTTATTCTCCTGGACCAAAAATTAGTTATTATCTATTAAGTATATTACTCAGAGTTGAGCTTCCTTTTAGTGATCTTTTAATTCACATTATAGTCAATGTGGATATTGTTCTTTTGTTTCTGCTTATTTCACTCTTCATTCATATAAATCTCATGTTTCTCTGAATTCATCACAGTCCTCATCTATAGCACAATAATATTCCATTTATTGTTGTTTCCCATCAATCTTTAAGGAAGTGATTTCATTTAAAATTGTGATGAATATATTTGTTATAGAAATATATGTATATGCTATAGATGTGTATGTTTACCTACATTCTAGTCTCTTTGGTGCTGTATGAACCATTGAATATCTGCATTTGAAAAAAATTGGGCTGGATGATTCCAACTAATTTGGATCACTTTAAAATGGGTATTTGCCTGAGAGGAATAACTGTTCCATTGTGATGTATCCCCAAAGCACAATGTGGGCTGGAGTAGTCAAGGAGGAGGGGAGATCTGAACAGGACCTTTAAAGGATGAGTAGGATTTGGACAGGTAGGAGGGAGAGAGGGAGAAACATGACAGATATTTATGTTCATGGACAGCAACAACATAGGTACGGACAACCTCCAAAACAGGGAAAGGAATGTTACTGATACAGGAGCCCAGGTGCCATGGCCTGTGCAGAGGGGAGAATTCCTGGGCACTAGAGTCAAGTGTAGTTAGGTCATAGAGAGCTATCAATATTACTGGTGTTGCTTCTTTAATCACTGAGACCAACTCATAGGATTCTATTGTTGATGAGTAATTTTATGTGAAGAGGTGATAAGGGACAGAGTCAGGTAGGATTTTTATGCACAGCACGGCAGTGTTTGTCCTGTTAGTCCTTGGGTGCTGGGCATCTCTGTGTTCTGTTTGTTGGTTGGCCCTCTTGGGAAAATGTCCAAGAGAATGAGTGGCATGTGTCTTTCCACATGTTTTATGTATTTATCGCTGCGTTTGTTCTGTTCCAGAGTCTGAACACGGACTGGATATGTGTGTGTTTGTGTGTGTTGGGGCAGTGTGGGCTCTGAGTATGTGTTAGGGTCAGTGGAAGCTGTGTATCTGACTCATCTGGGACCCCTTCTCCACTATTTAAAGGTATTCTGGGCCAAAGTTAGGGACATGACATAGGGGTTACAATAAGCACAATTTTGTTACTATAGTGTGTATATGTGTGTGTGTGTGTATCTGTCTGTCTGTATTAACTGTCTTGTCTGTCTGTCTGTCTGAGGAGGGAGGGAAAAAGGCAGGGTAATCGGGCTGTGGGACCAGAAAGGCAGCAGCTGTTGCCAGTGTTGTCAAGGGTCACTGTAGCATCTCTGCGTTTCTCTGATGTCATCGATAGTTAGCAGATAAAAGCAGGTAGAATCCGGGAATCTGGGTTATTGTGTTTTAATACTTTAATATTTCAGTGTTTCTGCAATCTCACTGATGTAGATATTCCCTTCATTGGTACAAATTACTTCTCATTCTATGAGAGTCTTACTCATTTTCTACCATAGGTCCTTCATGGAGGGTCTATGCATCCAGATGGAATTTTCCTTCTAGGCCTTCTTACATTTTATGGATATTGCAAAATGTAACATTTGGCTGTCCGTCTCTTATCTTTCTCTTTTGCTGTATGACTGTTCTGTTTCCTTTTCCAATCGCACATTTTCTTGATACCCTTCCCTATGCTATTTCTTGTGTACAGATCATTGGAAGTATGCTATATCCTCTAGTTCACTTCAACTTTGACTTTTTAGAGAGGCGGTATCATAAGATTCAACACTACCCAGCTTTATTAGGTTAAAAAGAGATGTTTTGGTACCAAGGAGCAATTCAGGATTGTTGAAAGCATCATGCAATTTCCCAAATGTGATCCAGGCTTTTCCTTCAATTCAATTTAGGGCCCAGATCATCCAGTAGAATATAAGCTCATTGAGGATAAGGAATGTTCTATTTTTTTTTGTCTTTGTGTCCCTAGCTCCTAGCACAGTGCCTGGTCCATAGTCAATGTTTAATCAATCACTTGATAATATTTGTCAGATAAATAGATAAAGCATTTATTAAGTGCTTTCTATTTTTTTTTTCCTTTTTTTTTGGTGAGGCAATTGGGGTTAAGCAACTTGCCCAGAGTCACACAGCTAGTGAGTGTTATGTGTCTGAGGCTGCATTTGAACTCAGGTCCTCCTGACTCCAGGGCTAGTGCTCTATCCACTCCGCCACCTACCTGCTCCTTAAGTGTTTACTCTTACTTACTCCTGAACTAGGAACTCTGTTAAATGCTGGAGATACAAATGTAAGCTGTCATAAAAAAAAACAAAAACAAAAACCAAAAACCAAACTAATATTCTGATGGGGAAAGACAATAAATACATCAAGGGGAGCTAGAAAGAAGAGAGGTGATGGAAATGGTAGCCTGCTATCATGATGACTAGGAAAATGACTAGAACATGCCTGATTCTGTGCAATATTGCTCATAATCATTGGCCACCCACCTCTCCCTCTAGTGAGTTTGTATTCTTGAACTGTTTCTTACCTGGCCTTTACTTAATTTGTAAGTAAAGTGGGATACTCTGGGAGTAGAGCTTTGCAGGAGGAGGAAAGAAGCCCAACTAGGACCTTTTATTAAAATGGCAGTATGTCTACTTTTCTGGGTGGACTTACACTGTGGTTTGGAATTTGTGTCCTCGTGTTGTATGTATCCCAGGAAGATTCAGATATTGGGATATTTTTAGACATGCCCAAGGCTTTAGGTACAGCAAAGGGCTAGATAGTGATGACTTTGTTAAAAAATCAGCAGCATGAGCACCCTTGCCAGGACCTTGTCAGAAGTCCTGAAATGCCAGCAGTTGGCATTATTGGGACCTTGGTCAATGTATTCCAAAGGACTCAGGATAATGAGTTCACATCCTGCCTTGAACATTTTATCTGTGTGACTCTGGGCAAATCACTTAACCTTTTGGTGTCCATGCAGCTCTCTAGACAGTAAGTTGCAGAGCCATTGTCAATCAGAATTGGTAGAGGGAGTTTCCTAATAGCAATGAAATCATAGGTCTGTATGAAAAAAAGAGTGAATGGCAGGATGTCACCAGATTATGGATGGTCATAAAATCTGGAAAAATACTATGTTCATTTTATATAACTCTTACTATAGTTGTGTGACCTTGGGCAAGTCATTTGACCCTGTCTACCTCAGTTTTCCTCATCTTTAAAATGACCTGGAGAAGGAAAGACAAACACTTCTAATATCTTTGCCAAGAAAACCCCAAATGAGATCATGAAGAGTCAGACACTACTGAAATGTCTGAACATCAACAACAAAAATAGGAGCAGGAGAGAATCCCTGTCATTAAAACTCAAGGAACTAAATGCTTGCTTTTTGTATCAGAATGAAATTCAACACATCCCAAACCAAGATCATCCTCTTTCTCTATAAAATCTCTCCTTCTTCCAAACTTCTTTTTTCTATTGAGGGGACCACCATCCTTTATAACCTCGGAATCATTTTTGCCTTCTGGTTTTCTTTCAACCCACTCATCCCATTAGTGGCTGAGTCCTGTTGATTCTACCACAGCCTCTCGGGCATCCATCTTCTTCTCTCTGCTGACATTGCTGCCATCCAAAATCAAGCCTTCAGCCTCTTTAACAATATCCCCCTCCTGATCCATCTCCATGTTTCTAGTCTTTTCTTTCTCCAATCCTCTTTTTACTGCTGTCTAAAATAATCTTCCCATGACAATGCCATGCTCAAAACTCTTAATTGACTCTCAACTGCATCTAGGATCGAGTGTAAACTTCCCAACCTGGCATTAAAGATTCTTCATAGAATCATTCCAAACTGTCTTTCCAATTTTGTTTCATCAACATTACTTTTTTTTAATCACTCCATTTCCTATTGGAAAAGTCATTGTTTCCTGAACCCGGCATTTCCTCTCCTATCTCTATGCGTCCACTAAAATTGTGTCCCTTGCCTGCTAAGCCCTCTTCAGATCTTCCTCTCTGAATTTTTATCTTCCTTTAAGGCTTACCTCAAGTGCCACGTCCTACATGCAGCTATCTCAGATTTCTTTCTGAAACCAGTGCTCTCCCTCTAATTACTTTTATTATATTTACTTGCATACATGTTGTATCCCTTTGTAAAAACATAAACTACTTGAGAGTAGAGGATGCATTATTTTTGTCTTCTGGCATTTAACACAGCGGGCTTAATAAATATTTGATGATTTGGATTGAATTGAAAGTCTTACATTTTTAGACATGGCTAATGTGAGAATTTGTTTGAGTGCATATTTGTTATATGGGTTTTGTTGTTTTGCTCCCAATGGTGGGGAGGTGGGAGGGAAAGAAAATAAATGTTTTTTAATTGAAAAACATAATTGGAGAGAAAACTATCTTTTACTTCCTGTACTCCATGTAAACAACATGTATTTGCTGTTTGTGTTTCATAGGTCATGACTGGTGTATTATCCAACTAGGAATACAAGGTCTTATTCATGGCTTTGATGCAGACACTGCTTTCTTCACTGGAAACCACGCTCCCAGAATATCAATACAGGCAGCTTGCTTACAAAATGGTATCCAATATGAAACTTAGTCTCAAAGAAATGAAGATATGGAAGGGACCATAGAGACTCTTTAGGCCAGCTTCCTCATTTTACAAATGAGGAAACCGAGGTGAAATGCCTGTACAAAATCTTGGCCTGTCAAAACCTGGAGAATGCTGTCTGTGTACAGATTTGTTATAACTGAGACACAACTAAGAAATAATGCTAAATATATTTGACAAGCAATGCACTGCAAAATATACTTTATTAGCTCATTTGATCATAAATGTATATTTTAACAATGAAGAAAGGCTACAGGGTTTAGATCTAGAAGTCTTAGACATCATTTTGTCTAATCTCCTTTTAAAGATGAGGAAACTGAGTTTCACAGAGGTGACAAGTCTTGCTCAGGGGTCACCCAGATAGTTAATATCAGAGGCAGGAATTAAGCCATGGCCTTCTAAATGCAAGACAAATGGAACATTCCACCATACCACAGCTACCCCAAGTATTTAACCAATGTGTGTGTCCTTTTATAGGCAGCATGGAACAGTAGAAAAAAACCCCACTGCATTTGGAGTTAAAGGAATTGGTTTGAATTATGGCTTAGCTGTTAACTAGCTGTGTGATGTGATGTAGGGTAAGATGTCTCCTCTCTGGGTGTCAGTTTCACCTGTAAAATTAAAGTAGATGATCTCTGAGGTGTCCCCTTTATGCTAAAGCTGTGATACTTGAGTTGACCATTTATTTAAGGTTGTAGATTTAAATTTCTAAAAGAATCTCTGTTATTTAGTAATGAGATAAAGATCATCATTGCCTTTTTTGTTCTGTTTCTTTTAGAGGACATACCAAACATACCACCAAGAGGGACAAAATTAGGATGTGCTGCCACTGCTGAAGAATTTGAAGCCATTGAAAAGGTACATTACCAAAGAACTGAAGAGGCTCTGGGATGTTTTATAAATTCATCATTATTTCATTAAATCCTCCCTAAAGCCCTCACCTGATACAGTTTCATGATCCTCTTTATAAAATTAAGAGGAAAATGTTTCAAAGAGAGATCAGCTGACCTGTTCTAGATTTTATGGGCAGGCTTATGGAAATAGCCACAAAAGATATTGTAATTCTTCATTTCTGTCCCAGGGTTCTATTCTCAAAAAGACTAAATTGAGAGAACCTCATGGAATGTCAATACAAGTAGGCCAAAAATTTATTAAGTACCTATTGTGCTCAATAAAAAACAGAGCATTGAGAGGAGCTGGGGTAGGGGTGGGGGAATACAAAATTTAGAAAAGACTTATAGAGCTTATAGTCTAATAGGGGCATAAGGCATTAACTATAATAGCTGTAAATCCAGGAGTAAATGGTTAACAATTGACTGTTCCCTCTCCCCCATGTATGTCTAAGAACACATTTAAGTCTAATTACATTTTCTCCACCACTTTCTTAACTCTAGACAATCAACAAAACAATAATCAAGCCCTTGATTTGCAGATTTCTGAGTTCTAGAGGAAATTCCTCCCTGGGAATTTTCTACAACAATGAAATCAGAGGTCCAGTCACTATACCTTATCCCATTTATTATTAATAAACCCTTGGAATCTTGATTACTAATTTCTACTTGCCTATTTCATTAGACATCTGAATTTTTTTATAACTAGAGCTTCCTTTTCCTCATGTCCCACAAGTCAGTAAGATGGAGACATTTGTTTTTACCAAGGATCTGGTCTTTAACATATTGCTATTTCTCACTAGCTGGAGTCAGAGAATTGGCATTGTCTGGTTCCTATGGAAGAACTCAAACCGGGATATTCAGGCAGTAATCACAATTATTTTCCTACCTCTTCTCACCAAAGATGGACTCATCTAAGGCTCAACATCTTTCCAGGTAATACTGGCAACTCATTTCTATTTCTATGGTTTCTTTATGTTTCAAATAAAAAAAGAGAAACAGCTTTTTTCTATATCTTTTCTTTAGATTTTGAGCTTAGTGTAATCCTTATTAATTGATTTACATTAAGTGTGTATTGTACCTACCTGACTTGTAGCAGGTTGTTGAATTGTTGGATTGAATTGAACAGCCACCATGCACTAGGATCTCTGATTTAGAGTTTTAATCCTTAATGACAATGCCTGTGTAATAATAAAGGATCAAACTGCTTTTTGGGTCCAGAGTGAATGGGGTGTTCACTCTCTCCTTGAGTCCACTAAAGGGCCGTTCTCAGCTCTAGATCTATGTGTGTTTGGGCTGGTTTCAGTTGTGAGGGACTCTGGCCTTCAAAAAGGAGGAGCAGTATCTTTTCCTCAACCTCTTTGGCTATTTATAACCCCTCTCTCAAGCCCTTGGGAAAATTGCCTAAAATTTAGATTCAGCTATGTCTAGCATCTCTCAAAAAGTGGGGAGTAGAAAGGTATTCACTGTATGGATCAAGTCAAGCATAGGACAGCTATCTAATTCTACACAAAAGAGATGAGAAATACTCATAAGGCCCATTGATACACATTACAAGAAAAACTTAAGCAAGCAGTAGTAATAATATAACTACTATTACACTTTCTTGGGAGGTTGAGGCTCAAATATCAATTATCATAACAGTTTGTAGGATCATTGAATTGGCATTTCATATTTTATCTTATTACTTCTTTTCATTCATTCTATGTTACAACCAAATTAAGGGTAGCAGCTAATTTGGCTGTAATGTAGGAGGCAGCTAGGTGGAGCAGTAAGTGGACAGAGCTCTGGGCCTGAAATCACAAAGATCTGAGTTCAAATATAGCCTCAGACACTTACTAGCTGTGTGATCCTGGGCAAGTCACTTAACCTCTGTTTGCCTCACTTAAATGAGCTGGAGAAGTAAAATGGCAAACCACTCCAGTATCTTTGTCAAGAAAACCCTGAATAAGGTCATGAAGAGTTGCACATACCTGAACAACACCAAAGGGGAAGGACAAATTTACAAATAGCTACAAGGAGAGACAATAAAATAAGCTAAGTTCCAGGGAGCTTTCTATGAGAAATTTGAGCAGGGAGTAATCTCTTTAATCAGAAGAGGTCAGAGGAAACTCTCATAGAGGAGGTGACATCTGATTTAGGCCTAGAAGAAAGGGAAGGATTACAATGGCAGTGATTTGTGGGTTGAGTGTGAATAAAGTATTAAAGATGAGAAAGGACAGGGGGCAGTCATAACATGGTACAATACTGAATTTGGCTAATGGAATGATATTTGAGTTGTTTAGGGGTCCCTGACGGTTTTGATTAAAAAAATGAGGGAGAATATTAACTTGCTAAAGTTACATGATAGCATCTCTACATTTAGCAAAGGAATGTCTTTTCTAACATTAGGACTAGTTATAATGTTCAGTGATCCAGAACACTGATATTACTTTTATAGGCTTCTCTTGCTGATTTACTTCTTACACCTTATTTTCCTGTGCTTCACACCAATGCTGTTTGGTTTTCTATGTTGTGAGTAGCAGAGCTTCTGTAATTCCACTTGCCAATTTTCAGGTCCAGTTTGATCAATTTTTTCTCTTTTACATATTTAGTACCTAGTGTCTAGAGAAGAATTTGGCTAAATAAGGAGTTTCTTCATTTTTATTTTTAGTACCTAATATTTTAGTTGCTTTGGGTTCTTATGGATGTGAGTGATTCCACCAGTTATATCCATCCAGATGTGCCCATCTTGTGCAACTCATGTCCATGTCCTTCCAAAGATCTTCTATAGGGACTCTAGTGTGCTGGAGGTTATCTGGTGTGTGTGTGTGTGTGTGTGTGTGTGTGTGCAAGGACACCAATGGAACACACAGCATGCATATCACTTATCCTTTGGTATCTCTGTGCCCATCCCATATATTTTTTTTTCTTTTTGCTCTCTGATGGCAGCTAAGGGTCACAGTGGATAGAGTGCTGGGCCTAGAGTTAGGAAGACCTGAGCTAAAAGCTGACCTCAAACACCATTTACTAGCTGTGGGACTTGGGCAAATCACCTAAGCTCTGTTTACCTCAGTTTCCTCATCTGTAGAATGAGAATAATAGCACCTACTTCCTAGGGTTGTTGCAAGGATCAAATGAGATAATATCTGTAAAGTGTTTAGCATAGTGTCTTGCACATAGTAGGCATTATATAAATGTTAGCTATGACATCCTCAAACAATGATTTTTTTTTCATAAAATTAACATTCTTTGGATGGATTTATATGGTAAGACATGGAACGCTTCAGGAGTTTCTGAAAAACTAAAATTGAGGATTGTCCAAAAGTAAATGGAGAGATACATGATGAGCATGAGTAGGCTGCAATGAATTATAAATGAAGACTATTGCAGGAGAAGCAGGTGTAAAGAATATATATCTTCAGGGAAATTTTATTGAGTACTCATATCAAAATTAATGGTGGCAACTGTAGGAGACATATTTAAATGAAATAGAAATTGAAATTCAACAGAGAGTACTCATTATGTGCTAAACATACAAAGGTAAATGACATAGCTCATCATTTAGCAAAAGGAATAGACACACGCACAAATAAATATAATACCAAATAAAATATACAAGGATGAAAGAGGTGCCAACAAGGGCTATTTGAGGATTTCTAATTGGAGTTATCAGGGAAATTTCATAAGGAGGTGGCATTTGAACAGGTTCTTGAAGAACTGGGAGCAACTCTAAGTACAAGGAAAAGTGTTGAAAAAGGCATGGAAACAAGAAATCACTGGCCATGTTTGGGAAAGGTCAAGTCTAATTTGTCTGGGCATAGAGAAGCGTATTGTATGTCTTGAATGAGTGAATGAAAGGAAGAAGCATTTATGAAGCCCTTACTACTCTCTAGGCCCTATAGGAGTGCTGGGGATAGAAATATAAAAAGAGATAGTTCCTGACCTCCATGAGCTTCTATTCTGACAGGAGAAGATAACACATATGTGGGAGAGTGGTGGTTGGAAAGGTTATGGATATGGTGAAATTATGTTGAGGAAAGTCAATTGGCATGCCATTTCTATATATAATGGTACTATTAATTTGACTACTGTGGCCAGAACAAGATGGAGAAAGCAGGCAGTGCAGGGGTGGGGGATAGAGGTAGATTAGACTGGAAGGGTAGGGCAGCACCAGGTTGTGGACAGCCTGAATGCTAAGTGGAGGAGTTTGTATTTTATTTAGTATATAACACGAAACACTAGGGCAGGTAGGTTGCACAGTGGGCCTGGAGTCAGGAAGATTCCTTTTCTTTAGTTCAAATTCATCCTCAGTCACTTACCAGCTGTGTGACCCTGGGCAAGTCACTTAACCCTATTTGCCTCAGTTTCCTCATCTGTAAAATGAGTTGGGAGAAGGAAATGACAAACCTCTCCAGTATCTTTGCCATGAAAACCTCCCAAGGGGTCACAAAGAGTTGGACACTACTGGGAAACAACTAAACAACAAGAAGAACATTGGTGTGCTGGAATGAGGGCCAGTCTTGTCATCAAGAATACCTGAGTTCAAGCCTTGTCTAGCTTCGTGACATGGCAAAATCACTTAACTTTTCAGTGCTGTCTCTCAGCACTCCAGGCAGCTCAGTTTAAGTCTATAACTTAGGATTGAGTTGCTATTCTGCCTTAGGGGTGAGAATTTCCACACTGGGAGCTGCCTACACTGATTGATTAAAAATTACAGGTTTGTACCAGATCCCTAGGGAAACTTTAGAGTGTTTTTAGCAGAGGAGTGGTGTGATCAGATCTGTGCATATGGAAGATTAATATCCAGCAACACATTCCTGTTGTGAAGAAAGCACTCTGTAAACCATAAAGGAACCCTGTAAATGCAAACTTTTATGGTTATTTTTCATACGTTCAGCAAACACTTATTAAATTCTTTTGTCTGTGTTAGGTGTTGGGGAAGACAGTTTAAATATGACTAAATATGTCTATGTTCCAGACCTGGCGTTAAGCCCTGAGGATACAAATAAAAGCAAGGAAGATAGTCCCTGTCCTCAAGGAGCTTCCATTCTAAAGTCACTCAGTCATATCTTTGTCATCCCATTTGGAGTTTTCTTGGCAGAGATACTAGAGTGCTTTGCCATTTCCTTTTCCCTCTCATTTTTACAAATGAGGAAACTGAGGCAAATGCGGTTAAGTAACTTGGCCAGAGTCACATAGCTAGTAAATGTCTGAGTCCAGATTTGAACTCAGGAAGATGAGTTTTCCTGATTTCAGGCCTATCACTCTATCAACGGTGCCACCTATCTGCCTCACATTATAATGACGAAGATACATAAAGAGGAGCTGGAGAGGGGAATACTAGTGCTAAGGAGGTGAGGTAGAGGCCTGGATTCAATTAAGATAGGGTGAAGGCTCACCTATCAAAGTGCAGGGTGGCTCAAGAGGTGGAGTCTACATTTCTAGCAGGGGTGGAGGGGGGGAGATGTTGGGAAGGATCTGTCATGAGAGATATTGTAGAGATAGGACATAGTGACTGACTGAATACAGAGGAGAGGAGTCAAAGATGATAATATCTCTCCTCTAAATTCCTTTTTCTCCAATCACTATCCTGGTGTAGCACTCAATACACACCTAGACTATTGGAATAGCCTTCTGGTTGGGAATGGAGACTGGAGCCTCTCCACCCTCCAGGCCATCCTTCGTTCAGTTGCCAAAGTGATCTCACTAAAGTGCAGGTCTGGCCATGTCACTCCTCTCTGTTCCCTCCCCCCTCATCTTCCCACTCCCCATTTATACTGCATAAATTTTGTATGTACGTAGTTATTTATATGTTGTCTTACCCATTAGAATCTAAGCTCTTTGAGGGCAAGGTCTGTGTGGTTTACTTTCGTTGTATCCCTAACGTTTAGTACTGTGCTTGGCACATAGTAGCAGGTGTATGATAAATACTTATTCATTGAGTGATTGATTAGACATTAAGGTTTCCACCCTGGATAAAATGGTGGCACCAATCAAACAAATAAGAAATTCAGAATAAGGAGCTGGTTTGAGGCGAAGATAAGTTTGTTTTCGAACATGTTGAATCTTAGGTCTTTAAGGACACTTACTAGCTATGTGAACCTGGGCATGTCACTTAACCTGGTTTGCCTCAGTTACTTCATCTGTAAAATGAGCTGGAGAAGGAAATGGTAAAGCACTCCAGTGTCTCTGCCCAAAAAACCCCAAATAGGGTCTCAAAGACACAACTGAGTGACATTAGAATGGAAGCTCCTTGAGAGCAGGGACTCTCTTCCTTGCTTTTATTTGTATCTTCAGGGCTTAACACCAGGTCTGGAACATAGACATATTTAGTCATATTTAAACTGTCTTCCCCAACACCTAATACAGACAAAAGAATTTAATAAATGTTTGCTGAATATATGAAAAATAACCATAATAACACAATAACACAATGACAAAAAAGAACATCCAAGTGGAGATGATACTTTTTTTTTTGCTGTTTTAATTAGGAGTATATAAATAAAACCTAGTCATTGATGTTTCATGAAGATCTTTTTGAGGTGAACAACACTGACTATGTTGAATGAACGAAAAAATGAATGAAAGAAAACATTTATCATAAGACATGTTCCTGACATGTATTTAGCACTGTGCTAAGTGCTGGGGATAGAAATGCAAAAGCCAGATAGTCCTTACCCTGAAGGGGCTTTTTATATTTTAATGGAGAAGACAGTACATATGGGGAGTAGTGGCCAAGGAGGTATTTTTTTGGTTTGGAAAGTCAGGTGGAAAGTGAGTGGAGTTGGAGGGAAACAGATTCTAGACACATCCTTTGTGGTAGCAATGGTAGTGGTGATTTTATTATCATTCCAGAGCAGGAAAGAGGTGATGGGGAAGGTTTATGCCACTGCCAACTGGCAAGAAGATAGCTGGGGGCTAAGAAATATGAATATAGCGAGGCAGGTTAGCACATTAACCAATCAGGTTATCATGGGCCCCATGGCAGGAGTTCTAGAGTTGAAAGGGTTAAAAGTCTCCCAGGGCACGATCTGTTATACAGAGAATACAGCAGGTCACTGACTGGAAAGAAGATGGACTGTGTTATCTGTGTATAAAAAATGCAACTGGAATGAAGTGTGGCTAAGGAATTCACCACCATATGGGCCCATGTATGGGTTCAAATCTCAGCTCTGTTACTGACTACCTGTATGAATGTTAAATATAGTTATCTCTTCCACATCATGGGGATTTGGGGCATGGTGCCCCTGAGATCTGGAAAATCTGTGTAAAACTTTTTGGCCCTCCCCTTGTATCAGAGAAGAAATCTGAATGTTTTTTCTTTTCCTTTTATGAGGTATTTACAGTCCTTTATTGTAAAATTTGGATTAAGTATTTGGTCATAGGCTATATTATACAATATTGTACACTTACTTTATGCATTTCTGAATTTCTGAACTATTTTTGTGTAGTCTGCTGGCCTTTGTGTGTTTTCTGTGGCCTCCATAAAAATCCCCTAAAATTCTCATTTTATTTCTCATGCAGACCCGGGATATATCAAGATTGCTATGGGGAATATCCTGTTGTGGAAGGGATAAGTGTAGTCACTGTTCTTCTCTGGCCTTTGGTTTCCTCATCTGAGGCGAGATCATTTCTAGGTTGTCTTTGAGTGCTAATTCTATTAACTGATTTCACTATAATCTAGATTTGGCCATAATTTTGCCTCAAATTTCCAATTGTCTGGCAGATAGTAGTATTTTGAGCAATAAGAAAATGAATTCTGAGAATATCATGTATATACTTTCAAATGACATCAATTCTTTATCCTATGTGGAGGTAGTATGTTATATGGAAAGCACCCTGGATTGGGAGTATGGAGGTTGGGGTTACAGTCCCAGCTTTGCCAGTAATGCTTTATGTGGCCATGGGCAAGTGATTTCTCCTCTCTAGACTTAGATTTACTCATCTATAAAGTGAAGTGTTGGAACAAATGATCTCTAAGCTTCTCTTCTAGCTCGAATAATCTATGGTCAAGTCTGTGAAATCGAGGGAACATTTCTGTCCTGTACTATGCAAACTTGTGGTGACTTTAGAGAGGTTCAAAGGCTGAAAAATTGACACTGGTTGAAAAATTTGGGATTACCAAAAATCCCAAAAAACAGAGTGTGATTTGCTTTTTTTTTTCCTTCTCTTTTAGATGGTGGACTTGCACGCCTGCGAGTCTATGGTACTGGACAAAAGGATTGGTCTTCGGCTGATCCTAAAGAATTGATTGATCTTGTGTCAATAGTAAATGGAGGGGCTTGTGTGGGCTATAGCAATGCCCATTTTGGCCATCCAAAAAATCTTATAGGTAAACAAATAGTTCTGGGGGTTTGTTTTTTAATTAAGGAAAATTTAGAATTCAGAAAAAAATCACAGCAGCAAGTTTGGGGGTCATAGAAGTTGATTTCCCATCCTAGTTCTCCTCCTTCCTACCTCTGTCAACATGAGCAAGTTGCCTTTCCTTTCTGGGGGGACTCAGTTTTATGCTTCTTAAAATCAGGTTAGGCTAGATCAAGTGCCAAACAAGGGCAGCCAACTGCTGGAACCAGATTAAAATGTAATTGGGAAATATTTAACAAAATAAATAAAAATTCAATTAAACCTAGATTACATTATATTTAAAATTAAGTCAATATGTAGCCTTTACAGATCCTTATATATGGTTTAGTCTCCTCCCCTTCCCCCAAATCCTTATTCTATTTGTATTTGAAACCGTTGGACTAGGTCCTTTCCTACCTTAAATCCTTTAATTTCATAATAAACACAAGGGTTGTTGATAGTGGCTCAGAGGCTAATAGCTATTTGCAGCTCTGTGGCTATCCCAGGGATCAGGGACACAGAGCTGGCACAGTTTTAAGCTGCCTCCCACAAATCCAGAGCCCAAAAGAGCAATTTTGGCATTGAAGTAGAGTATGAACCATGCCCTCCAGTATACTTTTAAAGACAAATTATTTGGGGATAGGCAGAGATGCCAGGAGACTGCCTCATGGATTCAAAACAGAGATCCTTTAGATATTATGAGGCTATTTTGGGAGAGTTCCCTCAATTCAAAGAAGGGGTATGTAGAGCACGGCTCCATTGTAAGGGTGCTGCTGCCAGAGTGAGGTCATCTGGTAGCTTCAAATTTTAACTTACTGATAAGAGAGTTAGCTGCAAAGTTCAATTATTTTTGGATGCTTAAGGAATGTAAGTGCTGTTAGTACCCTCTGAATTTCACTACCCTAGGGTAAAGTACCAGTCACCTTCCCCTAGTTATGGTTCTATAAATTAAAGCTCCGGCTATAATCACAGATGAGGTGCTGGTCCTACTTGGAATCAGTAAGGCTGACCTTACTATACAAATTGGTTTCTCATCCTGGCTGTTAGTAACTTTACCTGTGTGATGTTGAGTAAATTGCTTCAACTCTCTGAACCTCAGTTTCCTCATTTGTACATTGAGGAGTTGGATCACATAACTTCTACTGTCCTTTCTAGGGATAATATGACTAATAGAATAACCATAAGAGATATTTATATAGCACTTTAATAATAGCTGACATTTGTACAGCCCTTTACAATTTGAAAAGCACCTTTCATGTATTATCATATTTGTTCTATACAACAATCATTTGAGATAGATTACATATACACACATATAAATGCACATCATTATTCTCATTTTATAGATGATTTCAGTGTATTTGTGTGTGTGTGTGTGTGTGTGTGTGTGTGTGTGTGTGTGTGTGTGAGGTGGGGAGGTTCGTTATGGGTCAACACATTTGGCTTGGGTTCCCAGAGCCAATACTTGCTTATGAAAATTGGTCCCAGACCACTCTGGCTAAGTTTGTGCCACAGAGTTACTTTTAGGAACCTGGGGCAGCTGGGTGGCCCATTTTCTTTTATAGATTCATAGAACCTTCAGACTGGAAGAAACCTTGAAGATTGTCTAGTCTAACCCTTAGACTGGAATCTCTTCTGGTATACTCCTATACTAGCTTACTGATAGGTGGTCATCTGTTGTTTGTCCTTCATTCTCGAAGAGGACCATGACATCATGGAGGTGATGCCATGACATATAAGTGAATTGTATTTAAATGAGGGAGGGCTGTGCAAAGTCCCCAGTGTCACTTTTTCCTCTGGAGCCATCTGGGTCCAGTGGCCAGATACACATTAGGATGACTGGAGATGGTTAGGGTCATCTAGCTTCTGTGTGAACACTTCGCAGAACATTCAGTTCACTATCTCTGAGGTAGTCTGTTCTGTTATTGGACAGATCTGGTAGAAAGTTATTACTGAGGTTTACCAAAGTGTTCATCCATATAAATTTCACCTTCTGACTCTAGGTCCATCCTTTGGATGATAGAGAGAACAGGGTGATTCTGCCTCCTTCTTATAAATATGATCATGATGGATTGGAAAGAGTCAATGGGAGACAGAGAAATTGGTTTAGGTTTTTGCAATAGTACTAGCAAAGAGCCTTTTAAACATTTGAAGACAGATTTGAGTCCTCCCCACTAACTCTTTTCTTCTCCAAAAGAAACATTTCTGACTCTTCTAACTAGTCTTATCTGCTCAAGCTTTTCAACATCTATTTTAAAATATACTGACCATGGGATTATGCTTAGGGACTGTGCTAGGAGTGGAATAAATTCATCTGTTAATTCCCAGTTCTCACCCAACAGTTTTTTGCTGTGAAATTACAAGCAGCCGTGTGTGTGTGTGTGTGTGTGTGTGTGTGTGTGTGTGTGTGTGGGCGAGTGCAGGAAAGAGCAAAAATAGGGCATTCTGTCTTGGGAGGGAAGTGTATGGAAAGGGTGTGGGAATAGTCCCACCTCTTAACTAGGTAATAGTGGGGGAGTAAGTTTACCTGACTGATTATACATCTATGGGCTTCAGATCTTCTTTGAGCACCAACCAGAGTTGCTTCTTCTTCCCATCTAGCTGCCTGCCTGAGTCACCAGTTTCTATAGCCACTCAACAAATAATCAACAAAATAAGTTTTCCTAAATGTCTATGTGCCAGACACCTTGCCAAGTACTGAGAACACAAAAACATAGTGCCTTCAAGGAACTTCCATTCTATTCTTGGGTGGCCCAGGGAAATCATATGAAGTATTCTAACCAGCAAAGACCCAGGCTGTGGTGGATGCTTGTCCCTAGTTGAAATGCACTGTGATGACCACCATCTGAGGGTGGGAGGTTGGGTTAGAATGGAACCCTTTTGTATTTGTAATCTTTCAGATTCACTTTCCCACTCATTCAACAAACATTTATTAAACACCTTGGGTGTGCAGAATGTAGTACTAGGCACTGAAGGAAATACAAAGTTTAGATGAGACAAGGCCTCTGAGGTCATGGAACTTGGCAAGGGTAATAGCATAACATACCATATTACATGATAAGCACTTTAGGAGAATTTCAAAGTCCCATGTGAGGTCTGAGAGGGTAGGAGGTTATTAACCTAGGGGACCAACAGGTGATTTTATGATATGAAGCAGATCAATAGTAGTAATACTCTTTCCTAATTTTTGGCATAGGTCATTGAACTTAAAATAATATTTATTAGCCCTGTGGTTATGTCTGAATTTACAGGTTCATTAACTGTAATTCAAATAAAATATGCTGGAATGCTTAGGTAGTTAGAGCTTATGATTGAATTATCCCTTATGAATGCCTTGTTACCTTTGAAAGAAAATCATGTAACATGCTGTTGCATATTATTTTTCAATAAGGTATAGGAAAGTCAAAGTCCATGGCTGATGGCTGGGAAACTGCAAGAAGACTGGACAGACCACCAATAATAGAAGTAAGGAGATGAAATATGATTGTGGTTTATAAATTAGATTCAATTAAAAAATATGGTAAGCACCTATAATGTGTGAGACCTTGGATTAGGTTCTGGGGAGATAAAGAGAGAAACAAAGACTGTCCTCTCTACTTTTCAGGGCTTTATTTGGAAGGTTGCATACAACATTTACACAGTTAACAAAATGTTTTATAAAAAAACAAATACAGTATATTTTGAGGAGAGAGAAAGCACTAACAACTAGATCAGGAAAAGTTTCCCATAAGATGTGGGTGGCACCTGAACTAAGACTTGAAGGAAAATAATACCTCTGGAGAGGTATCAGTAATGAGCAAATGAAGTCCAGGAGTAGGGGCCAGCGTAAGCAAAGGCTGAGAGGTGGGAGATAGGATGCCAAGTTTAGAGGAATAGCAAGTAGGCCAGTTTGGTTGGAATGTAGTCTGTGTGAAGAGGAGTAGTGTACAAGAAGTTGAAAAATTCTTAATAAAACTTCTTCTAAAAAAGTAAAAGAAACTCCTAGTTCTGTCCAAAGTTGTTAAAATGCTTTTTGTAGAATTTAGAGATCACAAAGCACTTAGGGATTTTGAGTAACCCTTGGAAGAACTCTGAACCCAAATATGCTGGTTACTGTTGATGGTGGTACAATGGATAGAGTGCTGGGCCTGGAGTCTTTATGAGTTCAGACCTGGTCTCAGACACTTATTAGCTATGTGGCCTTGGGCAAGTTACTTAACCCTGTTTGCCTCAGTTTCCTCATCTGTAAAATGAGCTGGAGGATGGAATGGCAAAGCACTCTAATATATGCCAAGAAAACCCCAAATAGGGTCATGAAGAGTCAGACACAACTGAACAAGAACAAACAGTTGATGATATTACTATGTTGTTGGGATATTCAATCAAGAAGCGTTTGTTAAATGCTTACTGTGTTCTAAGTACTGCGCTGAACACTCATGTTAGAAAGATAAAAATAATTTTTGCCATCAGAAGCTTACTTTCTTATTCTTAGTTCTTATTCTATGCTTATTGCTTCTGAAATCAACTTTAACTTGCGATTTAATGATAACAAAATTTACTTGTCAAATTTAGGAAAAAGCCCCTTCAAATTGATACTGTGTAATGTTTGCAGATACCTAAACGACACACCTTGAGAGTGTGATATAGAAAGTAGGCCTTATAGTTAGGAATACTTGGGCTCACGTCCTTTCTCTGACACGTGCTAACTCTGTGACCGTAGGCAAGTCATTGAACATTTCATGAGAAGAAATGATCCTAAGGCTACAAATTACTAAGGAGGTTTTTTTGGGGGGGGGCGAGGGAGGGTTAATTTGCATTATGGAAGGAGTTTCCATACTGGGAGATCCTTATGCCTATGAAATCACATGTCTGGACAGGCTTGGGGAAATGATACATAGTATGAACATTTACAATTGAGAGGGTGTGGTGGTGATGGTGGCTAGAATTCATTCAACTGCTCTTCTTTAAAAAAAAGAAATCATTGGATAGAGGAAGACCTTCAGAGAACTGAGCATGTCCCTTTCTTTACGGAAAGATATGAACAAGGATATTGAACTAACTATATGGAAAAATGTGGAGGAGTGGCCATCTTTATTCTGGGAGGCAGTGCCACATGGATGAGATCCCAGATACATTGAAATATAGAAGATCATTGAATTGAAAATATTCTTTGCTATTTTCAGGAATCTGTGATTTCATTTTTATGTGGCTCTGCTAAAGATTCTTTCCACTGATAAAGATTCCAGTGTCTCTATACCTATAAATTGTGCCTCAAAATGAAACCTCAAATACCCCTCATTCTTTGGTGGTCCATTCTATGTGGTTGAACTTGTTTAGGTTGGTCCTCAGGTGTTGGACTATAAGCCAATCAATCCTTTGGCCTTTACCTGAAGACTTTTCAGATTGGTAGGATCTGCTAGAGATTATACTTTGCTGGTAAAGCTCTCAGGATCACCTCCATAGCATGATGAGGATCTAGAGGAGGACTGCCCCAGAGATCCAAAAAATAAAAATAAAATAAAACAACTATTCTTTGTATTTATAATGCTAAGACAAATTTTCCATTTTGTTTGGTCTGACACCTACTCTTCCCTACACCTTTCTAGGATAGGCTTTATTGTTCCATATGGTTAGGACTATGGTATAGAATATCTGCCTCCTCTATATAGAACTAAATTAGCTGGAGGACAGACTGTTTCAGTGTATAGATTTGAATAGGAAAAAAAAACTTGCCATGTGAGAGATTATTTACATATGACTCATAAGGAATTCATCATTGATTGATATTTACTGAATGTACTCATGTCTGAGTCATGACCATGAATTGGAGATTTGGGAGGTTGGTTGTTTGTCTAAGGTAAAGTCTTCCTTTTCAAGTAATTTCCAATCAAGTTAAAAGCAAAATTTCTCAGGTGTACTTTAGTTTCAAAATGAAACTTTCAAATAATTGCGTATATCACTTTATGAAAAGATATGAATAATGATACTGAACAATTTGGAAAAAATATGGAGGAATTTCTATCCATATTGTTAGAAGCAATGCCCATGTTGATGAAATTACAGATATATTAAAACATAGAAAATCACTGGAATGGAGATATTCTTTGATACTTTGAGATTTCCATGATTTAAAACTAAGAGAACAACATAGGAAAATACTCAAAATTTGAAATTGAATCTTAATTTTCTCCTGCTTATTTTTATGGTTAATTTCTTAAGAAGGTTTCAAGTGTGTCTGTTCTTCTTTTCAAATTATAGACTGATAAAGATGGAGTTCTTCTGGTACCTGGTAGTGAATGGGCGATTTTCAGACTGGCACATCCTGGTGTAGTTACTCAAATAGAGATAGACACACATCATTTTAAAGGTAAATGAAATTCCATTAGTAGATGCACTGAAGGAATTGAGGGGATTAGGACAGCAAATGGTTAATTGTAGGAAATGAGTGAACCACACTGACTCCATTTTGTGACTCAATTCTGGAGCTAGTTGAGTTCTCTTTTCTATTCAGTTATGGGTCTAGGCCAATTTCTGTCTTGTGAGAAAGCTTTATTCAATTAAGGGAACATGAGAAAACTTGCACTTTTTGAATCTAGCCCTGCATGGCTGGGAAACTGGACTACCTCTACCCTTAACCAAGGACCTAGTTTATGCTGACCAGAAACCCGGTCAGAAACAAAGATTGATGCAAGGAGTTTTCTCACAATTGTACATCTCAAGCAACCCATATGTCTTATCTGAATACTGGCCCCATACTGATCAGTTATTTTTTTCATGTTTCTTTGATTGTTTAGGGGGGGAATGGGACACCCTTTTTTCTGAATTCAGGGAATTATACCTGTTTGCTCTTTCCCTCCCACCTTGGAAAGTCCCTAATCTTTCCTCCAATTGGAAATCAGATTACCCATGTAGTATTGTTTTCTTTTAATTAATTGGTCTTATTTGATTATTTTTAATGTATAAAAATCTGTCTTCCTCTGTATTTGGTGTCTAGCCCTAAGCTGAGGAAGGGATCTGGTCCCAATTTGTTAGGCAATTGGCATGCATTGCTTAATAAATCAAAATGATTGGAAGTTCAGACCTTTGTTTCCTCAGTCATTTCATCTTTCACTCGCCATAGCACATAAGCATTATCAATGATTGTTTGTACAGAAATTTCAGATGTGCCATTTGTGTATTCCAGGCAAAGCACAAACACTGCAATTGGTAGCATTCCTTGTAATTAAGACATGGAGACTGACATCTCAAAATGAATCTCTGTGTGCCCTGAAGGGTATTAATATTACTTCTGGTATTAATGATATGTGTATCTATAGAGAAGTGGCTAGAGAGTTGAGTTCAAGTCCCATCTTTAACATCCTGATTGTGTGACCCAGCGAATGGGAAAATCACTTAATCTTTCAGTGTCTTAGTCAACTCCCTAAGACTACACATTTCAGAGAAGGTATTGATGTGCTTTGCTGGAGGGAATTTCTGCAGTCACTGGTGTTCCTAGTACTTACAGAATTTCATGTCTAGTGGGGGAGAAAAACCCTAAATCAGACATTTCTGTAATGCTTCCTGCCCCACTGTCACTTTTCATGGTCTCTAGTACTGTGGAAAGAACCACAGAACAGTCTGATCCTCCTCCCTGCCCCCTTCTCGCACCAGACCCTAGGTATCAAATGGGTGAAGTTGTTACAGACTCCTCTTTCTCTGGGGCAACCCCCTCCAACCACATAGGACCCTTTCCCTATAAAAGTAGGAATTCACAAAGGACCTCATATTAGCCATTTATACCTTAGTGCAAATGTAAGTCACTGTCTTCTCCCTCCAAAGGATATATACATTTTAAGTCTTGTCTCCAGTTGTGGAATAAAAAGGATTTATCTTCCTGGATAAAGGAATCTCAGGTATCAGTAGGGATTGGGGAAAAGAAGGTATTTTGGTAGCCGGCAGGGAAGCTCCTCCACCATTTCATACTGGATGTCCTATAGACATTTCAAATTCAACATGTCTGAAACAGAACTTATTATCTTTTGACCCAACTCCCTCTCATCTTTCTGCCCACCTTCCCTCCATTCCTTCTAAACTTTTCTTTTTCTGTCAGCACTACCATTCTTCTAGTTTCCAAGGTTCTCAACTCCAGCATTATCCATTATTCCAGAATTATTATTTGGACTTTCTGAGGTTGGAGGGCCTAGAGGAAGGTTAAGGAGTGGTGGAACTTCCTATTACTTTTCTTTCAGTTTCTCTGAGAGCTTAACAGGGCCTTGTTTTATAAGGAATTGGATTTCCCAGCCTCAGATAGGCAGTAATGAAAAGAGCTTTGGAATTTGGTATCATAAGACTTGGATTGGAATCCTGGATCTACTATTTATTGCTTGGGTGACCTTGGGCATGTTCCTTAACTTTTCTGAGACTCAGTTTCTTCATCTGTAAAGTGGGGGAATTAGATTGGGTGATTTCTAAGGATCCTTTCAGGTCTAAATCCTATGATTTCTTTTTTCTTTTCTTTCTTTCTTTTTTTTTTTTTTTGCTAGGCAAGGTGGTTAAGTGACTTGCCTAGGGTCACACAATTAGTAAGTGTTATGTGTCTGAGGCTGGATTTGAACTCAGGTCCTCCTGACTCCAGGGCCTTGCCAACTAGCTGCCCCAATCCTGTGATTTCTTACTGCCTCCTATGGACTTGGATTTATATTCCAGCTTTGTTATTTTTTAATTGTGTAACTTCTGTAAACCTCTTCTCTCTGGGTCTTAGTTTCCCCTTATATAAAATGAAAGGGTCAGTCTATGTGATCTTCACGGTTCCAAAACTCTGACCTTTTGACTTCTGAAGGGCTCTGTGAAGGAGGGGATGACCATAATCCCAACTTCAAGCCCTCCTTCTAAGATGGGTTTAATGCACAAGAAAATCAGTCTCAGGGTTGGGGGGGGGACCACAGAGTTCATATAGACTTGTAGGGTAATTAAAAGATGGTGCTTCCCTCAAAAATATTGGGGTTCCCTTTCCTAGGCCCTCTTCTCTTACATAAACAGCTCCCACAAAAGCCCTAATGATAGAGAGATATTCTGGACAAATATAGACCATGGCAGAACACTGTGAAGCCCTTGACTGCAGTGTGCTTTGTTCATGCAGAATATTTGTTATCATAGCCCTATATATCTTATTTTATTGTCACATTAGAAAATATGATGCCACCATGAAAATATTTTCCCAGCTTCATGATAATTTCCAGATGTGCCAAATAGCAGCATGCAAGTGATTAAATTTGTAGGCTAGGATGTTTATCAAACACATTCCACCTTCAAAGATAGAATATTATTCATTTAAACTTAATGTGCCCGACAATTAGCATATGTCAGGCCATCCCTCATGCCTTAGAAAAACATATCCTCATTTATTCTTTGAGGCAGTGGCATCTTGAGCATATACTGGGTGACTCACTTTGAAAATTCTCTGTGTACTCTTTCTCTCCCTCTCTCTCTCATTCCCTAGCGCAAATTCAAGCCTTGGAAAGA
Organism: Vombatus ursinus; assembly: GCF_900497805.2. Lineage (NCBI taxonomy): Eukaryota > Metazoa > Chordata > Mammalia > Diprotodontia > Vombatidae > Vombatus > Vombatus ursinus. The sequence continues at coordinate 39,417,315 of NW_020954619.1, forward strand.
GAGATCACCCCTACCTTGTCTTGCAGCAAAAAGTTTTGTGTCTGACATCAGCAACAACCCTGCATTTATGGCTAAGTAGGATACTGCCTATGTCTCCATTCTCTTCTATTAGGGAATTACCCAGATACCTGCAAACTCGATGGTTGCATTCTAACGACTCCAGAGGAAGAAGAAGGTATTTTGCAAAAGTGGCATTTACCAAATGTCAAGTGGAAACCACTGCTTTCTGTCACAAAGGTGAGTGACTGCCATAGATATTGTTTGTTCAACAAATGGATAGGATAGTACAGGCGGGTCATTGGCCAAAATGCCTGTTTTGGGAGAAATTGTGACTTGACCACAGAACTCTCCTGTGGAGTGAAGTTGAACATCAATTAATCAGCGAACACTTATTAAGCACCTAAACACTGTATTAGAGGGGAATTATATACAAAAAATGAAGCAATCCCTAATTTTAAGAAGCCTACATTCTAATGGGAGATGACAAATTCAGCTATGAATATATACAGAATAAATATAAAGAGGGAATGGAACAGGTATTTATTCAGCATCTACCATGTGCCAGGCACTGTGTTAAGCAATTTACAAATATTATCTCATTTGATCTTCACAATAACCCTGGTAGGCAGATGCTATTATTCTCCCCATTTTACAGTAGAGGAAACTGAGTCAAATAGAGGTTAAGTGACTTGCCCAAGGTCATATAGCCAGTAGATGTCTGAGTCCAGACTTGAGCTCAGGTCTTCCTGACTGCCACCTAGCTGTTTCCTCTTAAAGAGAATAATGTAAGGAGAATAAATGAGTAGGGAGTTTTTTAGATTAACTTTGAATAGTGATGTCCATTTAGAAATTTATGTAATCGATGAGCACATAGTAGGTTCTGGATTTCTATACTTTTGTGTTTCCTAATAATTGCTTTTATTTTGAAAGATAGTATGTACAAATAATTCATAGGTTCATCTTCAATGGATTTGTGATCTCATGAGTGAGGACTCTTCCCTCATAGAGGTAGCTAGGTAGTGAAGTACATAGTGCTGGACCTGGAGTTAGAAAGACCTGAGTTCAAATCTGGCTTCAAATACTTACTTGCTATGTGACCTTGGGCAAGTCAAATAATGTCTGTTTGCTTCAGTTCTTCAACTGTAAAATGGGGAGAATAAATAGCACCTACCTCACAGGATTGTTGTGAGGATGGGATGAGTTAATATTTGTCAAGTGCTTAGCTCTTAATAAATGTTTCTTCTCTCCTTCCTCCTCCTCCTTCTCCCTCTTCCCCTCCTTCTCTTTCTCCTTTTCCTCCTCTTCTTCTTCCTTCACCTCCTCCTTCTTCCTCTCCTTCTCCTTTTCTTCCTTCTTTTCTTTGTCATTTTCCTCCTCCTTCTTTTCTTCCTTCTCCTTCTCTTCTTCTCCTCCTCCTCCTCCTCTTCCTCCTTCTCCTCCTCCTTCTTCCCCTTTCTCCTTCTTCTCCTCCTTCTCTTCCCTCCTTCCCTCTCTACATAGCTCTAAAACCAAAACGGGCTCTGGGAATGCTGCCTTTTAACTTTTCTCCTCTCCATCCCCACCCCATCCCACTGGATAGCTCCTCTGACCTCTACTTGAGAGGAAGTCAAGAGTTTTTCTTATGAGCTAAGGTGGAATTAGCCAGACCTTAAATCTGGCAGGCATTTGAAAAATATGTGTTTGGATGCCTCGTGGTAAAAATGAATTGGGCAATCTCCACATTCTAAGTAGCTCCAAATTTATGATCCTATTCAAATGAAGAGCTGGGAAGTGACTATGAGAATGTCAATCATGGACAGAGAGAGACTCATCCCAAGCCAGACTATTCCCACCTCAGGAAAGCTATACAAAAGGATCTATCGTCCACCCAGTCAGTGAACAATGAACCATGGTGGGGTAAGAATTCCACCTAGATATGTGGTCTACGTGGGGTAAATTTTTGGGCAAGGTCAGAAACATCTTTGAGAGACTGGGCTTTGAATGAGGAGACAGAAAGGGAAAAAAAAAAACCCTCTATTCCACCCCCTCCCTGATATTAATATAAAAAAGAAATAATCATTTTTCTCAAAACCACCAGCTATGTTCTCACCAGGGTTTCTGTTGTCCTCGGTTATCTTCCTCAGCTATCGTCCAACAAGAAGCATTTCTTTGATAGCGTTGCTCTGCAGCTGCAGAATGTCATCACCCATGTGAAAATTACCATTGCTCCAGATGGGGGACTGAGCCGGCTTCGTTTGTGGGGCTTCCCCAGCTCCATCTGCCTCCTACGGCCCAGTGAAAGAGTGTTGTCCTCCAGACGATTTCCTGTGATTGTGCCTTTGAGAGCAATGAGTTCTACCTTCAAAATCACCTGAAATTGGAATAGTAGTTAAATGTTAAGTGCCTCAGTAACATGCTTTCTTGCAACATTTTGAACACCTGGACCTTCAGAAACATTTGTGCTTTCAGATCGAGATGATTCCTGGTGACATAATAAAACATTCCCCCCATCTCCAAGAGATTTATGTATTCTGGATGAATGTGTAAACTTTGGCTATCTTGGAGGGAAGCTGTTTTCATGCAAATGGGAAAGTAATGTGAGGTTCTGTGAGGGAGTTTTCTTTTTCATTTATTGTAGTTGTTCAGTTGTTTTATAGTTGTATTCGACTTTTCGTGACTCCATAGACCATAGCATGGAGATATTGTCCATGGGGTTTTCTTGGCAATGATACTGGAATGGTTATTTCCTTCTCCAGTGGATTGAGGCAAAGAGAGGTTAAGCAACTTGCCCAGGATTACATAGCTCGTAAGTGTCTGAGGTCATATTTGAACTCAGGTCTTCCCTACTCTAGGTCACCTATTTACCTTTTTTCACTTATAGAAAATTTATAATTATGGAATACTTTCATTTCATATATATATATATGCATGTATATAATTCATTCATTCAACAAACATTAAGTATGGTCTGGAGATGGGAACCTGGGTTCAAGTTCCAGTTCTGACATTTTGCTGGCACAGATCTTCATGGAGTTTATGGTCAAAAGTAGTTTAGTGGAGTTTATGTTTGATTCAACAAAACCAGCGAGAAAGTAATGGTTTTAGAAGCAGAAGGCCTGGGTTCAAATCCTGGACTTGTCACTTGCTTACCTATATGACATATGGATAAGTCATTTAACATCTATGGATCTCAGTTTCCTCATCTTTAAAATGAGGGAGTTGGAATAGATGGATTCTCAGGTCCCTTTCAAATCTAAGCCTATGAAACCAATTGTCTGAATAACACTGGCACTTCTGTTTAGAGAAGAAAATGGTGATGATGATGATGATGATGATAACAATAACTAGTATTTATAGAGTGCTTTAAGGTTTGCAAAGCACTTTACATGTGTTAACTCATTTGTTTCTCACAAAAACCCCATGAGGTAGGTGTTTATTACATCCATTTTGCAGATCAATTAACAAAGGCACAGAGGGCTTAAATGACTTATCCAGGATCATACAGCTAGTTAAGGTGTTTGAAACAGGATTCAAAGTCAGGTCTTCCACACTTTACATACTGTACTGTATCCACTGATCCACCTAGTTGCCTAGAAGGCTAGATAGACCTTTTCCTTCAAGCAGCTTGGTGAAGAAAATAGTTATCTGGAGGTTATTTTTGAGGCAATAAAACCAGTGAGAACTCTACACCTTGGCAGTAGAAGACAAAAATCCCAGCCTTGACATGTAGTACCTATGTAACCTGGGGCAAAGTACTTTTTGAGCCTCAATTTATTAATCTGTAGAATGGGGGCAGTAATTCTTATTCTTTGTGCCTCACAGGGTTGTCATGCATTCACTTCTTCACTCACCATTTATTAAGAGCCTACACTATGTGTCCAGTACTGTTCTAGGCACTATGATACAAAGACAAAGAAATTACTCAGTCTCTGCCATGGAGATGCTTATATTTTAGTGGGGGAGCTTCCATTCAACTGATGAAGAAAGTGTTTCTAAAACTTTAATGTGCTATAAAATTTGAGTAAGGTATGTATTAAGTTGTGTGACATCTCAGGTGACTGAGAACTACACAGGTGAGTATTGAACAACTACTGCTTATGAACTATGAACTACTTCAGTGAAACCAGGATGTCTTTGATGTTGGCATTTATTTTCTCCCTTGGAACAGAACATAACCCACTCAATCCTTTTAATTTGAGTGATTTCTTGCACAATTTTCCCATGGAGCCTTCACAAAGCATTTGCCCAATGTGCTGGAAGCAGGGGTGTGCTGGTGTAAATGCTTACAGGGACAATTGGCACCCATGAGCTGGTTGGATCTGGCTCCAATAACATCCCTAACCGAAGGTTTCCTTCCCATCAGGGTCTTTTTACATTGTGTTGACCTTCCAGTGCCAAACTTGAGCTATTTATCTGGTACCCCTATCTCTCAGTATATGATCAGGCTATTGCCTGTTCTGACAACCCATTTCCAAGATACTATTCCTCATGCTATTCATTGTGGGTAGGTCATAATTGACAACATCCTGAAATTTACTCAATCCTACATTCCCTCTCTATTGCCCTCTGCTTCATGCATAATTTCTGTTTCTTTAGAACTCAGTTCTGAAGAATCTGTTCTTTGGATTCAATTGAGCCTATAGAAAATGATGTATTTGTTTAATACAACAAACATCATGCATTATCCACCTACATACAAGTCATTGTGCTAGGTGCTAGAGAGATACAAAGACAACAAACACATCCAAACATTCCCTGCTACAAGAAGTTTGCACTCTGCTTTAAAAAGTAAAATTAGAATGACTCGTCCACTTATTCCTAAAGATAGGTTATCTCTGGGCAGAGGTAAAAAGGATTTGAATTCTAGCTTTGGTACTGTGTGTCAACAGGTAATCCCAACATGAAACTTAACTTGAAAATTAGGTTTATTGCAAGAGAAATAAGCATGCATGTGGAACCAAAGAGTTCACAATCCACACAGAAGTTTGTGTATTTATGAGAGTAGGACAACAGAAGGAAGTGAAAACACAAATCTCCACCTAAAGGGGCATGGCTTAGGAGAAGGAAAGTGTGTAGCAGTGAAGGTGGGAAAAGGAAAAAACCTCTCCTCAAGGGGAGGAGCAAGGAGATGGCAAAAGCTAAGTTCTTTTTCTCTTGGGAGCTGCTAGGCCATGAAGATAGGATGGTCTGCTTATCTACAAGGGTTCCAGCTACACAAGCAGTTTCTCAGCCTAGCGCAGACTGGCATCTATCTTGACTCCCAAGGACACACAGGGAATCCAGCTTGGGATGCAAACACATTAAGACAAAGCTCAGGGGCTTTGTCCTTGACACATTCAGGGTCTCCTGCACACTCTGGATCCAGTGTTTCTGGAAAATATGCCACCTCAGAAAGTCAAGTTCAGGGGACCCCTTAACAAAAGTGAAAGGCCTTGGGAAAGTGATTTTTCTCTCTGGGCTTCAGATGAGGGGTAGGACTAGATGAACTTTTAGGCCTCTTCCAAGTCAATCTATGATCCTCTCTGAATCACAGGATTTTAGAACTCTAAGGAACCTCAGAGGTTATCTATTCTGGACCCCCCATTCTACAGAAGAGGAAATTGAGGCCCAAAAAGGACAAATGACTTGTTCAAAGTCACTGAAGCAAATGAGAAGCAGAACCAGAAACAGATTCAAAAAGCCAGTTTAGAAGCATCAGGCCATTTTTCTGTCTCAGGAAAGTCACTGCCCTGGTTTGCTGAGACAGGTGATCCTGGCTCAAGTCTGAACGAAAAGGAAGTTTCAAACAGATGAAGTTCATTGTCTTTGGTCATCATTGTGAACACAGCTCAGGACCTCCTCTCTTAATCTGGACTCATCCCAGTTCTTCACAGTCATTCTATTGATTTCCCAATAGACCCAGATTTCCTCTGTTTTGAATCTTTGTTCTTCCCCTGACAGGACAAGGAAAGGAGCACTAATCTTGGGGGACAGAAAATCTGGGCACTTAATACTGATGTGACCTTGTAAAGTCATTTAATTTCTCTGTGCTTCACTTCCCTCTTTTGAAAAATGAGGGATAGAGAAATTGGATTAAATATCTGATTTTCCAAAGGGAGGATAGACTCGCCCAAAGTCTGAGAGTACCCGAGGTTGCCAAATTAGGTTTGGTTCCAAATTGAGCTCACTTCCCTGTGCACCAACACTGTCTGGCTCAGAGAATCACTGATGTTGCACTGGAAGGGGCATTAGAAGTCAGCCCTCTCCTTTTTGTTGTTGTTGTTGTTACTTGGTTGTTTTAGTTGTGTCTGACTCTTCCTGACCCCACTGAGGTTTTCCTGGTAAAGATACTGGAGTGGTTTGCCTTTTCCTTCTCCAGCTCATTTTACAGATGAAGAAACTGAGGCAAACAGGCATAAGTGACTTGCCCAGAGTCACACAGGTAGTACTAGTAAGGGTCTGAAGTAAAATTTGAACTCAGGTCTTCCTCACTCCAGGCCAGGCACTCTATCCACTGCCATTAGCTGCCTCTCATTTTACATACGAGAAAACTGAGGCCTAGAGAGGAGAACTGATTTGCTCAGGGTCACTCTGGTATTAGGCAGTCAAGATGTGGACGAAGGTCCAGGGTTTCCAAGTTCAGTGCTCTTCACACGGCACCTCCCTGTCCTCCTCCAGTTCGAATCGGCTCCATCACCATCTGGCAGTGTGACCAGGAGCAAGCCACATCTCCATTTCAGGCCTCAGTATCCCCACCTAGTGGGACGGTGGGGAATTGGACCAGACGACCTACGAGAACTCCTTTCGTGTGCTATATCCTAGCACCTGCGCCTTCCATCCCGCCCCTCACCCTCACCCTCACCCTCACCCTCACCCCCAACCTTTTCCACCTCTCTCCACCCTCCCTCAGGGTGCCTCTCCTTTCCCTTTGTCTACCTAGGCTGTCCCACCCGAGCGAGCGGTCACAATCGCTCTTAGCCCGCGTCAATGCCCGGCCCCCAGGGGCGGGGACAGGTGGGAGTCTAAGTAGAGCGGTCCCTACCCTAGCCTGACCGCCAGACCTGTTACCACCCGAGATCCCACCTGGCGGCGGCATCCAGCGCAGCTGCTGCGGCCGGTGGGCGGGTTTGCAGGCAAGAGAAAGTCCTCCCCAGCCCTGGCGGCTCACCCCACGGCCGCAGGCATGAAGTGATGCTCCAGGGACCAGAGTCTCAGGCGCTGTTGCTGCTCCTGCTGCTAGATGACTTAGTCTCCTGCTCTCTGATCCCCAGGCCACCTAGAGAGAGAAGGCAAAGAAAGCCAAGGAAAAGTCGAAGCCCAAACCAATCTCTCCAAACCGCTTCTTGGAGAGAGCTGCCTTCACTGGTGCTCCTCACTCAGAACCTTACTTTTCCCTGGACTTCCGCCCCCACGGGGGTTGGATCTTTGGAGGACTGGGGCCTGCAGGGCAGGAGAAGGGGCCCTTCCCGAGGTGAATGTGTCTTAGTTGATTGGTTAGTTGGCCTCCCCTTCCCCACCCACCATGGGCACCCAGGGACCCTACTGCTCTTACAAGCTGTTGGACATCACTCCAGCCAAGACCATCCTGGTGTACCGCAACGGAGACAAGTTCTACGTGGGCAAGAAGTTTGTGATCAATCGCAAGCGGGTCCCCAATTTTGAAGCCTTGATGTCTCAGTTGAATGAGAAGGTGGCAGTACCCTTCGGAGTGAGGCGGCTCTACACGCCTTGTCATGGACATCTGGTCCAGGAACTGGAGGAACTACAGCAAGGGGGCAGATATGTAGCAGCTGGGAGAGAAAGGTTCAGGAAACTGGAGTAAGTCGGCATGTGTGTGTGTGGGGGGGGGGAGGGTAAGTAGAGAGGAGAGAGTAAGTAGAGAGGAGACAGTGACTGTATGAAATAGACCAGCAGGGTCCTGGGGATTGAAGGGGAGTTTAGACATCATTACATTTAAGCACCTGGATTATGTGTCAAATATACACCACTGAGCTAGGATTAATAGCTGGAAGAGATTTTAGAGGTCATCTAGTCCACCCCTCTCATTGAACACGTCAGAAAAATGAGGCTGGGGAGAGAGAAAGTGACAATGTGAGAGTAAAGAAGCAGGGCTGGGATTTGAGCCCATTTAACAGATGAGAAAAATGAGGCGGGAAAGGAGAAGTGACATGTGACTAGGAAGTCAGACTGGGATTTGAGCCCAGGTCTTTCGATCTGATGATCTTTCTCTTAATATTCTATAACTCATATTCAGCTCTCTAATAGCTAGGATTGTAAGTCTCACTGTCAGTTTATTTTGTTGTTGTTGTTTAATATTGACTCCATTTGGGATTTTCTTGGCAAAGCTACTGGAGTGTTTTACCATTTCCTTCTCCAGCTCATTTTACAGATGAGGAAACTGAGGCAAACAGGATTAAGTGACTTGACTAGGGTCACACAGCTAGTAAGTGTCTGAGGCCAGATTTGAACTCATGAAGATGAGTCTTCCTGACTCCAGGCTCTCCCAGATCTTTTCCTCTCTATTCTCTTTATGTCTCCTTTCTCATAATAATAATAGTTCTCATTTGTATAGTGCTTCACGAAGTGCTTTCCTCACCACAGTCCTTCAAAATACCACTCAAAACTCACCCAGAACCTTCCTTGATTATCCTGACTCCTCTCTAATGATTGCTTAGCACACATTGACAAATAGACTGCAGTGTAATGCTGCCATGTTTTATCTCTTCAATTGGACTATAAAGCTGGGAATCATTTCACTTCTTTCTACAGTGTTCCACGGGTTCTGACCTTTTCTGATTATCAAGAATCCTCAATTTCTTTAATTTGTAAAATATGAGGTTGGACTAAATGATCCCTAGGGTCCCTTCTACATCCTATTTTCTCTTGCACCTTTGACATTGAATGTTCTATATCCCATTTACTTTTAACATTTTATGAGTCTAACCAGTGAGTAACATAGCCTAAGGAAAGTGGATTGGACTTGAATCAGACCTGAGTTGGAGTCTTGGTTCTGCTGTTTATAATTCAGGTGATCTTGGGCAAGTTACTTTTCCATTCCAAGCCTCCCTTTCCTCATCTATAAATTGAATATAATTCTTGCTACTGTCCATTTCACAGGGTTGGGGTGTGTGTGTGTGTGTGTGTGTGTGTGTGTATGTGTGATGCTTAGAGAACTACAAAGCAGTTCAATGTAAAGTGTAAAACATAAGTCATTTATCTGGAAGAATTTATTAAGTAGGCACCTAATAAATTATCTTTTACTATATTAATACAGTACTTCCCACTTTATGCAGTGTTTTCATTTGATTTTTTTTCTGCCTTACTTTCTGACTTTTTTTTAATAGCTCCTTTTTTTGTGTGTCCAATATGCTTGCTATGAAAAGACTGTAGGGAATTTATTTTCTCATCCTTCCAAAAATGTTTTCCAGATAAGGAGAAAATGGGATCTAATGGGAGCATTTCAAGCTGAAACCTTCTCCCCCATCCCAGTCATTTATTCAGTTGTAAGTGAAATATTAACATCCCTCTGTCCTATCTAATCCAACCCAATTCAATATGTGTTTACTGTGAGATGCAACATGACATGGGGGAAAGAGTGATGGATTTGAAGTCAGAGGATCTAGGTTTAAAACCTGGTTCTATCACTTTTTATCTGGACAAATTACTTAACTTCTCTGGGCCTCAGTTTACTTATCTGTAAAAGGTGAGGGGGTTGGATTTAGGTGACCTCTAAGAACTCTTCCAGCTCTAAATCTAGGATCCCAAGTGCCTACTATGTGCAAGGCACTGTGCTATGTGCTGGGGGTAAAAAAGACAAAATGAAAAATGGTTTCTGCCCTCAAGGAGCTTACATTATACTGGGATAATACAAAATATAATTTAATAAATAAATACATAATAATCTGAGGAGGTGGGAGAGGGCACAAACCATTAGGCAAATGAGGAAAAGCTCCTTATTGAGCCTTGAGGGAAACTAGATTTGAAGAGGCAGTGATGAGGAATGCATTTCAGGCACAGGGGATGACCTTCCCAGAAGTGGTGATGGAATGCAAAATTCAGCCAAAAGAAGCTGTGAACAGAAACAAAGATGCTATTAGTAGTGCAACAAGATGGATGCCATAAGCTTAAAACAAAGTGGCAATGTGAGATGTGAGTGGAGGTATATGTTGCAATGGACAGGTAAGAGGACTGAGTATAGTGGGCGAGTCAAATTGACCTCAGTTTTCCATATCTGTAAACATGTTGGACAAGTGATTTCAAAAGTGTTTTCTAGGTCTGACATTCTGTGATTCCATGGAAAAGGAAACAATCTTGTCTCTGGATGAGATGTGTATGACCTTGGAGCCCTCTTCATAGGCTCATAGCATTATAATATTTGCATGCTTGGCAGAGCTGGGATTTGAACCCAGGTCTCTTAATTCCTGGTCCAGAGCTCTTTATACCATAGATTGCTTCCATTCTTCATGAGCAAACAATACTGAACTTGAAGAGGAACTCCAGCATTTATAGTGATTTTTTCTTATGTAAATAGTATTCAAAATTCTATTTTTGTGAAGAAGGCCCTGGATATACTTTTGGCTTAATTTTAATTTATATCAGTAAGGCATAATTGGTTGGAAATGCATATTTTGTAATTACTGAGCCATTGAGCAGTTTAAATAACTTCTCACTTCTCAGAAAATTTCATCATAATGCAAGACCAGCAAATGGACTTAGAAGTGAAGCTCTGTAATAATATTAGCCACCCCAGGGCTACATCTCATAGTAATTGTTTGAGAAGACTAAATTGAAAGACAAAAACTATAAAAATCTATCTAATACCCAATCATCGTCCAAATCCTCTAGACTAAATTAATCATAGAGGACTTCTTTGAAAATCATTGATAAATAATGGAGAAAAAAAGCTTTTTAATCCTTCCAAAACACTTGTAGGCTCATAATTATTACTGTTTTTGGTAGCAGTTTCATATCCCAAGAATCCTAGGCTTTTTTCTTTAAGCAAGGAGGCTATACCCTTAAAATACAGATCAAAGTTTGAAGTGATCTAAACACTTAAAAAAGCCCCAGACAATTGAATATATGAATGCATGGTGATAAAGCCTTTATTCAGCACGTCTTTCATGTCAGGTACTGTGCTAAGTGATGGGGATATTTAGGGAATTTAGGCAGTCCCTGCCCTCAAGGAGCTTACAGTCAAGTGAGGGAAGACAATATATAAAGGGGAACTAGAAAGAGGTGTGTGTGACACACTCACCAGGTAGGTTGGTTTGAATATGTCTGGGAAATGTCTTGGAGACCTACTTCTGGACAGGATATGGTGAAAACTCAGCTCTCAGTGTCCAGCATCCTGAGGGCAGGGTCCAAGGTTTTGTTGGGAGAGGGCATAAGGAGGAGACCTGGAAGGAGGAGACCCAGAGTAGGTGGCATGTTTTGAAAATGATTGGGATGTGGAATGATCTGGTACAGTGAGCTAAAAATCAGGAGACTTGGGTTTGTGTTTCAGTTCTGTCCTTAATTTGCTATTTAACTTGGGAAAAATCACTCAGATTTTCAGAATTCCACTTTCCTCATCTACAAAATTGGAATGCTTGTATTGTTTACTTCACAGGGTTGTTCATAGAAAAACGTTACGTAAAACTTCCAATTATAGGCTAAACAATGCCTAAACCTTAGAGACATGAGTTATTGGTACTTAAAATGCTGCTTGTTTCGCTATTAAAACTATCATACCAAGCCAGGCATGGTGACAGTCATCTGTAATCCCCACAGCTGGGGGAGGCTGAGCCTGGTGGATTGTTTGGACTGGGGAATTCCAAACTTCAGTGGGGTAAAGCTGGTGAGATGTCAGCACTAAGGCCAGCACCAATATGGTGACTTCTCTGGGAAAAGAGATTAAAGTTTCTGTACCCGTTGGTGTTGGGCCTTTGAGTGACTGTTGCACTTTTTACTCAGTCAAGATAAGAAGACTCAGTCTCAACCCCACCCCACCCCCATACCAAACAAACAGAAATCTGATTGTTTTTATGTTAGGAAGGGAGCTTAGTCTATACTTCATATTTGTGTCCATCTGCTGAAACATTATTTCCTAATTATACTTATTTCTATTTGCAGTTATTGCCACATAGCTCCTCGAAAAGTTACAAGGATGAAAAAAGTCAAAGAAGTAAGTGTATATAGCTAACTAGTAAGTATAGGATTAGACTATCATAGAAGTTTCATCAGCATCAAATGCCTTGATATCTTAGAAGCACTGACAGTGCTTCATAGCAAATGTTAGCAGAAGTTTGAAGTTCAAGATCAGAATTAGCTTTGTAATCTTGTCATACTTTTCAAAGTAACTGTGATGATGGGAATTAATAATAACCCCTGCCTTATCATGATTACAAAAACTCCCTCTGGCAGGCACTGTACACCAGCATTTATAAAAACTTAATTTTTGAAATTTGGTGTTTAAGATACAGAAGGATGGATGTCAGGAAAAGGTATGTTAGAGTGGATGAATAAGGTGATTAATCATAGTAACATAAAATTTAGATCTAAAGGGATCCTCGAGGTGATCTAATCCTTTTTATAGGGGAAACTTGCCCAAGGTCACCTCCAGGGAAAAATCACTTAAAGCTCAACTTTGGATCATGGTTAAATTAAGTTCTTCCCAATATATGATATATTGTTTGATATATAATGAAGATTAGTTATTTATTTCCTCAATACAAAAGAAATGTTTAAAACACAAAAAGACTTATAAGCCCGCGTTGACAAAGACTTAGGATATACTACAGTAGCTCATAACTCTTATATTCTCCTGAAAGGCTGACACTTAAAACATGGAACATTTAGTGGGACTATTCAAAGAACTTTTACCTTTACCTTAGCTCTGCAGCATTCAAACAAACCCCTTCCTCAAAGTTCATCCCATTTGGTGTGCCAGGGCTTTGGCTAATTTTCCCATCAGCAGTCATCTTTTGCTCTGAGAGGTGTCCTGGTATATGGAGAGCACTTCCTGCAACGTAGCTGACGCTGATAGAGAGCCTGGAGCTTCCTACATTTCAAACTTGTTACCTCCTAGTCTGGAAATGTCTTTCTCAGAATTGCTATTATGTCACCTATGTTCAGGGAAAGAAATAGAAACAGAGAGAAGGAGGAATAGGAGTAGTAGTTGGAGTTTCATTCCTCAAGTTCTGGGGAAAGGAAGAATATAGCAAGCGAGGAAGTTATTTCTTAAAGGCTTTTGATAGGTGGCTGGCTCTTTCTGACCCAATGGCCAATCCTTTTTAAACATATTCCCTTTCCTCTGCAGAGGTCATGAGGACCAAGGGATTGCTGTGTCATTCCAAAGCATGAAGTCCGCAGCACTAAGCACATGTGTCCCTGAAAATGGCTTAGGGGGTGGGCTCAGATCAGCTCCATAGATGCTCCATGGGATATGCTTTAATTCAATTCCTGCTACACAGCATTTTTCAAAGTCACTTCCTGTTTGCTTAACACATACATGTATTGGAACTTATCCATTTGAAAGGGATATTAGGGATGAAAGAACAGAATATAGAATGTTAAAATTAGAAAGACCTTAGAACACTGACTGTCAGAGCTGGAAGAGACCTTAGAAGCCAGAGTCTGGATATTCAGTTGCCAGGGATGTCATAGAGGGGATTCCCATTGAGGTCGAGGTTGAATTAGTTAATATCTGATGTCCTTTGTACTTGTGAGATTCTGTGATTCTATGAATCTGACATAATAATTCACTTGCTTTCCCTTACTCCCAATACATTCCTCAGTGTTAGCGACAGGTGAGCACTTAAAGGATGTATCTCTTTGTGATGATCTAAGAGCAACCTGGAGGCTTTGGATGGGAATGTAAGCTTGTTGCAAGCTGTTCAGACTAGGGTGGAGGGATACTCTGGGTGGGGGTGGGGAAGGGAAAGGAATAAACATTTATAAAGAGCCTGCTATGTGCCAGGCACTGCACTAAGATGTATGGATGGACTCTGAATCTATGTGCTTGATTTTAATGTTAAAAGGAATTTAATGAGTCTTCCCCCCCCCCCCATTTTAAAAGCATTTACTATTTCAAACACATTGCTAAAGGCTGGGAATACAATGAACAACAAATACATAGTCTTAATCCTCAAGAAGACATTGAATAACATACAAATAATTATGCACATACTATATACAGTATAAATGGAAGGTAATCCCTGAGGGAAGGCACAAGCAGACCAGGAAAGAACTGCTGTAGAAGTTGGGATTTGAGCTGAGTCTTGAAGGAAGCCAGCAGAACCAGGAGAGAAAGTGTATGGAATACAAGTAGGCTTTCCAGTCAGTTTCCATTTTGATGTTCAGTCATTTTTCAGTTGTATCTGACTCTTTATTTCCTCTCTTGGGGTTTTCTCCACAAAAATACTGGAGTAGTTTGCTATTTCCTTCTCCAGTTCATTTTACAAATGAGGAAACTGAGGCAAACAGGGTTAAGTAACTTACCCAGGGTCACCCAGGTAGTGACTGAGGCCATTTTTGAATTTGAGAAGAGGGATCTTCCTGACTCTAGACCTAACAATCTATCCACTACACCACCTTGATGCCCCATGGGGAAGCCAAAAAACCCTGACAGGAAAGCTAAATCACCCTGTCAGCCTAAGAGTAGTAGTTATTGCCCAAAGGCCCTTTCCCCACTGGTGGGGATTGTATATCAACTATCTGCCAATTCCTCAGGTGTCTTCTCTCCCCAGTTAGCATGGTTGATCTCCAGGTTTAGACTCCCTGCATTTTTCTTAAAATGCCTTGTCCTGCTAGACACAGATTAAAAACTCCAAAAAAACTCAGCAGACTTTACTGGTTGGGGTGAAAGTATCCCATTCGTTGCAGGGCACCGATGAAGTTTCCAGATCTACCCAAGGGCCCAGCAGACCTAATCTGCTCCCACCATCTTCCCTGACTGTCCCTTCATATGGTAAGCAGAATTTAATGACTCAACCATATGATCATAGATCTAAGTGATTTCAGAAGCCATTTCATTCAGCCTCCTCATTTTACAGAAAGCCCAAACCTAAGAAAGTTAAATGACTAGTCCAAGGTCACACAAGTAGTAAATGTCAGAGGGAGAATTATACACTAGACTTTCATTGCAAGCATTCTGCTAAAAGTGGGACCACCTCGAACCCTATATGTTTAATTACTAGAAGTACCAAAAGAACTCATTGATGATTTGGCTTTTGGTCTGAATTCTAATAACAGGCATTATATTGACTTCAAATTTCTAAACTGTTTTCCTTACAAGAGCCTCATGAGGTAAATAGTATATTATTGTTCCAATTTTATAGTTTGGGAAGTTGAGTCTCAGAGAGATAAAATGACTTTGTCCAGCAGTTAGGTGGTCTGATTACATGTATAGTAGTCTTTCCATTTCACTGTGATTTCATGATAATTACTGTGTGACAGGCACTGGGCTAAATGTTTTAGAAATAATATCTCATTTGGTTCTCATAAACAACTCTGGGAGTTAGGTGCTGTTATTTTCCCCATTTTACAGTTAAGGAAACTGAAACCAAGTGACTTGCCCAAGATCATACAGCTAGAAAATGTCTGAGGCTGGATTTGAACTTGGGTCTTCCAGACACTAGGCCTAGTCCTCTATCCACTGGGCCACCAAGCTGCCACTAATCAGCCAGTAAATCCTTTATTAAGCACCTGCCATATTTGAGGCTCTGTCCTAGGTGCTAAAGGGATCCCCAGAGACTAAAGTGTACTGGTCTCTGCCCTCCAGAGGTTTGCATTTTAGCAACCAATGAATGTTTTCCAATTTGAATTTAAATGGAAAAAAGTTAGATGATCTAAACACAGTGGCCCATCAACCTTTTGCTAAAACAGAACAATTAACATTCAAGGGGTTTGTTGAAGGAAGAGTTTCCATGTACCCCAGGAAGCAGTAGGAATATGAGTCATTCAGCTTCATTGACTTTGTGTTTGGGCAAAAATGTATTAGTGCAAAAATTGAAGACAAAGCTCCAGAGACCTCGACTGAGCATAGAAATTCATTTACAATTAATTAGAAAGCCATTCTATACACTTAATGAAGCCCATAGACATGATTTGTAAAATATTGTAGTGTAATACATTTGCAATCACATTTCATTTAATTGGGGACTAGGATGGGTGGGTAGAGGAAGACTTTAGGTAAACACCCTGGGGGCCTTGGCTTATTGCTGGCTTTTCACATTTGTTTTAATGAGAAAAGTCTCATTTGAACTCCAGAAGCTTCCTACAGTTCAGTAGGCTCTAGCTTATCATCTGTAAAGATTTATTTAGGCCTAGAGATCCTGGCTAGTCCCCTTGATAACACGCTCAGGAATTGGTGAATTAAAATTATTTTCTATGAGCCCCCGAGTGAGACAACTCTTTTAATAGATCTGAGTGAGGGTCCATTTTCTAGTGGTCCAACTCCAGGGTGCTGAGTGCAGAGTGCTCCCCACCTGCTGGACATCCCAAGAAACACAAAACCTGGTGTAACTGCCTTCGACTTTTAGTAGACTATGTATGCCTATGAAATGTTGGAGACATTCTATTTTAATGCCTCTCTGTTCTTTTTGGCATGGTGACTCTCCATGGTGGTACATTTACTCCTCCTAATCCTGTGCTGTTTTTGTTCATGTCTTTCCACAAATCCTCCATAGAAGATTAACACCTTGTTCTTACT
Organism: Vombatus ursinus; assembly: GCF_900497805.2. NCBI lineage: Eukaryota > Metazoa > Chordata > Mammalia > Diprotodontia > Vombatidae > Vombatus > Vombatus ursinus. Next base: position 39,433,963 of record NW_020954619.1, read on the forward strand.
TTTGTGGCACCTTTTACACATAAATTGCTGTGGGTATATCCACGGGCAATCACAGCATCATGAAACTTATGTGAAAACCAGGTTTATTACAAGAAGAATGAATATGCATGTGGAACCCAAAGAATTCACAATTCATACAGAAGTTTGCATATTTATAACAGTAAGACAAAGGAAGGAGGTGTGACATGAGAGGGGAAAGGTATAGTAAACATAGGAAAAGGACAAATCCCCTCCTGAAGGGGAGGAGCAAGGTGATGGCAAAAATCACATTCTTTTCCCTTGGGAACTGTTAGGCTATGAAGATAGGAGGGTCTACTTATCTGCAAAGGATCCCAACTGCACAAGTATTTTTCCCAGCCTGGCACAGACTGGCTGGCACCTGTCTTGCCTCCCAAGGATACACAGAGAATCCAGCATGGGGTGCAAACAACAAATTATGTCAGCTCAGCAGGGGTGGAGGAGGAGGTGTTGGGGCTTCATCCTTGACACATTCAGGGCCTCCCGTATGCCTTGGGTCCAGCATCTCTGGAAAGTATGGCAACTCAAAAAGATATGTTCATGGGACCCCTTAACATCCCTTAACAATAGGAACATGAGAACACTTGTATGAACTAACACAATAGTGGGAAGGAATAGGAGGGAGATAAAATAGATTTCTGCTACTTTATGACCAGAGAGCTCACACAAAATTGGGGTAATATAGAAATGTTTGAAAGGTAAAAAACCACATCAACAAAACTTAAGACATAAAAAGTGTTACATGGCATGCTCATCACATGATGTAGCATGTTATACAATGTCAGCACATGACAGTATGCCTGTCACATGATGCAGCAAGCCTGCCACACAATATAGTGTCCGTCACATGACATGGCGTGTATCTCACATGATGTATTTTGCTTGTCACATGATATATTTTGCCTGTCACGTGATGTGACATGTGCATCACATGATTGTATGATCAGAAGCATGTTTGATTGTGGGATCAGAAGTGTGTATGTGTATGACTTGGATGAGAAAGTGTATGTGTATGATTGTGTGATCAGAAGTGTGTGTGATTATGAGATCATTACTCTGTGTGATTGTGGGATCAGAAATCTGTGTGTGAATTGTAAGATCAGAGGTATGCGTGCCTGTCACATGATGTGTCATGCCATCACATGATGCAGCATGCTCATCACATAACCCAACATGCCATGTAGCATGTCAGTAACACAAGATGGCATGTCATCGCATAGCACAGAACACAAAGCATGATACATGTAATGCAACAGGATTGTAACATGATATAGCATGTCTATCATATGTTATATACCACATTCAGTACCATGGTACCAAAGGACAACATGTTACATAGCATGTTATGCAATGTGCTCATCACATGACATGGCATGCTCATTACATGATGTGGCAGCCAATAATATGCAAAATGCTGTGTGGCATGTTTATTACAAGACATGGCATGTTTATCATATGGCACGATAGGTTTTTCACATGATGTAGTGTTTTATGTAGTGTGGCCATAACAGTGCATAGCATGTCTGTTACATGTCATGGTATGTATCACAAGACGTGATGTGTCTGTAGCATGATTGTGGGATCAACAGTATGTTTGTAAGATCAGAAGTGTGTGTTTATATGACTGTAGGATCAGAAATGTGTGTGTATGATGGTGGGATCGGGGATGTGTGTGTGTGAGACTATGAATCAGAAGTGTAGGTGATGGTAGGATAATAAGTGTGAGTATGTGTGATCACAAATGTGTGTAAAATGAGCAGAACCAAGAGAACATTGTATATAGTAACAACAATATTGTTTTAAGAATAACTTTGAGCGAATAAGTCATTTTGACTATTATAAATACCCAAATTAACTATAAAGGACATATGAAGAAAGATGCTTTCTGCATCCAAAGAAAGAACTTATAAATAGAAGTATGTATGGAATAATTTTACACACATACACACACACACACACATTTATATTTGTGTCTAATAGTGACCATCTCTAGGGCAGGGGAGGGAGGGAAGAAAAGAAAAGAAAAGAAAAGGAATTTAAATGATAACTATTATATATTTAAAAGGAATAGCAAATTGTACATAACCAATTTGCAGTTTCACGTGCAATCATCTTTTTTATCATACTATTTTATGGGAAGTTTGTTTTATTCCATAAATTAAAAAAAAGGTATGTGAATATAAGATCAAAAGCATGTGAAGTATCTCTGTCACATGATGTGGCATGTTCATCACATTATGTGGTGTTTGTCCCACAAAAATCATGTAATCAGATGAGGTGGTATGTTTATCACATGATGCAGTGCCTGTCACATGACATAGTGCATCAACTACAAGAAGTGGAATGTTCGTCACCTGTTGCAGCATGTCTGTCACATGACACAACATGTACCCAACATGATCACCACACAACGCGATAGCTGGTCACATGGTATAGTATGTATATCACATGACACAATATTTTAATAATATGACACAGTATATAGCATGCATAGATTGTGACAGGTCTACCATGATGTAGCATGTTCATCACATGACACATACTGCACAATGTATTACATGGTGTGCTTGTCACATATGACATGTTCACCAATTATGTGATGTGTACATAATATGACACAGCATTATGATGTGTTTGTCATATGAGAATGTATTTGTCACATGAGGTGACATGTGCATCACATGAGGTGGCACTATCATCACATAACATGTTCATCCCATGAAATGACATACTTTTCACATGATGTAGTTTGCTATGTAACCTGTTTATCAGTCACCTGTCTTGTTGGTCACATGATATAATGTGTTTGTCACATAACATACTATGTTAGTTGTGTTAGTTGCATAATATGGCGTGTTTGTCACATAACATAGCATATTCATCATGGATTGTAGTGGTTTGCATAGCACATTCATCACATGACTGGCATGCTCATCACATGACATAACTTGTCCATACTATGTTTCTCACATGATGTAGCATGAGTGCATGACTCTCTATGCCTTTCTAAATTGGTCTTTGACAGGTAGAATATTAATTCTTTGGAGCTTGTAGCCTTTTATAGTTTCCAGCCATATTCTGTAGCATTATGGGATGGATATTTATGTTACTAAGATGGGATTTCACATCAAGAAATTTGGGATTGTTGAAATCATTCATTATTTCCCAAAATGCCATATCACACACTCTCCTGCTTTTATTCGATTCTATGTACCATTAAATAGAGTACCTGGATTAACAACTGAAGCATACCACATAAAATGATATTAACACACCCCCAAAACATAACAAAATACATCTTGATATGAATTTAAACACAACTTAAAACCTAGTAGTTGACTTAATGAGACAAAATTGATCAATTTTACTGTAATCTTATTCCTCTTTATTGGGGAAGGTGCTAGCCATGGATTAAAGGTTGTTCAGGGAAGCAGATGGGCCTTTTGGGGTTTTTATAGTTATAGGCTAGAAGGCAGAAAAATGTTTCTCCTCCATGTGAAAAATGCTTTCTCTCAGCAGAAAGTTGGGCAACCAGAGGTGTGAAAGGCTGTCTACAGTATTAGATATAGCCTCTGCGTCGGTTGGTTTGCTTTAAGCATTTTCTTTGCTAGAAGGGAGGAAGAGGTCAGTCGGGGGAGTATATTAGAAAATGGCTGTGATACAAAAAACAAAGGGCATTAAACTGACAGTATAGAATAAGATTATTGTGGGTCCTTAGTGAAGTGGAAGATAATGGGGCAAGGCCCTGAAATATAGGGCAATCCTTGCATATTTGGCTTTGATTACAAAATATGCCCCCAAATCTTTGAAAATCTAGGGTCAAATTTCTCCAGTTCTTCCCTTTGATTGATCTATGACTTTAGGAAAGAATTGGCTTCATACTTGCTTGCCAGGATAGCCAGAAGGCCCCTATAAATCTCTCCCAGCAGCTTGTTCCTACTGATGGTTTTCTCTACCTGGCTACCACTTGACAAGCTGATTCAGCATTTGTGGAAGCACTAAAAATGTTGATTCCAAGCTGTAAATTCCTTTCCCCCCCCCCTTGGCAGTAGAAGATGCTTTATAATGTGGGATGCAGGACTCAGGGGAATCATTTTTTTGACATGCATGGGTAGCACACAGCTGAATATTCAGCCTGGTCCAGAAACTTGGACCTCTTTTGAACCCTGCTGTGAAGTAGGAGTTTTTAATCTGGGTTGTACAAACAAACATGGGGTTCATGGATAGATTTTAAAAGAGTCTGTAAAGCTGGATGGGAAAAACTATTATGTTTTTATTTTCACCAATCTCCAATTGAAATTTTCCTCAATTATGAATGTGGGCAAAAAATTATTCTGAGAAGGGGTCAGTGGGTTTCAGGAAACCATTAAGGATGTTACAAAATACAACAGTTTAAGAACTCCTATTCTAGAGTGTTCTCGGCTCTTCTGAGGGACAGATCTCATTCTGATCATGTTGAACTTAAGAGTTGGGAGACCTGGCTTTGATTTTGGACTCCAATACTTACTAGTGGTTTGTCCAACTTTCCCCCCCAAACCTCAAGCCACCAGCTCTTATCTCAATGCCCAGGTTCTCCAAGGAAGTGTCCCTTAATCTAAACATGATGTCTCTGGACATGTTTCTGGAGGGAAATTTATGCTCCCAATTTTTGCATCTCCCTCCACATCTCTTCAGTAAAAAATGTACCAGTTCCATGCTTCATTCCATTTGGGTCCTATGTGGAACTGGCTAGAGGACCTGGATTCAGAGACTGACAAATATCTTCACCTCTTGGAAATTCAGTGTTCTTATCTGCAAAATGGAGGTCACAGGTTATAGATTTAGAGCTAAAAAGGACTTTATAATGGAGGCCAACTAGTCCAACCTCCTCATTTTACAGTTGAGGAAACTGTGGCCCAGAGAAATGAGGTGACTTTGCCCAAGGTCACCAGGTAGGTACATGATAGAAGTAGGATTTAAATTCAGTTCTCACCCCAAATCCAGGGTTTTTGTGGCTCTACCCTACTGCTTTATATCACCTGCCTCATAGGGTTATTGGGAAGAAAGCACTTTGTAAACTTTAAAGGAATAATGTAATTATTCCTTCCACATCACAAATTTCCCCATTGTGGTTTTGATATATATCAGGTTGACAAAAGAAATTAAATGGGAACTTTTTGGGAGTTTTGCAGAAGCTACAGATGACATGCAAAGGTCAGCAGATAACACAGAAAGAATTCTTTTTCATACAGCATTTTTACTTAACATTAACTTACATTTAGCCTATGATCAAATACTTAACCCAAATTTTATAATAAGGTACTGTAAACACACCATAAAAAAAAAAAGAAAAAAAAAATCAGACATTTCTGGTACAAAGGGAGAGCCAAAAAAATTTTACATGGATTTTCTAGATTGTGGGGGTACTGTGCCCCTGACCACCCCCCATGTGGAAGGGATAATTGTAAACATTGGTTATGTTTATTCTATTATGAAGTCACCATCTTAAAACAGTGTTGTAAGAGGGGTGATAATGACAAAAAAAGAGAGAAAACCTCACTCTCATTCTTGTTTTTTTGGTTTCAATTCTGCCTCTTAACTTCAGAAAACCTGATTAACAAACCTGATTCAAGAGCCCTTTCTAATCATTTCATCTCATCTTCCCTTTCCTTCCTTTCCCTTCCAATAGTGGTGGTGGGGGTAGGAGTCATTGATAAAATTACTGGGTTGCTTACAAGGTTGGGTGACCATTGCTTGTTCCACCTCCAAGTCTGCTGTCAAAAAAAGCTTAATTAAAGAGGATTGAATTGGTCTGAAGGAAGAAGGGGAGGGGGAAATGTTAGCATGGTAGTGAGGAAGGTAGCTGAGTTGTGGGTGTATTAAAGGAGTAGTTATGGTCTATAAGCCTGAAGAGGGAGGGCAACAACCTCCCTCTCATTGTGCGCTGAAAGATAGAATTTTCTTCTTTAATGGTTGAGATTAGCTCTAATGGTCCAATACTCAAAGCAGCACAAATAAAGGATTCATGTATCCTAGGGGTATTTTTCCTCTGTATCTCTTGAGTGTTTTCCCCACGTGAAGTGTGTTTGCCTTAAGGGGATACTCTAGTGTGCTAGGATCATGATGCCAGGCTGTCTGAAGTCTGAGACACAAGGAACACAAAGCAATTCAGTGGTGATAATTCTGTGTTAGAGGGTCAGCAACAATTGAATCCCTGACAACACCTACTTTCTCAGGTGTGCCTATGTAAGATTTCAGAGTCTCTTAGTTCTAGCTTCTGACAATGAACTTGGGCAGAATTGTTAAGTGGGAGAAGTTTGTCTTTGGTGAGATTCCCTCTGTTCCAACTTTTTCCTCTTTTCCCTTCCCTCCACCCTCCCTTTTTCCCTTTCCTTCCTTCCACAGGGGTAGCTAGAAGCACAGTGGATAGAACACTGGGTTTGGAATCAGGAAGACTCATTTTTATGAGTTCAAATTTGGCCTCAGACACTTAACTAGCTATGTGACCTCAGGCAAGTCACTTAACCCTGTTTGCTTCAGTTTCCTTATGAGTTGGAGAATGTAATGACAAACTATTCCAGTATCTTTGCCAAGAAAACCCTAAATGAGGTCACAAAGAATTGAACACAACTGAACAATGACAACAAAATATGGTCACATTTTTTTTTTCCCAGAAGTCTTCTGGAGATCAACCCAGTAGAATTACAGAATCTCAGTCTTGGGACCCAGAGTGGAAAAGTGACTTCTCTAAGGTCACAAAGCAAATTAGTAGCAGGGATAGAATTGTATCCCAAGCTTCAGTTCAAAATTCTGTGCAGTTTCCTGGCAAATATGAAGTAGTAGGGAAACAGAATTAAGAGTCACAGTTTTTTTTTTTGTTTCCTATCCAGTTATTTTGTTATCTTCAGGGCTCTTGGTTAGGAAACTCCCTTTACCTTTGCAGATCAGAAACTGTTCTTCATCTTATAGTATTAGAAAATTGCCCAAGGCACTTGCCCAGGGTCCATCAGTATCAGAAGTTGGAAGTGAACCAGTAATTCTGACTGCAAGGTGGCCCTTTCTCGCCATTACTTCGTCATACAGCTTCTCTGTAGCATCATCTGTTTCAGAGGTAGAAGGGATCTTAGAGATCACATTGTCCAGGCAACACCATTACTTTGCTGATGAGGAAATGGAGGCATAGAGGGTTAAATTCCAGCTCTATCACTTACTGGGCCGCTAGGTGGCATTGTGGATAGAGCACCAGGCCTGGAGGCAGGAAGCTATCTCCCTGAGTTAAAATCTGACCTCAGACTTTTACGAGCTTGACCCTGGGCAAGTCACCCTGTTTGCCTCGGTTTTTTCATCTGTAAACTGAGTTGGAAAAGGAAATGGCAAACCATTCCAGTAGCTTTGCCAAGAAAACCTCAAATGGTATCACAAAGAGTCAGACACGACTAAACAAAAACCACTTGCAAGTTGGCTATGGAGCCAGAGGACCTAGGCTTGATCTTAGACAAATTATTTAAACTCTCTGAATCTCAGTTCCTTTATTTCTAATAAGGGGGTGATATTTGCAGTAGACTATGCAACAGTGTTGTTGTTGCGAAACCTAGTAAATATCTGAGGCAGGACTCACACTTGTATCTTCCTGCCTCCAAGTCCCTCACTCTATTCACAATGCCACGTAGCTGCCTCTTATTTTTTCCTGTTTCCTTTCTTCTATTATGAGTTGCCTTTTCAATACTTGATATCACTGATAGTACTAGATGTCACTTTGATAATATAAGTACCCAATACAAGATAGATCATTCAGGTGTGATTATATTTTAATTCAAAATTTACCCTCATTTAAAATAGATGATTAACTGAGGGACACCTTGAAACATTGTGTGGCCAAGAAATGTGTGGCTTACAATGTAGTGGAGGAACATGAGTCTGGAGGTCAGAAGACCTAGGTTCTTGCTCTGGCTTTTGTCCATTGAGTAAAGAGATGAATTTTGGACAATTTTTTTTTTTTTAGGACTTGTAAAACTCCAAGGTAAGACTAGGTCTCTAAGGTACTTTCTTGCTCTAGTAGTCTGTGTCCTCTAAGGTTCCTTCCAGCACTGACATTCTATGTTCTAAGGGTCCCTCTCTTTAAGTCTTTTTTTTTCTCTTCTAGTTCTGTGGTTCTATCTTCTAAGGTGCCTTTGAGCTCTCACATTCTATAAAGTCTAAGGTCCCTTTCAGCTCTAACAGTTTATGGTCCAAAGTTCCTTTTTGTTCTGACTTTCAAAGGTTTATTTATTTGTATGTAAGAGGTTGCCTTTAGCTGATAAGGAAAGCAAAGAAAGATGTCTGGAAGGACAGAAAAGCTTAAATCAAAAGTGCCATTGCCATTTAAAAAAACTATCTGAAGGTAGACAAAAGCATCTTCAGATTTATAGTTCAAGTCAGCGAGAAAACAACTTGATTTATAATGAATTGGTTTTCATGTTCTTCAGAGAGTGTAGCATCATAGCATTAGAAGACTTGGGTTCTATGCCTAGTTTTGCTATCAAATGGCTGGGTTGGTTTCTCTGAGCCTTGGTTTTCTTATCTATAAAATAAGGGGGTTGGCCTAGGAATCCCTGCAAATTTAAAATTCAGAAATGTTGTATTTGTTGTATAAAAATCCAAGAACATTTTGGAAGGGATGTAGCCCTAGAACAAGGGATCTTAGAGATCACATTGTCCAGGCAACACCATTACTTTGCTGATGAGGAAATGGAGGCATAGAGGGTTAAATTCCAGCTCTATCACTTACTGGGCCGCTAGGTGGCCTGTCTCTTCCTGGAACCTAGTTTACCAATCTCAGCACTGGGTTTGGGCCTCAGTGACTTTCCAGTGGTCACTTAGGTAATGAGGAACCAGTTATTGAAGCCAGGTCTTCTGATTCTAAGATCATTTTTTTTCTTTTTCTTTTTTTCATCATACCACCAATAGCATGGAACTCACCAGAAATTGTAATACTAGAAAATAATCTGGTTAGTGCCTAGACAACTCTTAAGTTTCCTAAATCTACATTAGTTTCCCCCTAGCCTTTATTATGCATCCTGGTCTGATGTACCATATCAACTGTGTCCTGCTCGGGGCTTTGAAACTGTCTGGTAAAGTTGCTGTCCATGCATCCCATCCAGAATGTCATCTCTGTGTTCCCAAGCCTTAAGATGAGCTAAAATTTGCTACTTAATAACTTCCATAAGTGACTCCTAGTTCTGTCCTCTGGATCCAGGCAGAACAAGCATTAATTCTTCATGCAGATGACAAACCTTTAAATATATGAAGACAAAAATCATGTCTTCCTTAAATGTAGGCTTGAAATTTATTCTTATTAAATGTCATCTTAATAGATTCATCTCATTATTCTAGTCTATGAAGACCTTTTTGGTTCCCAATTCTGTCATCCAATGTGTTAGCTCCTCTTCCCAGCCTCAAGGCATGAGCAAACTTGATATGAATATATTATGTTTTTAATCGAGTCATTGATAAAGCTAGCAAGCCAAGCAGGATCAAGGACAGTGAGGACACTGTAGCTGCCCTCTGAAGATCTCCCTCCTCAGTGACAATGATTCTCTAATCACTGCTCTTTGAGACTTGTTATTCAGGTAGTTCCAAAGTCACCTAACTACTCTCTTTCAGCCCACACTTCTCTTGTCCACCAGGATAGCAGGAGATAGTTTGCCAAATGCTTTTCTGAAATCCAGGTTTATTTGGTCAAATGCAGCTCACTGATGTACCAGTCTAGCAATCTTGCCATAAAAGGAAATGATGAAGTTAGCCTGCTATGATTTGTTCTTAATGAACCAATTCTTTGTGAATATTTATAAAAAATCCCCTCTGACAATGTGTTTGAAAATATTGTCAGGAATTGAAGTTGATCAAACTCACTAGCTTATTGTTTGGAAACATTACATCCTCATTTTGAAGACTGGAACACTGTTTGCCCATTTCCAGTCTTGCATCACATTACCTATTCTCCATGGGTTTATTTTTAAACAATTTTTTAAACTGATACTTTTTTATATCTCCTTCCTTTCTGGGCTTGTGGTTGAGCCTTCCCTTTTAACAACAACAACGAAAAGAGCAATTTAGGAAAACTTTCTAATATACTACTGGAGTCTGACAGGGTATGAATTGTTTCCCACTCAGAGTTCCTCTCCATTCCAATGACGATAGCAAGGTGCATTTTCTCATCTCTTCTTTGGAGGACAAACATGGTCATTATAATTATACAACATTCAGTTTTTTGTTTTTAAATTTTTGTTCTTTCTGTTTATATTGGTGTACTGATTGTTTATTTTCTGCTCACTGCAGTCTACATTTGCTCGTATATTCACATATGGCTGCACACTTCTCTGAAATCTTCATATTCATCATTTTTTATGGTAATATCCAACACATTCACTATCTTGGAGGCAGTTCATCTGAGTATGATTGCTTAAACACTTATTTCCTTATTTATCCTATTTTTCCTTTTTTGAGTATGTTTGTTCTATCCCGTTCAGTCTGAAGATCATTCTTCTTTGTAGAGAAAATAGAAACAAAGTAGGATGTCAACAGTTCTGAATTTATGTCTTCAGTTATTGCCTTTCCATCCACTTCAAAACATTAGTATTTACATGCAGCATGAGAAGGGAATGCAAACATGTTGCTGAACTCAAGCATGGAAGCATGCAGAGGCAACGGGTTGCTAAACTTCCTACAAATCATGAGTCTGGAATCTAGCCTTCTAGCCCAGAAAGGAAATTTTCAGGGCAGTACCAACTTTACAAGTTGCCTCACGAATAGCTCCATATTCAAGAGTTCCTGAGTTTAAGAGTTTTAGGTATTAGATTTTCTAGAGATAGATTTTCTTATACATCCTGTTGCTTAGAGAAAGAAGACAGTCTATATGTCTTCTGCATTTCAGTCTTTGGAAGGTCAGCATCCTACTTGGTGCACGAAACCACTAATAATATAACTCAGCCAGAAGCCGAAGATGGAGGAGGCAGTGCCTAGAAGGGACTAGTGAAAAAGTGCCAGGCAGATTTATAGAAGCTCTTTTTGTGGTGGCAAAGAATTGGAAATTGAGAGGATGCCCATCAATTGGGGAATAACTGAATAAGTTGTGGCATATGAATGTAATGGAATACTACTGTGCTATAAGAAATGGTGAACAAGATGATTTCAGAAAAACCTGGAAAGACTTGTATGGTCTGATGCTGAGGGAAGTAAGTAGAACCAAGAGAACATTGTACACAATAACAGCCACATTGTGTGATGATTAATACTGATAAACTTAACCCTTCCCAGCAATACAAGGATCCAAATGACTCGTGATGGAAAATGCTATCCATGTCCAAAGAAAGAACTATGGAGTTTGAATGCAGATTGAAGCATACTATTTGCTATTTTTTTTCTTCTGTTGAGTTTTGTTTCCTTTTTCTGGTGGTTGCTCCTATTGGTTCTAATTCTTACTTACAAATCACTAATGTGAAAATATGTTTAATAGAAATGTATATGTATAGCCTATATCAGATTATGTGTTGTCTTGGGGAGGGTGGTGGGGAGGAAAGGGGAGAAAAATTTTAAACTCAAAAGCATATGGAAGTGATTGTTGATAAATCAAAATAAATTAATTAAAAAAATAAAAAAAAGAGAAGGCAAAAAAAGTGCCAGGCAGAGACTTTGAGATCCAGGTCATCGGGAACCATGCAAGGACATCAGTAGCTCTGTAATCCTGTGGCATCAGAGGCATGAGTTGCTCCTTTTCACACATCCTTTGACTGAATTTATTCCTTATTTATGTGACATTTGTATGTATCCACAATTCCCTGCTGAGACTGAGTATATTTCTGTAAATCTGTACTCTTGGTTTATGGGGAAGATTCTTTGTTGCTATTGTTCTTATAATGCTATTTCAGTAAATGCCATTGCTTTGAGCTAATTGTGACCTTTGGCTAATTACTGGGACATAAACACATCAGTGGGGGTCAGAAGCTAGTTTAAGTGCAGACCCATAGAATACCTTGAACCTGGTGTATTTATTCCCTAGGAGACTCATTCTAAAAGTGTGAGTTGGGGGTTTTCCAGAGGGGCCACTACAGTAAGAATAATAGCTGTAATAATATTTTCCCCAGAGATGTAGAATACACTTTCCCAAAAACACACACAGGATCTACAATAAGGAATCCATGGAAAGGCACACACATTTAATAACAATAACAACAACAGCTAACTAACATTTATATAGCATTTACTATATGCCAAGCACTGAGCTAAGTGCTTTAAAACTATGTCATTTGATCTCACAGCAATCCTGTGAGGGAAGCTAAGGCAAACAGAGGTTGAGTGACTTGCCTGGCATCACACAGCTAGTAAGTGTCTGAGGGTGGATTTGAACTCAGATCTTCCTGAACTCCAAGCCTGGCACTCTACCCACTGTGCCAATTAGCTGCCTTCACAGATAGAAAACATGAGTGGCCAGGGCACTTGTATAGAGGGGCAACTCATATTTGTAGTACCTCAGTGCTGCTCTTGCCTTCCTGCTTCCCGCTCGACTTGCAGGGCATGGTTACTTCTGGGTGTGTAGTCTCTCCTGGACCTATGGTTGTGGTTTCTAGACTCTTTGGGCATGGTTTCTTGTTCCTTCTTTTTTTTTCGGTAGTTGTATAACATTGCTCTTTTGGTCCTGAAGTAATGTACAGACATGGCTGTACTGGGTACATGTTTATGAAGCTTCTTTCTGTGTCTAGCTTCTGGTTTCAGCCGGATTCCTTAGCTGAGGTGCTGTCTTTTCTATGTAAGAGAAGAGTGGGTTCTGTCCTCATTCTTTTAGCCTAAGAAATAGTCTTTTTTGTCATTTGTTGTTGTTCAGTCATTTTCACTTTTCCTGACTCCATTTGGGGTTTTCTTGTCAAAGATACTGGAGTTTGCCATTTCCTTATCCAGCTCATTTTACAGATAAGGAAACTGAGGCAAACAGAGTTAAGTAACTTGCCCAGGGTCAGACAACTAGTAAGTGTATGAGGCCAGATTTAAACTTAGGAAGATGACTCTAGGCCCAGCACTCTTTAAAAGGCAGGGCATTAACCATATCATTGGACTAGGAAGAAAATCTCTCCATTATTTTTCCTTTCATGAAAAGGGGCTATTTTTCAAGTGTTGATAATAATGAACATTTCCTTTCCAAAAGGAAGGACCTTGTTCCAGAAACTAAACTCTGTGAAACACAGAATAGCTAAGTAGTGACAACAGGCTTTAGTCTATTCTTTTTTTTTTTAACTTTGACTTTCTGCTTATTAAGAATAGGGTCTTTGTTAAAAGCCTCATTCTTATTTAGGGTTAGAAATTCCTTTTACTTCTCTGACTAATTACTTCATGGAGATACTGTTCAATGCTGCCCCCCCCCACCTCTAACCCATTCTCTGATGACTTTTCCAAAAATCCCTACAGAGCTATGTCTGACCAAGTGCAATTTTTTTAGGAGGCCTGTGGGCCTGCTGTACAAATGAATCGAGCTGGCACAAAAGCTAAGCTTAGAGGGCAAAGTGTCATCGTCGTCTTCCTTCCCAGGGATATTCTTGTCTTTAATATGTTTTTTTTTTGTCCCACATAAGCTGCCCTACCATAATAACAGCACCAACCTCATGTGGTTATTATGAGGATCAAGAGAGAATATGTGTAAAGTGCTTTGAAGGTTTGAAGTGCATATATATATATATATGGCAGCAATTATTATTATTATTGTTGTTTATGTGATAAGTACTGAGGATCTCAATTAGAGTGGGGGCAGTAAGATTGAGAGGGAGGGTACCAATGCTAGAGACATTTCTGGGAGAACTTGTTACTGTTGGCACAGAGGAGGAATCGAGGGGGAGGTCATTAAGGGAGTGGAATGAATCAAAGATAATTGATAGTGTCATAGTATTTAGAACTGAAAGGGACATTAAATGTTATTTAGCCACTCCCCTACTCCCATTATTTTCTAAATGAGAAAACTGAGGCTCAGAGAAATTAAATGACTTACTCCAAGTATGTAGCAGAATCTGAAACTGAGCTTTTTGATCCTGGTAGATTGGAAGAAGTCAGAAGGAGAGGAGTAAAGTGGTTTTTGTTATTTGTTGCCATTTTTCCTCCAGGTATGTGATGTAGTATGGGAAAAACATGGAGTTTGGTGTGTTCACTGAGGATACCCAACCTTCGGTTTTTAAGGGGAGAGACGAGGATAAAAAGGCAAGCCTACTGCACTGTATGTGTCTGGGAAAGTACCACTATTACTGATTCAGCCTGGCTTAGTAATCACTCCTGGTTATTAGAGCAAGGGGCCTAAGGCCTGTTGGATCAGTAAGTCTCATGGTGAAGACCAATGACATAAGTCCTTTGCTTTGACAGGTGTGAAATGAAACCCTTATCCCCATCAGGAAGTGCCTTGAAAAGTGCATTGTCTTGATATTTCCCAATTGCTTGCTGTAAAGGAATAGGAGGGAAAACAATAACAGCCCAAGAATCCTGCGTCTAATTACTGGAGGTATTAATTACACAGATGATTTTGAGGTTAATGACTCATTAGCACATCAAAAGAGCAATTAGTTCATTGTTTCTATATTTTTGTGCAATCAGGCAGAAAGCTGTTTCTTAATGTTTGGGTACCTTAATCAGATCATAAAGAATATAGGCCTTGCATTTCTGTCTTTTAAGCAAAGGCTGTGAAAATTTTAATGGCATTGATTTTCACTGTATGAGCACGTTTCATATATACTACGATACTAATGTTACTGTTTGAGATACCAGATTGAGTCATAAGTATCATAGAAAAAGTATTGGATTTGGATTCAGAAGGCCTAGATTAGAATTGAAACTCTACTGCCTCTTCCCTGTGTTACCTTGGGTTAGTCACATTCCCTCTCGAGGTCGCAGTCTCCTCATCTATAAAATAAGAAGTTTGGACTAGAAAGCTTATGAGGTCCTTTCTAAGCCCTAATGATTGCTTTGATCCTAAGTAATTTTCCCTCATTGGGTCTCTCATTTCAGTGAAATAAAGCAGTTGGATTAGATGATTTCTAAATCCTATGTATTATCCTTACTAAAGGATGCTATTATCCCATTTATCAGAGTATGCCCTTCAAGTCATATATACCTATACACATATATACATACACATATGCATGTGCATATATGTGTATATGCATAGATAATTTAGTGGTAATGGTGATGGCTTTTAATTCTTCATTCATAGCTTCTCACCTAGTGTCTACCCAGTGACTAATGGCTCCTGAATCATCAGAGGGCTCTCTAAGCAAAATTTTGTGGTCTCAGAATACTTTAAAAGCCTAGCCTTCCCTTTTAGAGGTGTTCCAGCTCCACCCGGGGGCACTTTCCCCTCTTAGTACCTCCCTGCTCTTGTCTCACCATTTCCCATCAAAATTTGCTCTCAAAAATTCTAATGTCTCAGAATATCAACATTGGAAGAAATCTCATACGTCACTTAGTCCTGCCTTCCTTATAAGCAATCCAGGACCTCCAGATCCAGAGATCCAGAGAAACCATCATTTATGCTTTTGGGAAAATTTAGGTTACTTGATTAAATTTTTTATTTGGTTATCTAAACATAAACATAACTATAATAAACAGGATGTGAATTCAACTGAAAGGTTTTCATTATAGAATATATTTTTGTCTAGGTGTGGTGATGCTGCCATGGAGGTTAAGGCCAGTGGAGTAGGTTAAAGCCAAAGAAATAGTCCCTACCCTCCAGGAGCCTAAATTCTACTGGGGGAAAAGAAAATCTGTTCAGATAAATTATAGATATACACATACATACATACATACATACATACATATATACATATGTGTGTGTGTGTGACCAAATTATTTCTTGGGAGGGAGCACCAGCAACTAGGGGCTTCATGAAATGACTTGAATTGAGCCTCGAATCAGCTGGGGATTCCAAAAGCTAGATAAGGAAGGAGAGAGTTCCATGTATGGGTAACAGACTGTATAAGGCACCATAGTGAGAAGATGGGATATTTTGTTTGTAGAGCAGCAAATAGGTCAGGAAAATAATTTAGGGGAGATGGGTTGGAATCAGATTGTAACGAGCTTACATGCCCAACAGAGGAGTTTATTTTATCTCAGTGGCAGTGGGGACTCACTGAATTTTCTTGAGTTTAGTGACATGATCAAGAGTGCCATGGTTATACCTACCTTTTAGAAATATTAGGTTGGCAGCTATATAGGGGACGAACTGGAGAGGGGAGAGACTAGAGACAGAGGTAAATGATTTGCTATTGAAGCCTTTAACCTTTCAGTGCTTTACCCACTCCTTTGATGGTTAAGATGACAGTCACCATTACCCAGAATGATTGTATAGGGAAAGTGAGCTGGTTTTAGAGTCAGAGGACATGGGTTCAAATATCAATTCTGTTTTTTTTACTATCAGTGTGACCTTGGACAAATCACTTAATCCATGTTGGCTTTTAGTTCCTCATCTACAAAATAAGGGGTTAGGTAAGATTGATAGCAAGATCCCTTCTTGTTCTAAATCTATGATCCTATGATTCTCTATCTTAAATCCCAGAGGTATACTAGACCCAGCTTAACTGGACTGTAAAAACTGATTGTTAAATTTTAGATGTGAACATTTACCTTTCAGAAATTGGCAAACACTATAAATCAGGACTTAATCAACTATTTTGTTGATTATCTAGAGTTACTAAAGTGATGGAGAAGATGTTTATAATGCAGATCAAATTTAAAAGTATGTTGTGTATACATCTATTTTTGGAGAATTGGTTGTTAAATATTTAATGGCATACCACTACTCATCTACCCTCAAAAGTCAGTTAAGCAGTGTGGTAGAGTAGATGATTATTGGATTTAGACACAGGGGACCTGATTTTTAGTCCTACCTTTGGTATATAACAGTTGTCTTACCACAGGCAAGTCACTTAACCTCTATGAATCTCTTTCTCATCCAAAAATTTGGGGATTGTGGGAGGATTATCCTATGAATAATTCCTACGGCACCTTTCTAACAGAATTACCATAAAGTGTTTTATGTGTCAGCTATCATAATTAGAAGAACTTAAATCACTTAGGATCGAGGCCAACACACCTTAATTTATGGAAGAAAGGTAGACTAAGAGAGGTTGGTTGAGTGACTTGCTCAAAGTCAGACAGGTAATAAAAAGCAGAACCAAATTTGAACCCAGATTCTCCTTCTACTACATTATATTTTTTTCTACCTGAGAAAAAATGTTTATTTTTGAAAACATTTTTAAAAATGAATTTTTATTTATATCTTTTTTTTGCATTACTTAATTTTCTCCTAGTATCCATTCTCTCCTTCCTCCCAGAGAGATATCCTATATAACAAAGAATATTGTTAGGGGAAAAAAGAGAGGGGGGCAGAGCCAAGATGGTGGAGGGAAAGCAGTGACTTGCTTGAACCCTCCCCCAAACCCCTCCAAATATCTGTCAAAAATGGCTCTAAACAAATTCTAAAGCAGCAGAACCCACAAAAAGACAGAGTGAAACAAATTTCCAGCCCAAGACAACCTGGATGGTTGATCAGAAAGGTATATCGCATCAGGCGGGGAGGGGAGCACAGCGCGGCATGGGCGTGCAGGCTGCAGTGAACTTGAAGCGGGCCTCAGAGGACTGAATCACGGGCAGCTGTGGCAATTTCAAGACTTCTCAACCCCCAATTGCCAAAGACAACTTAGAAGGTCAGTGGGAAAAGTCTGTGACTATGGTGAGAAAAAAGCTAGATCCCAGCTGCAAGTCCTGAGTGTGGCCTGGGGCAGCAGCTGCCTCCTGAGCTTCTGTCTCACAGATTGAGGGGGAATCGAGTGGCTGATCAGAGGGGATTTCTTTGCCAGTTCTGAGGCAGGAATCTCTTACTTTGCCCGTGCTTGAATCTGGGTCACAGTTCTGAGTGGTGGTCCTGGGGTGAGGAGGATTGCTAGCATGGTGGTGCTTGTTGTGGCGGTGGAAAGGAAACACCTCGCCCCTTATCATACCACCTTGGAAGAACTGAAAATTTTCAGGTCCCCTAGAAGTATCTCTGAAAACAGCTATACAAACCCCTGAAGCTTGGGACAGTACATTCTCCACATTGGAAACAGACTCTTACTTCAACAAAGAGTTTATAACTCAAATAATTGGCTGGGATCATAAGCAAACCTCGAAAAAAGAGTCAGACTATATTATCTTACTTTGGTGACAAAAAGATCAAAACAGACAACCAGAAGAAGACAACAAAGTCAAAACTCCTATATCCAAAGCCTCCAAGAAAAATATGAATCAGTCCCAGGCCTTGGAAGAGCTCAAAAGGGATTTTGAGAAGCAAGTAAGAGAAGTAGAGGAAAAACTGAGAGTGATGCAAGAAAATCATGAAAAACAAGTCAACAGCTTGCTAAAGGAGACCCAAAAAAATACTGAAGAAAATAACACCTTAAAAAATAGCCTAACCCAAATGGCAAAAGAGGTCCAAAAAGCCAATGAGGAGAAGAATGCCCTAAAAAGCAAAATTGACCAAATGGAAAAGAAAGTCCTAAAGCCTACTGAAGAAAATACTTCCTTAAAAATTAGAATAGAGCAATTGGAAGCTAGTGACTTTATGAGAAATCAAGACACTGTAAAACAAATTCAAAAGAATGAAAAAATAGAAAACAATGTGAAATATCTCATTGGAAAAACAACTGACCTGGAAAATAGATCCAGGAGAGAGAATTTAAAAATTAAAAAAATCTGAAAGCCATGATCAAAAAAAGAGCCTAGATATCATCTTTCAAGAAATTATCAAGGAAAACTGCCTTAATATTTTAGAACCAGAGGGCAAAATAGAAATTGAAAGAATCCACTGATCTCCTCTTGAAAGAGATCCCCAAAGGAAAACTCTTAGGAATATTGTAGCCAAATTCCAGACTTCCCAGGTCAAGGAGAAAATATTACAAGCATCCAGAAAGAAACAATTCAAGTATTGTGGAAACACAATCAGGATAACACAAGATTTAGCTGCTTCTACATTAAGGGACCGCAGGGCATGGAATATAATGTTCCGGAGGGCAAAGGAGATAGGATTACAACCAAGAATCACCTACCCAGCAAAACTGAGTATAATTCTTTAGGGGAAAAAATGATAATTCAGTGAAATAGAGGACTTTCAAGCATTCTTGATGAAAAAACCAGAGCTGAATAGAAAATTTGACTTTCCAATACAAGACTCAAGTGGAACATGAAGAGGTAAACAGGAAAGAGAAATCATAAGAGACTTATTAAGGTGGAACTGTTTACATTCCTGCATGGAAAGTTGGTATTTGTAACTCATGAGACTTTTGTCAGTATTAGGGTAGTTGGAGGGAAAAAATTATATATATGTACATATAGATAGATAGATAGATGGGTAGATAGATGGATAGATAAATAGATAGATAGAGGTCACAGGGTGAGTTGAAGATGAAGGGGTCATATCTGGAGAATAAAATTAAGGGGTGAGAGAGGATTATACTAGGAGAAGGAGAAAGGGAAAGGTAAAACGGTAAGTTATCTCACAAAAAAGAAAAGAAAAGGCTCTTACAGTGGAGGGGAAACGGGGGAAGGTGGGAGGAAATGAGTGAATCTTATTCTCATAGGATTTGACTTAAGGAGGGTATAATATATACACTCAATTGGGTATGGAAATCTGTCTTACCCTACAGGAAAATAGGAGGGGAAGGGGACAAGAGAGTAGGGGATGATAGAGAGGAGGGAAGATTGGGAAAGGGGGTAATCAGAAGCAAATGCTTCTGAGGAGGGACAGGGTCAAAAGAATAGAATAAATGGGGGGGTGGGATAGGATTAAGGGAAATAGAGTTAGTTTTTCACAGCATGTCTACTATGGAAGTGTTTTGCATAACTGCACATGTATAGCCAATATTGAGTTGCTTGCCTTTTCAATGAGGGTGGGTGGGGAGGGAGAAAGGGAGAAAATTTGGAACCCAAAGTTTAAAAAACACATGTTTAAAGAAAAATGTCTTCACATGCAACTGGGAAATAAGAAATACAGGAAATGGGGTACAGAAATCTATCCTGCCCTACAAGAAAATAGAAGGGGAAGGGCAGGGAGAGATAGCAGGGAAAGCAGACTAGGGGAAGGGGTATTCAGAATGTGTGCCATCTTGGGGTGGGGGGAGGGGCAAGATGGGGTGAAAATTTGGAACTCAAAATCTTGTGGAAGTAAATGTTGAAAACTAAAAATAAATTAATTTATTAATAAAAAATAAAAAAAGAAAAAGAAAAAAGAGAGCAAAGGAGGAAGAAGAGAAAAAAAAACAGCAAAATTGATCAATACATTGAAAAGATATAAAAATATAGGCAATGTTCCACACACAAGGACTTCCCACATCTGTGAAGGAGTAAGGGGAGATAATCTCATATTTTGTCTGGAAACATGCTTGTTCTTGGTAATTCTGTAACATTCACTTTCAATTGTTTTATGATTGTTCTTTTCATTAACACTGTTGTGGTCATTGCATATCTTGTTTTCTTGCCCTGCTTACTCACTCTGCATCAGTCCATCTAAGTCTTTCTATACTTCTCTGTATTCATCATATACATTGTTTCTTATAGCACAATAATATTCTATTATATTCATGTACCACAATGTACTTAGCCATTCCCCTTTGGAAAGACTTTGCTTCCAGTTCTTTGCTATCACAAAAGTACTTTTATAAATATTTTAGTGTATATGGGGACTTTCTTCTATGAATGATCTCCTTAGGACATATGCCTAGTATTTCAATCTCTAGGTCAAAGGGTATGAACATTTTAGTTACTTAACTTTCATAATTCTGAATTGCCTTCCAAAATGACTGTACTGATTCACAGGTCTTCTAACAATGCACTAGTGTGCTTACCATTCCACAACTCCACCATATTTTGTCATTAATAATTTGCTAGCTATGAGATAAAGCCTCAGGATTGCCTTGATTTACATTTATCTTATTATTAGTGATTTGGTACATTCTTTCATCTGATTACTAATAGTTTACAATTATTATTTTGAGAAATATTCATATCCTTTGACTACCTTTTTACTGAGGAATGGATTTTGGTTATATGTACATATAATACATGTATGTTCACACACATATACACATATGTATATGTATGAACACACAATATGATATAAAACCATTATCTGACAATTTTGATATAAAAATTTTCCCCCCTGTTCAACTCCTTCCTTTCTTAACATAGATGCATTAATTTTGTTTGTGTAGAAGCTTTTCAATTTAGTATAATCAAAAGTATCCATTTCATTTTGTAATTTTAAAAATTTCTTGCTTGATTAAAAATGCATATCCATTACTCTGTGAAAACTGTACAATCTACTTCTATTTGATTAAAAAATACTATCTTTAATATTGAGGCCACATATCCATTTAGAATTCATTGTGGAATATGGAATGAAATGTTTGCCTAAGCCTAATTCCTTCCAGACTGCTTTTTCAGTAGTTTTTAATCAATAGGGAGTTCCTCTCCCCTCCTGTAACTTATTTATATTTTTGAGTTTATTGAACACTGGGATAGTCAGTTGCTTTTTATTTTTTATTTTCCCTTTTCTAGTCTAGTCTAGTTGTCTACTTTGTTTTTTTTTTTTTTTTTTTTTTTTTACCAATACCAAATAGTTTCTCATGACTGCTGCTTTATAATATAGTTGGCATCTGGAAGTGATATTGCCCCTTCATCTCTACCTTTTTTCATTATTTTCTCTTGATCATCTAGATTTTTGTTTCTCTAGATGATTTTGTTATTATTTTATCAAGTTCTATAAAGTATTCCTTTGACAGCTTGATATTGCATTAAAATACAAATTAACTTTTGTAATATTATGATTTATAAAACAACATATTTTGGCATGGCTCAGCCATGAGTACTGAATATTCTTTCAGCTATTTAAGTTATTTATTTCTTTAAGGAGAATTTTGTAATTAAATCTATACAAATATTTTGTGTGCTTTGGTAATTTGATTCTTAAATATTTTATACATTCTTTTAGTTGTTTTGAATCATGTTTCCCTTCATATTATTATTGCCTCTTGGATTTTTTATTAGCACATAGAAATATTGTTGATTTTTGAGGGTTTATTTTATAGCTACAACTTTGCTAAAGCTATTAATTATTTCAATTAATCTATTTGCTGGTTCCCTTGGATTTTCTGTATAAATCATGTCATCAGTTTACCAGCACAGGGTCAGTTTTATTTCCTTTTTTCCTGTTTTATATTTACTTTCCTTCTTTTCTCATTACTCTTGCTAACATTTCCAGAATGATGCAAAATAATGCCAGTAAGAACGTGTGTCCTTGCTTTACTCTTGTTATTGGGAAAGCTGTATATTAAAAAAAAAAAAGATCCCTTTATGCCTGTACTTTGTGTAGTTTTTTTTTAATAGTTTAAGTGAGTGTTGTACTTTGTCAAAGGCCTTTTCTGTATGTATTGAGATAATCATGTTTGGATGTTTTTGTTTTTAAAATGATTAAGTCTGTTGACTAGTTTGCTAATATTGAACCACCCTTGTATCCCTGGTATAAATTCAACTTAGTCATAATGAATGATTGTTTTGGATGATTTGCTGAACTCTGATAGAATTTTATTTAATTTTTTGAATTGATATTCACTAATGACATTGTTCTACAGTTTTCCTTCTTTGCTTCTCATTTAGATATTCATACTATTTTTGTCTCATAAATGGAGTCTACTTTTTTTCTGAATTTTGGTGAATAATTTGTGTAGAATTCGTACTAATTATTCTTTAAAAGTTCAATAGAATTCTCCTGTGAATTGATTCATCAGGAGCAGAAATTATTTTTCTTTTGTAGTTCCTTACAGTTATTTCCATTTTCTTTTCTCATATTTGATTATTTAAGATCTCTATGTGGTCTTCTGTTAGTTTGAGTATTTTATATTTTTTAGGTATTCCTCTATTTATTTTAGGTTCTCAGTTTTGGTAGCATACAACTCTGCATGTTAGGTTCTGATAATTCTTTTTTTTTCCTAGTGATTTTTACTTTGTTCATTCGCTATTTTGTTGATTTGATTTGTTGCCCTCTTTTAAGTCAGATTGGCTAAAGGTTTATCAATTTTGTTAATCTTTTCAAAGAATCAGTTCTTAGTTTTGTTTGTAATTTCTACAATCTATTTAGCTTCCAGTTTATTTCTCCTCTAATTTTCAGTCTCTTTTTTTGTGTTTGTTTTGGGCCTGTAATTTTTTATTGGCTTCCTAATTTTTAAAAATGCCTATTCAGTTCATCAATCCTTGTCTTTTGTATCTTTTTTAACATACTGGATGTCGGACAACATGATTCCAACTCCTACTCTTTTGGATTCACATGATGCATGGTAAATTTTATTCTGGACTCTCATTTTTATTCTAAGTATGTCTTTGTTTTGTAGATTTGCTTCTTGGAAGCAAGAGATTGTGGGGTTTTATTTTCTTATTCTGTCATTTTTTCATCTTATTTGATTATTTAATCCATTTACCTTTTAATTTATGAGTCAGATTTAAGTTTTTCTTCATTTGACTGTAATATTGCTATTTCCCCCCTTGATTTGGGATTTGTTTTCATTCCTCTTCCCCTTTAAAGACAGCACGTTGTTTCTTCAGTGATTTTTGCTTACTCAACTTGAAGCCAAGCCTATTTTTTTTCCAGCTCTTTCTCCCTCAATCTCAAGGCCTCTCTACCCCAACCCCCAATCTCCTCCATTTGTCACCCCTTTCCCTACTTCTGGAATTTTATTAACATTAACTGTTTTTTTCCTTTTTTCCATTTTATCTAGTTAAATAATTTGTCCCCTCTTTTTCTTCTTCTCAATCCTGCCTTTTCTCTTTCCCTTCAACTTCGTTTTTCCTTTTTTAAATTTTCTGCACCTTTTTCTGAAAATGATTCTATCTTGTTCTCTTCATTAGTTCTTTTCCCTTTCTGTCTATTCTAAGCTTTCATTCTTTGATTCATGGTCCTTATTAAGTTTCTATGTGTCTTCTTTAGTCTCCATGTTCTTCATGGAATTAAAGCTGCCAAGGTACATATTTTGGGTTCCTTCTTTTAAACAATTTTTATGTTATTGCCTTATAGGTCTTTCTACTTTCACCCTTTTCCCCTGTTGTGTCTCACTCTTAGAAGTATCAATTCTTGCAGGAGACAAAAAGAAGTATTGTCCTGTCATAGAAAATTTTCCATGTCTGTAATATTTCCTCCATTTCCACCCCCTACCATCCCCATGACCATTTTCTTTTCTATTTGCCATGAATTTTCCTTTCTGCATAGATGCCCTCTTACCCTTCTGGATGCTGATTGCCCTCAGGAGCTCTGATTCCCCTTCTGAGGCATAGAGGCACAATACTCTCTGGATTGGGGGTCACTCTGAGCACCAAATCCCTGAAGATTATACCTATTTTAACATCCTGTCTTTCATTACAGACTATTTCTTCCTACATTAGAAGTGCTTTTCAGTGGGATTCCCTCCCAGTACTGAATCAAGTTTTCTCCAGTTTTTTTCCCTATTTCAATCCCTCTCTTTTTACCACCTCACCAATTCTTCTGAGGTACCTCTCTTTTTCCTGCAGAGGTAATTTTTCCTTTTCTCATATCCTTAAGTTGATAAGGGTATTAGGTAACAATGTAAATTGTCTTCTACCTCTTCTTCTGCACTTTTATACTTCCATTCTTCAGTTTTATTCACAATACAATAATTGATTCACCAGTACAAGGGTATGTGTGTGTGTATGCGTGTGTGTGGTGGGGTTTAGTCGATGGTATTTCAGGTCTGTTTTACCCCATCATTTCTATTTCAGTTTTGTTTTCATCTTTATCCATATATATATATATATATATATATATATATATATATATATATATATATTTTTTTTTACTGGAATCTTTTAATGGGGCAGCTAGGTGGTGCAGCAAATAGACTGTTGGGCCTGTAATCAGGAGGACCTGAGTTTAAATCTGGCCTCAAACTCTTACTAGCTCTATGACCCTGGGTATGTCACTTAAACTCTGTTTGCCTGAGTTTCCTCATCTATAAAATTGGGATAATAATAGCACCTACCTCCCAGGGTTGTTGTGAGGATCAAATGAGATAATGATTGTAAAGCACTCAGCACAGTGCCTGGCACATAGTAAGCCCTATTTATCATCATCATCAATTCTTCCTCTGTCCTTATTTTGTTGTTGTGGTTTTTTTTTTATCCCATCGAGTCCCTTCTCATTCTGTTTTTATTTCTCTATTTAATAGAGATCCAGAGGTAGGGTAATTTATTTTGTTATTTGTACTTTCCTTGGTAGCTGTACTTATTTGCCTTTCTTGGATTTCTGTTGCCTCAGGTATTTGTAAAGTGAATAATGTGCTCATGTTTCTCTCTCTCTCTCTCTCTCTCTCTCTCTCTCTCTCTCTCAATGCTTCAAATGCTTCCCTTTGTATTGAACATTTATCTTTTTTTATTGATAATTAGGCTGGCATTTGTAGGATATGTCAACTTGAGTTGCATCTTGAGCTCCTTTGCTCTTCAGAATACAGTATTCCCCTCTTTTCTCTGGTTTCTAGTGGTGGCATAGAATTGTCTTGTGTTATTCAAATTTTCTTTCTCTTATATTCCAAGGTTTTTCTCCTGGTCATTTGCAGAATCTGTTGTTTGTCATCAGAATTACTAAGTTTAACTAATGTGTGTCTTGGAGTTTGCATCATATTTTTTCCCCTCGAAGGAATTCTATAGGTTCAATTGGCATTTTATTTTATTTTCTGTATTCAAAAGTTCTGGGAAGTTTTTTTGTATTATTTCTTGCATTATATTGTTCAAGTTTTAGGATTTGTCATGTTCTTCTGGGAAACCTATGATTCTTAATTTGTCTCTGTATATCCTGTCTTTGAGATTAATATTTTTTTTGGTATAGAGATCATGTTTTCTTTTAACATTATTGCTTTTTTTCTTCCATATTTTTCTTAACTTCTTTATATTTGCATACCCAATCACTTGTTGTCTCACTTCTTTGGAGAGCCTAGCTACTCTCAAGTCAAAATTTTCTGCTCTGCCAACTATCTTTGCTGTATGTTCATAATAAATTCTGCTCTTATGATTCTTATTTCTTTTTTAAACTATTCATGTTCTTCTCTACTCTCTTGGTAATCTTCAGGGTCATCTTCCTCATTAGGTTTTGGTTTGATTTCCTTTGTTTTACATTATTTATTTATAGATAGTTGGATTTGTATAGATGTCATCTTCCCTTCTGTTACTAATATTACCCCTGTTGATTTGTCTGCTCATGCTCAAAGTTTTAAACTTCTTTCTGTGATCTTTTGTAATTTCCAGCCCTTTTCCTTATATTCCTCTATTGCTCACTTTCTGACTTCTTTGATGGTGTATCCCTGAGGGCTAGACCTCAAAGCTTTCTCAGCCTCCTCCTGTGTTAGGGAATTAACTTTTTATAGGTCTCAGTCCCTTTCCGTACTAATTTCTGGGGGTGGTGGTGGAGGACACAGGAACAGAAATAACTCTAGGTTAGTCACAGTCTCCTTTTCTTCAGGCCTGGTACAGCCCTCCACATGCTGGTATCCTGCTCCAGTTCTCTCCTTTGGTTAGTTCTTGCCTGAGTGGCTCTTTCAGCATGCTGCTTTCCTCTCTCCTGCCTCTCGGTCCCCAAGCAGGGCATAAGTTCATTTTCCTGTATGTGCCCTCCACTCCTCTCCAGTAGGGTAGGTAGTTATGTTCTGATGCTTGTTGACACAGAATGATGATAGGAGAGTAAGAGTGGGGTATGTTGGCTGAGACTATAACAGCAACAAAGAACTTGCTGAATGAATCCTAGAGTGTAAATCCACAGGTTGTGTGAAAGTGTGTCAAGGAGCTTATGGGGGAGAGGGTGCTTAGTGAACCACTGCAGATTAGCTTTCTCTGTTGATAATATTTCAATTTGTTACTTTGTTAGGGTTCTTGATATCTTGGCTTGTGGAGATAGCTTTAATGGCTTTACTTCTTCAGTGTAATTCTTATTTTCAAGGGTTTTGAAGGTCCTGGAGAACTGGAAAGATGTCTAGTCTTCTTCTTGTTTATGTGATCCCTTCCCCACCCCGAATTCACATTTTAACAGGGGACAAAGTTCTGTGAAGTTTGGATTCAGTCAAAGGGCCATACTTGAGGACCTAGAGGGCCTCATGTGGCCTTGAGGCTGCAGGCTCCTCACTTCTGCTAAGCTGAAGAAATTATTTTCCTAAGCAAAATTTTAAGAAGTAGGAATGAGATAGTGTCAAAGGTTTTGTGGAGGTGGGGCTGGACTTGGAAAGATTTCCTAGGACCCCTAAAATCACAGGTGCTTCTTTTTTTTCCCTTTTAGTGGCAAAGTGTTAGAGTTCAGAAACCTGGACTTAGTTTCTGGCTCTTCCTCTCAGTGCCTTTGTGATTTTGGGCTGGTTGTCCCAGGCCTCTCTTTCCTCATCTGTAAAATGAGTGAGTGGGAACTAGATGATTTCTAAGGACCTTTGTAGCTGTAACATTCTTTGCTCTAAGATTTCTTCCTATGAGAGAGTGTGTATTAGGGGGAAGGTTTATTCAGAATGCATGCCATCTTGGGGTGGGATGAGATGGGGAGAAAATTTGGAACTCAAAATCTTGTGGAAATGAATGTTGAAAACTAAAAATAAATAAATTAATTAAAAAAAGATTTCTTCTTAAGATATTGGTAGTAGATAGGAAAGGTTTTATAAGTAGGTGAATATCACTAAAGGGAAAACTGAACATCAGAAACATGTCTCCAGCTGATTTTTTAAAAAATTATCAGTACAAGCACCCCAGCATTAGAACAGAGAGGTGATTATGTAGGAAGATGCCCTTAGTTACAGATTCTCTTCTGAGAGGTGACAGCTTCCTGCCTTAGGGACATTTTCTCTTCAGTTTTTTGTGTTCCCTGGTCCCTTATTAGAAACATTTCTTTCCTTAATCATGTCCCCATGGGGGATGAGGAGAAAAAAAATTTTGTTTTGGCCTGCAGTTGATATCCTACATAACAACAAAACATTTTGTCATTGTTGTTGCTGGCGTACATTGTGGTCAAGACCTATGATTTCATCAGTGGAGGGAACTCTTTAGTGGGGGAAAACTCTCCACAGATGTAGATTAGCAACTTGGTGACTTATAGTCTTAGAGAGCTGCTTAGGATAGTCAAAAGTTAATTGAACTGATCAAGGTCATGTAACTAGCATATGTGAGAGCCAAGACAGGAACCAAGGTCTTCCAGCCCAGTTTCCTCAACTGAAAAATGAGATTTGATTAGATATCTGAAGACTCCTTACAGCTTTAAATTTGTGATCCTATAATTTCCTCAGCCACACATGAACAACATTCTCTTTACTTTGTGGTCTCACTTCAGATACTGGGTTTTTGAAGCTACCAGGAACTTTTGAGAGAGATGAGCAGTATTTGGAATATTCTCTGATCGTGTGCTTTTCCCACCTTTCCAGATCAGACCAGTTGTGCACAGTGACATGGTTGTGCCTTCTAGGTGGCAAACATCCCATCGAAAGCCACGCCATATAAAGTAAGTATGTTATTATTTGTGACTGTGAGAAGTTTTTGTAGTTCTTGGATGGTGACTGTCTCTTATTTGGCAATAACTTCTGCATGTTTTCCTCATTTTCCTCAATAGCCCTTTTTAAGGGGAGGCTGAATGACTGACCACTTGTTGGGAATGTTAGTAGGAGCACAGATTTAGAGCTAGGAGGGATCTTAGAAATCACCTAATCCAACTCCCTTATTTTACAGGTGAGGAAACTGAGACTCAGAAAAGCCAGGTTACTTACTCAAGCTAACACAGGAAGCAAGTAGTAGAGCTATAATTTGACTTTAGGTCCTCCAATTCTAAATCCAGTGCTCAATATTCATTTTGGAGGGAATTCCTCTATTAGGTAGGGGTTTGGAATAGACCACTTTTTTTTTTTTTGGTGAGGCAGTTGGGATTAAGTGACTTGCCCAGAGTCACACAAGCTAGTAAGTGTTATGTGTCTGAGGTCAGATTTGAACTCAGGTCTTCCTGACTCCAGGGCCAGTGCTCTATCCACTGTGCCACCTAGCTACCCCTGAATAGATTGCTTCTGAGATCCCTTTCAGTTCTCTGATTTTGTTATCTCTTGATCAGTGTTTCTAGGACTTCACATTTCCTTTTATTTCTCCCTATGAAGAACCTTGATTGTTCCCCATTCTAGTCTTTTGAAAAGTTATTCTTCTAGAATACCATGATAGCAGTGTATCCTTCTAGGAGAATGTAAGCCAGTGCCTAGCACGGTGCTCATTATAGCTCATTCTAGACAATAAATATTTGTTTAATAACATTTGTGTAGAGAGGAAAAGATGAGGGCAGCAGCAAATGAGACTTTGTTTTCAGCAGATATTTAATAAATACTTGATGGCTTTTGTTGGTTCCTTTAAAATTCACATCCAGTGGCTACAAAATGAAGTTTTTTTTTAAATGTATAGGAGCTTTCATTGTCAAGAGATGTCTTGTTATGAGAAATATCTTTTTGACAACACTGTCTCTGTAAGGCAGTAATATATGGTAGAAGAATTGGTGGTAGCAGTCTGAGTTTGAATTCTGTATCTGTTACTTTATGTAGCATGCACTTTAGAGCCACAAACTTAACTCTCACTCCCACTGGTGAATCAGCATAACTGCTACATCTTCCTCAAGGTTCCAGGGGTAATCCTAAGGAGTTCAGAGGTTTTTTCCCTAGAAATATGACTCCCAATATATGGAAATGTAGTAGTGTGCCTTCCTACTATGATTGTCAGTTGATATCAATTAGCTAGACAGAATTTTTAGGATGGAGTATTTACTGAGGTCTAAGAACAATTGGTACAAACATCTAGTCTGACACATTTTCCTGTAAGTACATAGAATCCAAGGGAAAGTGGGCTTCAGGCTTGGAGACAACATGTGGCAAAGGAGTAACTCACAGTTCCTGGAAATCCTTTTGCTGTAGTCCTCAAGGCATTCACCTTAGGTATATAGTAGTTTTTTCTGCTGGGCTCTTTGCAGATTGAGGCTAGTCTCTCCTTGGCTCTCAGAGCAAACTCCCAGGAGTTCAAGTATCATCTCTGTGCTGATGCCTCCCAGTTTGATATATCTAACCTTGTTCTTTTCCCTTAGGTCCAGGCTCCACATTACCAAATGAGAAATGAAATATTCCATCTAGATGTCCTATAGGCCTCTAAAACTCAACAGATCTAAAACAAAACTCATTATCTTTTCCCCAAATCCATAACTCTTCTGAACTTTTTTTCCTATCAAGGGCAACACCATCTTTCTGCACACTCAGGTTTATTACCTTTGTGTCATTCTGGGCTTGAATTAAGGTGGTATAGTCTTGTGAGTGAAAAGACTGAGGCAGATATGAGAAATATTCTATATAGAATGCATTCTCTTCTTGAAATGCCAGAGTCACAGTTTGGTGAAATCAGATTTTTGAAAAGGTTTATATAAGACTGAAAAATATTGATCTGCAATGTGGACCAGTCAGTTGTGTATTGGGAGGATTTTATTGACAAATATCACCAGTTTGTTATGCTAAACTTTGGCTGAAATTCTTGGATGTTTCACTTACTGCATGGAAAGTATGGTTACAGGACCCTTAAACGTGCAGAAATACCAAGCAATTCTAAAACAAATTCAGACCAATCTAACCATCATTTAAGTGCCTGTTAGGTGCAAAGCTCTTTGATATGTAGTAGGGATTCAAAAAGAAAACAAAAACATAGTCCTTGCCCTCAAGGGATTAATATTCTGCTGGGAAATACAGAAAAATTTCTTAATGAACAAAAAAAAGATCTTTTTCTAATTGAGAATAAATATTGGAACTTTTGAGACAAACTGTGGGGTCTTGCTCCCAAGTTAGCGTATTCATGATGCCCATTTTTATGCATAAAACCTGAAGATATTGATAACTTAAAATATTGCATGATTTGGTTCCTTCCCTCAAAACCTGCCTCCCCCCTCCCCACATAAAATAATGAACTGTTATGTTGTATGGTCCTTGCTTTACAAAAATACCCTGAAAATTCCACTAGATGGACCCAAATAGCCATTTGAATACAATTTCTTTTATTCTCGAGACTTGACATCCTAAGTATACAACTCCCAAACTGGTTATGTTAGTTCTAATAAGCTAAGACGTTAAAAGGGATGCAGAATTATTGCTTCTACTTTATATACAGAAAATTTCGCTAAGGGAAATAACTTGACTTAGGTCATGTATTACAGCGCAGGCAAAAATGGAACTTAATAGTGGGCTAATTGTCCAAATGACAACATTGGCTTGTTTTGGGTTATAAATTGCCATAGTTTAACTTGTCTGAACTATGTGCTAAAGGACTGAAAAAAATGGTTTGCATGACCTCAGGCAATTCACTTACCCTCTCAACCCCATTTTCTTCACCTGTCAAATAGATGTATCCTATCCAAAGCTGTTGTATAAAAGATGAGATAATGGCTATGGAAGTGCTTATTTTTTTTTAAAGCTCCTTGTAAGATATCTAGATCAGTGATGCCACCGGTGTGGGGAAATTCCCTGTGTGGAAATTCCCTTGCTGGTGGTGATCACTACCTCTTCTTTAACTTAACTTTGGTCAGAGGTTTTGAAGGTGGAATTTGAACCTAGGTCTTTTAAGTTCTAAGGCTAGCTCTTTAAACAGTATACCACACTGGCTCTATCATGATGTTCTAAAAAAATGCAGTATGATGTGAATAGAGAGCTGACCTCAAAATCAGAAAGACCCTGAGTTCAAGTCCTGCTGATGATATATGCTGTCCATGTGACCCTGGGCTATTCATCAATCTCTTAGTTCCCTAGATAGCTTTTGATGAAAAGTTGCCAAAGAAGGTACAGATCCACATTGGTAGAGGAAGTTCTTCCTTGGGAGTCCCATATCCTGCTAAAATCACAGGTGTGATTTAAAAATAAAGTAAAAATATATAAGATGTAATTACATATTTTGGGATGTAAACTGTGATTGTTATTTAAATCTCTTTCAGAAATAGTCACTTGTCCATTCCTTTAGAATGCATATGTCACACAGGGTAGCTTGGCCTGGGGTTTTTCAGTTTCTCATCTGTCATTCTCTCGGTCAATAAGCATTTATTGAGGGCCTACTATGTATCAGTCACTGTGCCAAGTGCTGGGGATACAAAGCAAAGCAAACAAACAAACAAACAATTCCTGTTCTTAAGGAAGCTTACAGTCTAGTGGGGGAGACAGCATGAAAACAACTCTGAACACACAAGATTTACACAGGATAAATTGGAATAATCAATAGAGGGAAGGCAACTGAGGCCCAAGATCTATATTAGGGGTGGAAAAACACCTCTAAGTCCCTGCCTGCTACCAGAATGTGCTAGTGGATGCTGGTTCAAATCATAAAAGGGTAGAAAGGGCCCTTGATAAACATTTAAAACATGATCATTTTCATTCATTCATTCATTCTGGTTTAACCTTCTCATTTTAAAGATGAGTAATGATTGAGACCAGAAAGAAATGTCAACTTAAATTGCTTCCAGTTTTGATCTATGTTGCCTGAAAATCACAGCTCAGAGGAAGCTTTCCTTCAATCCATATTTTTTCCTTTAACAAAACTAATATTACAATAATACACATGGAACAACTACCATTTTGATTAACATTTACAAATAATTTTTTTCTTTAAATAAACATTCTAGCTATTATCTAATTTTATCCTCAAAACATTCTGGTTAAGTAAAGAAGGCAAATGTTGTAAATTTTCCATTTTGCAGATGGTAAATGGAGACCAGAGGAGGGTGTCAATGAGCTGGTGACAGAATCAGTTTGCTGTTGTTCAGTTTCAATTGTGTCCGACTCTTTGTGATCCCATTTGGGGTTTTCTTGGCAAAGTTACTGGAGTGATTTGCCATTTCTTTCTCCAGCTCATTTTACAGATGAGGAAACTGAGGCAAATATGGTTAAGTGACTTGCCTAGGGTCACACAACTTATAAGTGTCTGAGGCCAGATTTGAACTCAGGAAGATGAGTCTTCCTGACTACTGTCCCAGCACTCTATCTACTGTGCCACCTAGCTGCTGACAGAACCTAGGTAAGAACCAAAATCTCCTGACTGCCTAGCAGATATTTTTTTCAGCTTAGCTGGGGTAATAATTTAAGCCATTATTGCTTGGTGGTACTGGATCTCATACAAGTTAGTTCTTGAGTGCAAGTAAACTCCTAAAAGAGAGGTGGTGATGGGTCATCCAATCTAAGCAGTCACAACAAACTTGTCTGCTCCACTTTCCTGCCCCATTATAGTCAAGAGCCAGGTCCTGGTCATAGGTGTGAGTAGTTTTAGAGGAGATGTGCTTAATCTGGCATTTCTCTCTGATTTCTAATCTGCCCACTCTGTTCCTGATAGCAACAGAGCACTGACTCCTCCCATCCTCTGTTTTTCAATTAGTAGTCAGCTATGAAATGGGACAGGCAGAAGCGGCTGCCGTTTCCATGTGTGCCTGTCCATTCTCAGGTCTCATATACCATTTCCTTCCCAATAAGAAGCCTGCTCTTGGGATAAGAAGTTTGATGTAGTCTTGACCTGTAAACCATCCAGAATCACCTTTTTGACCTTACAGCAGGGCAAAATAGTTTCCATAAAGTGAATTGACTTGACCTTTCCGTGGCATTTGACAGTGTTGACTTCCTTTTCTTTCTTAGATATTCTTTTTTTGCTATTTCTCTTCTCCATGACACTATGCTCTCTTTGTTCTCCTGTTTCACTGACAGCACCTTCTCCATCACTTTTGCTAGTTTTTTCCCAATCATCCTCCTGTCCCTTAGATATAGCTGTGCACTATGGTTTTGCCCATGGTCTTTTTTCTCCCTCTTCATTATATCCTCATCTACTCCTGTAGCTTTGATTACAATAATATAGGATTATAGGGTTTAGAAATGGAACAGACCAACTAGTCCAAATCCATTTATTTTATAGGTGAGCAAACTGAGCCTCAGGTGAGATGACTAATTTCAACTCAAGTTATCACAGTTAGTAAATGGCAGAGCTGAGATTCAAGGCCAGAATCTCTGACTTCAAATCCAATGCTCTTTCCTATACTATGCTAACCTTCTGAAATCTCCAGGTCTGTATTTTTAACTGCTTGCTGGTCTCTCCATTAGGTTACCTACTAGCACCTCAAGGTCATCATACTCAAAATGGAACTCATTACTTTTTCCCCTAAAGTCTGACCCTCCCCCTAATTTCTTTCTATTGATGGCACCACTATCCGTCTTTACAGTCTTCTAGGCTCAAAAGCTCAGAGTCATTTCTCAGTGCTCACATCTAATCAATTTCAATGTCTTACTGATTCTGCCTGTGCAATATGTCTCAAATCCATCCTCCCCTTCCCATTCTTGATGTATCCACCCTAGTTCAGACCCTCATTACCTCTTGCTTAGATTCCTAATAGCTTCTTAATTGGTCTTCTTGCTTCTAGGATAGTTCCATTCTAATACATCTTTCAAATGACTGCCTAAATAATCTTCCTAACATAGTGCTCTCCTTTTGTCATGCAATTATGCAAAAAAAATCAAACTTTAGTGGTTTCACATTGGGAATCAGATAAGATGGGTGGTCACAACCCTGGCATTCAAAGCTTTCCACATTCTGACTCCACCTGGTTTTCACACTTACCTTTTACTCTTGAACTGGATGATCCAAAGGCATCTCAAAATCAACATATACAAAACAAAATTAATTATCTTTTCCCTAAAACCCATTTCTTTGTCTGAACTTCCCTCTTTCTGTCTAGGGTACCACCATTCTCCTAGTTTGCCCAGGCTCCCCATCTTGGTGCCATTTTCTGTTCGCCATCCTCAGTTGGCCCCTATATCCAATCCATTGCCAAATCTTGTCCTTTCTACCTTCACGCCATCTATGATATATGCCACTTTCTTTCCACTTATATAGCCTCTGCCCTGGCTTAGGTCCTCATCATCTCTTGCTTGACCTATCACAATAGCATCTTAATTGGCCTCCTTGCCTGAAGTCTTTCCTCTCTCCAATCCATTCTTCATTGAGCTACCAAAGTATTTTCTTTAAGTGTAGCTTTGCCCATGTCACCTTATCCCCCCACTCAGTACACTTTTAGTCCTCCCCCTTACCCTTTGGATAGAAAGTGCTCTGTTTGTCCTTTAAAGATCTTTATAATCTGGCTTCTTCCTATCTTCTCGGTTTTTTATCCTTTATTCCTCTCCATGACCTCTATGATTATAAAATACTACCCTAATTGCTGTTTCTCATACACGATACTCAATTTCTTATCTCCATTCTCTTGTACTGTCTGTCTCCCAGTCCTGAAACAGTCAGTCCCATGGTTCCTTTAAGTCTCAGCTCAAATTCCATTATGTGCAGGAATAATAATAATAGCTAAGATTTATATAGTGCCTACTCTGTGACAGGCACCATGCTAAGCATTTTATTAATATTACCTCATTTGAGCTTCGTAACAACCCTGGCAGGTAGATACTATTATTATCCCCATTTTCAGTTGAGGAAATGGAGGTAAACAGAGGTTAAGTGACTTGCTCAGGGTCACCCAGCTAGTAAATATCTGAGGCTGGATTTGAATTCAGATCTTCAGACCCTGGTCTCAGTTCACTATGCCTCAGCTGTACCTAAAAGGGCAAGTCTTCTTTTCTGGTTCCCTCAGGAGCTAATACCTTCCCTTCTAAGATATTTTTGTTCTTTTGGCCATCTCTTGTATGTACCTACATGTATTCATGATGTACATTCTCATGCCCATTATTGCCTGGCACATAGTAGGCACCTAATACATGTTTATTGATTATTGCTCGATTGATAGAATGTGAATTTTCTTAGGACAAAAGGGCTATGTTTTTGACTTTCTTTGTATCCTCAGCACTTAGCATAGTGTTTGGCACGTAGCTGGGACACTTAATAAATGTTTGTTGACTGACTGCTTCTTTTCATGTATTCTATATTCTAGCCAAACCGGACTATTCTGTCTCTTTTTAAGACAAAATTAAATTGTAAGCTCCTTGAGAACAACATTTGTAAATTCTATCTTTGCATATTGCCCAGTGCATTGCACACATATCAGCATGTTAAGGCCCGTGGTGATTTTGTTGTGTCAATTCCTGGGGGTGAGGAATTCTCTCTGTCAATGAAAATCAAAACTATTCTATAACTTAGAATCTCAGACAGTTGCCTGAGGCTTAGAGACAGTGTTGTTTGCTCACATTTACAGAGAAAGGATTTGAAACCCAATTGAAGTCCAATACGCTATCTACTGTGCCATATCCTGCTTTTTACCTTGTAGATAGTAGGTGCTCATTTATCAAATTCATCCTCTTGATTAAATCACAGGCTATTAAAAATAAAAATAATACTTTAAATTATATGCTGCTTTACAGTCTACATAATACTTTAATACTCTTCCCCCTTTCTTCAAGGCTCATTGTTGGTCCTTCTTCATGGAACTCTGATCCCTTCCCTCAAAACCTGCCCTGATACCTGAGGATTTTCGAGCATTCTTCCTTCTTTCCAGCCTCATGTTCTTACCCACCCCCATCTGTCACCATTTCTTTTGGTCCATCTGTTTCCCTGGTGCTACAGGTCTCATGACATTCCACATTTCTTTCTCTTTCCTAGGCCAAAATTCACAAACTGTGATTGTTCTGTAGAAAGGAGTATGTCTGGTCACTTTCCTATGAAGGAGATATAATATAGTAGAAAAATAAGGGTTAAAATGCCAAAAACAATTTGGAATTATGCAAAGAGATTAAATATGTTCATAGCGTTTGACCCAGAGATGCCATTACAAGACTTACAGCTAAAGGAGGTCATTGATAAAAAGAAAGTACCCATCTATGCCAAAATACTGAAGCACTTTTTATGGTAGTAAAGAATTGGAAAGAAAGTAGAAGCCCATCAATTCAGGAATGGCTAAATAAATTGTGGCATATGAAAATGATGGAAGCTTTCTGTGAGGTAAGACATGACATGTGATGAACAAAAGGTACATGGAAAGACTCAAATGAATGGACACAAGAGAAAGTAACCAGAGCCCAGGAAAACAATGTACACAATGTCTGTAACAATGTAAAGGGAAAGACAGTTGAAACAGCATGCTGGAAAATTGTTAAGTATAATCTTGACTTCAAAGAAGAGACATGAAAAGACTATTCTGCTGCTTTGCAGGGGTTGGGGTCTATGGACATGGGACATTACATGCAACATCAGATTTTTTTTCAATGTATTGATCCAATTTACTGATTTTTTTCCTGCTTCCTTTTTTTCTTAAAAAAACCAAATTATTTATTATGAGATGGTTCTTGGGGTGGGGAGAAGTTAAGGGGGAGAAATATAGGGGAAAATCTAGGTTAAATAAAAACAAAAGATGTCAATAAAATTATTTTAAAATATTTTAAAAGGAATAAAGAATGATGCTCCTTCTTCTGATCATAGTGGGTAATACAGGGACCTCTATACCTTTTGAAAATATAATTTATTGAAGTGTAAAGTGAAGATGATTTTTTCCCCTTTCACATGTAGGTTATCATTTTCAGAGTTTTAAAATCTTCAAAGTTTGATAGTAACTAGAAAGAAACAAAAAGTCATATCATTGTTCTAAAGGTGGTTAATGGCCCTGTTATTTTCTAGAGGAATGGTAGTTTGTTACAATTTGCTTTGGTGCAAAGTTTTTAATACTTGGTTATAGATGTGGTGTTGTGGTCTCTTAGAAATGATCAGATATTGGTCAGAGACATGGGTTCAAATTCCAGTTAAGTTACTTAATATAAGTATAAGGCTAGGCCACTTGTGTTTCATCCTCAGTTTCTTTGCCTGTAAAATGAGGAGTTTGGACTCTAAGATTCCTTCTACCTCTATGATCCTGGGGTGGTGGTGGGGATAAGTAAAGAGTAAACTATTTGGCTTAGTGGCAATAGCTGTTTAAATGAGAGTTTTAATCAGCATTTAGTCATATTTACTTCAAATCTGAATTCTTTATCATTATGCTACTGTTAGAATGGATTGAGTGTTGTGCTTATAGCATCAGGAATACTTGGGTTCAAATCCTGCTGAAGATATGTGTGACCCTGGGCAAGTCACTATAAACCTCTCTATAGCTGGAGCAACTTTCTAGGTCTTACCTATTAAATCATAGATAGATTGGGATCTGTCAGTGAGATCTATGTTGAAAGGAGTTCCCACAATAGATACTTCCTGTTGTGACAAAACCAAAGAGTCTTCTTGTATTCTTGTATGTTAATGCTGGATGGAGAAAAAAGAATTAATTTGTGATAGCTGCAAGCTCCATTTTCAGGATCTCAAGTTAGTGAGCTTAGACTCAAAGAAGGGGTGAGAAGATGCAAACAGTGACAAATGGATATTAGAAAGCCCTGAGAAGCCATACGGGGTCTTATGTGTAATCAAACAGGCATTATTGAAGCCAAACTGATGAACTCAGTAGACATTTCAGAATTATGCAAATCTCCTTTCTTTTCATGTCATTTTTGGAAGAGGCAGAATGGTACTTTGGACAGAACACTGGACCTAGAGTCAGAAGACCTAGGTTGGAATCCTGGACTTGCCACTGATACCCTTGAATTGGTCACTTCATTTCCCTGTACCTCAGTTTCTTCATTAGTAAAATGAATGGGTTGGATTAGACAGCCTCTAACATCTCTTCCAGCTTTAAATCTAGGATCTCTTTATGATCCTATGAGAAGGCAGAAGTGGCATCTCTTTCCCAGGTAGTTTTGAGTACCAGGACACAATGTGCCAGGTAGAGAGAACCAGTGCCTTTAGCCAGAATTCAGATAAAAGTAAAACCTATCAATCCAAAGTATCCAGGAAAAGGAAGGAATAAGCAAACAAACCTGCCAAGGTCAAGCAGAAACTGCCTTCAAAAAATGCCTTCAATTCCATTATTTTTTTTAAAGGATGGCACATTTCCTCAGGGAGTTGTGAGGATGTCTTGGTACCATATAGAAGATAAAGAACTGCATTTTCAAGGACTGAATTTTTCCTGTATTTTCCAAGTGGACAAAATTTACTTCTGACTCACCTATCATGTCAGCTCCAAATGTGTTTGTGTGTAAAGGCATTTTACATTTTCTGGAAAATTAAGTTAAAAGTATTTAAAAATTACAACATTGAAAAATCTGCAGTACAGCTCCCTGAGGATCCATAACAGAATGTCACCAATTGACAAAGTAACTTTTTACAGTTCTATAGTTGAAGAAGTATTTAATTTTTTTCCTCTCAGAGCCATGGTTTCCCCTCTTTCTCTATAATGTACCCTTTTGATGCATTTGCATATTTTTGTCTTTTGACAGTGTTTTCACAAATGGGAATCTATTCATTCCACCTGCAAAATTAATTATACCCAGATTCACTCTATATGATTGGAATAATGTCCTGGCCGTGATTGGAGAAAAAATTCATCCCACCTCAGGGGGTGTGCGAAGGTAAGGAATGGAATGACCCCATAGGGCAACCCAGAGGTCAGAGGAATTGTCTTCATGTTTCCATGAAAGACTCTCCTGCATAGCTTAAAATATCTTCATCGTGTAATTTTGGAGACTGGCCTTTTGGTCAATCAGTCAATAAGCATTTATTAATTGCCTACTATATTCCAGGCACTGCACTAAGTGCTAGGATTACAAAGAAAGGTAAAAGACAGTCCCTGCTCTCAAGGAGCTCACAGTCTAATGGTAGAGGTGGGGAATGGAGGGGTGGGAGTGGGGAGAGATGACATGCAAATGAGCTATATGTAGGATAAATTGGGGATAATCTCAGAGTAAGGACATTAAAACTAAAGGGGATTAGGACAAGCTTCCTATATAAAGTGATATTTTTTATTTGGGACTTTTGGCTGAGTTCCTTCTTATTGTAAAGAATATATACATATATTCTATATTATATATATGTATGTATACACATACATATACAGTATGGTATAGGATGCTTTTTCTTGAATTTCTTGAATTAGCCCTCTATTTCTCTTGAATCAGCCTCCAAAGCAGTTAATGCTATTTATCTTTGTTTTTGTCATACAAAGTCCTCCTAGGAATAAAAAGGAAGCAGGCAAAATTGATTTACAGTCAAGATTCTTTCATTAATTCAACATATATGTGTGTATGTGTATATATCTATGTCTATATCTATCTATATATGTCTATATCTATCTATCTATCTATGTATCTTTCATGAATAATTCTTTTTTTTTTTTTGGTAAGGCAATTGGGGTTAAGTGACTTGCCCAAGGTCACACAGCTAGTAAGTGTCAAGTGTTTGGTCTGAGGCCGGATTTGAACTCAGGTCCTCCTGACTTCAGGGCCAGTGCTCTATCCACTGCGCCACCTAGCTACCCCCTTTCATGAATAATTCTTAAGGCACAAAGAAAAGTGACATGTACCGTAATGGTCATAGAGTTGGACTTGAATTTGGGTTTTACTTTTTGGCTAGGAATTTCCTACAAAAAAATGAAATGACAGGTCCAGATTAAAAAAAAAGTTATCTAGGTCAACATCCTCATTTTATAGATAAGGAAACTAAGACACAGGGAAGAAAGGTAACTTGTTGATAGTCCCTTAGCTAGTGTTGGTGCCAAGATCCAAAGCTTGGTCTTCTGACTAAGGCTAGAACTCTTAGAAGAGAACTGGAAAGTTTAGAGCCTGAGAGCCTGGGAGAACAGTGGTGCTAGCAATGTCCACTTGGAATCTGGGAGGAGGAACTAGTTAGGCATAGAGAAATGGAGAGATAAGTTAATTAAAAACAGTAAAGGAGTTAAGATTAGAAAGCAGTTTCCTGAGTCCCCTTGATGCTTTTTCATGGTACTGTGGCATCTCTTTTCTGATTATTATAATAACCTCCTGACTCCAGTCTTGTCCCTCTCCATCATTCACACAACTTCCAGATTAATCTTCCTAAGGAACAGTTTAGATGATGTCATTCTTCCTCCCCTCACTCTTAAAAATCTTCAATGACTCTCCATTGCCTATGAAATCAAATATGAACTTTTCCTGGTTTTCAAAGACTTCCGTGTTATGACCCCAGTATCACAGAATTATAGAATCACAGAATTTGATGGAAGGCACTCCAGCAGCTATATAATCCATCCATACACAAAAGAAATCCCTACTATAATATACCTGGCAAGTGGCCATCTAATTTCTGCTTGAATGAATGAAAAATAATTGATAAAGTGTTTAGCATGTGCAAATCACTGCCTTAAGCATGGAATATACAAATAACAAGCAAGACAGTGAGCACACAAAGTGGCAAAATGGATGGCAATGTCTTCTTGAATATCATCTCCATTAATAAATCCATATAATTTTCTGATGTTGAATCATTTGACAGTGCCAAGGACTTTTGTGTCAAGGCCTGACCGGGTCTTCTTTAGATGTGGCTACCCAAGAAATGGGGGTTGCAGCACTGGCAGAGGAAGGAAGTTGCCAGGGCATAATGTCTACAATAGTTGCTTCCCCAAACTAACTGCAAGGGCTAGACTAAAAGTTGAGCTAGTGGTTTTGGGGGTGATGCTGCTCCCAGGACTCTTGTGTTTTTACCTATCAGTGGTAGTTGGTTGGTGGTGGCAGGGATGGTAGATTCTTTGTCCACAAGGATTATTCCACTTGATGATGGCTGTAAGGGCAAAGGGCAAAGCCAGTGGTCTGGGGTATCTTGCTATTCCAGGGACTTTTGGTTTAGGGCATTGTACTGTCTCTACCAGGATTTGATAGGATATGGTGGTTGCAATGATTTTGCCCACCTGGCACATATTGCCTCCTCTTTCTTCCATAGGGTGCTTTGTAGTTGGTTAGCACTTGGCATTGGAATCAGTAATAGGAATGACAAGCCCTTTCTTCACAAGGATTGCTCCCCTGGATGGTGGTTGCTGGAGCCAGACTGAAAGCAGGGCCATTGCTTATGGGTATAGTACTGTTCCTGGGGTTTTTGGACTTACCTGACTGTCAGTGACTATTGATTAGATGGTGTGTTGATAAGGTTGTACTTCTGCACAAGGGTGGTCTGGAAGGTACTGTTATTTCTGGGATTCTTGGGTTCAGGGTCCTGAACTCTCTCCACCAGGGGCTGAGAGGAGATGGAATCAATGATGTATTGCAAACCTTAAAGCACTATGCAAATGCTGGTAATAATAATAATAATTATTGTGGTGGTTTGACCCATTTGTGTTGCCTGCTTTTTTCTTACTCAGGCAACCTTGCTCCTTCAGCTAGGCTGACTTGCCTGCCTTATAGGAGTCTTGAAGAATTTTAAGGAGGTTTCAGGTGGCAACCCATTGCTTTTTGAAGCATTCCACTTTTGGTTAGCTCTAGATCATGATTCTTCTGAAGATGTCCCATTCCCTGAACTAGGTCAACATCCTCATTTTACAGATAAGGGAACTAAAGCACAGGGAAGCAAAGTAACTTGTTCACAATCACTTAGCTAGTGTCAGTGCCAGAATCCAAATCCTATCTTCTACCTTTGGGACATTGTAAAGACTATCACCAAAGCCTAAAATCACAGGCACGTGCAGGACATTTTCATTAGGATACACATCCATGATATCTTATTTTTAAACATTCAAAATATTTTTATTTTTAAAGAAACTAAGCTAAATAACTAAAAAAAACCTAACCCTAACAACTTAACTA
Source organism: Vombatus ursinus (assembly GCF_900497805.2). NCBI lineage: Eukaryota > Metazoa > Chordata > Mammalia > Diprotodontia > Vombatidae > Vombatus > Vombatus ursinus. The sequence goes on from NW_020954619.1 coordinate 39,476,661, forward strand.
CTAAAACAAAACTTTGCAAAGGGATATTGTTCATTAAATCCTTCCCTTTCCCCTAAAAATATGGAAAAAACATTTTTAGCTGTATCTTCTTCTCTAATTTCTTTAAAATTGTAAACAGCTAAACAATTAAAAAATGAACAATTAAGATGCTTAAATATAAAACTTTACAAAGGGCTTCTGTTAATCTAGATCTTCTTCTTCCCCTAAAATATAGAACAGCCTTTTCAGTCTTATCTAATTGGCTTTAAAAACATTTTCTACTATATTCTGCACTCTAACCCTGCACTTTGACATGAAGCATCAGTGGTAGAGTTTAAGGAATAATGACCATGCATCTTTTTTAAAATGTAAAATTTTAACCTTTTTGCTTTTCTCATGCATACCAACCAGAGGTTCAGGGCCACTTAGCATGAGCTGAATCATGAAAAACAAAGTGGTCAGAGGAGACAAAGGGGAACAAAAATGTTTTGATTTTTCTTTGCCTGGGAAGCAGTAGAATCAAGTTCTCCTGGGGGTAGGAAGAAGGATGGAAACAAGCCCAGATGACCCTGACAGAAATGGCTTCACCAAAAAAGAAATGTCACTGGAGAAGGTGAGGCAGCACCATGGGGAGCATCTGGAAGAGGCTTATAGAGGGGTTCTGGACTGCAGGGGATGACCAAGTTACTTGAGGTGCCTCCTCCTTCTTCTTGCATCAACATCTCTTGGAAATAAAAGAGGGGAAAAGAATGGAAGGCTGAGGAAGGAAGCTGTAGTTTTTGAAGCAAATGACAGTCCACAGAGACTGAGAAAATCTTTCCCCAGTCTGCATGGTTTCTCCCCACCTCTCCTCTCAGCTCCAGATCATAGGTAGCCCCTTTGAGTGAGCTGCAATTTGGATGTGTGTGAGTACAAGCTGTATTATCCCTATTCCTGGAATATAATACTTTCTGTTCTCTACCTCCTGGAATCCTTAACTTCCTTCAGAGTTTACATTAGACATCACCTGCTCTAAGAAGCCTTTTCTGACCCCATCCCCAATTGTTAGTGCTTTATCCTTCATTAAATTGTATTGTGTTTACTTATATGTATCTGTAGAAGGTCCTTGAGGTAAAGGTCTTTCTTTTTGTCTTTTGTCTTTTTGTCTCCAAACATAGTGTACTGTCTTTAAAAAATCTCTATAATTTATAATCTTAGAGGGTTGCCTGAGGTTTAGTGAATTGTACATAGTCATGTAGCTATTATGTGCCAGAAACAGACTTATACTTATTAGATGCTTATTGAATTAAATTGAAGTGTTTTTTTTCCTTCTCCTACCATATGTTACCTATTGAAATCTTATTCATCCTTTAAAGTTTAGTTCACATGCTACCTCCTTCCCTGATTGTCCCCCAACTGTATGTGATTTCCTCATCCTTTGATTCTTAGCAGTACTTTGTATAGTGTTGATGGTACTTTGTGTTCTAGAGTTACTTGCATTTTCAGATTTGTTTTCACAGCTACAGTGTATATTCCTTGACAAAGGTACTTATTTTCATTTTTAAAATTCACCCAGCAATGAGTCCAATCTCTTTTACACAAAGTGTGTGAATGAATGAATAATTTATTGGGAGAAAAATTCCTGAGTGAAATTGAGGATGATGTGATTTCATCAGAGTTTATGAAAAGTACATCAATGTGTTGATAGAAATTAGTTGATAGAAATCATATAAGCATTTTAAAAATTGAATAACTTTTTTGACCTTTAATTTTAATTTTATTTTTCTCAATTACATGTAAACAAAAATTTTTGACACTTTTTAAAAATTTTGAGTTCCAGATTCTCTCCCTCCCTCCCCTTCCCCTGCTTGAGAAGGCAAGCAATTTGATATAGATTATATATGTGCAATCATGCAGACCATTTCCATATTAGCCATATTGCAAAAGAAAACACAGACCAAAAACCAAGAATAGTCAAGTGAAAAAACATGCTTCTATCTGCATTCAGACTCCATCACTTCTTTCTCTGGAGGTGGATAGCATTTTTCATGATAAGTCCTTTGGAATTGTTATGGATCATTGTATTTGCATTGTATTGCTGAGAACAGCCAAGTCATTCACAGTTGATCATCATTACAATATTGCTGTTACTGTGTACAATGTTCTTCTGATTCTGCTTTGCATCAATTTTATATGTCTTCCTAGGTTTTTCTGAAATTGCACCCTCATAATTTCTTATGATGCAATAGTATTCTATCACAATCATATACCACAACTTGTTCAGCCATTCCCCAAATATCCCTTCAATTTCCAATTTTTTGCCACCACAAAAAGAGCTACTATAAATTTTTTTGTACATATGGGTTCTTTTCCTTTGAACTCTTTGGGGGTATAGACCTAGTAGTGTTATTACTGAGCCAAAGGGTATACACAGTTTTATGGCCCTTTGGGCATAGTTCCAAATTGCTCTCCAGATTTATTGGATGAGTTCACAACTCCACTGACAATACATTAGTGTCTCAATTTCCCCACATCCCCTCTAACATTTGTCATTTTCCTTTTCCATCATATTAGCCAATCCTGGTAGGTGTGTGGTGGTATCTCAGAGTTATTTTAATTTGCATTACTCTATCAAACAAGTATTACTAATAACAAAAAAATTTACATGATTTTTAGCTATTATTATTTAACATTTACTGAACACCAACAGTGAGCTTTAAAGTCCCCAAGTTCTCAAGATCTTTTTGGCTCTTATATGTGATTTAAAAATAATTAAAAGTTGGGAGGGGGTGGCATCAGGGAAAAAAAACCTTATCATAGAGTAGTAGCCACTGTACTATCATAATTGCTTCCATTTCAAGTTTGCTTGTATTGAGAATATATAATTTCTTGACATAAATTATAGTTGCATTAAATACTAGAATATTCAAACTATATTACACCGAATATCATAGCATGAGATATGGTTTTTTCTTCTTTCTCTACTTATAGACTGTATACAATGGATGGACTTCTTCTGGATGGCTCAAATGACTTGATTGACCACCATTACTATGTTGCATCAGGACTGGAGCCCTTTAAACATTTACCCTACCGGGAAACACAGAAGGTTCCTCAAGACATCAAAGAGTAAGCACATTTTATTCTTTGGTTTTTCAGTGTCTAGGAAAAACTTGTTTTCAGGATTATTTGAAATTCTTTGAACTGGAATGTGATTTTCTTTGGTAAAGAATGATAGTTTGGATTTCTTAAATTTTAGGGATGAGAGATTGAGTGACTGTATTGGCAGGAGTTGAGGGACATTTCTTTTGTATTTTCACAAGCATGGTAGGAAGGCCTTGGATGTGTTGTCTTTGGTCTCCTTAATGACTTCCTAAGTGTCAATGAATGTTAGGACCTGGAGTCCAGAGATAGATTTCCAGGCTGAAATGAAATCAGATACCCTCTTGACTTATTTCTTATTGTGGTATTAGATAAAAATCAAATCATGAAGTGACCCAGAGTTCATTGCTCCCTATTTAGGGAGGTAGGATAATGCAATGGAAAGAGCACTGGATTTGGAGTCTGAAGAACTCTTAACTATGACAGGAAGACCTTGCAACATGGAAGTTCAGGAGGCAGAAGAAGCAGTCATTCCTTTCGGAAAGTCAACTTTGGAACTTCTACCATTTTGGTCTATTTAACTTCCTTGGAATCTCAGGGTGATTATTTCTTAGGGTCTTGATACCTCCCCTCTCCTGCTGTTTGAGAAGTATTTAGGAAAATGGATTCAGAGGTAGTTTCTGAACCCTCCATTAAGGGTGCTGTTTTTATTATTGTCCAAAATATTTGTGGATTAAATATTTACTATGCATCTATTAGTCAGGCATGTTTGGCCAGATGTCCTCTGAGGTCTTTTCCAACTCTGAGATTCTGTGATTTGTCACAGTTTTTGGATTATTTGTGTATAGTGAGGGAAGAATGTATTTGCATTCAAACTGAATGTGTTTTTATGAATAAGCAATACTGAACTTCAAATCTCTGCCTTGCTTTTCTGTTTTCATTATTTCCCTTTTAATGTAATGCATAGAGATAAAATCCAACACAATGTAGTGAGTGCAAGACATTTTGTTTGGATAAGTTGTTCTGATCTTGGATTAGTGTTAGTGTTCTTTGAGTACAAGAAAACATCTTTTGTAAGTGTTAGCATTGTACTGACTTTATTAGTGTATGTCTAAGATCATCATTGAAAATTGTATGCCTGTTAGCTAGGGGTAGATTGTTAAGAATTGGAAGGAGCCTCAGAGACCATTAATTCCAGCTCCCTCATTTGAAAGAGGAGAGAGCTGAAGCCACAAAGAGAAAGTGACTTTCCTGAGGTCAAACAACATGTTAGTAGCAGAGCTAATACTCATGAAGGCCCAGGAACAATGGGAAAAAACTGAGGAAAAAAATTACATTTTATTCCCAAAAAATTTATTTCTGCTCCCTACTCCAAATTTTGAAAAGGGAAGGGATAGAGTGGGCAAAATTATTTCTCAAATATTTCTGATTTATTGTCATTTTATATCTCTATTCATATTAAACATGATAATTTTATGACTAAAGATATAATACTTTTTTTCATTCCCTAAGCCAACAAGGCCACTTTAGATCTCTGAAGGGTGCTAAAAACACTGCATAGTTGCTCGTATGAGTCTGCGAACTCATTGATTTGGGGTCATCCTCCACTGGTATAGATTATGGTCCATCTATCTCTCACCTTGGGTGATTGTCCTCCATATCCTCATACCGAGCCTTCAGAGAAGATCCACTTAGCATATGGGATGACTTCCTCCAATCTTTCTGACATTTTGGATGGAAGACTGCCACACTGGAGGCAGGGTATCGTAGCAGCATAGATTTAAAGCTGGGAGGGACTTAAAGGTCTCCTAGGACAAGCCTTTCATTTTATGGACAAGGAGTCTGAAGGCTAGGGAGATTAAGTCACTTTCCCAATAACTCCCAAGTAATGAGTGGCATAGTGAGCATTTTAATGGAGAACCTCTGACTCCAAAGTCAGAGTTCCTTCCAATGCACCACCAAAGTGATCCTTTGTTTTCACTGCATGTTTGGCTCACCATTTTCTAGGTGTAATAATAACAATAATAAAAGCTAGCATTTATATAGCATTTTAAAGTTTGTGAGGCACCTTATAAATATTATTGCCTTTTACCCTCACAACAACCTTGGGAGGTATCCTCATCTATAAAATATAGTTAGACTGAAGTTGATTGAGGGACTTGTCCAATTTCATACATCAAGTAAGTATCTGAGGCAGGATTTGAACTCAGATCTTTCTGACTCCAGTTCAGTCCTCTATCCACTGTACTTCTTACCTGCCTCAACATTTCAACCACAACAGCAATAGCAACAACAGCAACCACAACAACAGCAAAACCAAAAACCACAGCCACAGTAGCCACAGATAGCATTTAAGTGTTTACCATGTGACCAGCACTCTGTTAAGCTTTGAGGATAGTTTTTGCCTTCAAGGAGCTTATAATTGAAGGGAGGAGACAACTTAACAAATAACTATGTCTACAAGACACATTCCGAGTAAGTGGAAGGTAATCTCCCAGGGAAGGCACTATCAGTGAAGGGAGGTGGATGGGAAAGAGAGAAGGCAACTGAGAAAAACTTGTTACAAAGGTGGGAGATTTAAGAAGGGAAGAAGGAAATAAGCATTTATTAAGCAGTTACCATGTGCCAGGCACTGTGCTAAGCATTTTACAAATATCTCATTTGAGATCCTCACAACGACTCTGGGTTGTTATAGGTGCTATTATTATGATCCCCATTTTACTATTGAGGAAACTGAAGAAGACAGATTAAATGACTTGTCCAGGGTCAAACTGCTAGTAAGTTTCTGAGAATATGTTTGAACTCAGGTCTTTCTAATTCCATGCCCTAATCCCAACAGTTTGGCAGCAAAAAGGAGGAAGAATTGGAGAAGGGACAGACATAAGGCAGAAGAGACCAATTAGGAGGCAACAGTGTAGGCTTTTGTATCACTTTTAAAATATAAGTTAACATTGGTAATATGCTATTTTGTCCACTATTCATCTCTTTATTTACTTTCTGGTTCATCCAAATAGTATTCAATGATTCTCAATATTCTTTTTTGGAGAATGTTGGGTTTTAAATAATATTGTATTTAATTTTAAAATTTCTTATGGATTTCTTTTCATTTTTATATCATATTCATTTCCAAACATATTCTCTCCTTCCCTAGATTGCTTGATCCCTTAGATCAAGTAATCTTTTGTAATAAAGAATAGAAAAGAAAGAGAAAAAAGCAGATTGGAAAAAGTAACCAACATATCAACAGAATCTGGCAGTATGCCACATCTGTAATTCTCTACCTTTACAAGACAGGAAGGGAGTTGCATCTTCTCATTTCTTTTAGGTCCAATTTGATCATTATAATTAGATAGCATTCAGTTTTTTTTCTTAAAAACATATTTGAGATGGAAGTTTTTTTTTCTTTTTGGTGAGGCAATTGGGGTTAAGTGACTTGCCCAGGGTCACACAGCTAGTAAGTGTTATGTGTTTGAGATGGGATTTGAACTCAGGTCCTTCTGACTCCATGGTCAGAGCTCTATCCACTGGGCCACCTAGCTGCCCCAAGATGGAAGTTTTAAATCTCAAAAATATCTATTTTGAATGTCACCTTCCCCTGATGGCTTTAGAAATTTTACATCTTTATATTTCTTTAAAGTAACATTTGGACAGAACCCCAGAATCCAGGTGAGAACCTTTCTTTTTGAATTTCTGTATGAACCCAAATGCTTGTCTTGGAGGATTCAGAATAGCACCAAGAGACCAATTTTGTGATTCAATCTAAGTGAACATTGCTAAAAGTCAAACAATCCATGAGTATTGGATAATTCACATATTGATTACAGATTCAGTCATCTCTGATGTTCCTTCAAACATTCACATTCATCCTAGAGGCAATGGGAACACTGGAGCTTTTTGTGCAGGGCAATGACATGGTCAGTTTTAAAAACTTGGATTTTAGGATTATTGCTTTGGCTACAGTGCCTCTAGTTTATTTTCTTTTTTTGGATCCTGACTTTGTCATTCAGTATGTTAACTGTCCCTCCAAGTTTTATGTCATTTGAAAATCTGAAAGCATGCCTTCATCCAATTCATTGATAAAATGTTACATAGTATAGGGCCAAGCCTAGATCCCTGGGGCACCCCACTGGAGACTGCCTTCCAAGTTGTCATTGAACAATTAATAATTGCTCTCTGAATCTAGTATTACACCAGCACTGAATTCATCTAATTGTATCCTTACATAGCTCACATTTCTCCATCTTGTCCACAATAATAGCATGGAATTCTTTATTAAATTCATCACTACAATCTAGGTAAACTATATTTGTATTGGTCCCCTTATCTACCAATCATGTAAAGTCATGCATGAGCTATGCCTAATGGTTTTACCTTGAGGCAGAAAAGCTTAGCCAGTTGAGCTTAGAGTTGCTTCCCCAATGCCATGCACTAACAGTCACGTAACCCAGAAGCCTATTTCCTCATCTCTGTCCTGAGAGCCCTACTTGAAAGTAACTGTCCTTTAAAAGCAATGTAATGAAGCAGTTTGATTTATGGGGTGAGGACAGAATCACAGATGAAGCATCTGTAAGGAAATTTCACTGTAGTCAAGCAGATAGATTCCTAGAGAGTATGCTTTAATTTAGAATACATTTTCTTCCCAGTTTGTCCTCTTTTTCCTTTTATTATGGGCTTTTGAGCAGAGAGCAAACTTCAATCTTCTTTATCTCATCTATCAAAGCAGAAGGAATTGAACTTGGAAAACTCCCTCTCTGATTTATTCTTTTTTTTTTTAATATTAACTGGTTAGGAAAGCAAGAGGGAAAAAAACAACTCTATCTTTGTTAATTTAAGAGCTTAAGTACCTATTAGATAGAGGAATAACCAGGTTAGAGCAACAGGTACCTTCTCCTAGGGGACTAGAATTTAGAGGGCAGTGAAAGCATTGTCTTGGGGTAGATTTCTTATCTCTGGGGGCTGCACCCTCGGTGACTTCATCCTGCTTTATTTTTCTTCCCTACCCAGTTAGCATCCCCAATTTGTTCTGAGTACAAAAATGTCTATTTATGGCCCTGATAATAAGAATATAATTGAAATTACCTGACTGGCACAACTTTTCTTTTGTCACTTGTCAGCTGGACTATTGTAATTATATCTTTTTGCTTTTCAAATTTGTAAAACTTTTAAAAATCCAATTTTTATTTTTAATCCTGCATTTTTTCCTTCCTACTTCCTCCCCACATCCATTGAGAAAGCAAGAAAAACAAAACTTGTTACAAATATATATCATCATGCAAAATGAATTTCTGCATTAGCCAAGTCCCCCCCAAAAAGTTTGCTTCAATTTGAGTCCATCACCTCTCTATCAGGAGGTAGATGGTGTGTTTTATCATGAGTCCTTTGAATGTGTGGTTGCTTCCATTGTGTTGATCAGAGTTCCTAAGTTTTTCAAAGTTGTTTGCCTTGTAATAACTTTTTGAGTAGTCTCTGCTTCCAGCCAGAAGGCAGTGTTGTGTAGTGGACAGAGAGCTAGCCTTGGGTACAGAAAGATGTTTATGTCCTACTTCCTACACCTACTGACTGTGTGACCCTGAGGGAGTCACTTAACCTCTTAATGCCTCATGTTGCAGAGAATATGCCAGCCTCTAGTGGTAGAAAGCATTTCCTCAGTAGTTCTATGTACAAACAAAATCAAAGATCCAGCCTGTATCCCTATTCCTTCCTGCCTCCATTTTCTCTCTTCTCCGGTCATTCTCTATAGAGCTACTAATACAACTTTCCTAAAGCACAGGACTGATAATGCCACCTCTCTGCTAAAAAATTTATGGGATAAAATACAGATTCCTTAGTTTGGCATTTAACACCTCCCACAATTTAGTTCTAACCTGCTCTTCAAGCTACTGTATTTCATTCTACCATCCTTTCCCCACCCTCTTCCAGCCAAACTTGATGGCTAGCTGTTCTCCAATAGCTTCCATTCAATGCCTTGAATTCATGAAGGTCATATGTTCCCCATGACTGTAGTACACTCCCCTCTCATCTTGGCCTATTGAAAGGCTTCTATTCATGGATCACCTCCTCCATGAAGCTTTCCCTCATCAGTCTCAGAGGAATGTGTTCTTTCTCTCCTCAATTTTTCCTAGAGCACTCTGACCCTACTGCACTTCTGCTGGTAATGTTTCAAACTTATTTCTGAAAAAGTCATGTTCACCATGTTGATTGCAAGCTTCTTAAGGACAGGGACTGTGCCATTTGTGATGTCTTCATCTCCTAGCACAGTGCTGGGTACATGATAGGGGCATAAGAAATGTTGGTTGAATTGAATTGAATTTCGTATGAGAATATGTTTAATGATAAACTATTATGTTCATTGATTTAATCTTAAATGAGGCCAGTTTTCAGCACAAAACTGTCAGCTTTGAAAACTCCAAAGTAAACTCGAAAGGGCCCCTTGAATTACCTGTAATCCTAGACTGGTCACATGGCTCCTCACCTCAACTGACCTGTTGACCCATCTCAAGGAGAAAGACTGTTTTTTAGTTTAATTGGGAGTCAAACTCACATCAGGATCTTGAATTACACATACAGTACACAAGCTAGCCACCTAGACTATGAATTTTGGTCAAATAACTTTAAATATACTGTACTGGGAAGCAGTAGGAAAGATACATGATTGGGAGTCAGAAGACTTGGTTTGAATCCTGGCTTCTTGTTACCGGTATGAGTTGGCAAGTCATTTAATCTCCATGGGCTTTAGGCTGGCATTAGGTAGATGACCTCTGAGGCTCCTTCTAGCTTGAAATGTATGATTGTACTATTGTATTGGTTTGAATATAGGGTATCCTTTCTTCCTAAATCTGGCACGTATAATACCTGAGTGTGTCCTTTGTTCAGGGCTCTATATCTCCCATATAGCTAGGTCACCATTAGTGTGAATAATGAATCTTCCACAGTGGTTGCATGTACTTGAATCAGCATTATCTGAAGTTAAAAATTTGTAACATGGTAGTTGTTTTCATACATATGGAACTATACAGTAAGAATTCAAATAATAGAACTCATTCAGATCAATTATTATTTATACTAATTGGGACTAATTGTATATGCTTTTTTCCTTTTCAAGAGTCCTTACTTCAGGGGTATAGTCTACTTTTGGAATATCCTCTATTTTTGCTAGTAGAGTCTTGAAGAAACCCAATTTAACTCTCATTGAGATGCTGGAGTAGGATTTTAATGGAACAATATCTTTGCATAATGAAAAGGAGATCTGTCTTTAGAGTCTTTGAACATTTTACCTACGTTGGAAAGGTGGGATTTTTATTCTTGAGAGGCAAATCAGACAGATAGTGAATAGAGAAGCCAGCCTCAGAGGAAAATCTAGTTCAAGGTCTTGATTGGTTTGTGACTTTAGGCAGGTGACATTATGTCATAATGCCCCAGGCATCTCTCAAATTCTTCAGTGGCACAGCAAGTGCTGATCTGCTTTGGCAAAGGGAATTTCCTTCCATCAACAAAACCACGGGTCTTGTTAAAGAAATCGCATGAAACTTTACAAAGTATTTTCCTCACAGCAATCTTATAAATTGGCTTATAGGAAGATATTTTCTCCATTTTATAAATAAAGGAACTAAGATCTAGAGAGAGAAGGTGACTTTTCTATTTCTAAGAACAAGGGGTAAACACTGGACAGCTCCATGCACCATCGGTCGTCAGTCAGTCAGTCAATACACATTTTTTAAGCAACTTACTATGTGCCAGGCATTGTGATAAGTGTTGGGATACCACTGGTATCCATGAAATGACAAGAGGAAAGCCTCCAGCACATTGTTGGTTTGATACCTTCTACAGGATTTGGGGGAGGACATGGACAAGAGTCAGAATGTGTTGTGAACAGAATTGTTGAAGGTAGTACCTGCATAGAGATGACCAGAGATGTATCAAAGTGTAACAACAGAGCCAACACTTGAATATAGGCCTCCTGATATAAAAGCCAATACTCTCCCTTCTTCCCCACTGCTGTGCCTTTATGACTCTATCTTGCAATTTAGTCATACCAGCATCCTTGGATCACTTCCAAGCTCTCTGCCTCATATTGGCCAGTGAGGCCAAGCCCGAGGGTTCCTTGTTTTCGCCTGTATCTCATGTAATTTAGAACAAATAGGCCTTGACTCCCCATTCTCACCCTGTGATGGGTTTTCATGTCTTTCAGGCTCTGCTGAGTTAAGCAGTTCCTGTAAAGTCTCTCTGTGGAATTGTGGGCTGCAGATTGCTTGGCCTTGATTGGTGTGTTTGAAATATAGTGGAAGCATTAGTGGGTTTGCAGGAGACTTTTCCTATGGCTATTTTTTCTGTCAAGTTTCTTAATGGTCATTCTATCAAAGAAAGAAAAATATCTGCCATTTCCCATCTGATTGTGGCAATGGATGGATGATTTTAGGTTGGTCAGCCTATTTGTAGTATAGTCAGTGTGTGTGGGTGATTGGCTTATATATTTATTTAGCTCAGTTGTGCTCAGGAAGGGCCTTCTCTGGGGTGGAAAGTACATTTAGAAAATGTGAAATATCACTGTAGGCACAGTGTCCAGGGTTGGTTTCTCCATGGGAGATTCTGTCCTCATGTTGGCCTATGCTATTTTATGTTATCTACTTTAGGCCAGGTAATATTTTTGCAATAAAATCTCTTTAAGACAGCCTGGTGCTGTGTCTCCTGATGGTTAGTCCTCTGGCAATTTGATTTCCATCCAGGTGGTTGGGGCCCTTGCCAGCCTGCCTGACAAGCTCAGATATGTCTTGTCAACTGCTGATTGCCTTGACTAATTGATCACTGACTATGTCTTCTGTCATAGGATAGTGTTGTGCCAATCCTGTCCCTACAGGATTATCTGAGGCAGTAGAATTAAGTCGAATGGTCCTTTCTCTATGTACGCTTCTCCCTTCCTTTTCCACTTCTTTGCTAGAATGTGAGCTTCTTATGAGGAGGGACTGCCTTTTACCTTTCTTTACATTTATATCACTTAATACAATGTTTAACCCAGCAGGCACTTGGTAGATGCTGGTTGACTGCTAGAGAAAACTTATCTTGTTCTTTTTGGTTGCTCTACATTGAGCTTGCATCTACCCTTCTTTACTTGTGTGGCAGAACACCAGATTTGGAGTCTGAAGCCTCCATCAAGTCCTGGCTCATACATTTATTATCTGAGTGATCTTGGGCAAGTCACTTAACTTGGCTGCGGCTCACTTTCCTTATTTGTAAAATAAGGGGGCTGGACTTAATGGACTTTAAGGTTCCTTCCAACTCTAAATTTATGACTATGACAGATTTCTCCAAGTGATGAGGTGGAATAGTTAACTGACCCTTAGGATAGGATTTAAATAGTGCAGGTGCTAATCTCAGCTTTGATAATACCTATATAACCTTTGTCCAGATATAATCTCCTCCCTGAGTTTCAGTGTCTGTAAAAAAAACAAATGAAAATAATGTGACCTACCTATTATTGTGAGGATTAGATAATACACACACATATTAGAATACACACACACACATTCACACACACACACACACAGACACACAGACACACAGACACACAGACACACATTCCATTACTCTGTCCAGTTCCTCATGCCTAGGTGAAGGTATTCCACTCTCACTGCTGCCCCTTAGCCATCATCTGTAGCTTCCTTCAGTACTCAGCCCAGGTGCTACTTCTGACATGAGGCCTTTCCTGAGTTCTTATTACTTTCTCCACCTCTTGAAATTATTTTGTATTTACTTTTCTGTGTTAATGTTCCCTGTCCCTATAGGGTAGGGACTATTTAATTTTTGCTTTGTACCCAGCCTGCCCAGCATGATGCACTGCATATAGGAGGTGCTGAATAAATACTTTTCACATTGAATTGATCAGATAAACATAAAGTTTTGATGAGGAAACAATTGGATTCTAAGCACACATACTTTGGTAGAAAAGTGACTGCCAAGGATGGAAGCATTTAGGAGTACTCACCTTCCATATTATCTTAAAACGTTTTGTACAATGTAAGTAATACTACTTTATATACTTGGTATATGTGTGTGCATACTTATGTGTGTATATATGTGTACATATATATATATTCATCTGAAAAGTATACATACAAATGTGATTGTCTCTTTGCAGAATAGCTTGTCAGATGTATATGTGTAAATATATACATATGCATCTTTTGTATATATACATATACATCTTTTAAATGTCTCTATGTCTATGCACACACATATATCTGACAAGCTATACTTCAAAGAGACAATCACACTTGTATGTATAGTTTGTCAGATGCATATGTATATACACACATGCATCTAGAAGATATGATGTACATATACTTATGTAAATTATATAATATGTATAATACACATGGCATGTATAACATCATGTTATATATGTTACACATCATATATAAAATATGTATATACATATCTTACATTGTAAGATATTATACATACACATATACATCTGACAAGCTATAATACAAAGAGACAACCATATTTGACTCTTAAATCCATGGGGAAGACTATAAATGTCGGTCACTGGAAATCCAATTCAACCTTGAGGTAAAGTGAACAAAATTATCTCTATCATATGAATATACTTAATACATCCTAAAAGTATGGCACAGGGTTCAGTACAGTACAAATCTTAGACTACTGAGCATATTCTAGTATTGACTAAGATTATATAGATGGCATTCATATAGTTACTACATATTTATATATGTGTCAAATCCTTACCTCCCTTACTGGATTGTAAACCACATGAGCATAGGACTCAGTCTTATCTTAATTATTTTTGTAGTTTCTCTTGTCCCTAGCAGAGTGTTTTGCACATAATGAGTACTTAGTAAATGATCATTGAGTGAAGGCATGAATAAAAAGTCAAGACCTCTAGCCTTACAAAGCTTACACTCCAAAGGAGACAATACAGCTGTGGACATAAGTTGAGATGACTTTTTGTGGCTAAACACTGTAACTAAGAGATTAAGATACATTTAACATTCAAGGGAAAAAAAGGACAAAAGAATTACTGTTCTAGCTGGCTATCGCATGGCAGAAAGTGTTTCACATGTAACATACAAGAATTATTGAAATGCCTTAATTATCTAATCATTAAAATGAAGGCATTGGATTGGATGGCTTCTGAAGTCCATTCCAGAACTAAGTCTATAGTTCTATAATCTGGTATAGTATATATATTTTTTCATTTTGGAAAATTTATAGCTAAATTTTCTGTGATTATAGACAAAGGAGCCTTATATATAGTGTAAGATGATCATCTTTGCACCTTTCCCAGCTATAGAATGTGTTTGTGGGACTTTAATGAGGGAAAATGAGAGAACTTTAGAATTGGAAGAGATCTTGAGATAGCCATATCCCTATCTTTAGGCTAGATAATACATAAAAAAATGTTTTTATTAAATAGGATTTGGAACTGGTAAGGGCATTAGAGATTATTTAGTCCAATTCCCTCATTTTATAAATGAGAAAGCCTCTGGTCATGAGGATCCATCCTATTTGGACAAATCTCTAGAGAGATGGTTTCATAGACTGCCTCAGCAGCTTCCTCAGACTATCAGTTTCTGTAAGTAATGACTTCATGATTTCCATCCTAAATCCTTTATGCCACAGTTAAGCTCTTTTTGTCTCACTGCCCTCAATGATGCTTCCTGCAAAAACTGAGTATGGTGGTCAAGCATATTTGCTTTCCATGTTATTATGTCCTCCTCTCCTGGTCTGATGGTCAAAACCATTGAAACACCAGCCCCATTGAGTTTTTCTTTCACCATTTAGTTTTAATTGTGTCTGTCAAGTTAATGTTCCAGGGAGATGCTTTTGTGAGGACTCTTATAAAAGATATATTTAAGATATTCTGAACTTCCATTTGACACATATTTTGTGTTTTAGAAGGTATGCTGAATTTGAAAAGATCCCAAGAAGAAAGAGAAAAGTAAGTATTAAAAAAATTCTTAGAAATAGTTATCACTATCATCATTATAATCATCATTGTCATTATCTAACTATCTCAAATCTATCTGGCTACTTCAGGAAAATCACTAAACATTTTGGTTAAGCAAATGGACAAATAGCCAACTTTTTGTTGTTATCAACATTAGAGACTCAGAACAAGTTACCAGTTTAGCCATTCTAAGACTCAGTAGGCTGAAATCTACTCTATGTTCATCCTTATCCATCAAAATGGGCTCCCGTCATTATAGTTTTCCTAGTTCCATCTAATATGACCTTGAGGAACACTGCCTGGTCAGAGAGGAATAGATTTTCATGGTCAAGGCTGTGCTGATTAAAGGGTTACAGAGTGAGAAACAAATATGTTACAGTCAGCTAAGTCATACTTTAAGATATCAAAGATCCCTGATTTCCTTGTGTGGGTACTCCTTCTACTGATGAAATTGCAAACTCTTTAGTGTCTTAACATATGTACATGGTTTTATGAGTTGCTCTGGCCAAAATAATTCTTCAGTCAATGAACCTCCCCGTACTTAGCTAGGCTAATCTTTGCACAGCAGATATATAGTCTATAGCCACACATACACTTAAAGCTTTTCTAGCACATTAGGACCTTCCAAAGCTTGTGCTCACTCTAAAGTCTTTGAAGGTCCAGGGTCACCTTTGCACCAGGAGATGGCAACAGAAGAAGAAATTAATAGAATTTAAATTACACTATAGATATTTTATGAAGAAGAAGAATGTTCTGAAAATATACAATGTGGAAATGTGCATGGTCATATTCTAAGACCTAGCCCAGGCACCATCTCCTCCATGAAGCTAATTGTCAATGTTAGGCTAAACTTATGAAGTGTGGGTATTTGAGCTCTGGCATAGTCAGAAGGCCAATAGTTTATACTTTGGTATGTGGCTTAGCAAATCCTGGGTGCTAGGTCATGGTACTTAAAAGTTTCATTGTGGTGGCTAGTATTTTTAACAGAATCTTATCTGAATCTACAGAAGAGCTTACCATTCTTAAGTCCACAGAACCAGCTGTGGCCATTCACAGAACCACAGACTTTCAACCCCATACCTGAACAGGAATCCCTTTGATAACATCTTTAATAAGTAGTCATCTGTCTGTGTGAAGATCTCCGGTTATGGAAAACACACATCCCTTGAGGAAGCCCATTCCACTTTTAGACAGCTCTAATCATTATCAAGTTTTTCCACCATTTCTACAGTTTTTGAGCTTAAATCAGCCTCTCTGTAATTTGAGAAATAATAATAATCATGAGAGCTAACATTTGCATGTTAGAATTTTTATGTTACATGTTAGAGATATAAGGTTAGCTAACCACTTTATGTACATACAGATGAGGAAACTGAGGCTGAGAGGATGTTATGTAACTTACCAATGGTCACAAAGTGTCTAAGACAAGATGGAAAATCAGTTCCTATTCCCTATGAGTTCAAGGGACCCTAGAGATCATCTAGTTTAACCCTCTAAGTTCATAGATGAAGAAACTGAGAAGTAAGCCATTTAGGGTAACAATGACTTGCCTAAAATTATATAGCTTGTAATTGGCAGAACTCATAATTTGAACTAAGATATCCTGATTTCAAATTCACTCTTCTTTTCATCAAACCATTTCTTTTTTATCAATTACTCTCAGTTTTATCCTCTCAAGGCTTTGACCCTAGGGAAAACTTTAGAGGCTAACTTAGGAGACTTTTCAGAAGGCCAGGTGCCACCATGACTAATCTCTTAGACTCGGATTTTGCTACCTGGATGGAGAAGAGAAGGAAATGGATGGCGTTGAGAGAGGGCTCCCACTGGCTATACCTATGGACAAGGGAACATCCCAGCTCCCTCTTTGATACTTTTCAGAAGCTCCTTCTTGAGCCTTTTGTAGACCTAGACCCTCAGTGTGTTTAATTTGAGTTTTGGTTCAGGTTTGGGAACCACTGCTATATGGCAACTTGCTTCCCTTACCACACCTCTATTTTCAATTTTCTCTTTCCTGAAGAATTCGTTTGTCTCCAAGATCCAAAGTGAACATCTCAAACTCTACACTACACTAAAGATTGTGGCTGCCAATTTTCAAGTGTCTTTGCGGGATATTTCACACCCAATCTGATGAAAAATAAAAAAAAACAGCTAGAGCAAAGGTTCTTAATCTTTTTTTGAGTCAAGGACTGGTTGTCTGATGATATCTATAGACTGTTTCTCAGAATAATTTTTTTTGTCAGAATAATATTTTGAAATAATTGAAGGAAATTCTAAATTTCAGTTAGAGGTTAGTGAAAATAAAGATGTATTTTTTCCCACCCAAGTTTACAGATCACCCCACATTTCTCTAGTGATCCTTTGGGGCTGCATGAGTCACAGGTTAAAAATCTCTGCTCTAGGGAATGGAGAGGGTTATGGTGCTAAGACAAGGTGACCTCTGAATGGGCTCCTCTTTATAAGAAGTCTTGTATGTGCAAAAAAAAGATATATGGGAAGAGATATCAGCTGATATTTCTATGGGCTCCCTATGTTTTGAAGATTCTCTGTGAAAAACATTGACATTTTGTGATTCTGAATTGCAGCAACAGAAAAAAATGTTCTTTTCAGTTGCTACACAAAGTCTAGATGAAAATATTTGGTTGAAATCAATTTTGGCCTTTCTTTGCAAAAATCACAAATGTAACATTTGCTAAATCTAGATGGTCTTTCTATACATTGTTTGCTTTTAGTATTATACAGATTTTATGGGAAGACATAGCCCAATGCAGTCCTGTAGTAGTATGAATCTTGCATCATCACCAAGCATTCTTTTATGAATAAAACAATAAGATACCCCTGAGGGCTAATGCTTGAATGCACTTAAACTGGATAAAATTTTGCCTGCAAGTGAATGATGATACCTTTTCCTCATAACTATTTTTGCTGCTGTCATGTTAACTAAGTGAATAGAATTGGAAGGAGATGACCAGGAATCAGATTTCTGAAGTGTAAGACAGTGGGAAAGAGCTTAAGACATGCAACTAATTAAAGGTAGTAGAATTTGATGAAAAAGAGGAAAAAATGAGGAGTTAGGCACCTTGTGGAGAAAATGAGATGTAAGAAGTCTTTTAAGAGCCAGTGTGCCATAATACCTGTCCTCTGAGACAAGATAAGACCTGGGTTCAAATCTTATTTCTGACACTTACTGGCTCTGGCTAGTCACTTTTCAGTATCTCAGGCAACTCTAAGACTACACATTTCAGAATAGTTGCCAACATGCATTGGTAGAAAAAACAAAACAAAAACTTAGAACAGATGACCTCAAGTTGAATTCAATAAATTCTTATTAAGTGCCTATGATGTGCCAAAGCATTTTATGCATTGTGTTAGGTGTTGGAGGATACAAAGACAAAAATAAAAGTTTCTCTATCCTCAAGGAGTTTGCAGTCTATTAGGAGAAAGAAGTAGTACACAGAAAAGTAAATACCAAGTAATTTGGGGGTAGGTTTTGGGGAGAGCACTAACAACCAGGGGAATGAGAAAATGCCTTGTGCTTTATTTATAACTTCTACTTGCACTGAACTAGCATAGCTAGGTGAATAGTGTGTTGCACCCTGAGTCAGGAAAACCTGAGTTCAAATGTGAGCTCAGACACTTACTGGCAGTGTGACCTTGGGCCATCACTCATCCTCTGTCTGTGTCAGTTTCCTCAACCGTATAAAGGGGATAATAACAACACCTACCTCATAGGTTGTTGTGAGGATCAAATGAGATAGTATTTGTAAAGCTTAACTGCTTGAGGTAGTTGACATCAGGCATTCCATTTATGTCAAAGCTATCAAAGTCATACTTAAAGAAAGACTTAATGAGTGAAATGGGTTTTGAGAATGAATTTGAATGAAGCAGCTAGAGTATAAGAAGAATAAGAAAGCCTCATTGTTGATAAATGTTTTTTATTCTTTCAAAGCATAGGTACTATTTTCTGTGACTGGTCTAGGGCAGGTAGGGCTTTGCTAGAAGAAGTGATGGGGTGGTTCAACAGTCATTTTTCTTTTTTTCTAGCCCACTTCTGCATCCAAGCTAGACTTAATACCACATGTCCCAGATAATAGTAGGAGCTGTGATGGTTGCTATTCTGACCATGAATGAGTGAGAGTAAGGGGGAGAGGGTGGGGTTCAACCAGAGTTGGACACTGATGGAGTTTGGTCTGAGGTTAGGACATTCTAACTGAGACTTGGTGGGGATGTTGGAATTGAGGCATTCATAGTGGCAGGGGAGCAAGTAGTTAGGGCCATAGTGCTCTTATGAAGTATGCTTTAGGAGTTAGGCTAATACCTGAAGTCCTAGTTATTCTTGGAAGGATTGCAGAGGTATAAACCCTCTCAGCTAAGAACCTTGCCTCATATTTTATAGAAAAAATTGAGGTAATTTACTGTGAGGCCCCTCTTCTTCCCTCTTCCTCATCTCACATCTCTCAGATGCCTTCTGTCACAATTTCCTCCTCCTCTGTCTCACATGAAATGGCCTTACTCCTTACCAAGGCTAACCCCTATATCTGCTCAAGTGATCCAATTCCTTCTCTTCTCTTCTAACAGATTTCCCTTTCTGTCACTCTGAGGCACTCATTTTCAATCTCTTCCTGTCTACTGGCTCATTCCTTACTGCTTACAAATGTGTGTATGTCGATCCCATCGTGAAAAAAAAAATCATCATTTGATCTTTCCATCCTGGTTAACTGTTGCTCCATCTCTCCCCTGCCTTTTGTGGGCAGTAACTAAAAGGCCATCTGCACTAGGTGCCTCTGCTCTGTCTCCTCTCACTCTCTTCTTAACCCCTTACAATGTAGCTTCTGGTCTTATTGTTCCACTAGAACTGCTCCCTTCAAAGTCACCAGTGATTTCTTAGTAGCCAAATCTAATGACCTTTTCTCAATCTGCATTCTTTTTGATTTTTCTGCAGTTTTTGACACCATTAATCAATGGTTACCAAAGCCTGTCAATTTCACTTTTGCAACATCTCTCAAATTTGCCCTCTTCTCTCCTCTGACACGGCCACCACTCTAGTGCAGGCTCTCATCACCTCATGCTAAACTATTGCAACATCTTGCTGGTGGTTCTGCCTGCCTTAAGTCTCTCCCCACTCCAATCCATCTTCCATTCAGCCAAAATAAAGTGAATTTCTTAAAACACAGACCTGACCCTGTTATCCTCCTACTCAATAAATTCCAGTGGCTCCTTGTCATTTCCAGAATCAAATATAAAATCCTCTTTGTTTTCAGTGCCTATAATAATCCCCCTCTTACCTTTCCTGTCTTCTTACACTTTACTCCTCATCACACACTCTGATCCAGTGATACTGGCATCTTAGCTGTTCTATGAACAAGACACTCCATCTCTAGCTCCAGGAATTTTTTCTGGCTGTCCCTCATGCCTTATATACTCTCCCTCTTCATAAACACCTCCTGGATTCACTGGCTTCCTTTAAATCCCACACAAGTGCATATGTACAAATGCATTAAAAGTATATGTGAAAAAACCAAGAACCATACTTTAATAATGGAGTCTGCAAAGTTAAAAATTCAGGGTAAAATAAATACTTTGGAATTGACATTTTCAGGCTAATAATTCCAAGGCTGTAGCAGTACTTCACAATATGAGTTCTTTGTCATCTTCCAGCAGCACAAAGATGCAATGCCTGAGTTCAAATGTTAGGAAGGCTTCCACTTTAATAAATGTTCAGATCCTGCACTGGAATCTCACAAATCCCTCTGGAATCAACAGATCCACTTGGGAGAAAAGTGAAATGCCTTTTGCCTGCAGCTCATGTCATTTTATACATGAGGATGGATTGATTCCATGATAGGTTGTTACTATTCTTCAATTAGACAAATGATCTAATTCAGCCCAAATTATCTTGGGAAACTGATTTTCATGTGCCTGAGAAAGATAATCCATTACAATAGCATTAAACTATAACAAGATTGATTGAAATAAGCTCAGGATAGAAATTAATAATATGTCTTAGAGTGCTACAGAGAACAAAACACACAGCATTCCTTGGATTTATTTTCTGTGAGTGGTAGGTTTTAAATAGAGCGTGAGAGGTTAATACAATGAAATTAAAAGACCACACCAAAATAACAAATTTTCTGCCTTTGTAAGTAGAATTTATTCTTAATTCCCAGGCAGTGATAAACACCGATGCAAACAGGGGAATGAGGAACAGGATGGAATAGTGGAAAGAGAGGAGCCAGACTTGGAATCAGAGTACCAGGTTCAAATCCTGGCTTTGCTACTTACTAATTGGGTGACCCTGGCCAAGTTATTTAATTTCTCTGGGCTTCAGTTTCCACCTATATAAATTAAGGGGGTTGGATTAGTGAATCTGTAAGCCTTAGAGTCTAAGGTCTCTCCCAGCTTTAATATTCTGTGATTTAAGGTAGAGGTGTCAAACTAATGAGACAGCTACCCAGTACTGCCTGAACCAGATTTAAATGTAATTGGTAAATATTTAACAAAGTAGATAAAAATACAGAACAACAGAGATAATGTTAATTTGTGGTTTTCTAAGGCAATATACAGCCAACAGAGATCCATTCCTATTTGAGTATGGTGCTACTGTTCTAAGGTCCCTTTCAGCCCTGACGTTCTATGTCCTCAGGCCTCTTCTGACACGAATATTCTACAATCTTAAAGAATTTGTAAATAGAGATACAGAGACATATGAGGGACAGCATGGTGTAGTGAATAAAGAGAGGTAGCCTTGGAGTCTAGGAGACATATATTTAAGTTCTGCCTCTGATACATACTACTTATATGACTATGGGAAAGTAACTGGCAGGCAACTTTCTAATAGTATAAAATATAGGCGAGTTTCTAGTCTGCATCACTGGAGGGAAATGTCACACTTAGAGTTCTCAACATGAAAAAATCATGGTCCTCCCAACATATTCTAAAGTATCAACTTTTTCTGTAATTCTCTTTGATTCACTAATACAAAATTTCACTTCATCAGCAATAAAATTTTCCCCTTTCCTGCTCAACTTGTCACTTAGTATGCACCATAGAAAACTCCATACCTGTGTCCTGCTTAACTCAAGTTTGAACGGGGTCTCTGGGGATGAGAAAGAAGTTCAACTTTGCATGAATCCTTTCTGAGACAAAATAGGACAAAAAGGATGTTAGGCACATTTTTCTTTAAATAGGAAATGAAAGTTGCATGTTTTGGAATTTAAAGTCAAATGATATGTACCTGAATTCCCAGCTTCTTTATTTGAACTAAATAAGTATGATTTAGGGAATAGTAAGGAAATTGAATCAGTAAATTATGTCCCCAGAAGGAAAATGGAAAAAAGACATTCTTTTCCTCCTCAGATTTCATGATCTCAGTCTCTCCTTTGCTTCCACTATACTCTACCTCTTATGGCATATATATATATACACACACACACATATATATACATATAATTTTTTATGCACACATGGTTTCACTCCTTACACAAGGTAGGTTCTCTATGAATTGAGACTGTCTCATTTTCATATTCGTATCCCAGGGCGTAGCACAGTGCTTTGCTTTAGGGCTTAAAAAACATTTGGTGAACTGACTTGGCTTGAATTGTGATATTTTTAAGACCCTGAGAGATTTTGGAATATGAAAGAATCAGTGTCTTTTACCTGACAAAGTTATGTAAATTAAGGAGTCCGAAGGTGAATATATTTTTGCCTGTGTGTTTCTCCTACCAAGGAAATTTTATAACTTTTCTTTTTTCATTTTGTCTATTTCAGGTATTAAATCCATAGCACATGTCAGTTGATGGTACCAAGGATCATGTATGTAGAGTGCTTCTGGGTTGAGGAATTAACAATGATCCTAGAGAACTATTGTGCACTATATATTTCCATGTAACCAATAAGCAAAACTCAGTTGGATTAAAGAATTACACAAAATTAGAGACATGGGGCAGGAAATGACTCAAATGATGGAGATATAGTCCAATGCCCTCATTTTACAGATGTGAAAACTAAAGACTAGGACATTAAGTGATTTGCCAAATGAAACTGAGACTAAAACTCAGGTTTCTTTGTTCTCAATCTGTGCCCTTTCTGATGTGATACACTGCCTTTCCTGAATATTCTCTATATAAAAAATAGCAACTAGAAAGTGTTCTATTTCAGCATAAAATACTTACAAATGGTAATGGTTATTACTGACAAACCATTTAAAGAAGTTGATTATAAACCGATCAATTAATTTCCACTCTAAAAAATCTGAATAGAATGAGTCCTCAAACTAAATTCCTATGGGATATATCCACTCAGGTTAATATCAAGTAAAAATTATTCACTGGGCATGACTATCACATCAATTATTCATAGAACATTGTCAAAGGCTGGACACTCTGATGGACCTTGGTCCGAGATGAAGGCATTCTAGCATGGGGTGGGTGGGAGTGTTGGAACCGAGATATTTATGGTAGCAGGGGAGTAGGTAGCTATGATTATAGTGCTCTTATGAAGTGGGATGTAGGAGTTACAGAATTATGTAAAGGATGCTGAAAGAATTTCTTGTGTCTGTATGGAAAAAAAGTACATTTTATAGAGAATTTTGAAGTAAAGGGCTCAGATTTGGTTCCATGATGTTTCTGTGCTGTGTACCCTGATTCATTTATGCATACTCTGGCTAAGCTAGATTTAAAATTATCTGAATTCCCCAGTGATTGCTTGCTTGGAGACTAGGAAAATTAATAGGAAATTTGAATCCTGTTCTTAAAGATATCCCTGGAGCTTTTTAGCCTACCAGAGTATAGGCCGACTAAAATTCATTTACCTTTGGGGGAAGCAAATTGTAATTATAATTAATATCTTCAAAGAAGACTTGCAAGTGATCCATGCTCATCAAACCTTTCTATCTGACTATTTACAACTAAATGAATTGTATTTTAAAATTTGATTGGAAAATATAGGGATATTATTCCTTGCTAGTTGTACAAATATTTGTGATGTTGTTTGTGATGCCAAGTTAAACCTAAAGGCATTTCCCACTACGTTAAAAGGGTGGGAAATAAATAAAATATTATTACCAGCCTCTGTATACCAGCATTTAATTCCTAATTGTAAATGTCTTAATATAAAATTTGGAAGCTGGACCAAATTTAACTCTTTTGTGCATACCGAGATTGAAGGAATTGATATTTTCTCTGGCAGAAGCTTCAGTAACTTTACATATGAGAATGGATCAGCTCCCAAGTAGTCTGCTTGGTAATTAGACAAATTATCTAATTTATTCCAAATTATCTTGAAAAAGTGTGTTAGCATTGTTGTGATCAAAGAAGTTTCAGCATCACAGCCAGCAGTTGTAGCAATGCTGAGAAAACCAGCTGGTTCAGCACTGAAGCTGTGGACAGCACCAAGCCATTTGGGTGGTAGCTAGAAGGAACGGCTGTTATTGGAGTTGGTTGATCTAATTAGGGTGGCCCACTTTTGGGAATTTTGGAAGTCTGGATTTTTTGTAGGGAAACAGTAAGACCTAGTTAACCCTCTAGAGTATGGGAAGAACAACTCTGCATTGTTTGGATTTTTTATTATAAAAAACTCTTAGCAACTTCCAACTTTTTCTTCTGGTTCACCCTCTCTCTGTCCCCCTTCCCCTTTCCATGATCAGAATTTATACTTGCAGACTATCATGTTCCTCACTCCAGGGCTACCTTTTTCTAGGCTAAACACCCCTATTTCTTTAAGAAACCCTAATGTAGTTGGTCTCTGATCCTCCCATAACCCTTTTCATCTTCTGGATCTGCTACACCTTGTCTATGATCCTCCAGAATTAAATGCAGTATTCTAGATGTGCTATGCTTAGGAAATGTCAATAGTACTGTCACTTCTCTTGTATTGGACATTATGATTCTCTTAATGAAGAGAAACATTGCCCTACTAGCTATACATTTGACTCTCCTAGACTTTATCACTGTGATTCAGAGCTACCTTTTCACCCCCAAAGTTCCATCTGTTCCTTGAGACTTCTCACTTTGGAATATACTCCACAATGTCAGCCCCCTTCTCCCATTGGTGAGTTCCTCCTTGGAGATACCATTTTGGAGATAGCCTCCATGCAAACCTTCTCTTCTCTAACCCCTAATGTTCAGATTCCCTTTGTGTGTTGTCTTCCCCCATTAAAATGCAAGCTCTTTGAGGGCAGGGACAGTATTTGATTTTACTTGCATTTTCATTTGAAGTGTTTAACACAGTGCTGTGTTCCTGACTTAATGCAACCTAGACTTTTTTGGCTGCCATATCACATTATTGACTCATATTGGTCTTATAGTCCACTAAAATTCCTTTAGGTTTTTCTTTTCCACTGGAATTTTTGTCTAGCTATGTTTCTCTATGGGGCATCTAGTTAGTGTAATGGATAGAGTGCTGGGCCTGGAGTCAGGAATACTCATCTTCCTGAGTTCAAATCTGGCCTTAGACACTTACTAGCTGTGTGACCCTGAATTAGTCACTTAACCCTGTTTGCGTCAGTTTCTTCATCTCTATAAAATGAGCTAGAGAAGGAACCACTCTAGTATCTGCCACAGAGCCCCTAGGTATCCACTGGGTCCCTAAGCTCACCTGCTAATGTCACTTGTTAGTACAGTTTAGTTGTACACATATACCCTCCCCCAGATATCTTTTCCTATCTGTTACTGGAATCATTAGGAAAGAGAAGATTTAGGGAATGAAGTGATAGTTATTTTGAAGTATTTGAAGACCTGTCATTTGGAAGAGGGATTAAAATGGAGGTATATAGGTGAATTCATCTTGGATTTGGTCAACCTCTCCCAGACCTGGTAAGTTGGGGTGACCTTATTTCATTGTTAATTCCACTAAGACTGGATTCAGCCATTGATGGTTTTCTATGGCTGCAGTCTTCACATATTTGCTGGAATATGCAGATGGTACATTTAAAGTTGGTCAGCAGGTCTACAATCTTCAGTCTTGAATTACAATAACAGTAACAACACACATTTCTACAGTACTTTAAAGTTTACAAAGCACTTTACTCTCTGAGGTAAGGGATACAAGTATTAATATCCCCATTTTGCATAGGAGGAAACTGAGGCTTACAATATTAAATACCTTCCTCTTGGCTGCAATACTAGTCATTGTGAGAGCTGGTGTTGAGTTCCCAGTCCAATATTTTTCCCATTATATCCCACATATTGTCTCAGGAAGAAAACGGTTCAGTAGTTAGCTTGCTAGTTTTACCAGGTATTAGGATTTCTACTTTCTTTTGATCTTAGGGGAAGTCCTTTTTGCTTCACCTTCTGGTATAATCTATTCTATCCCATCTAGTCTAGAGGTTTGGGGGTAGACTCAGGGGCAGAGAGCCTGGCTTTTGGTGTGTCAGCTGTGTTATATAATAAGCTCAAGTCTAAATAGCAGAGTTAATTGGAAATGCAAATGAGATTGGTAACCCTGTAAACATGTTGTCACCTCACTTTGTATTTTTCCACAGACCACCCATCGCTAAGAAGTGAGTTAGGGGAGTGGTATGTGAGTTTGTGTTCTATTCCCCCCCCCCAATCAATCAACAAGTATCTATTAAGCACCTGCTACAGTATTTGTCAGCCATGGTACTAGGCACTGGGGACACAGATGCAAAAGTGAAGTAGTCCCTGCTGTTGAGGAGTTTACATTCTACTGAGGGATTCACTATATTCCTTGCCATATGTCTTGTATGTTATAGATATACTCATTCCTTCCTAATTGGCTTGGGGGTGGGGACAGGAATCAATCTTTTGGTATTAGGTAAGCCTGTGATGATTAGGCAGCTTCCTTAAACAGCTTGAGATACCTTGTCCAATTACAGTTCCTGTCTGAGTCTTGGCCCCACTAACCATAGGGATGATTTGAGAGCCTACTGATCAATAAATAAAAAGAATAGATAAAATAACCGGCTTGTGGGCTATAAGAAATCACTCAGGAGCAAAACTGAGGGGTTCTTGGGAGACTGTGGAAGTCAAATTAGAGAATTTTAGAGACGTGAGGACCTCAAAGTTCATTTAGTCCACCTCTTATCATTGAGTTGATTAGAAAATTGAGTGAAAGGGGCTAATTCAACAGACAGAAGAAAGGGAAAAAGTCATCCTAACTTTGAGACAGATGAACTCTGAGCATCATAGGAGAGAAGTGCAATATATCTTCAAGGTTGTAAGTCATTGAAATTGGTTCCACTATTGATGGTAGTAGAAAGCCACAGACTCACAAAATCATAAAATTTAAAGCTGAAAGGAACCTTAGAGATCATGTAGTTTCTGTTCCTTTTTTATAAAAGAAGTTTAGTGATTTGGCCTAAGCTCCTTGAGAGGAGGAATTATTTCATTCTCTGTACCTCTGGCACCTGGTATAGTTCCTGGCAATAGTATATGCTTAATAAATGCTTATTGCTTAATAATTACACAGGCAGCAAGTAGCTGAGCCAGAATGCAAACCTCAAAATTTTAACAGCTAAATCTTGTGTTCCTTCCACTATACCATGTTGCTTCTTCTTCTTTTTTTTTTTAGGCATTTGGGGTTAAGTGACATGCCCAGGGTCACACAGCTAGTGTCAAGTGTTTGGTCTGAGGCCGGATTTGAACTCAGGTCCTCCTGACTTCAGGGCCAGTGCTCTATCCACTGTGCCACCTAGCTGCCCCATGTTGCTTCTTTGGAAAGGGATGGGGCTTGCTTATTGGAAAGAAAATAGACAATGTAAACTCCTTGAAGGCAGGGGCCATTTTATTTTTGTTTTGGTGTCCTCAGAGCCTAGCACATAGTGGGCACTTAATAGATAATTGCTTATTGGTTGAGTGAAGAAAAAAGCCACCACTTTTTTCAGCTGGTTAATTTTGATCATTATTTTACCAAAATGATTAAAATCCTTCTTAAATGATGGAGGTTGAAATTGGAGCCTCTGAGTGAATACTCATTTGAAGCTCTGTTTTTAGCATTCCCCCTCCTTTCCAGTAGTGTTTGATAGACAATTTAAAAGCATGGTTCATCAAGGAGACCCAGAAAATATACTAGAAAATGCTTTAGTTTGGTACATTCATGCTATACTTTCTATATTATACTTAGCTAGAAACTCTTTCACATTTTCAATATCACTTAAGGAGCAATGTTATTTATTAAACAGTTCAACACAATTAAAAATTCTGGTGTTCTGTAATATTAGTTTTTGAAGCAAGTTTTAAAATATAATAGATTTTTTTTAAATTTTAAAGGCAATGGGGGTTAAGTGACTTGCCCAAGGTCACCAGCTAGCTACTAAGTGTCTGAGGCTAGATTTGAACTCAGGTCCTCCTGAGTCCAGGGCCAGTGCACTATCCACTGTACCACCTAGCTGCTCAATATTTAAATAAAAATCTTCTTGGTGCTAGCACCACCACAGAATGATTGTTATCTTTATAACCATTGACAACTCCAACTGTAACCCAAACCCCAATATCCATTGTCATGCAACTCTCTTCTCATTGATTGAGATTAGTGTGCCCTGCACTTTTGTGAGGGGCAGGGTGGAGTTGGCAGTATCAGGAGAGAAGAGGGCTGTCTTCACTCTCTTTAGGCTTTTCAGACTCATTGGGGTATTCTGACTTCCATCTTTGAGAGACAGGTGATGGACAATGCTAGTCCCACATTAGATCACTCAAGGGAGTAAAAGGGAGGAAAAAAACTCTGGGAGGAAGCTGACTGAGGACCTGGCAATCTTCCTCACATCCCTATTTCTAGCTTGCTACATTAGAGACTTAGGGGAATTTCCTTTTGGTTGAGAGCCAGGACTCTCCCTTTTGGATGAGCTGAATTACTTTGCTCCTAAAAACAGTTTAGCTTGAACCTGAAAACTATACCCCTTAGGCCAGTAATATTTAAGGGAACAGATATAAGACTGGTGCACTCTAGACTGGTACCCTCTCTCTCTGAGGAGAGTGGAACAACCTCTGGCCCTAGCCTCCTGCTTCCTTTCAGGGCAGGAACCAAAGTCTTCTCAGAGAAGAGTGTGGGGAGGAGATGCTAAAGATGTATTTATTCTTGCCTCCCTTCAAGCCATTTTGAGACAGCCTCATTACACATCATCACAATATATTTTTGTATCTATGAAGTACATGGCAAAATACCAATGTGTTACTTCACAGTGGTTAATTCTCTCTGAAAATTTTGCAAGAACAAAGGGTAATATGTATGTGAAATACTTGGGATTCATTCCAGCAATTAAAAAAATTGTTGCGTGCCTACTTTGAGAATGACTTGTGTTTGCTAGAGTGGGTTGAATGATAATCTTAGGGTGAGGTGACCTGTGCTCAGTTCTTGGCTGTAGCACTAGCTGAGGGA
The DNA here is from genome assembly GCF_900497805.2 of Vombatus ursinus. Taxonomy (NCBI): domain Eukaryota; kingdom Metazoa; phylum Chordata; class Mammalia; order Diprotodontia; family Vombatidae; genus Vombatus; species Vombatus ursinus. Next base: position 39,506,014 of record NW_020954619.1, read on the forward strand.
CATTGGGAAAGTAACTTTATCCCTGTGAGCCTTAATTGTTTTGCTTATCATTTTACTGTTTCTTTGTATACTAGCTTTGGGTTCCTGGACAAGTCACTTATTCTCTCAGTGCCTGCAGGCAACTTTCTAAGGTTACAAATTGCAGAGCAGGTGTTCATTTATATTAGTTGAGGGAGCTCCTCATTGGGGGCTCTCAGCACTGGTGAAATCACAGATTTAGTCAAAAACAAAAACATATTAATCCCAATAGAATGTAACATACTGCTTGGGGGCAGGGGAGGTTTTTGCTTCATCTTTGTATCCATCGCTCCTTACTCTTAGTTGGGCTGTTGGATTAAATTTCATTTTATTAGATTCAGTACCCCATTGTTCTTGGATCCTATTTTATCCAGTGGGTAGCTATCCTTCCTAGTCTTGTGCTATTACAAGTTTGCTAAGAACTCCTAGTCGTCTTCATTCCACATCTTCTTCTTTCTTTCTTTTTTCTTTTTTGTCAATTAGGGTTAAGTGACTTGCCCAGAGTCACACAGCTAGTGTCAAATGTTTAGTCTGAGGCCGTATTTGAACTCAGGTCCTCCTGACTTCAGGGCCAGTGCTCTATTCACTGTGCCACCTAGCTGCCCCTCATGCCTTCTTCTCTGGGATCATCATCACCTTCTCCCACCACAAGCTTGGATTCTGTCCCCTGGAATCTTTCTGGGCTCTTATTGGTCAGCTTTTACTTTATTTTGCCTGGATCCAGATCTCCACTGCACATATAGGCCATCTCTGTAGAATGTCTCCTAGATAGCCTCATTATACAATTACAATATGTGATATCTAGAATGTTTCCACATGCTTACTCTTTCCAGTTTCCTCTTATAGGTATCTTCCTGTATTAGAATGTATGTTTCTTGAAGACAGGAACTAATTCCCTACATTTTTTTATCTGCAGTGCTTAGCATAGTGCCTGGTACATAGGAAATGCTTAGTAAAGGCTTTGTCTATGCCAACGGGGCCAACGACAGATACTGATAATCAAAGAAATATTAAAAGTGATAACATTCTATACACAGGCAGCTAGGGATAAGGCAGCAGAAGATAAGAATACTGGGCAGTATTAGTTAGGAGTTAGGAGGACCTGAGTTCAAATCCTACCTCAGACATTTTCTAGATATGTAACTTTGGGGAAGTCACTTAATCTCTGTCAACCTCAGTTCCCCAGTAATAGTACCTATCTCCTAGGATTGTTGTGAAGAAAAAATGAGATAATTCTAAGTGCTTAGTGCCATGGCTGGTACATAGTATGAACTTAATACATGTGTATTCCCTTCTTCTTATTTAAACACATGCATGGGAGAACCTTTATTGCAATGCAGTATGATCTTTTTTTAAATTTTGCTTTTTAGTGAGGCAATTAGGGTCACACAGCTGGTAAGTGTCAAGTGTCTGAGGCTGAGATTTAAACTCAGGTCCTCCTGACTCCAAGGCTGGAGCTCTATCTACTGCGCCACCTAGCTGCCCCCAGTATGGCCTTTAAAGAGATGTTTGACTCTACTAATCAAATACCTTCATTTTAAAAAATTTTATTTGTAATTGACACAGAATACATAACAGTATAATGTATTCTGTGCTCCTCTCAGCCAGTTGGGTGACTCTAAAGGGTATAGTCTACTTTGAAAAAATCATTTGTGAAGGCCTGCCTGTTCTCTTATCATATATTCATCAAAGATACCTTTGATTCCTTCAGAGGCAGAATGGAAACAGCATTGACTTTAGAATCAGAGGACCTGGGTTAAAATCTGCCCCTGTCATTTGCCACCTGAGTGATGTTGAACAAACCACTTACCCTCTCTGGGCATTAGTTTCCTCACCTCTAAAATGAGGAATTGTACTAGATGGCTTTTAAAGTCTCTTTTAATTCTAAATCTATGATCCCATGATATATATTAAGGACATTTTAATGAAAATTTTTGTAGAGAAAAGTATGCGTGGAGGCCAGTAGTTGCCAATGTCTTCATATTAATACTGTTTGGGATCTTTTCATTTCTTTTGGAATCTTCTCTCTTTAAGATACCTCGAAAAGCAATCACTAAGGAGTATCTACCAACATTTCCTCCCCAAGTTTATTTGCTCAGATCCAGCTGTTTGAATGTCATTTCTAATTCCTTATATTGAGTACTGAGTCTAAAGGTAGTGGTTCCATTGTCATCAATTACGAGACTAAATATTAATAGAAACAGACCAATCTGTCAATCTACTTGTTGATCTCTTTATTTCAACTGTAAGTGTTCTTGGGATGAGCCAGCTTAGTTTGGTATCATACCAAACTTTCTTCAGACAGTTCCCCCTGTAGTCTACGGACCTAAAGTCTTATAGGGTCTAAAGTTGTGGGGCTACACAGACTGAGTACGACTGAATAATTGTTCATTTTGTCTTAATTGAAGATTTTCTCTGGGAACCTAAAAGTATAACCTGTGTGTAGGCCTCTATGAACCTGAGTAAAAGTCCTTAGTTCTAATGCAGGCACTGAAGGCAACAATTCATAGTGTAGGAAGGCCTTTATTTCACTCCATGGGCAGAACTCAGAGAGTGCAAAGAATTTACAACAGCTCATACATCATCAAGGTACTCAAATTCTCTCTGATAAGTCTCACTTTCCACCTTAAAGGGACCTACATTGACTTCCATCTTTATGTTACTACCCTAAGCGTTTGGAATCTTCCAGAAAAAAATGAAGTTGGGGCAGTGAATGTGAGACAGCCCTTTACATTTAGGTTAAGCCTTACCTTCTTTGAGGAATCTGTGAAGGCTGCTGGTCTTATGCTATCACCATCAGGTCTTGGACTCCTACAGAATGAAATGAACTGAGGGTTGCTATAGAGGCTGCCTCCTTTTCATTATAGCATAGATATTTTGTGTTGTGTTGTTCAGTCATGTATAACTCTTTGTTTTTTTGTGAAGCAATTGAGGTTAAATAACTTGCCCAGGGTCACACAGCTAGTAAGTGTCAAGTCTCTGAGGCCGGATTTGAACTTGGGTCCTCCTGATTCCAAGTCTGGTACTCTATCCACTGTGCCACTTAGCTGCTCCATGTATGACTCTTTGTGATCCCATTTGGGGTTTTCTTGGCAAAGATACTGGAATGGTTTGCCATTTCCTTCTCCAGCTCATTCTATAGATGAGGAACTGAGGTAAACAAGGTTAAGTGACTTGCCCGGGGTCATACAACTATTAAGTGTCTGAGGTCAGATTTGAACTCAAGAAGTGACTCCAGGCCTAGCACTCTATTATACTGCCCTACACTTCCAAGTATAGAGAGCTTAGGGCAATAGTGGAAAGTAAAGTTCAAATGTTTGTTGTATAGCATGTCTCAGTCTCTGACTGCTCTTCTAACTCTAGGATCTCCATGAGGCTGGTACTGTCCATGAATGCTCCCTTCTCTCTCTAGAAGGTAATATCCCTGGATCCTCTTTTCTTCAAGAGTCTGGCATTGTCTGGAAACCTTCCCCCTTTTCTAAGGGAGAAAGTGGATCCAGAAACCCAGCCTTCTCCCCTTTTTTATGGAAGAAGGCTGGATTTCTGGATCCAATTTTTTTCCTGAATTACTAGATCTGCCTAGGAAATACCCCTCCCCGCCTTCTTTCTAGAAAATGGAATCATGTGGCTCAATCCTATTCTGGATCCACATTGTTAAGAGGTTCTGCCATTATCTATTATTGACATCTCTTATTGAACAAAATGTATTGCCTTTGAAAAATTCATATTCTTGAAAGTATGTGCACCTGCAATGCATCTCTGTCACTCCCTGTCTAAGGTGGTTATTTGTGGCTCCTGGGAGGGAGGCTGTGTTTTAACATTCCTGACTATTCTTTATTAATTAAAATTTCTTTTCAATTATAATTTGAATGCCCCCCCCCCCCATATCTCTCCAGCACTGAAAAACAGAAAAATGAAACCTCTGGAATAAATATGTGTAGTCAAGCAAAACAAATTCTCTATGGCCAAAAATATATGTATGTCTCATTCTATACTGTGAGTTCATCACCTCTCTGTCTAACAGTATTCTTACAGGATTGTGTATGCTTCTGAACTCATACTTGCCTTAACCTTTCCTTGCTTCCATCCTTATCCAATTTGGTGGGTAGATTCCTTGTGAATTCACTCTTTAGACAGCTATTCTTTCTACTTCTTTTGAAAAGGAAATCAAATGTTTGTTGGTAGAGTCAGTTTTGGGGCTCTTTTGGCCTCCTGTGGTGACTCAAAGAAATGGTAATCATTAGAGTCAATGTCTTTCCTTTGACAACATTTCCCATTTTTCAGCCAACAGCTTGTTTAATTAGGTGTTGGAGTTTCTTGTAATACTTATTCTTTCTTCTACCTTGTTGTTAATGTTGACTTTTACTCTAACTAGGCAATGATTTGACAGCTGATTTTAGAATAAGTCACACATCTAAAACCTGTCTTTTTCTATCTTTTAGATATAGTCAGTTTCATTGTGTGTGTGTGTGTGTGTGTGTGTGTGTGTGATTGTTTGGTGCTTGCTATGTTCATCTCATTCTGATTCTCTTGAAAAAAATAATTCTTGATAGATATGAGGCTTATGAACTACCTGCTTCTCAATTTCTTTACCCCAAATGATTTTCTTCTGTACTCATTTTCATACCATTTTCATACCAATTATCAAGGTATCAGGTTGATTTGGTTTGGAGGATCTTGACATATTCTTTGTAGAATTTCTCTGCTTTGTCCACCTTTTTCCAGCAAGGAATTGGTACCTAAAATGCTATTATCTTATAGGTGATCTTTTTTGCATATATTCAGCATGAGCACCATGGATAAGGTGATCATGTCTCATTAAGTGATGTTTCTTGTTTCTTTGTGCATGTGAAGAAACCAAATCTACCAACATCTTTATTGACTTTGCATGTGAGAACCCTGTGAGCCTTCTTTTCATCTAGGAGCAAATTCTTGGAGTATCAATATTGATATAATTCAGTTCTTCCAATAGAAAAGCTAGTCAACTTGTAAGGAGTTCACATTTAGAGTATTAAGAACTAAATTTATGTTTCTAGACTATCAGACTGTGGAATTCACAATTAACTAACAGTATTACACAACAGTACTATGTACTAGGCACTGTGTTAAGCTACTGGGTATCCCAAGACAAAAGTTTTTTCCCCTCAAGGCACTTGCATTCTAATAGGGGAGACAATGTGTGTCTATCAAGAATTATTTTTTTTTCAAGAGAATCAGAATGAGATGAACATAACACGCACCAAACACACACACACACACACACACACACACACATTTATACATAATATATACAAAATGAATACAAGGTTGGTCAGTAGCAACTTCGGGCAGGGATCAAGAAAGGTTTCATGTAGAGTGTGATGCTTGAAATGAGTCTTAAAACCAGGGATTCTGAGAAGCAGAGGTGAGGAAAAAGTGTATTCTGAGTGTGAGGGATAGCCAGTTCAAAGGTGTGAAAATGGGAAATGGAGAGTCATGTAAGTGTAACAGCAAGTTCATAGCATCCTTTGCTGTCTTTTGCACTAACTGGTCACCCAGACTGCAAAAGTGGAAAGTGTTCATACAAGATTAAAGACCATTTAAAATTTTTGTCTGTGTTGTGTTGTCATGGCCAAAAAAATCATCACCTAAAGAGCGATCAGCGTCTCTGTTCTTAGTTATACTAGTCCTTGGGAAGCAGGTACAATAAGAGAAAGGGAGAAAAAAGAAGGAAGGGAGGAGGAGCGGGAGGAAAGGACAAAAAGAGAAGGAGAGAGAAAAATGGACAAGGGCTTGAGAGACAAAGAAGGTGGTCAGAGAGAAGAGATAAATTGGGCTGTAGAGACAAAGGTGGGGGAGAATTAGAGGCAAAGAAGGGAAAAGGAGAGGAAGGTGAGATGAAGGGAGGGAGGGAAACAAGAGAGGAAGAGTGGGAATGAGAGTAAGAATGGGGAGAGAGCAAGAGAGGCAGATGGGGGGAGAGATTTTTGAGGCACTTTATGCACTCACAGTAAGTTAACACTAGAATAAAATATCTGATGCAGCAGTAGCAAAACTGATTTTCCTCTGAGTCTGTACATATTTACTCCCCACAGACTATGCACTGCATACAAAGATGAATTAGGTTGTCATGGTTTCCCCTTCTTAATGAGAGTCATTGTCCTTTAAATTTTATTTAAAGGTTAGGAGGTACACATTTGGTGTCTTTAGACTTTGTTTTTGAAGTAAAGAATAGAAAAAAATTTGCATGACCACAGACAAAATTTGCCAAGGTTCGGATTCACTATACATAGCCAAACTGCTGTTTCTTCTCTCAACACCCTCCCCCAACCCAACAAACATAAACACCTACCTACATTCCATTTCCTGTTTGTAAAAAAAAAAAAGCTCTGTTAAAATCTTGTTTCCTAGATGTGTGAAAATTTCCCAAATGTTACAGTAAAAATCTGAGCATAGATAGATTTGTTTGGACTTGATTTTATGAGGGTGAAAGGGCTGTTTTCACACTTTACTTTTCCAAGGGGAAAAAAAAACTAGGTGGTTTTTCATGGTATATGCTTATATTAATGCTACAAGGTGCGGTATTGTTAGATGTTTTAAGTGACAGGGACAGTTTGAAAGAGAAATGTACAAACATATACACACATACAAATGTTGGTGGTTTTCTAAAAATATTTTTGTTGGTGCTCTAGTAAAATGAAGAAAAATAAGAAAAAAGGAAGGTTTGAATATTTTGTAATAATTTTCATTTACTATAGGAGTTGAGTAACACAAGAAAAACGAGGCATTTTATGGCTCATAATGGTTAACTATGTAATACTGAGTGAAATGGAAAATTGAACTAACCTTCATGGTCCCATCACTAGATTTTCACTAACTACTGCTTTGTTTCTGGTCACTGCTGAAAGGAATTCAGGAGAGACTTCTAATGAAGTGAAGAGGACAAATGCCTGTCTGAACTTGTTGCATTATATTTTATACTTTTGTGTTTGAGTTTATCCTCATTGTAAGGTGAAAGCATACAATGAACTTGTGGATTTGACTTTTTATTTTTTACAGTATGTATTCCAACTGAAAAAAGTAGCCACAATCTGCTCCATTCTGCTTCAAGCACGCACAGGGACAATCTACTCTTGATCTTGAAATCACTCACAGTGTTCCATTTCTGTGATCAAGCATTCTGAAATTCCTTTATATGACCACAATCTCCTCACATTCTCTCTCCATCTCATTCCTCCTAAACCAATTATTCCTTCTCATTGTAAACTACAACTCCACTCCTCAGGAGTCTTCTAGGCCATTGCTCTTACTTTAGCATAATTTTCTTACCTAACCAATCCTGATTCTGTCATTAACCAGTTCAATATTACACTGACATCTGCTCTGGAATCCTTGCCCACTTATCCTATTACTTATGCCTTGCCAATTCTCAATTCAGGATTCCTCTTACTATCTGTCTTTTTTAATCTTACTGGTAAGTTCCTGAATGCTGCTGGAGGAACTTGTGCCATATTGACCAAGTCTACTTCAGATTTCTGCTATCTAATCTCAAATGGGTCCTCACTGCAGCAAGGCAATCCTTTTGCTCCTTCCTAATTGATTCTCTGTCATAATCACCACAGTGGCCATTCCAGACCTTCTCTTCTTGCCTTAAACCTTGTGCTCTATCCCACTATTCCACCTCACCAGAAGACCTTGCCTCATACCTTACTGAGTAGAGAGGTCATTCACCATGAACTCTTCTTGACTACTCTATAAATTTTTTTTCCATGTCATTTCCTTTTCTCTTCTGCTTTGATCAAAGAGAAGGCCCTTTTCTTTTCCATGATCTTTCTAGTTGTATACTTGATCCTATTCCCTCTACTCACCTCCAGCAGATTGCCTGCCCCCTACCACAGTTGTCCCCTTCTATCCAGTCTTTGATTTCTCTCCATGTACCAGTTCATTCCATGCTGCCTGCAAACATCTAGGTCTCCCCATCCTTAAGAGACCCTTCTTAGTCCTACTATTCCTTTAAGCTATATTTTGTTTTCACTCCCTTTCATAGGCAACCTCCTAGAAAAAACTATGTCCACTTATTGACTCAACGTTTTTCACTCACTTCTCAGTTCTTTGGACTGTGCCTTCTGATTTATTCACTCAACTAAAATTACTCTTCAAAGTTACTAATGATTTCTTAATAGTCTAATTGACTTTTTCCTTAATCCTTATCCTTTCTGACTTGTCTGCAACACTTATTGTGAATTGCCCTTTCCTTCTGGATACTCTCTCTTCTTTGAGTTTTCATTACATTATTCTCTTGTTTCTCTTCTTGCTTCTCCAATTACTTCTTTTATGCTTCCTGTAATGAATCATCTTCTAAATACCACTGTGTGTGTATTATAAGGTTCTGTCCTGGGACTTTGCCTTTTTTTCTCTCTACACTCTCTTTTGGTGACTTCGTCAACTCCTATGGACTCAATTATTATCTGTACGCAGAAAGTTCCCAGACCTATTTGTCTAAGCCCTAGTCTGTCTCCTCACTTCCAGTCTTGCTATAGCAACAGCTTATTAGACATTTAGATTGGATGTCCCTATGACATCTGAATACAGTATGTCCAGTTTTTGTTGTTCAGTTGTCTTTTGGTCATGTCTGACTTTTTGTGACCCCATTTTGGGTTTTCTTGGCAAAGATACTGGAGTGGTTTGACATTTCCTTTTCCAGCTCATTTTACAGATGAAGAAACTGAGGCAAATAGGGTTAAGTGACTTGCCCAGAGTCAGACAGCTAGTAAGTATCTGAAACTGGATTTGAACTCAGGAAGATGAGTCTTCCTGGCTCCAGCCCTAACTCTCTATCTACTCACCACCTAGCTGCCCAATATGTCTAATAGAGAATTCATTGTATTTTCTCCCAAATCCATATCTTTTTTGAATTTTTCAGTTTCTATACAAGGTACCACTATTCTTCTGGTCATATAGGTTCATGACTTTGGTGTAATCCTCAACTCCTCATTCTTAATCACTTCATATATCTAATTAGTTTCCAAGTCTTATTAATTCTACCTCATTACATCTCTTACAATCAATAATCCCCCTCTCTTCCTTCACATGGCCCCCACCCTAGTTTAGGTGCTAATCACATCTTGACTGTACTATTATAAGAACCTTGTAATTGTTCTTCTTGCTCCAAGTCTTTCTCCTCTTCAGTCTACCCTCTATATAGCTGCTGAAATGATATTCCACTATTCTGACCATGTCAGTTTTGCTTAATAAGCTTAAGTGGCTCCTTATTACCCATAAGATCAAACACAAACTTTTTTTTGTTTGGTGTTTAAAGATCTTTAAAATCTGGATCCAACCTATCTTTTCAGTCATAGTACACATTGTGCCATTTTCTACATCTTTCAGGCTTAAACTGTTTATCTTGCTATTTCTTAATGTAAGACATTCTATCTCTTGTTTCTATCTTTTTGGATAAGTTGTTCACCATGCACTTTCTTCCTCTTAAAATTCCTAGTTTCCTTCAAATCTCAGTTCTGCTTATAACTGCTGCCTTCCTTATTCAGCCCTCCCTTCTATAAGCCCCCCTTTATCCCCTTCCCCTCTTACTTTGCTGTAGATGTGTATGTTATTCCCTCTTTGAGCCAGTTCTGATATGAGTAAGGTTTAAGTGTTGCCCCCCCATCTTCCCCTCCACTGTAAAAGCTCTTCCTTTTGAACCTCTTTTTGTGAGATAATTTCCCTATTCTGCCTCTCCTTTCCCCCTTTTCCCAGTGCTTCTACCTTCTTAACCCTTAATATTTTAAAAATCATCTTATTATAATCAATTCACACCCATGCCCTCTGACTATATATACTCCTAACTGTCCTAATAACTAGAAAGTTCTTAGGAATTACAAGTATCATCTTCCCATATAGGGATGTAAACAGTTTAGTCTTATTGAATCATTTATGATTTCTCTTTCATGTTTATCTTTTTATGATTCTCTTGAGTCTTGTCTTTGAAATTCAAATTTTCTATTCAGCTCTGGTCTTTTCATCAGTCACACTTGAAGGTCCTCTACTTCATTAAATGTCCATCCTCCCCCCCCCCCAAAGGATTATACTCAGTTTTCCTGGGTAGGTGATTCTTTGTTGTAATCCTAGCTCCTTTGCCTTCTGGAAAACTATATTCCAAACCCTAAGATTTTTTAATGTAGATGCTATAGAATTTTGTGTTTTTATGACTGTGCTCCATGATATTTGAATTGTTTCTTTCTGGTTGCTTGCAATATTTTTTCCTTGACCTGGGAGTTCTGGAATTTGGCTATAATATTCCTGGGAGTTCTCATTTTGATATCTCTTATAGGAGTTAATCAGTGGATTCTTTCAATTTCTATTTTACCCTCTGGATCTAAAATGCCAGGACAGTTTTTCTTGACAATTTCTTGAAAGATATTATCTAGGCTCTTTTTTTGATCATGGCTTTTAGGTAGTCCAAAAATTCTTAAATTATCTCTCCTCAATCTATTTTCCAGGTCAGTTGTTTTTCAGATGAGATATTTCACATTTTCTATTTTTTTCATTTTTGATTTTGTTTTATTGTTTCTTGATGCCATTAGCTTCCACTTGCCCAATTCTAATTTTTAAAAAATTATTTTTTTCAGTGAGCTTTTATGCCTCTTTTTCCATTTGGTCAATTTTATTTTTTAGGGAGTTCTTTTCTTCAGTGAATTTTTGTACCTCTTTCTCCACTTAGCCAATTCTGCTTTCTTAAGGAGTTCTCTCTCTTTTTTTTAGGCAATTGGGGTTAAGTGACTTGCCCAGGGTCACACAGCTAGTAAGTGTCATGTGTTTTGGTCTGAGGCCAGATTTGAACTCAGGTCCTCCTGACTTCAGGGCCAGTGCTCTATCCACTGTACCACCTAGCTGCCCTGAGGAGTTCTCTTCAGTGGATTTTTGTCTCTTTTACCATTCTGTTTTTTAAGGCATTATTTTCTTCTTTGTGCCTCTTTTACCAAGCTGTTGACTCTCTTTTCATAATTTTCTTCTATCACTCTCATTTATTTTCCCAATTTCCCCTCTACCCCTCTTATTTGATTTTGAAAATCCTTTTCAAGCTCTTCTAGGAATTCTTTTTGGGCTTGTGTCAAATTCACATTTTTCTTTGAGGCTTTACATTTAGCTGTTTTGACTTCATTGTCTTCTGAATTTGTGTCTTGAGCTTCCCTGTCACCATAATAACTTTCTATGGTCAAGTTCTTTTTTTTTTCTCATTTTCCCAGCCTATTTCTTCACTTTTAACTTTATGTTAAAGCTGTGCTTTGCTTCCAGGATAGGCGAGGCACTGTCCCATTTCAGGTTTTTCATGCTAGTGTTTTCAGAGCTAGGTCTGAGAGTCTGTAAGTTTTTGGTTCTTCCAAGGTAGTATGATCTAAGGAGAGGTGTGGTCATTGATGTCTTGGCCTGTGCTCTGGTCTGTGAGTGACCACAAGCACTCTTCTACTCCCTGGAACTGTGACCAGGGCTGTTCACCTGTGGTTGCAAGCTCTAGTGATCCTCTTTGCCCTGGGACTTTGACTTGGAATGGTGTATGGGAAAAGATTGCTTTAAAAAAACCCAGACCTATAAGATTAAAAATAACTGCCTTTTTAATTAAGAAAAGAAAATATAATAACTGACATTTTTCAGTGAGGTGTCATCATCATGGCTATTTTTATCCTCTTTTTACAATGAAAAGAATGAATTTCAGAGAGGGTAAGGGCCTTGCTCATAGTCTCATAGCAAGGAAACACCAGAGGCAGGATTTTAACTCAGGTCGTTATGACTTCAAGTATAATACTCTATCCTTTATGCCAGAGGTATCAAACATGCAAAAATGAAAATAGTCTCCCATAGGGTTTTGCACCCATTGCCAGTAATCTCCTTCTGACCAAATGTCCAACCTCTTACCCCTCTCCTCCTTCTGGGTTCTAAGAGCTCCTGAGGTTGCTGCTGTTGCTGGTGCAGCTACCCCTAGATGCTACTGGCTTGCTGGGGGCCTGTACTGTGTTGTACTCCAGGTCTGACCATCACCCTGGTGAGACATCTTTCCTGCTGACCTCCTAAGTTGTCTTGGGGTGGAAAATCATTTCACTTTAACCTTTTGTTGGTTCTGCCACTTCAGAACTTGATTTGAGGCATTACTTTAAAGTTGATTGGAGGGAAATTTGGGAGAATTCAGATGAATTCCTGACTTTACACTTCATCTTGACTCTACCTCCTCCAAATCTCAGGTCAAATGCTTCTTTGTATGTAGGGACTCCCCTGATGGCTTCAGTCACTAACAGTGCCTCCCCCAATTAGCTGAAATTCATTATATCTATTTTATATATTATTATATTTATACATATTGATACATATATATCTGTGCAATGTGCATATTAGAGACATACATTTTATGTCCATTGAATGTAAGCTATTTGAGGACAAGATCTAGTTTATGTTTTTCTATCCCTAGCAACTGCCACAATATGTGGCACAGAGGAAGTATATAATAAATACTTGTTGATATAAATATATAATCCATCATATATATACACATATATGTGTATATATTTGTAATATATAAATATGTATTATGTATAGTTGTGCATATATGCATATGTATATATCTATATGTATGTATATTTGTGTGTCTTTCTGTCTGTCTATCCATCTATCTATTGTGCAGTGGATAGAGTGTTAGGCTTGAAGTTAGGTAGATCTGAATTTGAGCCCTGCTTTAGACACTTACAAATTGTGACCCGGACCCAGGTAAGTCTCTTGTCTTAGCCTCAGTTTCTTCATTTGTAAAATGGAGAATAATAGACCTCACAGGGTTGTTGTGAGGATCAAATGAGATAATATATGTAAAGAGCTTTGCAAACCTTAAAGTATCATATACATTCTAGGTATCATCATCATCATCATCATCTATGTGTACATATTCATGAGGTAGTATATCACAGCAGACAGAGGGCCAAGTCTGGAGTTAGGAAGACCTGAGTTCAGGTCCTCCCTCTAAATTACTCAATCTTTCTGAGCCAGACAACTCTTTTAAGAATGCAAAATGTGGAGCAGTTACTGATTGGTATTGGCAGAGGGCATTTCTTTACTGGAGTTTTCTGGTTTGATTACAGGTCCAATCTAAGAAACAAATGCTCACCTTATATTTAGTTACACACACACACATATCATGTCACATGCCTAAATGTGTTAGTAGAGACCACAATAAAAGCAATCAACCAACAAATATTTGCTAAGTACCTAGTATGTACCAAGCTTTGAGCTAATGCTGAGAATACAAAGATAGATATAGAATAGTCTTTGCCCTCAAAAAGCTTAAATTCAACAGAGCAGTTTTAGACATCCTTTTAGAACAGAATTTGGTAAAATATTATATTAGCTCAATTAATATATTATCTGATTAATATATTTTATTATGTACTATACATTAATATATTGAGCAAAGTTATATTTTTCTAGAAATATCTAGAAGAATATTAATATCTATTCTATTAATATATAATATCTATTAATATATTTTTAAAACCACTTTAATTCTTCTTCAATATACCTCCTAATGTACATGCCACATATTTTATTTCTGTACCAAAGACACTTGTTGTACTCAGATGCTTAGACAGAAGTTACTTGTTTAGTCTTTTCTAAACAGCCTTGTTACTTTGATGTGAAGAGAGGCTCAGAAAAATGAAAGAAGTGTCTCACTTAACTTGTTTGTTCTCATAAAAATGTACTCTTGTCCAAGCTAGATATTAGATGCTAGAGACACTCACGATCAGACTAGCAGTAGATTGCCTTCTAGTAATTAGCTAATCCTTGGATTAGCTCTGGGAAGGAAGGGATGACAGAATTATTATTGTCATTTTACAGGTGGAAAATATAAGGCCCTTTGGAATCAAGCCAGTGGAGGAGGTGAGGTTTCCTCAGAGGTGATTGACAACCCTCCCCCCCCTCAATTTCTACTGCTTACTCTCATGAATCTTGTATCTCAAACTAGAGCAGTGAGAATGACTTTAGACTTACTGGACCATGAAGTTTACTTAATGCCATTTTGTTTACAATGTATGCTTTAACCAGGAATTAAAAGAAGAAATAGATCATCACACATATGAAGAAATACTACATCAGAGGGAGAACTCAGTATATTATGCAAAAATAGACCAGAAGCCAAGTTATACAGAGCCTTTAACTCTACGTAGTGCAGGTAAGGGGAAATACTATATTTGATTTAGATGGCCAAACATGCTAGTATTTTTTTTTTTGGTATTTTCTATCAGATACATTTAAAAATGTTGACAAGACTTCTAATAGAGTATGTATAGTATTATTTGGGGAAAGTTCCAATACCCAGAGTTAGACCATCATGGGTAACAGAAGGCCTCAATATGAATACTGAAAAATGTGGGCACTCCTAAATAAGAGACTAAAAGGAGTGATGAGGTCTTCAATAGCCTGAAGGAGAAAATAAAAATATATAAGCATAAAATACCATATAAAACTTATAATATTTCTACATCAGCATTTGACTTTCTACTATTGGCCATTAATGATGAGCAAAAAGAGGTGTTTGGGGGGCAGCTGTGTGGCGCAGTGGATAGAGTACTGGCCCTGAAGTCAGGAGGACCTGAATTCAAATATGGTCTCAGATCAAATGCTTGACACTTATTAGCTGTGTGACCCAGGGCAAGTCACTTAACCCCAATTGCCTCGCCAAAAAAAAAAAAAAAATTAAAGAGGTGTCTGTTGGAGTTTTATGTTCCTGAAATTGAAATCAATATTTTCATGATAATTTAGGTTTATATCATATTATATATAATTATTATATATGGCAACAGCTAGGATTTATACAACTTTTTTAAAGTTTGCAAAGCACTTAACATATTATCTCAGTTAATCCACATGACAACTCTGAGAGAAAGGAGCTGTTATTATCTTAATTTTGCAGATAAGGAAACTGAGGCTGAGAACAGGATAAATGACTTGCCTAAAATCATCTGGTTGGTAAATGCCTAAGGCAGGATTCCGACTCTGGTCTTCCTGACTTAAAGTCCAACACTCTCTTTATTCAGCAAACAAAAAATATAAAAATGGGTTTACATGAGTATATGTTTATACTGATGTGTGTACATATACATATGAATATACATGTGCAGGGTGCTAGGTCTTTCAAGCTTTAAAGTTGTAAATACCCTGTGTGTTCCTGTGCATGCACACCACCCCCCGTCCCCCCCACACCCACTGGTCTACAGGAAAAATCAGTTGAAGAGAACAAATTTCATTCAATTAGCTTAGATTGTTTTTTTTTTAAAGAGATCTGTAAGATTAAACTATCTGCCTTTTTAATTAAGAATATAAAATATAAGTGACATTTTTGATGAGGTGTTATCATTATGGTTACTTTTATCCTTTTTTCACAGTGAAAGAAACTGAATTTCAGAAAGGTTAAGGACCTTGCTCAGTCTCATAGCTAGGACACACCAGGGGCAGAATTTGAACTCAGGTCTTTATCCTACTCTATCCTCTGCCAGAGGTATCAAACATGCAGACTATAACACTCCCCAATGTGGTCTGAACCAGATGAAAATATAATTGGGAAAAATTTAATTAAGTAAATAAAAATATAATAGAATATAAATAATGATAATATATAATTTTCTTAGTCAAAATGCACTTGCAGGGTCCTTATTTAGGGCTTAGTGGTCCCTGCTTCTGTTTGAATTTGATACCACTGTCTCATTGGAAACAATTCATTAAATACAAAGAATATTGCTGACATACTTTGATTCCACATTATGGCCGGTTAAGAGAGAAGCAGTATGATGGACAAGAAAAGTCTAAGGGACTGCCTCTGGTTTCAGAGCATCTGGGTTTGGATCCTTGCTCTGCTGCTCACTAGCCATGTACATTTTGGCCCTCTTTGGTCCTGTTTTTTTTTTAACTATTTGACCTTGTTGTTGTTCAGTTGTGTCACACTCTTCATGACCCCATTTGGGGTTTTCATGGCAGTGATACTGGAGTGGTTTGCCATTTCCTTCTCCAGCTCATTTTACAGAAGAAGAAACAGAAGCAAACAGCATTAAGTGATTTACTTAGGGTCACATAGCTAGTAAGCCTCTGAGGCCGCATTCGAACTCAGGGAGATGAGTCTTCCTGACTCCAGGCCCAGCACTCTATCCACTGTGTCACTGGCTGCCATTCTTTACCTATAACAAGAGGTTATTGGACTAGCTGATCTCAAAGATTTCTTTCATCACTAAATCCTATGGCTTATTATCTATAAGTGGCAACTGAGAATTGGAAAAGCAACAAGAAAAACGATTCATTAAGCACTGGCTGTGTGTATACCATAGGAGATAGCTGGGTGATGCCATACATAGAACTCTGATTCTGAAGTCAGGAAGATCTGAGTTCAAATTCTGCTTTAGATCCTTAGTGGCTGTGTGACCTTGGGCAAGTCACTTATCTTCTCTCAACCTTAGTTTTCTTATCTTTAAAATGGCAATAATCATACCACTTACTTCTCAGGGTTGTTGTGAGGATAAAATGAGATAATTGTAAAGCCCTTTGCAAACCTTAAAGTGCTATAGAGATGCTAACTATTATTATTATACCAGACACTATACTAGGTGCTAGAGATGGAAAGACAAAAAGAAATCTATTGCTATCCTGAAGAAACTTACATTCTACTGGGAAGAAACAACACATATGCAGACAAGTAAATCAAAATACATTAAAATAAGAAAATTTCTTTGAGGGGATGTTACAATTGGGGGAAACATGAAAGGCCTTTTATAGAAGGTGGCCTTTCATCTGAGTCTTGAAGGGGAATTAAGAGGAGTCCAAGAAAGTGGAAGTAAAGAGGGAAAATATCTCAAGCAGTGGGAATAGTCTGTTCAAAGGCAAAAGGATGGGAAATGGAATGTTATGCATAGAGGAGAGAAAATATGCCAATTTGACTGGAATGTAGAGTTTTTGAGGAGGAGTCATGGGAAATCAGAATGACAAGAAAGCTTGGAACCAGAAAGGTAGGGCTCCAAATACCAAAAAAAGAAATTTGTTGTTTCTCCTAGAGGTAATATGGTGCTGCTGAAGCTTCTTGGATAAGTGTTGACTTGGTCTAGATCTGTACTTAAGGATTATTAGTTTTGCAGGTACATGGAAGAGAGACTTGAGAGGGAAGAGAACTGAGGCAGGGAGGCCAAGCAGGAGGCTGTAGCAATAATACAGATGAAAAGTGATGAGGGCCTGACCTACTGTGATGACCACACCATCATAGAATGAAGTACAATAGCAGTTGAAGGGTCCTCACAGGCCATCCAGTACAATTGACTCATTCTGCTGATGAAGGATTAAGGCCCAGCAAGATGAAGTTATTTGCCAGAGGTCACACAGGCTGTAAGCCAGGTTTTAGACCTACATCTTTGAACTCAAAATCCACTATGTGACTGGGTGAGTGGAGGGAAAAGGACAAAGTGGAGAGATATTGGGGAAGTAGAATCTATGAGATTCAGTGTTTCATCAGCTATGGTTGAGAGAGGAAAATGAAGAGTCAAGGATGTTGTCAGCTTTGGTGACTGCAAAGATGACAGTGCCCTCAACAAAGAGAAAGCAGTGAGGAGAGGTGGATTTAGGGAGAAAAAGAGAGAAAGGTATGAAGGGTAGTTAGAGAAAGCTATTGAGAGGAAAAAGGAAGAAAAGAGGGAGAGATGGGGAAAAAGAGAACAAAAGAAGGGATTTTGTTGTTGTGTAATTGTTTTAGTCATATGTGACTCTTTGTGACCCATTTAGGATTTTCTTGGCAAAGATACTGGAATGGTTTGCATTTTGCAATTTCCTCCTCCAGATAATTTTTCAGATGAAGAAACTGAGGCAAACAGAGTTAAGTGACTTGCCCAGGGTCACACAGCCAGTAAGTGACCGAGGCCAGATTTGAACTCATGAAGACAAGTCTTCTTGACTCCAGAAACAAAAGAACTAGTGAAGAAGAGTGGCTCAGCAGGTTCTGAAATTTTAGGAAACTATATTTTTTGCACTCAGCTATTTACTCCAGCAGTGATGCAGTTCAGAATACTGGTGTTGCCCTCAGCTATGCTAACTATCTGATTAACTACTGCTTATAATTCATCAGTTTTTTTAATCTTTTAATTTTCAGGGGCTCAGTTCTGGGTGGTGTAGCTGCAGCAGGCCATCAGTAGAGAAATGACCTTATTAATCCAACCATAGGATACCTCTGATTTTAGGCCACATCCCTCAAATGAGAACTCTCTGAAAAGAAAAATTATAGGTAGACACTGGTTGGTGGGGCATAACTTGATAACAAAGTCTTGTTTTGACTTTATCATGGGAATTTCTGAGCTTTATGGAAGCTCAGTATCCACTGAATAGAACGAGGATTAGGCAAGATGGGAAGATTCCCAGGATGCAACATGCAGCAGGAAGGAACACAGAGAGTAACTCTTCAAAATTGCTCAACATTGTATCTATTTTTGTTGTCAGAGAATACCCCTCTCTCTGGCTTGTAGGAGTTTATTTATGTTTGTTTATTTATTTGCTTGTTTATTTATTCTGAATTCAACAAACCCTAAGAAAAGGACATTTTCATATAAAAAGTAGAATAGAAAATGAGAATTATACATGAAACCATGAATCTTTGATATATAGCTTGCTTTAAAAAATATATATAATAAATTCAGCATGTTACTTTCAAAGCTGACCTGCTTGTCTGTGTTTCCCTCTTGAATTACATTCTTTTCCCTTCTGTGCATTTTAAAATTTACTTCAATGACCCATTTTTCTTTTAGTCTTTTTTTGGCAACACTATTGACAACTCCCCTTTTCCCCAAGCCTTCCTCCCCCAATAGAAAAGGGGAAAATCATTATAAGAAGTATAGTCAAGCAAAACAAATCCACACATTTGCCATGTTTGAAAATGTATGTCTCATTCTGTACCTTGGGTCCATTACCCCTCTGTCAGAAGAGTAGGAGCATGCTTCATCATTAGTCCTGTGGGGTCATGCTTGGTCACAGGGGTCTATTTTTTTTTTTTTGGCTAGGCAATAGGGCTAAATGACTTGCCCAGGGTCACACAGCTAGTAAGTGTTATGTGTCTGAGGTTGGATTTGAACTCAGGTCCTTTTGAATCCAGGGCCAGTGCTCTATCCACTGCGCCACCTAGCTGCTCCTATAGGGGCCTATTTTTAAGTAGAATTTTGTAAGATCAAAGATTTCGAGCTGGAAGGAATGTCAGAGGTCATCTAGTTTATTTCTCTCATTTGGCTGGAAATGGAAGCCCAGAGAGGTTAAGTAATTTGTCCAGTGTCACACAGGTAATAAGTGGGCAAAGCTGGGATTCAAACTTAAGCCCTCTGACCCTAAACCTGTCACTCTTTGCACTGTACCAAGTGTTTTTTTTTAAAAACAAAGTTTCAGAGAGTCATAGAGACAGGAACGTTCCAGAGCCTTACTTTTCTAACTTTTCCTGGGATGTGCAGATACCTTATACTACCTCTGCCAGTAGTAAAGACAAGGTCCCTACAGGGCAGCCCAGGACCAGGGCTTAGGTCTCAATGCTCAGCAATTACATATTATTGATAACCTATTCATTAAAGCAAGGTAACCCCTTCTTAAGTCTCTTTGAGTTCCTGTATGTACTTGGAACTAATAAAACTTCATTTCTTTTAAAATAATCTATAAATGACATTTTGACCTAGTCTGATGGACTTACCCTTCAATTATTTTGAATTAGTGAGATTATATTATAATTTATATTATCTGCTTCATAGAAAAAAGAAGGCGCATTTTGCTATTCTGTGTTATGACTAATTAGCAACAGATGTAGGACTGGAAGGGATTTTAGAGGTTATCTTGTCTAGCCCCTTCTTTTTACAGATGAAAAAACTGAGGTCTAAGGAGGATAAGTGACTTGCCTTGGGTCACACAGGTAATAATTATCAGGAGTGGGATTCAAACCTCAGAGTAAGTGCATTTTCTATTGTACTACAATTTAAAGGAGTAAGACGGTAACTTCATATATTATGAAATTTTTAAGTTGAACACAGTGCTTTCCTTACAACAGCCCTATGAAGTAGGTAGTGAAAGCACGATTTGCATTTTGCAAATGAAGAAACTTAAAATTAGAAAGATTAAATGACTTGCTCCCAGGCATTCTAACTCCAGGGCCAGCATACTTTACACTAATATAAGGCTACTTCTCTATGGCAAAAGTAAATGTAGCTCAGTGGCTTAACGCAGTTTCCTACATGTGTGTGTTTTTTTGTTTTCTGTTTTTTATTTTTTACTCCAGAAGGCGATGTGTTTCAAGCACGCACCCCCAGACAAGAAATTCAAGGAGCTCTGTATGTGAAAGATGACAACAATGTGCAAATAGACTTGCCTGTTGATCAGGTAACAAAAGTGGAAATAGGTAGGTGGGGGGGGTGGATGGGAAATGTCTTATTACATGTTTCTTTTTTTTCTTTTTCTTCGAACATTCATTTGAAAAAAAAATTTGAGATTCAAATTCTATCCCTCCAGTCTCTCCCCTAGCCATTGAGAAGGTAAGTAAAATGATATCCACTATACATGGGAAGTAGTTGTCCTCATTCAGTTGTGTCTGAATCTTTGTGACCCCATTTGGGGTTTTCTCAGCAAAGATACTGGAGTGGTTTGCCATTTCTTTCTCCAACTCATTTTATAAATGAGGAAACTGAGGCAAACAGGGTTATGTGATTTGCCCAGGGTCACCCAGCTAGTGAGTGTCTGAGGCTGGATTTAAACTCAGATCTTCTTGACTCCAGGCCTGTCACTCTATCCACTGTGCCACCTAACTCCCCAAAACATATCTCCATATTAGCCATAATGCTTAAAAAAATCCAAGAAAAATAAAGACAGTGAAAAAATATGCTTCAATTTGCACTCAGAGTCCATCAGTTCTCTCTCTGGAGGTGGATAGCATTTTTCATCATGAGTTCTTTGGATTTGTTATGGATTATTGTATTGATAAGGGTAGCTAAGTCTTTCACAGTTGATTATCATTATGATACTACTGTTACTGTGTACAATGCTCTCCTTGTTCTATTTACTTCATTTTGCACCAATCCATATAAGTCTTTCCATGTTTCTCAGAAATCATTCTCTTCATTATTTCTTACAGCACAATAGTATTTCATTACAAATCATATACCATAACTTGTTGTGAACTTGTTCAGAAACTGTACACACTGATCACTGAGAGAGACCTTCCTGGCTTTCCAGTACTGGCTGTACCTTCACTTGGCTCACTGGTTAAAGTGAGGGAGTTGGAATACTCTTTGCTCCCCATTGCTTGGGAGGTACCATGATTTTATAGTCAAGAAAATAATGATGAACAGATCAATAACTTGGAGAAATTTAAATTTTGGAAAAGTAATTATTTGAAAAGTTTTTATTTTTCAAAATACTGTCATACCTATATATGCAATGGTCAGGTGAGGCCAAAAAAAGAGACCTGCTTAGGGTCACACAGCTAGTAAGTGTCTGAGACAGGATTTGAACTCAGGTCATCATGACTCTAAGTCCAGTGCTCTTATTCATTTTGCCACCTACCAAGGGTGATATAGATACTCAAAATCTAATTAAAACAAATACCACTGTATTGAGAATTTGATTACAATGAAAATATTCCTCAGATCTAGCTTTGTGGCCAACCATATTTAAGCCATATTTCATAAACCATACAGTACCTACAAGTAATCTGTACCTTTGAAATTTATTGTAATGGGATATAACCTGTAATAGAATTCTCTCCTACTAGTGTCTCAAATAAGTGGATCCTTATTTTAACTTCTAATTAATAGAAGTATATTAGATTTTGATTGACTAATATATTGGATATTAAGATATAATTACAAATAAATGCTCTAGCTCATTGAAATTCACATAATAAGTGTTTATTGAATTGAACTGGGAGAAAGAATTGTGAGCTTCATATGTTGAATAATTGTACTTCCTCTTTGTTGCCCAATATCTTCAGCTTAATTATGAGTCATGGCATTATCTTCCTGAGGTCATGGTCCTCTTCAAGAATGAAGGACAAACCACATAAAGCCCCTCAGTACGTATCTGGTTCTAACTTATCTTTCCAGACTTACTTCACTTCACAACCCTTCATACACTCTCAGATCCAGCCAAATTAGCCTCCTTACTAATTGTCCCAAATCAGCATGCCGTCTTCTGCTGCCATGTCTTTGTACTGGCTAGGTCAGGACTGTACTTTGTCCTCATCTACACTTCTTAGAACCAAGACCCAAATCAGAAGATTTTTCTCTGTCCCCTAGCTGTTAATATTCTTTTTCTCTTAAAATTATATTGTATTTATTTGAACCATGGCCCAAGGGCTCACTTTGGACTGGCTTTGGTCTTGGGAGCCTGGCTACCAAGTAGACAGGTTATGTTTCTGGATTTTTTATTTCTCTACCACAGAAACTACATAAAATGCAGATGACTCATAGGTGTGCATGGATAAATGTAGGAAAAATGAAACACCCCAATTGCCTGTGACATTCATTATATTGCCCCAGAAGGTAAAGACTTTCTGGGACTGTTGAGCAGATATTTATCATTCTCCTCAGACTCACATTGTTCAAGCAACCCAGAGAAGTTATCATGAAAGGTTAGCAAGGTCTAGATCTCTTGCCCAGACAGGCCACGCTTTTAGTTATTAAACTGCAGAATCCCTCTGCTAAAATGTGCTTTTAAGGAAATTTACTTCTTGGAGATTGATGCCTGATTCAGATTTAGGAGCAGTAAGATTTAGGATTATACCCAAGACTAGGAATGCCAATTTCTTGAGTCTTCTAATTACTGACCTAGTCTCAGAAAAGGAAACAGAAAGGTAGAAGAAGGAACATAGGAGTGGGTTGTCCAGAGACTCCATTCTCAGGCCTTTAATGCTTCTCCTATGGTTCATCATTGCTTCTGGGCAGGGTGAGGGGATTGGTGACAAGAAAAATTCCCTCCTGTCTTTGTTTCATTCCTGTTTTGAAACCCAAGGGAAAGAGAGTCTTAAAAATGGTTCAAAAAGGGTTGAGCAGTTGAATAGCTCACTATTATAGACCATAGTGGGAGGCAGTTCCTCCAATAATCCAGCTTCCCTGACAGTCACCAGTCATCACGAGGCAGCCCCAATCTCAGAAGACCAGTCAGAGTTAACTGTGTCACACCATCAAGAGGTTGGTGTCCTTATTGCTACCAAAATAATCTTTCTAAAGCACAAGTACCACCATGTTCCAATCCTCAAGTGTCTGAATCCATGTCTTAGGTAAGGGTCTGTGTAGCTGGTCTAGTTAAAAAGGCCACTCCCTGTAATTTCATCAAGTTGATTGAGCTGACCAAACTTTTTTTTTTTTAACACTTTGAGTTTTATTGAGGTGTTTTGTTTTTATATTACAAACATTTACAGATTACTCCTACTTCATTAGAGGTCTCTTGTAACAAGTACAACAATACATTGACCACATCTGAAAGTTCATGCAGTATTTCACACCTGTAGCACATTTCTTCCTTATTTTTTAACAAAAATATATTTTATTTTTTCTCCAATTACATGTTAAAACAATTTTTTAACATTTGTTTTTTTTAAGTTTTGAGTTCCAAATTCCATCCATCTCTCCCTCCCTTCTTCTCCTCCCCCCTCCCTTAGACAGTAAGCAATCAGATATAGATTAAATACGTGTAATCATATAAAAACATTTCCATATTAGTCATTTTGTACAAGAAGACTCGAATAAAAGAAAAAGAATGAAAGAAAATGAAAAATAGTGTGCTTCAGTCTATATTCAAACAATATCAGTTCTTTCTCTGGAGGTAGATAGTATGCTTCATCATTAGTCCTTTGGGATTATCTTGGATCTTTATATTGCTGAGAATTAACTAAGTCATTCACAGTTCTTCATTGTACAATATTGCTGTTACTGTGTACAGTGTTCTCTTAGTTCTATTCACTTCATTATGCATCAGTTCATATGAATCTTTACAGTTTTTTCTGAAATCATCCTGTTTATAATTTTTTATAGCACAATAATATTCTATCATAACCATATACCACAGCTTGTTCAGCCATTCCCCAATTGATGGGCATTTTTTCAATTTCCAATTCTTAGCCAACACAAAAAGGGCTGCTATAAATATTTTTTTTGTGAAAATAAGTCCTTTTCCCTTTTTTTGGATGTCTTTGGGATAAAGACCTAGTGGTGGTGTTGCTGGATCAAAGGGTATGCAGTTTTATAGTCCTTTGGGCATAGCTGACCAAACTTAATAGAAGAACTTCTGATTGCCTATTATAATCCCCCAAAAGAATGTAAGCTCTCTGAGAGCCAGGACTGTTTTTTAATTTTGTGTTTGTATTCCCAGAGCTAGTACAATCACCTCCACACAGTGGGTACTTAATAATTGCTTCCCATCTCTCTTGATTCAATATTTCTTTTAGAGCCTCAGGCCATTGGATCCTATCCACCATTTCTCCGAATTCACTGAAATCTGTTTTCCTGAAGTCTTGGGTAATCTGTATTATGTCTGAGGCATTCCTTATTGATCATGAATTTTAAGCTGGCAAGTTCTTTTTATTTCCAGGGTACCAACCAATTCCTCCTTCCTAGATCATCAGGCCCAGGGTAGCCTTCCTCTGATTGCTTCCCTACCTTATCAAAGGCAAAATAATCAGAAAGGCAGGCCAGGATTTTGTTATCTGGGGTTATTGAAGAAGACAATCAGGTAACATAGTATTTTATAACATTGCTCTGCCACTTAAACAGACAACAGGCATGGGAGGGAGAGGGCAATTTTTTAGATTAGCTTGTTTTGTTGTCTTATTATGAGTACGCTATAAAAAGAATAGTGAGATAGGGCAGAAAGAGCATTGCACTTGTAGTTAAAGAACCCAATTTTGAATCCTGGCTATGCTATTTTTTTAAACCTATGTAACCTTGAGCAGATGGGGTCTCAATTTGCCCAACTGTACAAGCAAGGGTGGAACTAGGTCCAAGGTCTAAGGTCACTTGTAGCTCTGGAGTCTATAGCATTTTTTCAAGTGTAGCTTTGTGACTCCTTTCGGTAATGCCATATTATGGGCTTTAAATACCCAAAGAATACATTTATGAAGCCAATAGTAGAGCTTTTGAGATAGAATTCAGATTTAGTAAATATTTATCGAGTGCTTCTTAAATGCAAGGCACTGTAAGAAAGGAGCTCAAGAAAGCAGAATCTCCCCTAAATCCAATATGCCAGCATAACAGCTGACATTACGTTATAAATATGTATAATATACGCCAAAGCCCAGAGGATTGCAGTACTCAGTAAGGAGCACACTTAAGTTGGAGTACACTTATACTCTTCCATCACAGCATAAATCAGAATGATTTAACACCCGTTTTAGAAGTGTACAAGAATAAGGGCCAAAACTAAGGTTTTTCTAAACAAAAAAGAGCAGATTGTATTTCTTTAGCCAGGCTCAATTGCATCCTGTAATCTCACATTTAATCTGAGATGGCAAATAGCTCTATTTTGAAGCATTAAATCTACAGCCATTAGCTCTGCCTCCCCCCATCCCCACCCTCCCCCCCCCCCCCCCACACCCCGTTCAACTCCAGGGCCTTACAATTTTCCTCCTGACAACTACAAGTCATTTCTAGAAATACTTGTGGCCTTATAGGGAAAAGGGGGGCAGTTCCCATTGGTGTCTGTTCCCTTAGCCTCGTGGGGGCAGAGGGTGTCAGAAACTCTGCTTTTACAGATCAGTCATCAGTAGCTGGAGGAATTAGTTGCCCTGACATTCCAAGATGCCTATTAATCATAAATTCTGACCTTGCACCTCTGATTCTGGAAATTACTCAATTTTTCTGGCTCTAGTATAAAATTATTTTTCCCCCCAGCTACTCCCAATATGGTAGGTCTTTATTTTACACACACACACACACACATACACACACACACACACACACACGTATATATGGAAAGACTGAAATGTTTAATATATCATTTCTTATGGAAGTAATATTATGAATATAATATTTATCTTCCACACATATATGTGTATGTATGGAAGAAGGGAAAGATTGAAATCTTTCACATATATATCATTTATTATGTCAGTAATGATATATATATATATACACATATATGTGTGTGTATATATAAATATTTCAGTCTTTCCCATCTTCCTCAAGCTTTAGTCACTTAGCTTTCTCTCAATAGACCTCTTACTACCAATAGTTGAATTCTATAATACCCTTTGCTTTCCTCACAATTTTTCGAAGATTTGCCCTAATGCTTGAGAGTTCCTAGTATTAAAAGCCAATCCCATTCATACTCTTGACCTAGAATGAATGAATGACTAAATAAAGCATTTATTAAGCTCTTACTCTGTGTAAAACACTGTGTTAAGTAGTGGGGATACAAACAGAAAGGTAGACAGTCTCCACTATCAGGGAGCTCACATTGTAATGGGGGAGACAATATATATATATGTATGTATATATTCATAGAAGGTTTCATCTACAAGCCAAATGGAAAGGTCCTATGGTCCTTAGGGTGAAGTAAGCAGATGGTAATGTCTCTTTTTTAATGCCAGTTAAATTCCACCGCTAGGCATAAGGAAGTCAAAGAGAAAGGCCCCATATATAACAAAATACACATGGCAGTAATTTTTTGTGGTAACCAAGAACTAGGAACAAAATGATGCCCTTTGTTTGGGCTAAATGATGAATAGTGGTACAGGAATGGGGTGGAATATTATTACCATAAGAAAGGATGACTGTGTAAAAAGTACAGAGAAGCATGGGAAGATGCGCATTGATACAAAGTAAATGAATTAAGCACAACCAGGAAACAATGTCCATTACTGTACTAATATCAATGGAAGGAGCAAAAACCTCTTAAACTGAATGTTGTGTAATTATAATCACCAAACCTGGCCCCAAAGAAGAGATGAGAAAACACACCTCTTTTCTTTCTTTGCATAGGTGGGGGATTTAGGGTGCAGAGTAATGCAAATATTGTGATTACTAATATTGTGATATTTGTATTTAATATTTTTTTAATTACTACTTTTTATTATTAGAAGGGATAACTTAGCTCTTTAGGTAAGGAAGGAGGGAGGGACATGTTTAGAAATGAAGGTGACATAAAAAAATGCTATAAAAAATTAAAAAACCTAAAAAGCCATTCCCTGAAAATAAATTTATTCTGTAAACCCCTCCCCACTCAAAACTCCTAAATAAATTAACATGAACACCTGATTATGTGAGACCTCTAAGAGTCCCATAACTTTTAGGCGCATAATAAGTTGAGGAAGAAGGCACCGTGATGGAGAGAGTGCAAATTGTTCTCAGAAAAATTACATCCTACATCAACTGAGTGATCTTGGTGGTTCATCTAACAAACAGTGCTAAGACTTCAAAGACACTAAAAGGCCTCTTGTCCCTTTTTGTTTGGTGGATGGAGTACAAATCTTGTTTTCCTAGAAAATGTAATGAAAGTAAATGGAAAAGTTGTTAGGGATTGAAACTGTAGGCTATAAAATCAGGACGGAATGAGTCTTTTTGCTACTGTATGATGGGAATACTTTTTTTCCACAGTCATCTCCTTTGATTTTGATTATACTTGGCCTTTAATTTCATCTCTTTCTGAGCTGCTGTATTCTTTTACACTTTTAGAAAAGAACTTTCTGAAGAACAGTTTATTTTAGCCTTTCATCTGTCTTTGGCCTTGATATGGGGTTCCTTACTCTCCTCCCTCTCCCCTCAACCTATAATCATTACTGTTTGATATATAGAGTATCAGACCTATATAGGCAGATTATGTCATCAGTTGCTATTTCTGCTTTTATTCTCTTCAAGCAATGACATTTAGTTTTTATTTAATAATACTATTGTGTGGAAGAAAGAGCATGGGACTTAGAGTCAGAAAACTAGATTCAAATCGTGGCTCTGCCTTTCATTAGCTGTGTGACACTAGGCAAGTCACTTAACATCCTGAACCCTCATTTTCCTCAAAACAGCAAATTGAGGGAAATCAGGGTAGATAGTCCTGAAGGCTATGACCTTTTGTGATACTAGTTTACCTTCCCCTAATATCAATAAACTTCCACTAACATTGGACTTCTATGCCTTCCGGTGACATAGGATCATAAATGTAGAGCTGAAAAGGACCACAGGGGCCATCTAGTCCAGCCCCCTCATTTTACAGATTAAGAAGCTGTGGTACAGGCAGATAGAAGCCTGGGTTGAAGGCTATGAAAGAAGAGTATAAGTGCTGGTAGATACTACTAAGATGGCAAATCCTTAAGTGTTGGTTCAGTGCTGGTATGTTACGTCTGAAAACAAGTCTAGTTGAGTTAAGGGAGTCTCGTCATCACCAGGTTGGCTTCTGGGCAGTGAGTGTCATAAAGGTTAAGTAACTTGCTCATGGTCACCCAGATAATGAGTGCTGGAAATAGAATTTAGAACCAAGTGTCTCCTGACTTCAGGTCCAAGACTTGTTCCACTTAATACTCTACCTCCCTTAATCAAAGGAGTGAGAACTAGGTTTCCTAGAGCTTGAGGTCAGCTCCTTCTTTCTGCTGAGGAAACTGAACCCTAGGTGGGGAACATTAAATAACATTCCCACTGTCACATAGGCGTTAAATAACGGAGATTCCCCCTTCTCACAGAAGGTATGTATTAGACTACCTACCAAACTGAAGGTCTACAGAGCCATTATGCTGACCTCATTGATGTATGCCTGAGAAACCTGGACAGTATACCAGCACCATGCTAGGAAACTGAATCCCTTCCATTTGAATTGTCTTAGGAAGATTCTGAAGATCACCTGGCAGGATAAGATACCAGACATTGAGGGCTTTTCTCAAATTAAACTGCCAAGCATTCAAACTCTACTATTGAGAGTGTGATTCCAATGGGCTGGTCACGTTATTCAAATGCCAAATGTATGCTTGCCTAAAAGATTATTTTACAGAGAACTCACAAGGCAAGTGCTCACATGGAGGAAGTCAGATGAAACAATACAAGGACACTGTCAAAGTCTCTCTGAAGAACTTTGGAATTGATTGCATGACATGGGAGCTGTCCCTGTCTCTGCTGGCACAGGACTGCCTAGCATAGCATGCTCTCACCGAAGAAGGTGTTGTGTTCTGTGAGCAAAGCAGAACTGAGGCAGCTCAAAAGAAATGTGAAATGTGCAAATTGAGAGAATCCACCCCAAATGTTCACGTGGACTATTTGTGCCTGACCTGTGGTAGAGCATTCCAAGCTCATATTGGTCTGATCAGCCACAATTGGACGCACTATAACTTGACTCTAACATAGTGATGTCATTTTGGTCCTCTTTGAGAATGAAGGATAACAACCAACCAATGTGTTACTTATATTTCTGTTTGGTCCTGTTTGAATTACCAGACATCCAGAATTTGTAGGTTATGGTTGTTTTTCCTTTTATTTTTAAATGCAAAATTAGTTACCTCCTATAAAACACTTGGGTCATACAGTAGGTATCAGTAGCTCTAAGAGATAACCAGGCTTATCTCAATAGAGGAGGTGAGTTCCACTTCCCCAGTTAGGGAGTTGCATTGTGTTGCACCAGAAAAGTCTATCAACATCATTCTCTCACCATCAGAAACACCTGACAAGGCTATGAAGGATGGGAAAAAGATCAATGAGAAGAGAACTGATAGACTGGCGTGACAGTAATACAATCAGCCAAGTATTTCAAGAAGATGGAAGACTCAGCAAATGTTGTCTAAAGGAGGAAGAGAACAAAGTTACTTGGTTGAGTTCTTAAGCAGACACCAAGTGAAATAGCTAAATTATAACTTGCTGAAGAATTATAATAAGCTCATAAACCTTTAGAGATGTGAGGTATCTTAGAAACCATCTGGTCCCACTTGCTCATTTTATAAATAAGGGATCTGAGGCTAGGGGAGGGGAGTGGTTTGCCCACTTGATAGTCATGTGACCTTGGGCAACTTTTGGACTTGAACTCAGATAATTTGATTCCCAGGTTGGTTCTCTTTTCCTTCACCATACTGTTTCTTTTTTTTTAAATTAAATTTTATTTAAAAATTAACATAAATCTATTTTCTCTCCCTCCCATCCCCCATCCCATTGGGTAAAGAAAGAAAAAATAAATTCCATGTAATATGCATAGTGAGGCAAAATAAATCCCCCTCATTAGCCATGTTAAAAAAAGTCTTATTCTGCACCCTGAATCCATCACCTTTCTGTCAGAAGGTAGAGAGCATGCTTCAATATCAATCATCTGGAATCATGGATGGTCATTGCACTGATAAAAGTTCTTACTCTTTTTCCATATCATTACATCCTTTGAATTACTGAGACTCTCCATTGCTATTCTGCTGCTCTGTGTGGTATCTGGTCTTCTTCTTCCTTGCTGTTCTCTCTGCCCATCTGATTTCAGTTTGCCGCCTTCTAAGTCACATCAGCCAATCTTCATGCAAATTCTTAGTCCTCCTTAGATAAGCTCTAACTTGTCATTTCTGTATTTTGGACCATGATTCAAGGAAAGCTAAGTCCTCTTTCTTAAGACATCATCTTCTTAGTCATTTGTTCACTTCTTAAATCCTACCCTCACTAAGGCCTTATTATATGTATATATACACTCCCTCTTAAGTTTTCTTCAAACATTCTTGTCAGACAGTAATTCATTGGTAGAACCAGATGCGTAATAGACTGTTGGACTCTAAGTCCAAGGACCTGAGTTCAAATCCTGATACTGTCACTATCTATGTGACTTTGGGCAAGTAATTTGATCTCCCTGGTTTTCAGTTTTTATAAAATGAAAGAGGGTGGGATTGGATGATCTTCAGGGTCTCTTCTACTTCTACATCCTGTAATCTGAGTGTGTAGTTGAGGTAACAACCTCAATTAAAACAAAAAACCCTAAGTCATATTATATCACAAATTCTATTGAATTTTTTTTTGATATTGACATTTTAAATATAGATGTATTTACCTGATGACAATTTTTTTCCTCTAGAGACCAGCTGAAGAGATTAAAGATGATGAAGATATTTTTGACATAATCAGTCACCTTGATACCAAGGTAAGTTCGTTTCTTTTTCTTAACATTCTAGAGCATATGGGAATGTCTTATCAATTATTAATTATCAAATGCACTTATCTATATGGGGGAGGATACAGGTTAGAAAGAATAAGAGTCAAATTACAGGTTTGAGAATAAAAGTTAGCATAGGATTGGAAACACAGTATTTCATTTCTACATATATTTTTGCCCTTGGTAATTAGATTTCTAGGACATAACTCCTTTAGTGTGTAAAATATCTGTGCATAAATAATCCTTAGTGGTACAGGGAATCTGTCTTAATTCTCATAATAATAGCTCACATTTATATAGCCCTTTAAAGTTAACAAAACACTTTACTTATATTATCTCATTTGATTTTCATAATAACCTTGTGAGGTAGATGCTATTATTATCTCCATTTTACAGATGGGAAAATGGACACGGAGAGGTTACATGATTTTCCTAGGTTTATATCATTAGTAAGTGTCTGAGGAAGGATGCAAGCCCAGGTATTCCTGATTCACTATTTACTATACTGTGCTTCTTTCTGTATAATCTCTGATTTTATTTCTTAAAATAATTGACATTATCTGTGAAACTATTGCTAATCAACATTTTTTAACCACTTACACACAGTCAAAACTTCTGGATGAATTTTCCCTATTTTTTTTAACCTCTTTTATCCAATCACTTGCTAAGTTCTGCCAATTTTATCGCCCTAAGATCTCTAGAATTTTGTTCCTTTCCATTCCCACTATCATCATTCCGGTACAGATCCTCACTGCTTCTTACTTTGACTAATCTTTTTGAATTGGTTTCTCTGCCCAGAGTCTCTCCCCACCTCCAATCTGTCCTTTACACCCCTTCCAGATTAATCCTACTGATGCACAGACCAGACTATGCCAACTCTACTGCTCAAAACCCTTCAGTGGTTCCTACTGAATAAAAGTCAGACTCCTTAGCCTGGCAATCATAGCCTTTTACAAATGAGCATCACTCTGTCTTTCCTGTATTTTGTGTGTGTGTTTTTGTTCAAAGCCATTCCTTGTACTTGAAATTCCTTCCCTTCCATCTTTGTAGAAATCCTCTAAGACACAGATCCAATGTAACCCATCTACAGTGGTCTTTCCTGAGCTGCCCTAATCACTAATGAGTCATCCTTGTTTCAGAACTTTTGGTTCACTGATTTTTATTCCTTAGGTATTTATCTTTTATTTTATATTACAATATATTTGTATGTATCCGTGTTCTCACCTTTCCTACTGGACTGCAAACTTGAGGTTAAGGACTGCAAGGATTCTTGTCCCTCCTTTGCATCCTGTTTAGTCAAGATAGGTGAAATATCCCAGCAGGCTTAGAGGTCTAGCACAGATGTAATGTGGTATACTGAGGTATCAGCTCTGGTGTCAGAAAATTTGGGCCCATACACTAATTCTGCTACTTACTACCTCTGTGACCTTGAACAAATTGTTATCCCTCTCTGAGCTAAAGTTTTCGTCCTTTTAAGATGAGGGGGTTTAACAAGATGATCTCTAATGTCCCTTCCAGATTTAAATCCTACATTTAGTTAGTTTTGTGTTTATAGAAGGCTGTGTAAATGGAGCTGATGTCCTGTGAGTCTGAATTGGATATGCTCTGTAGGTGGCAGTAGAAGCAAGTGTAAAGACTTCTAATTCACCATTATACTTCATGGTTTGTGTCTGTATCTTTTAAAGTTGTGCTACCAAATCCAGGCATTTTAGTCTCACCAGTGTGTCACTGACAGAATTCCTGTGAGATTCCATGAAGTAATGAGACCAAATTGTTTCCTTCAGAGAAGACCTACTCTTGATGAAGCATAGCTTTATTTAAATAGATACAGAACTAATATGGCTAAAAAATAGAATTTCTTCTTCTTGGGGTGTTATTTTTTCTTATTTTATTTCTAAGATTCTCAAGGTTATTTTTTTTTTTGCTTTTGAATATAAGACCAAAACCAACTAACCTAACAAATGATAGGAGAGCAATGATATCCCTGGCATGCTAATAGAACGAAATACCTACCTAGTATTAGAAAGGGATCATCCATGTCATTGTGCCTAACTAGACTCTATAAGGATAAACTTTATGAGGATTCCCTCCACACACTTTCTATAGAGAAACTACCTAGCACTGGAAGCCTTTCTCTTTAGTATTCCTTTTGTATTTCAGGGCTTCCAACATACCACTTGGCTGGTCCATCTACTGTTTCTCATTGACATTACATAGTTACCCTATTTCTTTTACTGGTGACACATACCCTTAACAAAGTCTTTTAATCCACTTCTCTAGTCCAAATCATTGTTGCATGATGCAACCTGGTTATCTCCACCATACATCTTTACATTTTCGTTTGAGTTATTTGTAATTTTAGTTCCTCTTATGTCATGGTAGCCTATGCTTTATAGCCTTAGAACATCACCAGAAGATTATTGGTACATGTATGTATATATTTATGTAACAAGCCCCTTGTGATCATTGAAAGCACTGGACAGTTTCCCACAGCAATCCATTTCATTCTTTCCCTTCTACTATGTTCTGGGCTCAGTATTGTCCATCTGCTGTTCTTGTCCAAGTTATGTTGATGGACTAACTCAATAAGCTGTCCATTCAGCTGTATGTTATAGATAGAAAGGATGTGCCAGGCACTGTGCTAAGCACTGGCAATATAAATATAGGCAAACAAGTCCAGACCTGTCCTCAAAAAGCTTGCGTTCAAATGGGGGTAAGACAATACACAAAGGTGGGCTGAAAAAGAGGAGGGGTAAACAGATTTGGCAGCATGTTGTGGGGATGGCCAGGAAAACTTGTGAAGGCCTGGATCTTGTCAAGAAAGAAAGCTCGTTCATCAGAGTCTGGAGTCCTAGGAGTAGCTGATGTACAAAGTTCAAAGTTTGGTGGAATATAGATGATATGCTGTGGAGATGGCTGGAAGTCATAGCTTTAGCATTATGGATATTTGTTCCCAGGGGAATTCCAAGCAATTGATTTCTCTATTCCTCCTACTGGGTTGCAGGGAAACTAGGTGATACAGTGGATAGAGTGCTAGGCCTGGAGTCAGGAAGATCTGAATTCAAATATGAACTCAGACACTTACTAACTGTGTGACCCTGGGCAAGTCACTTAACCCTGTTTGCCTCAGTTTCCTCATCTGTAAAATGAGCTGGAGAAGGAAATGCAAACCACTTTAGTATCTTTGCCAAGAAAACACAAGACAGGGTCATGAAGATGAAATGACTGAACACCAGTAATTACTGGGTTGTTAAGCATGCTAGAGAAAATAATGAAATTGAAGTTATTTTGTCCAATGCAGATTTATGGTGCATAACCTTAGCTGGCCCCTCAACTGCTTCTTGACAGTCCTGCTCTACTCTTATCAACTCCTTATTTCTTTATTCTGAATAACTTTTCCAAATTTTTCCCTCTGTCCATGAATCCCCAAGTATAACATACTACACTTAATAGTAGATGGTTTAGACTTCAGTTTCACTGAGAAAATTGAAGCCTAGCAGAAATTACCTTAAATTCCTTCACTTAAAACTTCTTAGTATCAGCACCCAGTCTTTTTATCTTTCCTTCTAGTTACAGAAGAGACAGGTATCCAAACTTCTTCTGAAGATTAATCACTTTCCCATTCTCCTTGATCCCATTTCCACCTTCCACCTCTAAGATTCTGTTCTGTTAATCAATTTGCCTCTCTTGTGCATCTTCAATTCCTCCTTTCTTTACAGGTTACTTTTCCTTTCCACAGTCCCTCTGATCCATTTGATACTTTCAACCATCATCTCATCTCTCACTTCACTTAATCTTTTATTATCAAATGTCTTTTTTAAAAAAAATCATTTGCACCCACTGCCTCAATTTCCTCATTGCTATCCTCAATCTAATGCAATCACGGTTTCTAGTTCCATCATTACACTGAGTATTGTTCCTCTAAAGTTTGCCAGTGACTAAATAATTAAACCAATGGTTCGCCCCATCTCAGTCCCTCCTCCCGTCCCCTTCCGTCCTCAAAGCCCTTGGCTACTCATACTTTTGACAATGGTGGATTATTCTTCCTTTAGGAATGCTATTTCTTTTCTTAGGTTCAGAATTAATTTATTTTTCTGGTTCTCTGAACTCTTCCCCTTCTTTGCCTCTTTTTCTGCCTGTTAATGTTCTTTCTGACATCTTTAGATGAGCATCCTCCAAGGCTCTGTCCCAAGGCTTCTTTTATTTTCTCTTTATATTCTTTCCCTTCACTTTCTCATTCATTCTCATTACTTGAGTAGTCCCTCCTAGGTACATGACTTCCAAATTGGTATTTCTACCACTGAGTTCTTTCAAGGTCCAGATCTATTGTGGTAGTAATGCAATATTGTAAGAAGAATACAAAATCTAGAATCTGAAGAACTAGGTTCAAATCTTGGCTATGCCACTCAATATATGTGACCTTGGAAAAATCACTTAGACCTTCTGGATTTTAGTTTTTTTACGTCTAAAATGATGGAGTTGCTCTAGATCATCTCTAAGGTCCTTTCCAGTTCTAAATATATGATAATGATGATGAGGATAATAATAATAACTAACATTTATCCAGCATTTCCTATGTGCCAGACACAAGCACTTTATAATTATTATTTATTTAGTTGGGAAGAGGCAGTCTTCACAAATAATATAAAATTATTTTATATAATAATAATTACTATTATAAATATTATTATCCCTATTTCACAGGAGAGGAAACTGAGGCTAATAGGAGTTAAGTGACTTTTCCAGCATCACACAGCTACTAGTATTTGAGGTCGGGTTTGAACTCAGGTGTTTCTGATTCTAGGCCCAGCACTGTATCCACTGTATCACCAAGCTGCTCCATGTTTCCAACTGCCTGCCCTTGGATATCTCAAATATACCTAAAACTTATCATGTCTGAAACAAAGCTTATAAATCTTTCCCTTTAAATTTGTTTTTTTCTGACTCTACTATCTTTGTCAGTGGTTCCCAATGTAATCAGTCTCTTGTGTTTGAAATCTTGGAGTTATCTCTGAGTTTTACATTTCTCCTTACCCTTCATGTCTAATCAGTTGTCAGGTTCATGTTGATCCCATCCTTGAAGCACTTCTAACATTTGTCAGTTCCTTTCTATCTGCACTCATACCACTCTGGTACAAGGCCTCCTCATAAGTCTTCCCACCTCTAATTTCTTCCTCTTCTACTCCATCCTTCATATCAGTGCCAGATTAATTTTGCTAATACACGGTTCTGGCCTTATTCTTCTTCTCAAAGATTGTTAGTGGTTCCCCATTTTAAAATAAGTACAGTTCAAACTCCTGTGCCTGAAATTTGAGACCTTCCTAATAGGGCATAACCTTGCCTTTTTAACCTTATAATATTCTACTTCATGCAATGTATACTCTAGCCAAATTGTACTCTTTGCTCCAGACAAACCCTGTGCTGCTCAAGCTTCTTGACTTTGTTCATGCTGTTCCTGAGGCCTAGAGTGTCCTCTTGCTCCCCTCTTTGCCTTCTGGATATCTACCTATCCTTTAATGACAGCTCCAGGGATACCTCCTTCATAAATCTAATTCTGAACCACATCCCTTAGTGGTAATAATGTTCACGTAGCACTTCTTGGGCAACATTCTGTACCATAGTGTGACCTAATGTTTGTGTCTTGTTCTCCTGTAATAATGGTGATGATGCCTGCAAGTTCTATGAAAGTAGGGATAGTTCTCTCAGTGTCTTGAATAATAAGTTTCTCAGTGTATTAAATTGAATGTTTAATAAAGATTTTTTTGACTGACTGAATTAAGGGAAGCAGGAACCTTGTTTCTCCTTATTTTTAAAAAAATTCCCCATGGTGCCTAGCTATTCAATTCAACAAACCTACTATGTGCAAGATGCCTTATGTGAGTCTTTATGAGACTTATTTCTACATGAATATGAGCCATTTTTGATGAGGGTATTAGTAGGGAAGAGGCAGTCTTTCACAAGTAATATAAAATATCAAACTCAACTTTACTATCATGCAATTTATTGGAAGATTTATTTTGTTGATTAGGGAAAAATCAGCATTTAATTCAATAGAGCAAAATACCTCTTCCAAGGTGTCTTTCATTCATACATCATAATCATTTAAGTTTATTTGAAAGATATAACATCAAAAATTCAATAACCCTCTGATCATAAATTTGGGCAGCGAGGTGGTACAGTGGATAGAACACTAGACTTTGAGTCCAGAAGACCTAAATTCAAATTTGGCATCAACACTTACCAGTTGTGTGAGTCTGGACAAGTCACTGAACAGCAACAACAGCTTATCATAAATATCAGAAGAGGTATAAAAGAGGGATATCTATGCTCAACAAAAGTGTTTGCCACTGGGTGGAAGAGATTCAGAATGGCAGTCCTAATTGAAGGAGGATTTCCTGCCAATGATTAGGGCAAGAAGTAAGATATCAGAGTAATATTAAGAAGTATAATCTAGCTTCCCACTGTCAGTGTAGGTCCTCCAGATGCTGTTGTTTGCAGATGACATTGTGCTAGTAGCAACAAGCCCTAGAGCATTGTAGAGGCTCCTGGGAGAGATCTGTAATTCCTGAAAAGAGTTTTGCCTGGCTATCTACCCAGGAAAGACAAGTGGATGAAGAATATATATTACCCAGATGATAGCATAAAATTAAATGGAAAACCTGTAAAACTTAGCCAACTATATATATAATAAACAGAGGGAGGAGAGCCAGTGAGCAGATTGCTTTAAGGAAACAACATTTCAGAAACAAAGGCCCATCTTTTCAAACCAATGTTTTATCAGTGGTGTTATATGACTTCAAGCCTTGGAACACAACCATTTCTAAAGACTTGAAAATGAATTGTACAAAAAGTGAAGGAAAGGTATATGGTGGGTAGGAGAAACAAATAACCAATGAGAATCTTTGAAGAAGAGCAAGAGTAAGAGATAATGTCAGAAAAATGTATGATAAGAAGAGAAGAGGAGCTGAATTTCTGGCTAAAGAAATAACACATGGACAGTTTGAGTGCCCCACTGGTGTCTTCACACTGTCAGGAGTAAGGGAAAATGTTCTCTAGTACAATTGTTGAACCGCCTGTTGTGAACTATGGGAAGACACAGGCATGGACAGATAAAGCTTCCCGTATCCGTTACTGAAGCAAGCATCCAGACTAATGAGATCATAGATTTATTTGAGCATGTGTGTGGCACTGTGCTACTCTGTGCAGCTACAAAAACAAGAAAGAAATTGGTATCATTCTGCAAGAAGCTTGTATTTCACTGAAAACTCCTATATTTATTGAATTGAGTTATGTGACTTTGAGTAAGTTCCTTAATTCACTCAGCTTACTTGTACAATGGATATATAATGATAACTACCATGTAGAGCTGCACCATGATGGCTATTTTTATTTATTTCATTTATCATGTTTCTAATGAGTCAGCCGAATGTTTCAGTTCAATCATTCTTTGACAATATTTCAAGTTCTATAGAACAAAAGAGCTATTGAAATGGGAGTCCAGGTTGTGGTCAGAAAAAGCAGGACCTAACGGCAAGTGGGTTCTTTTTTGACTACTCTGTATGTCTATGACACAGACACAGATAAAGTGCCATGATTTTTTGGGAATTTTTAGAGAAGCAAATATAGTACTTATTTTTCACATATCTTTTCATCTTGAGAATGCCTTCAGTATCTAATTACCCTGTCCTCTCAACTTCTGATGGTGCTCTGACCTTGAGGAATACTTTTTTTTTCAACTTCTGAATTGAATGTTGTCAGCATTCATTAATTAACTGATTTGAACAACCCAACTGCGAGGTAATAAAAATGAAAACATTTGTGTTTTTTCTTTTTACTCATTTTTAATTGCATTTATCACACACAATTTTAATTTAATTGAATGCTTGAAAGCAAATCGGAAGAAAAGAAGATGAGATTTGTTAGCCTCTAATTCTTTGTATTTAGATTTGCTTGACTGCAGAATATAAGAAAAAGGAGATATTTCTGAAATTGAAATATCAAACAAGCAACAAATTTTTACTTAGAGAGAGACAGACAGAGACAGACAGGTTGGATGAATGATTCTGGGAAGAAGGTGACTTGTAGAGAAGCTGGTCAAGAGTTCTGTCTTCCCAAGCTCTCACTAACTCACCCATCATACAAGTGCAGATCATTGAATAATCAGATTCCAACAATGAAGAAAATCTTATGCAATGGGATTTGAACCTCTCTACAATAGGATTATAAATTTAGATTGGAAAGGACCCTAGTGGTCATCTCATTTGACTCTTTATTTTACAGTTGAGGAAAATGAGACCTAGAGAGATTGTGACTTGCCCAAGGTGGAGAGTGACATGGTAACATTTACATTTAAGGATAGTCACTTTGGCAGCAATGTGGAGTATTGATCAGAGAGAGAAGAGGCTTTTGGTAGACCATTAGTAGGCCATTGTCATAGTACAGGCAGGAAATGATGAATGAAGGTGGTGGCTGTCAACAGAGGGAGTTTGATGTAAGAGATGTTATGGAGGTAGAAAGACAAGATTTGGTAACTGATTGGATATGTGGGATGAATAAAAAAGGTAACAAACTTGGAAGACTTGACTGAAATAGGGAAGTGGAAGGGTGAGTTTAGAGAGGCAAACGTCTTGGTTTTAGATATGTTTGGCTCTAACCCCTTAATTCTATATGCTCTCACAAATCTGAATGGCTCAAACACACTCCTCACTTTCTTGGCTCCATGCTTTTATTCAAGCTATTTTCTTTTCCTGAAGATATTGTGATATAATGGAAAAAAAAACACTAGAGTTGGAATAAGAGAATCCAGATCCAAATCATGATAAGGCCTTGGGCAAGTTACTCTTTGGGTCTCAGTTTCCTTGTTTGTAAAATGAGGGAGTTGGATTAGAGGACCTTTAAGATTCTTTCCTTCTCTAAATCTATAATTTTATGGTGCTTTCCAGCTCTAGATCTTATAGAACTGTCCCTCCCCTGAAGCCCCAATAATCTTTGCCTATTCAAGAGAGGGAGGACAGATGGACAGCTCAAATGCTCTACTGGATTCCTCAGTGTCAGGAGAAAGCAGCCTACCCACCCAGTTCAAACTTTAACTTTGCTAAAAAACCTTCCCTGAATTTCCTCAAACAGATGTGATCCATCCTTCCTCTGAACTCACTTGATTTTTACTTTGCTTCTGACATATCCTATTTTCTCTTGTACAGTCACTATTGGTGTACCTTTATCCCTTCTATTAGACTGTAAACTCCTTGAGTTGAAATTGTGTTGGTTTTCATCATTTGTATCCTCCATAGAACCTGGTACAGGGTGATGCCCAGAGTATGTACTCTATAAATATTTCCTGAATGGACTTGAATTTGTGGCTTTTGAAGTACCCTCTTCCTTCCATTTCCAAAAATGGTATATGTGGATGTGTATATGTTTGTGTGTGTATGTATACCCACATATATACACACATAAACATATCTATCTATCTATCTATCTATCTATCTATCTATCTATCTATCTACTTAAACTTCACTTTGTCTTGGGAATTTTGCAATACCCTAGGAGGGATGTGGAGATATCTGAAACCAGGTCACTTCTATACTCTAAAATTCTCATTGATTTTAGGGGTGAGAATCCCTGTAGGACTGGAAGTACTAAAAATAAATTTTCATGTTAAAGAGTTCTCAAAATAATATATGTTTAAGTAGTAATCAGGAATGGAAGAGGAAGGGAAGAGTATTTGCCAAATGATGATTGAATAAAATGTTCTAAGAGTCAGACAGAGCATCTAGGAGCTCTGGGCCTGGAGTCAGGAAGAACTGAGTTTAAATCTAGCCTCAGACACTTACTAGCTGTATGACCCTGGGCAAGTCACTTAACCTTGTTTGCCTCAGTTTCCTCATCTGTAAAGTGAGCTGGAGGAATGGCAAACCACTCTAGGATTTTTGCCAAGAAAACCCTAAATGAGGTCTCGAAGACCGGGACATGACTGAAAACGACTAAACAACAACAAGGTCATACAGTAGCAAGGGCAGGGTCCACCAGAGCCATGAAAAAATAGTCAATGATGTACTAGCCCAGAAGGGGAAAACAGAAAGGGAAGGGGTGTGTGTGTGTGTGTGTGTGTGTGTGTGTGTAAATAAAAGCTTTTGCTCCTTTTCCAACATACCCTTTGCAAGATGGTTGATTGCTACTTCTTTTTCTTTCTGTGACAGGAAACAGAAGAAGAAAAAGCATATGAAGAGATTGAAAGAAAGGTTTGTATTAACACATTCGGTAGATTTATTTCTCCTCCACTGAAGAAGGGGATTTGGGTTTCTAAACTGTACATGGTAGAATAGTCATGTGGGATAATATTTACACAAGTACTTTGTGGGAGTAAAACATGACATGATTTTAAATCATTGTTATTATTACTATTATTTTTCTTGTGATTATAACTATCTTTATTATTATACAGCGGACTATAGCAGGTAGACAGATGACCTTAGAATCAGGAAAATCTGGGTTCAAGTCCTACTCTTGTCACCCACAGGTCACCAGGTTGTGAACCTGGTCAAATCACTTAACTGTTTAGTGCCCTGGGTAATTGTCTAAGATAAAGGTATAGAACTGTTGAAGATCTGCTTTGGTAGAAGGAATTTATTTATGGGCAGTTTCCTATCCCAATGAAATCACAGCCTCAGAAAACATGATGATGATAGTAATAATAATTAATATTCATATTACATATTATCAAATATTATAAGGGTTATGGTACCATTGGGGAAAGATGATGACTCTAGTGAGGTAGCCATGTTCTGTAACAGGATGAAAAAACATTATCTTCATGATTATTTCACTGTTGTTGTTGTTGTTGTTGTTAGTCTCTGGATGACTGGCAATAGTCAGGGTCACATCATGTACATGATCTTCCACACCTTCACCCTAAATCTAGCATCTGGCTTCTCCTGGGTTAGCAATTGAACTTGAAGGAAATGAAATGTGCTAAAGCATTTTAAATGGGTGGGCCAATTCACTCTGAAGGGGAATGAAAAGCAGAAAAGTGGAAACCTTCCTGTGTAGTGCATTAAACAGCCATCACCATAAGTTATGCCCAAGCTCAGCACCTCATGGAGTAATAGTCCCAGTGATGGGATCCCCATCATTGTGGAACCCATGTTTAGGGTAGTCATAAAACCTGAACTCCAGAACTCTCCATCATGCTAAGGACATTTGAATGGACTAAGCTTTGGGAAATAGATTGCCAGATAGCTCAGAGGGGTTATGGTACTCTAGGGGGGAAGATGATGGCTGCAGCTAGGTAGCTATGTTCTGTAGCAGTAGATTAAAAAAAACTGGGCAGACTTCGATTTTTATAATGCTGCTTTGAGCAGTTCTGCAGGAAACCTTGAAGCTGATGACACTTAAACAGTGACTTATTTAATAGTCAAATGATGATAATTGTCTTCTCCCTATACTTTGCCCTTTCCTCCCCTAGGCCAAGTCAATAGTTCTATTTCAGAAAGTTATAATCATATTCTTTTATGATTTTTTGTTGACATTTTTGGGTTATTGTCGCAGAACTAAAATATAGTCTTATTTCCTGGCTCCATTTTTGCTATATAGATGTTTAGCGAG
The DNA here is from genome assembly GCF_900497805.2 of Vombatus ursinus. Classification (NCBI taxonomy): domain Eukaryota; kingdom Metazoa; phylum Chordata; class Mammalia; order Diprotodontia; family Vombatidae; genus Vombatus; species Vombatus ursinus. The sequence goes on from NW_020954619.1 coordinate 39,548,722, forward strand.
TGGAGGCAGTACAAAGAGAACTGGACCATGATCCTAGAGAAGACCATAGGGTCTAGTTTTTGTTCTTCCACTAACTTGCTCAGTGTCCTTGGGAAAGTAATTATAACCTTTCTATGCCTCAGTTTCCTCCTCTGTAAAATTAAGATAATATTGGCCCTGATTACCTTACAGGGTTATTATGGGGATTAAATGAGATCCTTAATGTGAAGGTGATTTTTAGAACATTATATGCTCTATGCTAAACTATGAGCTCCTTCAGAGCAGGTTATGTTTTGTTTTGCTTCATTTTGCCTTTCTTTGTATCCTTAGAAACTTAGCACAGCGTCTGGAACAAAGTAGCTCTTACTAAATGCTTGTTGAATAACAGAAGTAATTTAATAGGAAATGAATTAAGTTGTGTAAGATAAGTACAGTAGCTATCTATTAACCAGAAATTTTGAAGAAGTTGTCCTTCTTTGTATAGGAGAGTTTATCTTGATTAACTAAATTGCAAGCTTTTCTGTAGGATGTACTATGTACTTAAGTACATTTCATTTCTGCCCCTCCTCCCAAATCCCTTAGCCCACTCTTAGTGTATCACACATAGCAGCCTCACAATAAAGAAATATTTGTTGATCTGATGTTTTGCTGGTCATGAATCTTTCATTACCTGCCTGTGTAGCATCTTAAACTATTATAGCTCTTTGACATATGGAGGCTAAAAATTGCTGCTAGAAATAGAATAAACACCTTCAATCAGTATGAAGCATACTTTAAAAAATTCTTATTTTTTGATGTATTTCAAAATGTAGATTATATCCAGTTGAATTGACTTGAAAATTGCTAAGCAGAATTGACATTTACATAAACTAAAAAAAAACAAAAACAAAAACAAAAAAACCCAATCCATCACAACTAACAATTGAAAAAACTCACAAAACTTTCCAAAACAAATTGTGTTCTTAGTGGAACTCTTTGTGAGCCCAAACCACTACTGGCTTTGCAGGTTCAGATGTTCTTTGGTCCATGGGCAGGTTCATGGCTTTCTTAATGCATAGAAAACTGCAGCTTGACTACTTGTTAGCAAGTATTTAACTTGATTATTGTGAACAAGTCTGATCTAGAGAGTTATTAAATGGAGTTCTAATTTATAGCTGATGAAAGCAAAGAGAAGAAAATAATGGTAATAATAATGATTACATATTTATAAGGCATTTTGTGGTTATAAATGGCTTTCATATATGTTATCCTTATATTCTTATAAAAATGCTTTGTAGGGAGCTAATTCTTGGAAGGATGAATCCTAAAGTTAAAGTGTTGTTCTTAAACTTAGACTGTCACCTTCAGAAACTAGAACAAAGTAGGGAATATTTTGGGATATTCAATTGTTTCTATTATAGTTAATGTTCTTATATATAAATCACTTCTGACTTCCAAGTGTCGAGAGACATTGCAAAAGGTACCAGGTTATGTATAAAAAATAATAAGAATAAAATGTGAATTATAAAAAGTTCTTGCCAAAGCTAAGAAAACAATTATAATTCTGATTAATCATGTGCATACTAGTAGGTAATAAAGCCCCATAATTTAAGATTTTTAGCATTTGCATTGAACATGAAAGTATGAAGTATTATATTACCTTTTAGAACTATGTTTTGCAAGTTTCATGATAATATTAAAGATAATTAAAATGACATCAAGGCAAAACACATTAAATATGTAGGCACAGGAATAAGACTATGGCAAAAAAATTTGCATTGTAGGGAGTGAACACTAAGCATTTATTGAGTAACATGTATGTATACAGTAATAGTCTAAGTGTCCCAGGGAAATGACTGGGTAGACATAATTGGGGGAACAAAAGCTGGGATCATTGGATTATAGATTTAGAGTTATCAGAGATCTTTATAGGTCTCTAGGCCACCTACTCCCTTTAATTTTATTAGGAAGCTGAGGCCCAGAGAAATTTAAGTATTTACTCGTGGTTCCACATGTAGGAAGTAGCATGGTTGGAATTAGAACTCAGGTCCTCTTGACTCCCAAGTCCAATATCTTTTCCATTGCACCACACTTGGGGATGGAAATAAAGATTAGACCCTTGCCTTTGAGGAATGATCAGAGACAATTTTGAAGCAATGGTCATGATTACCTATGCCAATTAGTGAGCCTTATTCCTTGGGTGAAGTTACTTTGTGTCTATGTGCGTAGTTGGGTGCCTCTTGTCCTGATGGTACCTCCTTTCTGGTCTTTATTCAGATTTGGGCCTTGAATGCTTTAGCGATGAAGCATTGAGATACATTCTTTACTGTAGGTTCCAGGTTATTTGCTCTAGGACTAACGGAAGACATACTTGAAGTTGTGAGTCTTGTATATCTTCTCCTACACAATGTGATAACCAAGCATGAGTTGGAAAATTCCTGATTTAAATTTTATTGATCCAGAGAAATTCTTGATCAAGTACTTCTGGGTAGCTAAACTGGAACATACAGTATCTGTTTTGTGAAAAAGGAGTGAATAGATAGAGGGGTAAGTTGGTTCCTCAGCTGTTCAGGTGTACTTTACAAGAATCCATCATTTCTCATGTGACTCTCCTTTTTATTGGGGAGAATCTCCCAGGAAATGGGATCAGTCTTTGGACCTGATCTTTCTTCATATACTCTTTGATTTTGCTCTTATGGTTCATACTAGCCTTTATATTCTCTTATTTCCCAAACTATGTTTCTAACCCTGATGGTTCACCATCTGTAACTAGGGTGGGGTGACTGGGGTGTTGGCCTTGGACATCCAAATACAGAGAATGTTGTCAACATTTACCTTCCTTTAGCAGAACAGAAATAACTTAGTTTAGTACCTCATTAGAAAGAATAATTAAACTATCAAGGGACCTCAATGCTCTTGATTCCTCCTCACCAGTGGCCTCCCACCAGGCTGAGCTTATCCCCCTCTTGAGTGGAACAGACTTCCTGTGTTCTAGAGTCTCTGTTTCCCCTGTCCCCTCCCAATCTGAGTTTGTCTTAAAAGATTGATTTGATGGTACTTTTATTATAGCTCATCCCTAGTATGTTTTGTGAATATTGCTCAGGACATGAAAAATGCTTGTTACATCTCTGCCTTTCAGTGCCATAGAAACATCCCCTTCAGGAAAACTTCCATAATCTGCTTCCTCTTCTCCCCTTACCCCAATGTGCATACACACAATGCACACAACACACACATATACAACTAAAAATGGAGATTTAAAGCAAGAATTTTAGTATAAGGAATACTGAATGATCCTGAGATTTTGGCTGCTGAATCTCTTAGCACAGGGGTAGGGAACCTGTGGCCTCGAGGCCATGTGTGGCCCTCTAGGTCCTCAGGTGTGGCCCTTTGACTGAATTGGATTAGTATTATGTGTGTGTGTGTGTGTGTGTGTGTGTGTGTGTGTGTTTAAATCACCAGCAACGTATTTCCCTCATCTAACAGGAAATTCTAGGCCATGAGTTATTTCTGGGAAGTTCCCCAGACTAAGGTTCTCTCCTGATGTTTCACCATGGCTTGCAAATCACCCAGAACTTTTGAAATATTAGTGAAGTCCAAGCTTTGTCAGTCCTTAACTAGACAGAAAGACTTTGTGGATGGGCTTTTGTTGTGTGGTAACCACCTTTGTACAGTACCTGGCTCATAGTAGGTCCTTAACAAATGTTTGCTGACTTGACTTACTAAGTACAGACAGCCTTATAACCAGGTGGGCTATGGGAGGGTGAAATCTTTGGCCGCTGTTATTCTCCAAGATCATCTACTAAACTGTAGAGGGGTTGTTATTAGCATCTGTGGAAGGAGTTCTCATACTGATGAAATCAATTACAGGTTTTAGAAGTATTAAAATATGTGCTCTGCTATTTTTCTTAATTAAAAAAAATTATTATGAACTTAAAAATGAATAAAAAGAGCTAATTTTAACATATAACAGAACTATTCACAAAAAGATATACTTTAGCATTATAGATACAAAAAATTACATTCTAATATACGAAATATACTGTAACAACTAATCCAGTCTGTTGCCTCTCTGGATCTGTTTCCATATATTATTGTATACATGAAGACCTTTTATTGTTCTACTATATGCTTATACTATGCTTTTCTAGTTCTGCTTTCTTTGTTTTGTGTTATTGTGTATGTGTTTCCTAATGTCTTTATATCCCTCACATTTTTTTATTTCACTGAATTGATTTGTTCAGACATTCAGGCAGTTGTGGGGCACATTGCATAGAATACTGGACCTGCAGTCAAGAAGACCTGAGTTAAAGCCCCACTCCACTCAGTAGTTATGTGACCCTGGACAAGTTACTGAACCTGTCTAAGCCTCAGTTTCCTCATCTATAAAGCAGGGATAATAATAATACCTCGCAGGGAAGTTGCAAGGATAAAATGAGATAATATTTGTAAAGTGCTTTGCAATTCTTAAAACACTATACAAATGCTAGCAATTATTAGCTATTATTGTTCCCCAAATGCTGAATATGTAGGTTGCTTCCAGTTTTTCACCGTTATAATTAAGGTAGTTCTTTGATGCTTTTTCTAAGCAAGGGAAATGTATCAGTTTATTTTCCTGAAAGTTGGAATTTGTTCTAGCCCATAGAAATTTGGTTGAGGATTTTGTATTTCATCCTAAGGGCAATAAGGAGTACTGGATGTTTTTTTTATTAGTTGGGTTATACAGTCAGACTTGTGTTTTAGAAATATTAATTTGGTAAAGGAAGAGGATGGAGGCAAGGAGGCCAAGTGGGAGGCCATTTAGATATTCCTTGTGAGAAGTGATAAGAGTCTCAACTAAGGTAGAGACTTTGAGTTTGGAGAAGGGGGTGGGAACAGGAAATGGTGCAAAGGTAGAATTGATGAGACTTGGTAACTGATAGGATAGGAGGTTTGTAGGAGAGTTAAGAATGATTCCAAGTTTATATAAGTGACTGGAAGGATTTTGTTGCCATTAATAGAAATGGGGAACTTAGGAGGAGGAATGGATGTGAAGGAGAATCTGATGAGCAACCTTTTGGACATATTGAGTTGAAATGCCTGCAGGAGAGGTCTAGTGGTAATACAAGACTGCAGTTCAGGAGATTAAGGCTACTATCCTAGGTTTGTTAGCCATTTTTATAAAGATGGTAATTGAAGTAATGGGGATTAGAGAACATAAGATATTCCAGGATAAGGTCTTATAACTTATCCATACTTAGTAGATAGGGCAGAGTATGATGATTTAGTCAAGGAGATTGAGAAGGGTTCACCAGATAGGAAGAGTGAAACCAAGAGAAATCAATATCCAGAAGGAAGAGATGGTCAACAGTGTCAAAAGTCACAGGGAGTTCAAGAAGGATGATACCTAGAAAAAGGCTATTAATGATCTCAGCATCTCTCCTAGTGCCCAGCACATCACTCTGCATGGAGTAGAAAGTCAATAAAGAAATGGTGATGGAATGAATAAATGAATATTTTTCAGTGTTTGCCACTACTGATGGAAAAGTTGGTTACAGCAACTTAGTGAATTAAAATATATACAAAAGCCTATAACAATAATTTATTCTTCTTGGATGCCTTATCAGTCAGTCAATAGAGGGTTTCCATTTAATTAGCATTGCCAGAACTGCCAATAAAACCAGGGGTCTATGTGATGGAGTATTGTCTCCGGCTTAGGATTTTTGTGATAAAAGTGATAGTGACATTGATCCCTCTATTGATTTTTAAAATTCATTGCCTGCACAATATCCTTACTATTTCTCTCTTTTTATTATCTTGATACTATTCTGTCACCAGAGCTAAGTATTTCATGACTTCCTTTTGAAGCAAGGTCAATATTGATCAAGGTAGGAGACTCCAAAAGCTAAGTGTAAGTCATCGATAATGCTAAGTGGGATCTTGGTGAATTAAGTATTAAGTAATGAAAGTCTTAGAGATGACAAGTCACCAGAAAAATAAGGCATGAATTCTATTATCCAGAATTAGGATATTATGTAAATTATTCATAAAATTTTTCCCTTAAAAGTTCAAAATGGTATATAATATAGAAGTCTATGCAAAGTTCAGCTGTAAGATATTTCAACTGCTTAAATGATGCCGCATTATTGAACTGGCACGAGTGAGATATTTAATAGCGCAAGGGAGCGTTCCATTGCAGCAAATTCTGTGTGGCATGTAAATTATTCAAAATGATCAGAATAACAACAAACAAACAAACAAACAAAAATAACAACTTGAACTTTATAGTGGTTCCCTCACAACGACTCTCTACCTATCTATGAGGTAGATAGTGAAGGTATCATTCTCATCTTAAAGTAGAAGAAATATGTTTGAGTTAAATGACTTGCCTGGGGCTACCCAGGACTAGTAAGTGTCAGCATTGGCATTTGAATCTGATTTTTTTTTTTTTTTTACCACTGGAACTCCTTCTTAGACAAAAGAAACAGTGGACTTAAAAAGTCTACTAGGTAATCTGGGTTCTCCTTGTTCTACCACTTGCTATAGCATGTGACTGGGTAATTTGCCTAATTTTTCTGAGCCTCAGTTTCCTCAGCTATAAAATGGGATTGATAGTTTATGTTCTATATGAGATAATGGATGCAAAACTGTTATACATTTAAAAGTATTATACACATAAAAAGCATTAGAATTGATCTTGACTGAAGTAGGGCAAGGTCATATGACTTAGAGTATCCCCTTCTCTTCCCACCTATCTCTAATCTTAGGAAACTAGAAGAAATAAGCAGAGGTATGGATATAATTGTCATAGATTAGAGTGTCCCAACTCATTCTGTATAGGAATATTTATTTAAAATTCCTTGTAATTGTTGTTGTTGTTGTTGTTGTTGTTCAGTCATTTCAATTGTGTCCTACTCTTCATGACCCCGTTTGGAGTTTCCTTGGCAAACTGGTTTGTCATTTCTTTCTCCAGCTCATTTTACAGATGAGGAAACTAAAGCAAACAGGGTTAAGCGATCTGCCCAGGGTCACACAACCAGTAAGTGTCTGTTGAACTCAGGGAGTTGAGTCTTTCTGACTTCAGGCCTGGCACTCTAACTGCACTGCACCACTTAGTTGCTGTCCTTGTAACCAGACCAACAAATTTCTGTCACTCTGGTTCATCTGTCTGAACCCATGTCCAAGCATGCATAGGACCACAGCAGTATTCTTTCCAAATGGAAATTGAATATAACCATAGTAAGAAATTCCTATAAGATCACTGGGGTGGGATGTGTATATATACATTAAAATATTTCTAGAATGTTGTGACCAATGTGTTATATCCAAGCAGCTAGAATAGGGCACATGGGAATGGAAAGAGTTTCTTTTACTTCACCTCAATGGCCACTTTTTTTTATTTAGGCAATTGGGGTTAAGTGACTTGCCCAGGGTCACACAGCTAGTAAGTGTCAAACAACTCAGGTCCTCCTGACTTCAGGGCCAGTGCTCTATCCACTGCGCCACCTAGCTGCCCCTCAATACCCACTTTTTGACTTATAGGAGATGCTATGGTCTAGTCAGGCCTGTCCTATCTTCTTTGAGGGTAGATGAATTTACAATCCTAATTCCCCTGAGTAACAATATCCTCATATACCTTTAGCCACCTGCACTTTTGGACAGATTTGTATTCAAATATAATCGTTTTCACTGAATAATTGTAGCTCCCATCCACATCTGCCTGATATAGAACTTGTATTTTCCTCTGACCCATTCCTGGGGTCCAGTAAGTTGGTCATGCCATTTTTAACACACAGGAAAATAAACCCTGACTTGTGAAAAAAGTCTAAGCCGAAACATTAAGCAGAGATCTAATTAGAAATATGATACCACTTGAAACATTTTCAGTCATTTGGATCTTTTAAGGGGCAGCTTGCGTAGAGGGCCAGTCTTGATATGGGGAGGACCTGGATTCAAGCTCTGCCTCTGACAGGTTACTTGTGTCCTATTCTCCTTTCATTGCCCCAGGCAGCATTCCCAGACCATGTGTTAGAAGTCAACATTGGTGGAAGGACTTTCTACCCTGAGAGTTCCTTATACCATGAAACAATAAGTGCCATCTATATTTGTATACCTGGACTTATATATGTTTGTGTATATATGTATATATATACACACACACACACACATGCATTCATATCTGTGTGTATGTGTGTGTATATATAATGCAGCTAGGTGGCACAGTGGATAGCACTCATCTCCCTGAGTTCAAATCTGCTAGTTTTGTGACCCTGGGCAAGTCACTTAATCCTGTTTGCCTCAGTTTCCTTATCTGTAAAATGAGCTGGAGAGGGAAATGGCAAATTACTCCTGTATCTTTGCCTAGAAAACCCCAAATGGAGTCATGAAGAATCAGACATGACTGAAATGACTGAAAAACAACAACTATATATATATATATATATACACATATGTATGTATATACACGGGCTCACACACACACGCGTACACACACACACACACACACACAGAGAACTATTTATGTTGCAGGGACCAAACAATTTGGGCTTCAGGTTTCTGACATATCACTGGAACCTAAAATAGAACTTTTAGTAAGAGATGAAAAGAAATAAATCCTTCAAATTTGCAACTTGTGTGGCTTATGAGAAGTTTGGATAGGCAGGCTGGATCCCACTCTGGAAGGGTATTTTAGGTGAATTGATTACTTGGTTTCTCTAAATTGACAGCCACATTTTGGTGAAAAAAAATTCCTTCCCTTGAGTAGTTTCTAGGAAAAGAAAATCAGAAACATGAGGCAGAAAGAGGCTTGAAGGTCCACAGGCACTCAGAATTGACAAATTAGATTTTTCAGGAGCCCTTTTTCTTCATTCCACATATCTTCTGTGAACTTGGCAGTCTTCCCCCCCAGAGAAAGCCAAGATGAGAAATAGCAGCACTGTGGTAAGTAGGGACTGAGGGTCTCTCTCTGCTTTTCAGAATGCACCAAGATTCTATAACATGGAGCCATATAATATCCTGCCCCAGCCAGGGCATTCATTTTCACATTTTTTGATCATTAGGGTTTGTCTACATTGATATTTGAAGGGGGAAAAAACTCTAGGCCTGTGCAAAAAAGTAGTCCTCTGAAAGCAGATCACATTGTTGGCTTATTAAACTGGAATGAAAAATAGACTGTCCTTTACAAACTGCAGTAGTGGCTGCAGGAAATCTGAGCTGCCTGTTTATAGTCATTCAAAAACACAGCTAAAGTTTAATGAACATGTTGTAGGCATAGCCCAAATATAGATTTTTCTTTTCAAAATTAGGATTTTTTTTGTTATTCTGGAGGATGTTGGTATGAAGATACTTTTAAGTTATGCTTTGGTTTCATTTCCTGTCTGTGATTAGCTCAAATGGAGTGTTCATTCTTCCAAGAGAAAGACCTTGTCAAAGAGATCCTTGCATTTATCACATCTGTCTGGCTAACCACAACCTGTGTACTTGGACCTAATGAATAAGGTTGTGTTAAAATAGCAGCTGGCATCCAGGTCTATTGAATTTGATAACAGGGCGGGCTGGATGATTCAAACCATATAGTTTACTTCTCCTATGGGAAAAAAACCCCCAAAACTCAACTCTCTCTCTCTCTCTCTCTCTCTCTCTCTCTCTCTCTCTATATGGATGTATACATACATCCATACATACACACCACACATATGTCTTTTGGGCTTTATGGCCAACTATCCCTTCCACCAAGCTGCCTCTCATATATATATGTATATGTGTATGTATATATAATATAGATGTATACGTATACAAATATGTGTGTATATATAGAGAGACACACACATACATGCCTATTAAAGTTTAAAATTGCATGAAGACTTTTGGGATATCCTGTGTATCTCTTGCTATATATACTGATATATATTCTGTATAGAAACATATAAATATATAATAAATAAGTACACATATCTATAAATATATTCTCTCTCTAGAAATACACATATAATATACATTTATAATATATTAAAAGTTTATATATATAGTTTGTTTATATATAAAAAGTATATATATATAAAATTTCCTTCTATGGACATACAATAAGGAAACCTTTTGGACATTTAATGCACAAGAATAGTTATTAAGGTAATGACGATAAGTCACAATCTCCAATTCCTTTTACAAGATAGTCTGGCAATTTATATACATATATATATATGTATATTTAACATGCCAGATAACCACATTTGTGTTTTGCTTTAAGAAATCTTATAGATAAGAGCCATAACTAGGGCAGGGAGACTGGGGCATTACTCCAAGGGGATGAATTTAGAGGGTGCTGAGAACACTTGCACAGAATGGAAGCATGCTAAGCAGAGTTTAGCACCTGTTTAGTAAGGTAAATTAATTAAAATAGAAAGTGAGCAGGTAGGCAGCTACTGTGAACTCCTCTCTGATTTCTCTACTCTTTCCTTAGCCACTCTCATGTGTTCTGGAGTTTCTTTCTCCCTCCCCTAGTTTGGGGCAAGTTTTGTGCTACTTACCCCTAGGTGTGTGCACTTAATTTCTGGTGCTTGCTTCTCAGGTGGAAAATTTCCTTAATTAAGACTTTGCCATATACCAGGTTTGAAAATTATAAAATAGATATGTTGTATGGAAAGGGATAGGGAAAAGTCATTTTTCATTCCACATGACAATTTGTCCAAGGTCTTTGATGTAGTAGATTTCCTGATACATTTAAATGTTTATATTACAGATCATTAACTACTTGGCAGAGACTTGATTGTTAGGAAACTTTTCTAAATGAGGATGAATCACAAATGAGAATGCAGAACTTCAAATGAACTGGGTTAATGGAAAAATGACTCCATTTGATTTACAGGCGACTTTTCCCAGAAAGGTATATGTTACCTCAAGTAAGCTCTGAGAGGCTTGAGTAGATTGACAACTGGCCTTAGAATAAGGAAGACCTTTGTTGAAGTCTTGCCTCTGACACATGTATGTCTCTGGACAAATTAATGTAGCCTCCAGTGTCCCCAGACAACTTTCTTTCTTTTTTCTTTTTTTTATTAATTTATTTTGATTTATCAGCAATCACTTCCATAAGCTTTTGAGTTCTAAAATTTTCTCCTTTTCCCTTCCCACCTCCCTCCCCAAGATGGTACACAATCTGATATAGACTATATATATATATTTTTTTCTATATATATATATATATTTTTTGAGGCAATCGGGGTTTTAAGTGACTTGCCCAGGTTCACACAGTTAGTAAGTGTCTGAGGCTAGATTTGAATTCAGGTCTTGCTGACTTCAGGGCTGGGTTCTATTCACTGTGCCACCTAGCTGCCCCTAGGCAACTTTCTAAGACATTAATTTGAATAGCAGTTGCCAAACTTCATTGGTAGTGGGGCTTTCCTATACCAATCAAATCATAGTTCTGGTTCTCTCCACCCCTCAAATTAATAAAATAAAACCATGGAAAAATGTGTTCAAACACAATATGTATATAACATGCATATATATATTCATAGAAGTTCTTATTATATGCATATATATATATATATACTGTGTTTTAACACATTTCTCCATGTTTTGATTTTTAATATTTTTGATCAATTTCACTAATATTGTATATTATACAATGCACAAATGCATACACACAGTGCAATGTACACAATATACACATGTGCATATATGATGCAATAATATGCATACACACTTGTGTATGCAATAATATGCATATATACTTGTGTATGCATATACTTATGTATATGTGTGTATACATGTGTATGTCTGTGTGTATACGCACACATATACACATACCCCACTGTGCCAGATAGATAGTAGGATAGAGAATGAAGAATGGACCTGTGATTTCATTGCTATAGAGTACATAATAAGAACTTAATATATGAATGATGATAGATTAATAGAATTTTGAAATAAGAATGACTTTGAAATGATAGAATCCAAACCTAACATTTTGCAGAAGGAAAAAGTGAACCTCAGAGAGGTTGTTACTTGCCTAAGGTCATGTGGTTAGTCAGTTGCAAAGATTTTGATCTCAAAATTCAGTCTCAGATTTTTAAAAAAGTATGTCCTAAACTATAAGTTCCTTGTTTTTTTGATTTTAGAAACAAATCAAAAGAGTCCTTAGAGAAAAGTTAGAGGTATTGTTTTTCTATCAATCTACCATCTCATCTCAGAGAATAAGTTAGATTAATCTGTCCTGATTTATTCTTAACAAAGCCATGTTGATATTCATTCTCAAATTTGTGAGTTTCCAAAGACTTTCAATTATAATTTTTTTTGATAGTATACCAGGATTTTTCTTTTTCCGGTGATACAACTCAAAGTGACGTGTCTCTAATTTTCAGGGATGTCTTTTCCCTCCTCTTTCTTGAAAGATAGGTGTTATATACGACTCTTTTCCCAACCTTTAGTCATATCACATGTCCACTAGAAGTTCTTACGGCTAGTTAATGGTACCTTTTGACTGATTACAGACAGTTCTTTCAGCATCCTTTGATATAAATCAGACCCTGAAGATTTAGACAGATTCCCTTTGTTCAGGTTATCTATAATTTCAAGTATTTTTTTGGGGGGAGGACGGGTGGATTCTTACTTTCCGTTCTTAGGTTTTGCCTATTCCAGTAGTTGGATCCTTTCCCTAGTCTCAGAGAAAGGGCCATCCTTTTTCCTCCCTAAAGCTAACTCAGCTATCTCAACCCTAGATCCCATCTGTTTCTGATTCTTAAGAGAGCTGGTTTTCTCATTAATCTCATCCCTGGTCAGCATCTTCAATTTCTCCTTCTCAACTAGTTTCTTTCCTCTGATAGTCAGCATATATGGCTTCTTCAATTCACAAAACTTACTAAACTTTGCCATTTATTCTTGTTTCCCCCCTATTTTTTAACCTTCCCCTCCTTTCTTCCTTCCATAGATATTAAGTGATCACCTACTATGTGCTAGATTCTGTGCTGGACATTTAGGTTGCCAAACTTTGCCAGTGAGTAGTACTCTACCTCCATTTTCAACCTATTCACTCATTTAACTCCTTGCTGGCTTTCATACCCACTATTCTCCTGAAACTGATCTTTCTGTATGGTTATCAGTTATTTATTATTATACCAAGAATATAAAGATAGGCAAAGAATATTTCCTATCCTGAAAGGGTTCACATTATAATACGGAAGACAACATGAAAATAACATACAAGATACAGAGAAAATGGAATGTGAGCTCATGGCTGGGGTTGGGGGGACCAGAAAAGGCCTCTTGGAGAGGATGAGACTTGAGTTGAGTCTCAAAGGAACCCATAGAAGTAAAGAGAAGATGAGCAAGAGAGCATTCTAGGTACAGAGGATGAGTCAGTGTGGAAAGGCATGGGGTGGGAGATAGACTACTGAGTGTAAGGAACAAGAAGTATGCCAGTATGGCTATATTGTAGACTGTATGAGAGAAGTAAAGTATAAAAAAAACTGGGAGTGTAGTAAGGGGCCAGATTACTAAAAGCTTTAAGTGATGGAGGAGTTTGTATTTGATCTTGGATATAACAGGAAACCAATGGATTTTTTTGAGTAGGGGAGTGACATAGTCAGACTTGAACTTTTGGACAATTACTTTGATAGTTGAATGGAGGGTGAATTGAAGTGGAGAGAGACTTGCACTAGGGAGGCCAATTAGAAAGCTATTAGAGTGAACCAGGTAAGAAGGAACAGGGGCTTGGACAAAGTTGGTACCCGTGTCAGAGGCAGGAGAGGAGGGGATGTGTATGAAGGAGTTAAAGATAGAAATGAGATTTGGCAAAGGGTTGGATGTATGACTTGTTATCAGATGCAATGGCTTCTCCTTTATCCTCATTCTTCTTGACCCCTTTGCTACCTTTGATATTGTTGACCATCCCTGCTCCCATTTCTTGAGGCTTTCTTTTCCTGTAGTATGATTCTATATTACATTGGTTCTCATCCTATTTCTCTGAGTGCTTTGGTTTTTCTTCATGATCTATTTTAACTCTTCTGTCTCCTTAGCTTTGGCTATTTCCCATGGCTTATTCCTCAGTTTTTAAATTTTTTTAATCTCTCAGAGAACTCTTCTAGTCTCAAGGCCTATCTATGTTGATGACTCCTAAATCTATTATCTTCAGTTCTGTCCAGCACCAGTCCTGTGTTTCATACCATCTTGCTGTTAGATACAGGAATATTTAAGAGATCTATTACTTCGAAATGATGCAAAAACTCCCCTGTGTGGGACCCTCCTCTGTGGGTTGTAGAACAAAAAGATCTACATGAGCATATTCACCTCTCAGGGACTTTGTCCTAGGGTTTAAGACACAAAGGAGTTAAATGTCAGAAGTGGGATTAGAACCTTGCTTAAATATACTATGTTCCAATCTGAACTCATCACCTTTACTTTACCACAAAATGAGTTCCCTTTATCAACTTCCCTGACTTTGTCAGTGATATCATCATTCACAGGTTGTTCAAGCCTAAAATCTTAGTTTCATCTTGGATTTATTCTTTTCCTTCTTACACTATCTCTAGGTACCATGTTTTGAAAACTGCTTAAGTTTTTCCAAGGATCATTACAATCTCTACCAGATTACTATCCATATTTTTTTTTTTTAGCAGAACTGCTCTTCTAAATGTAGAAGAGGCCTTTGGACACTGGAAATAACACATTTTGTAGATTTTATCCAGGAAAATCTCACATGGAGATTTTTCATTGTAAATAGGGACTTTGGGGGCAAGGACTTTGTAATTTTTCATTTCTGTATTTCCAGAGCCTAGCACATTGCATTCCCAGCACCTTAAAGATAATAGACATTTAACAAATATATATTGAATTCAATTCCATATTTAATAAAACACACTGGACTAAAATATAAATTCACTCCTTTGAGGAGAATATTAGTTGAAAAGCAATGTACCACCCTTTTGAAATAATTTCTTTATAAAGATAATTTAATCTTAATATAAAATCTTAGAAATCCATTGATACCAAGTATTCATATCCTTTAGATTAGAGTTTCTTAGCCTTTTTTTGTTATAGATCCCTTTGGCAATCTGCTGAAGACTATGGACCCCTTCTCAAAATAGTGTTATTAAATGCATAAAATAAAGTATCTCATATTGCAGCGGAAACTGATTACACTCAAATGCATTTACCAAAATATTAAAAATTCCAAGTTTATGGACCTCCTAAAATCTATCCATGGACTCCTTGGCATGTGGATTCTGGGTTAAGAACTCATGCTTTAGATAAACGTGGGTGATCTATTTACCTTTCCATGGTCCTGATGGGCGGATGACAGGCCTAGAAGCTTTAGGAAGGCCCCCAAGTCAAAAGAACAAAGAAAGCTCCATTAAGTCTGAGATGCAGTGCTACCTTGTCTCTGTATGGAGTCAACAAACATGAATCTGTGCTTATTTTATTTGCATCAAGTGTCACATTTTACATTAAATTTTATGTTCCCTATTGGTTTTCTGATCACATGCCTTTGTGTGCTTTATCAAATGTGACATCCCCCAACATCTTGGGATTAAATTGAGAAGATGTCATTAGATGACCTCTGCTACTTCCAGCTCTAAATTTATGATACTGTGTTACCACAGGGGAGAGAGACAAGATATCTAGATTTTTCTCCTCATTACTTCACTTTCTTTCTTTATGCTGCTTGCTTATTCTCCAATTCTTCCTTGAAAATGGTGTAGGTCAGATATTCCATGACAATATAGTCTTTTGGGGACACATTGGGCAATCAGGATAATGAAGGGCCTCAAAACAATGCCTTATGAGGGTCATTGAAAGGAAATAGAGATGTTTAACCGTGGGAAGGGTGGATAAGAAGGGGTTGGTCATGTGGATAACACCTTGTCTTCAGGTATTTGAAAGGTTGTTGTGTCTAAGAGAGTTTTAGACTTGTTCTGCTTGCCTCCAGAGCAATCAGTGGTAGTTGCAAAGAATAAAACTTCAGCTTGATGTAAAGAAAGTTACTAATAGAGCTCTCCAAATGTGGAAAGGGCTGCTTTGGGAGACAATGACTTCCTTCTCATTTGAGGTCTTTATGTAGAGGTTGGATTGCCACTCGTCAGCAATCCTTCAGTGAGTATTCTTGTTTGGGTATATGTTGAAATAGACAGCCTCCGAGTTCTCTTCCATCTCTGAGTTTCTTTGATTCTGGTTCTTTGATTGTGTAATCTCCTCTTCTAGGTTGGCCAAACCTCTGGAATTTCTCCTCAACCTATCAATTCAACTGTACTTCCCACAGTTCCCTAATGGAAACTCTGTTCCAACCGAGCAGGTCTTCTCTCTGTCCCATGAATACACAGTGCTCATTCTCACTTTCACAACGTTGGTTTATGATCCGTTTACATGGAATTTCTTCTTTTCTCCTCTTATGTCAATCCTGTCCTCAAGGTTAAGTTTGAGAAACAAAGGCTTTCTTTTCAATGATCGTACAGTTTAGCACTTGATTATATACTGTTTGTTACTTGTTTTATATCAATCATTTGTTATTAACCATGTTATAAGCCTCTTGTGGTTAGCAACAATATTCTGTTTTGTTAAATACAGTCTTCCACAACAGACACTTATTGGTTGATTGGTGGATGGCTTTTCTTTCCAATGAATAGTGAGGGAAAACAAGGCTAATAGTAGCTTCTAAGTATGTAGTGCTTGGTGGTTACATATCATACTATAGGATTTGAAGTGGGAAAGGACTTCAGAGATCATCTAGTCCAACTACCTCATTGTAAAATGGAAGAGATTAAAGTCCATTCCCACAAAAATTCTTGTGAGGTAGATAGTGTAGGTATTATTATGCCCATTTTATAGAGGATGAAACTGAGCCTTAGTGAGATTAAGTAACTTGCTCAAGGTCACATTAGTAGATAGGTGGCAGAACTAAACCTTGAATTCAGGTCTTCTTTGTAATTCTCCCTTCAATGTTCTCTCATTTCCTTTCAAGGCTTTGTTCTTTCAATGTCCATGAAACTGAACTTTTTTCTCATGTTTCACAAAGAAGTGTTTTCCTTAATCCTTCCTTTGTGCCTATTGTATTTAAGCAGTCATTTGCCATTTCTCTCTAGGCCTCACACATTATATCATTTCCTGCTTTTTCTTTTCTGGTGTCTGATTTTTTTTTTTAAATTTCACTCTCAGGATGAAAGTCTATCTATAAAAGGAAAGATTCAGCAGTGGGAAAAGATACATTTTTTTCAGAAATGTTTTTCTTATTGCGCCTGTCACCAATTTCCCAAGAGGACATAATCATCCATTATCATCAATTAATATTTACTGAGCTCTTGTCATTTCCACAGCAAATAATTTGGCTATCTGAAGTGAGGAAGTTGACTGTAAAAAGATCTAAGTTCATCTACCTTAAAGAAAAATAAAGGGGCAGACTCACAGCATTAGAATGCATGAGACACAAGTGAGAATATTTTTGTACCGAAGGTGTCTTTCTTAGAAGTAACCCTTGTAGTATTTAAAAATACATCTACTGGAGTAGATGCTTATAATAATTACAGTAAATCCTTTATTGACAATAGCAATTGGTGATATATTTCATGGGCCCTTTTTGATAAAATGGTCACATTATACTTGTTTAGAAATATGAACAAAAAGGCCAAAACCCAAAAATTTATAGTCAACAAGTATTTATTAAGTACCTACTATGTGTCAGGCACGATGCTAGGTCTTAGGGATATTACAAGCATGATGAATGAAACAATTCCTACTCACAAAGATCTTGCATTCTAATGGGAGAAACAATAAGTACATATAAAATACATAGCATCAATAGAAAACTAATAAATACAGATGTATACAAACATATATACACAAAGTAGTTAAATAAAAGGTAGTTTGGGAGGGAGAAGGTCATTAACAGCAGACTGAAAAATAGTTAACTTACAATTGTAAGAATTTACATTGTTGAAAAAAGAGACTAATTGGAATCCATAATGCTAGAACAATTTCATTTATCTTACTACCTCCAAATTAGAAGGTTGTTGTGGTACATACACTGCTGCAGTGTAATGGTATTTGGAGAGTGACAAACACAGGATTTGGACTCTGGCGGTCTGACTGGTGGTGGTGCACTGCTTATTTGATTTGTGACTTTGGGTAGATCATGTCACCTCTCAAAGCCTCAGTTCCTTTATGTGAAAAAATGCATATTAATTGCTTACATATTGAACTCACAGGGTTCTTTTGAGGGTAAAATGAATAAATAATATAATGTTTTCTATAATTGTAAATTGAAATGATTAATTTCCTCCTATGCCAAAACATTTACCAGAGTTTATAAAAATACCTATTCATTGCTTTGAGTCTTATCTCATTTTCAACTTTCTTCTCATCCAACATAAGAAATAGAGAGAAAGCAATAAGGGATTAGGGGTACCCAGGAGCTATATGGGAATTCAAGGTTAGACTTTAAGTATGATAAGAACCAGAGCCATAACTAGAATATTTTGCCCCTAGGGCAAATGGTACAAAATATCTTCACTCTTTTCTTTTATCCATATAGCTGTTGCCCAAGTGATATTGATATTCCTAAAGGACATGTCTGATCCTATCAGCTCCCTTCCTGATAAACACTATTGACTCTCTATTACTTCCAGAATAACACATAAACTCCTCTTTGTTATTGAAAAGTTTGTCACAACTTTGCCCCATCCTATCTTTCTAGCTCTAATAGTACTATTAATAATAATGATAAAAGTTAG
This sequence comes from Vombatus ursinus, assembly GCF_900497805.2. Lineage (NCBI taxonomy): Eukaryota > Metazoa > Chordata > Mammalia > Diprotodontia > Vombatidae > Vombatus > Vombatus ursinus. Next base: position 39,567,375 of record NW_020954619.1, read on the forward strand.
CATTTACATAGCACTTTAACATTCATAAAACATTTTACAATTATTAACTCGTATGATCCTCACAGTAACCCTGGGAGGTAGGTACTATTATTCTCCACATTTTACAGAAGAGGATTCTGAGGCAGACAGAGGTTAAGTGACTTGCCCAGGGGCACACAACTAGTAAGTGTTTGAGTCTGGATTTGTACTCAGGTCTTCCTGACTCCAGTGGGAGAAAGCCAGGCCTGAAATCAGAAGACTCATCTTCCTGAGTCCAAATTTAGCCTCAGACACTTATTAGCTGTGTGATCCTGGACAAGTCACTTAATCCTGTTTGCCTCAGTTTCCTCATCTGTAAAATGAGCTGGAGAAGGAAATGGCAAGTTATTTCAATATCTTTGCCAAAAAAAACCCAAAACCAACCAAACAAACAAACCCAAATGTTGTCACAAAGAGTCAGATATGACAGAAAGTAGTGAACAACAAAAACTCTTGACTCCAGGCTCTGTGCTCTATCTACTGCACCACCTTTATGCATTTTAATGTAAACTGCCTTTATGTGTTATTACACATTACCCCCTCAAAGTACTCTATGATCCAGCCAAAACTGCTTCTTTATAGCTCTTCACCTATGATGCTTCATCTCTCATCTCGGTGCCTATGTGTGTTTTCTGTTTCTGCAATGCCTGAAGCATATTCTCTCCTATTCTCCACCTCTTGGAGTTTCTGATTTACTTCAAGGCTCAGTTCAAGCACCATTTCTCTTTCTCTCTATCTCTGTCTCTTTTTCTCTCTTTTGCTCTCCATCTTTCTGTCTGTCTCTGATATACACACACATTGGGGCGGTTAGGTGGTGTAGTGGAGAGAGCATCAGGTCTGGAATTAGGAAGGCATGAGTTTAAATCTAACCTCAAACACTTACTAGCTGTGTGGCCCTGGGCAAGTCACTTAACCTTTGTCTGCTTGAGTTCCTTTAACTGCAAAATGAGGCTAATAATAGTACCTACTTTATATAGTAAGTGCTATATAAAGTTAACTATTATAATAGTATATATGTATATATACACATTCATATATATTTGTATGTATATACAGATACACATACATATATATACACAAATATATACATACCTATACACAATATATATATATATATTATACATACTATATATATAGACACACACACACACACACACACACACAAATACATGTGTGTATGTATGCCCATTGTGTCCCACTAGAACGTAAACTTGAGGACTTGAGGGAGGGAACTGTTTTGCTTTTGTCTTTGTATCTCCAAAATATAGCTTAGTACCTGGTACATAGTAGATATTTAATGAATGATATTTAGTAAGTGTTTGTTGATTGATTGATAATGATGCTAAAATCTGCATACTCTGTCTACATCTTCAAAATCTGTGGATTCTGGGACAAATCCTTGCTTGGCTGGTCCTAGTTATGGCTCAGATGTAGATGGACACTCTCTTCACTGAAGCTGCTAAGACTGTGTTCATTGTTGGGGATGAACAACAAGAAGAAATTAGCTTGTCTACATAATTTCATCCTTCTTACTGTGTTAAGCATGGCTAAAATCTGGAAAGTAAAGTATTGGCTTCAGACTGGTCCAGTGGAAAATGTGCTTGCTGAACCAGGAGTCAGAAGTTCAAATCTCAGCACTGCTGTTTACTATCTCTGTGACCTTGGGCAAGTTACTTTCTGGGCCTCAGTTTCCTTCTCTGTAAAATGAGGAGGTTGGACTAGATGTCCTTTCTGATCCATTCCCACTCTAGATCTGTGACAGCCTTATGTCTCAGGAGACCTTTTATAAGCTCAGATCCACAATACTTTGTTAGATAGTCAAAAGAGACCATTTGTCAGTTCTGTATAGGAACTGCTGTCACTGACCTCTGAAAAGCCCACAAAGCACTATTCTGTCATCTGATGTCCATCTTTGCAGCCCACTACTTTTGTGGAATGTTTTAGAAACTCTTTCATGACACACTGAAGGAAGTGACTGGTTTGTAACTAATAGTCCTCCTGGTATTTAATTGTAAGTGGTTGGAATTTAGAGTTTAAGAATTGCTTTGCAGAAGCTGTCAAAGGGCATCCTGTGCCAATCAGAATGATTTGGTCATATGAAAATAGAGCCGCAGCTCATTTATCTGGCCTCCTTGGGCAACAATGCAGTACATGTAAGCAGATAGCCACTCTTACCTTTCTCAATGTTGTTTGGTCTATGTTCATGGAACTTTTTTTGGTGAGGAAACTCTATTAGTTTTATCACACATATCCCTTGACCTCTGAAGCAGCAAAATGGGGGTGCAATTCAGGTCTTCTGAAATCCACGGGTTCAAATCCTATACATTTTATATGAAATCTTTCCTGATTCCTCTAGCTGTTTTGCCTTAAAAATACTTATTGGTGATTGGTGAATGGCTTTTCTTTCCAATAAATAGTGATAGAAAACCTTGGCAAACCACTCCAGAATCTTTGCCAAGAAAACCCCCTAAATGGGGTCACAAAAAGTCAGACATGACTAATCGACTAAACAACAACAAAAATTTGTGTACTACATCATAGAGTTGTTGTGAGGAAAATTCTGTAAAGTTCAAAGTGCTAGAGAAATGATTTGTTTATTAGAACTCTCTCATAAGAATGAATGACTAGGGGCTCTTCTTTGAATAAAGGGAATATACTTGCATATATGTTTTTTTGTAATATCTGTTTCGGTTGTTCAAAGGAGTTTTTTTTTTTTGTTTCCAGCTTGCTTCTTATAGTTGAGGTTGCTAGGTAAGTAGCCTTCTCCTCTCTGTCCTTACCCAGCCACCTCTCCCTTTCCTCCTTCCACTTTCACATTTAAATCATAGTCATCTTTTAAAATCCAACTCAAATGTTACTTCCTTTGTGAAACCTGCCCTAATTCTCTTCCCCCCCTGCCAAGGTAGAAATGGTCTCTCTCATTATCAAATATTCTTAGCGTCTTGTTGGTACGTATTTTACCACCTTTATTCAATTGTAAGTTTCTTGAGGGCAGCTAGGAGTTGCAGTGGATAGAGTGCAGGAGCTGGAGTCAGGAGGACCTGAGTTCAAATCCAGTCTCACACACTTACTAGCTGTGTGACTCTGGGCAAGTCATTTAACCCATTTCCCTCAGTTTCCTCATCTGTAAAATGAGCTGGAGAAAGAAATGGCAAACTACTCCAGTATCTTTGTCAAGTAAACACCAAATGGGGTCACAAAGAGTCTGAAACAACTGAACAACAAAACAACAAAGTTCCTTGAGGGCAGGAACTATGTCTTATTTATCTTTGTATATTTGCCAGCACTTAGGATAGATATTTAGTACCTGTGCTAAGGTACCTACATGATGGATATTTATTAAATGTTTGCTGAAGTTGTATGATGATACTAAAGAACTCCATTTTCTTGATCATATATTGTAACTTAAATGAATATGTTAAATTTTCAGAAGTACATAAATATACATTAAATATTTAATCATTTCTAAAAACAATGGTGGCTGCAGCTTTTAAAAACTTTATTCTTTACTACATAGTTTAATTTTTTTTTATAGAAGACTGATTTTATATATTGCTTACATATCTTCAATATATTCTGTGTAGCTTAAACAATGAATAAATAATACATTTTAACATCTAGAACAAACTAAAAAAATTAAATTCTTGCTAAATGAATGTCAGATGAGTGAGTTTTTACCATAGCATTCTAGGTTCATGCTGCCTCTCTTCATACCTCTGGAGATGGTTATAGTTTGGGTTGAGCCTTTGGTGAGCCAGAAGCTGATATGATTTGAGTAACCCCTGACCTTTGGTTTTGCTCTAGGTCATCTTTGAAAAGAAATTGCCTGGGGGGTGAGTGGGGGGTGGGAATAATGTTTGTAGGGTGTTCTAGGTGATCCTAGGTAGTCAGAATTGGATCCATAATTTGTTGTTATTCCATCGGGTCTCAGATATTGTTTTAATCCTAGAGCTGTGCAATTTCCCTGACCTTTCAAAAAAAGTCCACAAGTCTAGGGATCAGTAGAGACCAGATTAGACCTCTCAGGGCTACTCTGGACTGGAATATCATACTCAAATGTTTCATTATCTAGGAAGCATGGTCAGGTGGAAAAGAAAGTAATAGACTTGGAGTCAGGAGACTTGGGTTCAAATTCCATCTCTGAAATTTACTATGTGAACATGGACAAATCATTTAAAGCCTAGAAGTCTCAGTTTCCTTCTCTATAATATGGGGATGATAATAATATTGGTACCACCTACCTTGCAGGGTTGTTAGGAAAGCACACATAGACATGTGACCTAAGATGATGACTATTATTTTTGTCTTAGAATTCACCTTCTTCCCTTCATTCTGAGTCAGAACTAGATGCTGTAGCACTGGAATTAGAGAGGCAACTGACACACTCTCTCTTGTTATAAAATAATTTACTGTCTTTAATGGGCTAACTTTCCTTACTAGAAAAAGTAGCATAGCATGGTGGGTAGAGCACTGAACATAGAGTCAGAGAGACCTTGGGTTTGAATTCCACCTCAGATACCTACTAGCTATATGACCATAGTTGAAATGTTTAATTTCTCTCAGCCTGTTTCTTCATTTGCAAAATGGAGATAATAATACCTGTAGTAATTATATCACTATGAAGTAATGTACATAAATACAAATGAAATTTATGCATTGTACATACAGCACTTTATAAACCTTCAAGTGCTACATAAATGCCAATTTTTATATTATTATCTCATTTCCCAGGATCCAATTATAGCTGAATATTTTAATCCTCAAAATTCAAATATCTAAGAGTTAAAAGATGAAATCAATTATTGACTTTGATGATTTCTATTGCAGGGAAACAAAAAAAGATGGCCTTTAAAGATGTTTGGCTTTTTTTCCAGACCAAAAGTCAAAGGTATGTTATGTAGATGTTAAAGAATTAGAATGTATTTATTTCCTTAGTTATTTAATGAAATATAAGTGTGTATTAGAATGCTGTTTGAGATGTGATGATATAATAATTATATAGTGATAATATAATTAACTATAAGTGATTTGGTTATTATTCAGTTCAGATTTCATCTCCTGAAACACAGTTACTGTATTCATTCATTCTTTCCCTGCATTCAACAAGTATTGGTTAAATACATAAGGCACCATGCTAGGTGATAGGGTAAGTATGTAATTAAATCTAGATGTGATTTCTGCCCTCAAGTACCTTACAGACAGACACTGAGGTTCATAAGATTATAGAATGTCAGAGTTGGAAGGATTCTTTGAGGTCATCTAGCCAACTCCCTCATTTTATAGATGAGGAAATTGAGGCCCAGAATGGTTAAATGATGTGTGCAAACCCACAAGGTGTAGTAATAGAAGGTGCTCAGGATTTGAAACTAAAGTGTCTAGCTCCAAAACCTTTAGTGTTTCCAAATGATATATATTTAAAGGGATTTTCAAATATTAATCTCCTATATAAATGTTATTTGTTAGTATCATAATTACCATCATCATTATTATAATTTCTTCTTGTGATTGTTATGTTGTAGGCACTTAATACATGCTTGTTGATTGATTAATTGAAGAGGTAGCATGTGTTGGGACTTTTAAGGTTGGAAGGATTTTTAATAGGTAGAGACATTGGGGGGGGGTAGATCTCTTCTATCCATGAGAGAGGTAGTATGGCCCGAAAGAAGAAAGTTGGATGGAATAATATGAGATTGGGGAAAAGTGAACAGTTCTATTTGAATGTGCAAAAGGGAATCCAAAGAAGGTTGGAGTAAGATTGTGGAAGGTCTTGAATGCCCGGCTAAGGAGTTTGCATTTTATTTTGTAAGCAGTAGAGTCATTAAAGATTTTTGAATAGAGGAATGTGATGGTCAAACCTATACATTCTATGTGACATCTTTCCTGATCCCTCTAGCTGCTTCTCCTCAAAAATTTATCTTATATCTGTTACATAGATATAGAGAAATACATAGCTCTCTTTTTCTTTCTCTCTTTATCTATCTGTTTATCTGTATCTATCTATCCATCAATCTATCCATCCATTTCTTCCTTCCTTCCTTCCTTCCTTCCTTCCTTCCTTCCTTCCTTCCTTCCTTCCTTCCTTCCTTCCTCTCTCTCTCTCTGTGTCTCTCTCTGTCTCTGTCTCTCTCTGTCTCTCTCTCTCTCTCTGTAGCTGAGTGAACAGAGAGCTGGTCTCAGAATCAGCAAGACTCAGGTTCAAGTTCTACCTCTGACACATACTGACTGTGTGACCCAGGGCAAGTCTAATAACTTCTCAGTGCTCTAGACATCTTTTTATTTTCATTTTTAGAGTGTGGTTGCCCATTTTATGTTTTTACATTTTTTACATTAAAATTTTATTTTATTTTTCTCAATTACATGTAAACAAATATTTTTAGCATTCTTTAAAAAATTTTTTGAGTTCCATAGTTTCTCATTTCCTCCATCCCTTCCTCCTCCTTGAGAAGGCAAGCAATTTGACATAGATTATACATGTACAGTCATGCAAAACATATGTCTTAGTCATGTTGCAAAAGAAAATGCAGACTAAAAAAAAACCGAGAATAATAAAGTAAAAAAGGTATGCTTCAATCTGCATTCAGATTCCATCAGTTCTTTCTCTGGAGGTAGACAGCATTTTTCATCATGAGTCTTTTAGAATTGTTCTGGATCATTGTATTGCTGCGAATAGCTACATCATTCACAGTTGATCATCATACAATATTGCTGTTACTGTATACAATGGTCTCCTGGTTCTGCTCATTTTACTTTGAATCAGTTCACAAAAATCTTCCTAGGTTTTTCTGAGAGCTTGCTGCCCATCATTTCTTACAGCACAATAGCATTCCATTACAATCATATACCGCATCTCATTCAGCCATTCCTCAATTGATGAGCATCCCCTCAATATCCAATCCTTTGCCACCACAAAAGAGCTGCTATAATATTTTTGTATGTATGGGTCCTTTTGACTTTTGTTTGATCTCTTTGGGGTACAGACCTGGTAGTAGTATTGCTGGGTCAAAGGATATGTACAATTTTATAGCCCCTTGAGCATAGTTCCAAATTACTCTCCAGAATCTTGGCAACTTTTTATAAATTGAAGAGAAGTTGTTGACCTAGATTTGTAGAGAACGTTCTTCATCAAGAGCTCCCTACATGAAAGAAATAATAGGTCCATTCTCTCTCTATATATATATTTTGTCCATATTTTTATGTATCAATTATCTCCTCTGATAGAATGTAAGCTTCTTGAGGTTGGGAACCTTTGTTTTTTTGTCTTTGTATTCTGCCTAACAGAGAGCCTGACTCACAATAGGTACTTAATAAATGGATTAACTGACTTTCACCTTTTCACTTAACTTATTGTCTTTCAGCAAGTTAATAACCCTTGACTGATTCACTTGGCAACTGCCTGTGTATATAGGTGATGACAAAGAGGGAAGAATCAGCTATGACTTCAAGGTTTCCAGCCTGTATGACTGGGAGAATTGAATTGCCATCAAGAGAAACAGGACATTGGGAAGAGAGGCAGGTTTTGGATATGTTGAATGGGATATGCCAGCAGAAATCTAGGGAGAGATGTCCAGCTGGCAGCTGGACCAGAGGCCTAGGGAAGAGGCTGGAGCTGGATATATAGGTTGAGGTGTCATTTGTATAGAAGTGATCATTGATGCCACAGTGGTAGACAAGATCACCAACTGACTGAATATGAAGAGAAATAAACACTATCTAGTCAAACTTTCATTTTACAGATGAATCAGAGGTTCAAAGAGAGGAAATGGTTTCTCCAAGGACATATATCTATTTACCAATACTTGTTTTTTAAAAAATTAATTCCTGTATTTTTATATTTTGAACTTGAATTCATGCCTCTATATATTCCTGTATAGTCTAAATATCTGTGAATGTCTAGATAAATATAGATAAACTGAGAACACATCTACATTCCTGTATAGATTAATAGATTAGGTCTCTGTCAGTATCTTTTGCATTTTGATTATGATATTGTCCTAAGAGCACAATTTGTCTTTTTATAATGAGGTCAATAAGAAGCTAGCCTGTAGGAGACTGACTGTTGACTGCCCAGGGCATATAGCATACTGTATGGATTGTAGCCCCACAATGAAAAAGGGCCAGATAGTTAGATTTTCATTTTTTTGGTCAACAAATATTTGTTATCTGTCTTTTACGTGCAAGGCACTGGCCTTCCATTTCATTAAAATGCCAAGGGTGAATAAGAGGATACCCCTAAAAGAATAATAGATAAATAAAAGTGAGACAGGAGATTCTAGGCTTAGGGGACATTCATAGCAATGGCACAGACTGGAGAGCACAGGGTGTGTTTGAAAGCCTACGGAAGTCATCCACTTTGACCAAAGCCTTGGGAATTATATGGTCAAGTCAAAATCCAAGTAGGAGTTTAAGGAATGCTTGTAATGTATCCCCTTCCACTCCTTATTGCTCTTGTAAACTGAAGCATCTTCAGCACCTTAAAAGGAAACAAGAAACTCTCTTAAACAGAGAAAAGGCAGAAGTGAGAATTGACTCTGGGGAAATGATATTAGGGTCAGCAGCATTTCTCACCTCAGTTTTGGGTGAAAAATCACCCACGAATGGCAGTAAGCCTAATCAGGGTCCCTCCTGGATCCCTGGGTGTTTCAGACTCCAGTCTCTAACTTTCCTTCCTATGTTCAATTCTTAATCTCTTAGCATCCTCCTTCGTTTTTCAGGCTCTAGTCTATGCCTAGGATGGCTGGGGATTCGGACTGCTCATTAATACCCTACTTGGAAGGCCTGTAACTAGTTTTCCACTTGTTACTGTGTAGCTGGGAACACTTTCATCCTTCCATCCTGAGAGAGCCCCTAGCAAGAATATTGGAGAATTAAAAATGAAACCACTTTGATGGCAAGGGAAGTTTATCAAATAATTTCCTAATCAGTATAATGACCTTGAAGCAGTCATCTGGGAAGCTTATCATCTTTGGTGAGCAGTCACATTTCAGCTCCACAGCACCATCTAGTGATGCGAGAATGAGCGTATCGGTACCAAATGAACTTTAGCAGTGGATTATTAGAGTATTAGGACAAGAAGGGACCTTAGAAGTCACCTGATCCAACTGGCCCCATTACTTTATACCTGGGGAAACTAGGGCCCAAAGAGAGAATGACTTAATCAACGTTACAGAGCTAACTGGTGGCAGCATGAAGGCTAGAACCACGGTTGCTTTGATTCTCTGTTCAGGGTTCATTCCACTGGGCCACTCTGCCCTGATCTGGTGGAATACTTCTTGGATACTTCAAAAGAGCTTTGCTTTCCATTTTAGATCAATGCACCTCTGTGCCTTTAGAATACAATTCTAGGTGTCCTTCCTTTTGCTGTTCTCTCATTAGAACTGATTAGAACCATGGCCCAGAGCATGATTCTCAAACTAATCAGATAAGTTAACCTGGCATCATTATATTAGTATATTGTTCCTATAGCACATTATAAAGACAGAGTACTTTGCACATAGCTCATCTGATTCTCACAACACGCCTATGAGGTGGGTGAATACGAGTATTAAAACCTTCATTTTATAGATGAGTCTCACAAAGATAAATTGTCCAAGGGCACACTAGGATGTGCCAGAACTAGGACTATAGTCCAGCTCTTCCCACTCTGGGTCCAGTGCTCTTTCCACAGTGCTTGACAGCATACATATGATCATATATCTCGAAAGGACCTCAGAGACTATCTAATCCAATTCCCTCATTTTTCAGGTGAGGAAACTGAGGCTTATGCAATATAAGTGACTCTTTTCAAGTTTCACAAACCTACTATAAGTAGTAGAGGAGGTATTTGAATCCAGGCCTTCTGACTTCTGGGCTCTTTTCACTGCTTCCCTTAAGGAGTACCTCTTATGCTGTGAATTCCGAGCTTTAGGATTCTGCTCTGCTACAGATCACATGTGAATAAGTGAGTCTGGTAAGAGGGCTTTCTGCTCAATATTGACCTGCCTGTGTTTACTGTAGGGTTGGAAGAGACCAGATATTCCAATCCAGGCTTCTGTTTTTCAGGCTGTCAGTCAGCTAACTTTTGTGAGAAAGAAAATCTATCAACACTCCAAAGTATATATTTTTAAAAAGCAAAAACACTATAACATAATAGAATTTCATTGTAACATGTCTCGTTCTTTTAACATGGTTGGAAAGCTTTTGAGAGAAACTATTATTTTCTGTTAACTTAATAACCAATGATTAAATTAAAATTAAGGGATTTTCTCTCTATTTCTTCATTCAGGGGCCAGCCCCTATAAAATCAGTCTCTGAAGGACATTTCTGATAGATGAGATTGCCCAAATTGGGAACATGCTCCTAGGTCTTGGGTAGGACCTCACCTATCTAGGAGATCTTACATCTGTTTGGAGTATAAACAGAATCAAATCTAGGTGAATTCCAGCCCCAAAGTGTCAAGCCTTGTACCCCGTCATTGGAGTTTAGGGTAACCCAGCTAAGGAAGGAGAAAACCAACCAGACTGGTCTGGGTAGACATGGATTCATTTGTCCAGATTGCTGGAGGCAGCTGAGTTTCATGAACAAGCCGCGTTCTCAGCAGGATAAACTGAAGACTTTCAGCTGAGTCTACCCCCTCATTAATTGTTCACCAATCAGGGTTAATTTTCACCTGTTAGGAGCACCCCGTTTTCTAAAAGCATATTAAGGCATTCAATATCTCCATAAGGTGTCTTTGGTTACCAAGAGAGGCCACTGACCATCAATTTATTTATTATCAGCTAGCATAATTAATAAATTAATTATTAATTACCCAGAAACCCTGTCTCTCAGGCTTTTCATTGTCTCACTTTGAGGTCATCTGGTCCCACCCTCTTACATGAAAGATGAAAAAAAAGCCAAACCAAAACAAGGCCCACAAAGGTTACAACTCATACTCTTACCTTCCTTCAAAACTCATGGATGTGGCTGCCCCTTTAAATTGAACTCTACATTATTTTCTACTTTGACTTTTCCTGAGCTTTTTGAGTGATCTGGCTGCTTTCCAGTGAGAAAATCCCACAGTCTCATATACACGTAGTACAATTTCAGCCTGCTAGGTCTCTGAGCAGCATTTCAGTTACAAAGAAACATGTGAATTAATGAGTTTTTTTTTTGTTGAAGTGTATAATCATAATTGACCACATGACCTCTGAAATGCTATAATGATCCCAATAACATTTATGTAATATGTTACCATTAAAAAGTGTTTTACCTTTACCTAAATTACCTCAACTGATCAGTTCCAGTTTATGATTTTTCACAACCCTATGAGATAGTACAAATATTATAATGGGGGAGCAGTGTGGTGTAGGAGTCAGAGGCTCTGGATTCAAATCTCTGATGCATGCTACCTGTGTAACCTTAGACAACTTATTTCCCTTCCCTGGGCCTGAGTTTCCTTAACTATAAAATGATGGTTTTGGACGAGGTGACCTCTGAGGTCCCTTCATTTTTCAGACAAGGAAGCCAAATTTCAGAGAGGTTAGGTAACTTGCCCAAGAGTACACAGCTATATGGTGTATGTGTGTGTGTGTGTGTGTGTGTGTGTGTGTGTGTGTGTGTGTGTGTGTGTGTGTGTGTATGTGTAGGGTTATAGTCAAACTGTAACCCAGCCTTCTTATTCCCAGGCCAGAACTTTTCCCACTGTATTACTTCATTTTAAACCCAGGACTTCTAATACCAAATACAGGGTTCTTTCTATTATATTCATTCAAAGGACTTTAAAATCCTCCATTTTTTTGATCAACCATAGGAATATCATACACCTGATGCTTCAGGTGTAATTTATCAGGGAAAAAGGCATTTTTAAGGTTACATTCTTCAGTTGTAGTGAATTGCTCTGCTGACTAGGAGGGATTTTTTTCTTCTGTCTTATTTAGCATTATGTATGTTGAGGATAGGGAGAGTGGAGAGAAAGAAAAGGAAAAAAAACAACCAATTTGTTCCTAGTCAGAAAACAAGTCCATAGTTTTTATTGTGTTTTTCAACTAATTTCTCCTTGTTTCATTGTGATGGTGGCTATAGTGCCTAGGGAAACTAGGATCCTAGGCAGGGGTGTAACTAGGGTGGAGAGAGGTCTGAGCTTTTCCTAAGGGTGACAAATTTAGAGGATGCTGACTGTACTTGTAGCCTTTCAGTAGATTAGAAACAGCAGAGGTTAGCGCCAAGTTAGCAAGAATAATTAGTTCAACTAGAAAACTGTGGGCTGTGGCAAACTCTTGTGCACTTGCTCCAGGTGCAACAATTTCTAGTTATGGCTCTTGATAATAGGACTTTGAGATGAGAAAACTGAGGCAATGAGAAATAAAGTGAGGTACTGGAAGTTATATAAGTAGTAAGAAACAGAGCCAGAATTCAAATTCAGATTTTCTGGCTCTGATTCTGGGGATTTTGCCACTATTCCATGAATGCACCTGTGGGGCAAAGGTGAGGTTAGACAGATGAGGTTACATGATGCCCTGTGGCCCATGTGTTTCCATCCTTTTCACCAACCTGCTTTTCTCATCCTGCACAGGTGCAAATGAGCCTTTCCATTCTGTTTCTGTTCCTTGTGGAGTCATAAGCCCGAGCACTAGATAGCACCATGAGTTCTCAGAGGAGCCCTAATACCAACATAGTATTCTTTTTCTACCTTCATGTCTTGTTACTCTCATTTATTTATCTTTTTGCTCTGATTTCAGCCAGACTGAGAACCCAGGGTGTGGTGAAAGGAAAGATGTGTTTTCAACAGCTTTTGCAATTTCAAATCCATTTGGTGTTCTGAGGCCTGGATGGGAGACTGTCACTCAGGGAGCCAGTTGTTAACTCTTCGGGTCCAACAGGCAGTGAGAGGCCTGTTGTAAGCAGTGAAACATTCACATAATGAGGCTGACTTCCCTTTTGATTCTAGTTCAAAAAGCACATCATGGCTTTGTTGTTCTTTCCTAAATGCTGTCTATTTTGACAGCCTCCTCTGACGTGCAGAAGCAGCCTACTCCAAGCAAAATTAATTATAATGTTCTCGAGCTCTCCTTTTCCTTCTGTCTTTCTGTGAAGTTACAGTGACAGGCCCAAGTCACGTTGTGCCCATTTTCCTTGATGTCCCTTGACAGCCTTTATCAAGGTTGCCTGAGGCATAATTGTGATGCAGATGGGTTTTGTGCCTAGTCACAGAATCACAGAATCTTATAGCTTGTAAAAAGCCTCAGAGGCCATCTCATTTAACCCACACCTAGGCAGAAATCTTTTCTGCAATATCTTTGACCAGTCATTATCCAAAGTCCACTTGAAGGCTGCCTGTGAGCTCACTATTTCATGAAGCAGCCCATTTTGTCTTTGGGCATTTCCAATTAGGGGACTTCTGTGATCTCTCTTAAAACTAAACTATGACTTTTGGGACACCCTATATTTAACCAATATGGTCTAAAGCAGTGGGACTGGGGGAGGGGGGCAAAATAGCTTTTCTGTTTGCTAGCTATGTAACCTTGAGCAGGTTGACTTTACCTCTCAATGTCCTCGTTTATAAAATAAGGTGGTGGGCCTAGATGATCATTTCTAACTTTCCTTCTAGTCCTAAATATTATCATACTATAAAGGGCAGGAAGGCAGATTTTGATCCTACATAAACAGCAACTTCTTAACATTTAGATTTCAACAATGGAATGAACTATGGCTCAAAGAAATGAATTTCCAGTTACTAGAAATGTTTATACAGAATAGCTAGCATAAAGAGAAGCTGGTTTATCATCTACCTGGAGCACTGTAGGTCCCCTTTCCTTCTGAACTTCCCTTTTACCGTCAAAGGCACTATCATTCAGTTTGCTGTTGTTTGTTCAATTTTGTCCAACTCTCTATGACCACATTTTGGGGTTTTCTTGGCAGATGTACTGGAGTGGTTTGCCAGTTTCTTCTTCAGCTCATTTTACAAGTGAGGAAACCAAGTCAAACAAGGTTAAGTGACTTGCCCAGGGTAACATAGCTAGTAAGTGTCTGAGGCCATATTTGATATCATGAAGATGTCTTCTTGATTGCAAACCCAGTGCTTTATCCACTGTGCCATCTAGCTGCTCTATCATTCAGTTACCCAGATTTGAAAACTCAGTGTTATCTTCAATTCCTCTCTGTCCCACTCCATATATCTAATCACTCACCAAATCATTTTGATGTTTTTCCCCTACATCTCTTGCATCTATCCCCTTCTTCCATACACACAGGTACTACTTAAGTTAAGGTCCTTATCTCCTCCTGTTTGGAATACTGCAATAGCTCTCTAATTGTTTGTCCTACCTTATCCTTTAAATAGTGACTAGAGTGATTTTTCTAAATCACAGAGCTGACCATATCACCTTCCTCCTAACTGAACTCCAATGGCATTCTATTATCTCTTGTTTCAAATATAAAGGCATTTGTTTGACATTTAAGCTTTTTCATGAACTTTATCCTTTCACCCTTTACAATCTTTTCATATTCTTTTCTTCTCCAGATATTCCACAATTCATCCATGCTGGCCTACTTCCTGTTCCTTGCACATGACATTACATCTTCAATTTTTGTACCTTTGCACTGACTGCTTCCTATGCCTGGAACACTCTTCTTTCCAACTTCCAACTCTTAGAATTCCTGATTTCCACCTTCTCCAGGAGCCCCAGTCCCCCAAATGCTAATAACAACCCCTCTAAGGTTTCCTTCCAGTTACTCTCTCCTACTGGAAAATGAGCTGCTTGAGGGCAGGGACCTTTCTGTTTTATTTTGTTTTTGTAGCCCCAGAGCTTAGTTACGGTGCTTGGCACTTGTAAGTGCTTGATACATTTTTGATTGATTGATTTCCACTTGACAGGTATCTCCTTTAATAGGGTGTGTAGTATCCTGGGTTTAATGAAATCAGCATTGTGAAATCTACAAACAGGAGCACCTGGGGTACCTCACAATTTATTGAGAATTCCTCTTCTGCTTTAATCCTAGATATGCTATGCTCCATGACGATGTTGAATGCCTTTGGTGAGCCCATGTCTCTATTTTATGCCTTTTTTGTTCTTAATAATAAGAGGGTTGTTAAAAATCATCTTTATGGTTGCAGCTATCTTAAGATCACTTTGTACGATCTAAATATGTTGTTGAAGAGGAGCCTTTAAGACTGCATGTTGCTCTCCTAAGTCAAATGGTTTTTTATAGTCATCAAAGTCTGTTGTAAATTGTGTCTTCTACATCAGAGACACCAGACACGCCACCAGCTGCCTAAATTACTACTGTGCAACCTGAACTAGATTAAAATGTCTTTGGGAAATATTTAACAAAATAAATTCAAATATATAATAAAATATAGATCATTTGAATATGTGGTTTTTTAAGTCAACATAAAGCCCAAAGGGATCTTTTGTATGGTTTAGTGGTCCCCATTTCTATTTGAGTTTGGCACCACTGCTTCATAGGGCAGCTAGGTGGTGCAGTGGATAGAGTGAAGGGCCTGGAGTCAGGAAGACTCATCTTCCTGAATTCAAGTCTGGCCTCAGATACTTTTTAGCTTACTAGGCAAATCACTTAACCCGGTTTGCCTCCATGTTCTCCTCTGTAAAATGAGCTGAAGAAGGAAATGGCAAATGACTGCAGTATCTTTGCCATGAAAACTCCAAATGGGGTCATGAAGAGTAGGACACAACTGAAATGATTGGTCAACAATGACACCCACTGCTCTAGATAGTTCAACTCAACTTGGAAGTTTCGGTCTGCTGCAGAAAGCTCCTGCAGGAGACTTTTCTTTTTCCAGGTATCATTTTTAAGTATTAATGTTTTTTTCAGTAGGTCAGTTTGGAGATGTTATCATCACAAGAAGTGTCTTCTGATATTTCTCATTTTCCTAATTTGATGCTGATTTTAATTCAATTTCTTTTGGCCTCAATTTCCTCACTGGCAAATGAGGAGGTTAGACAAAATATACTGTAAGGTCCCTTTCAGATCTTCAATAATTGATTATTCTATAAACTTTTTTTAAAAGAGGTTATTCATAATATCTAGTAATGAGCCTTCTGAGTAACCTTTGCTTTCTTTCATTATTAGTCCTGAACCATATTTTCCAATAGATATTTGGTTTTCACCTGTTCCCATCTTCACATTGATGTCATCAAGTATAAAACATATATGCAGATTTCGCAGCCTCTGATCATGTTCCACACGTCTTTTTTTGTGGCTCATGCTTATCATGAGTGTTTTAAATTAGGACCACTCATTTCAGTAATTAGGATGAGGCCTCTCTGTGAGAGTTTGAAGAATATTAAAGATGAGAAGACTTGATCAACTTCTTTCCTTTTCAATTCCTCTGGAGGCAAATGCTTCTCCAAGTGAGCATTTTTGTGGTTGTCCACAACATATACCTGAGAAAGACAAAAGAGAAAACTCCCATAGAACTTTTATGTCCAAAAGAGATTTATTTGAGGGTATTCCAACTGGCTGGAGATGAGAAGTGGATGTTGTGGACCATCAGATCTACATTCAAAGGAGGATAGTGGTGTGGCAGCTTCCTTTCAATGGTTTCCCAATTCTCCATTTTATATAGGAAAAAATCCCATCTCTGACAAGTGTAAAGAGATGGTCCCTCTTTTTTGTGGTTCCAGGATGTGACTGGTGTGGAACAAGGTGCCATCTATTACTTTCACTTCTGGATCTATTTTTGGGCTTTTTTGAATACAGTAATTGGTTGAAGGACATGAAAATATAGGATTGGGATATTTCCTCATTTACTCACAGTTGGTTAAAAAAGGGAATAAGGAAGATCCTATCTATAATCCCAAGTTGTACAAGGGCCATTTTGGCCTGTATGGACAGCTATTTATGAAATTAGAATTGGGGAAGTGACAAGACTTTGTTGGCTGGTCTTAGGGATGAAAACAAAGGAAAGAAATAAGCTATTACAGCTACATGGATTTACAGGATATTAGCTAATTCTAAATTGCTTGTTCAGTGCCGGGAGGATAGTCTTAGGTTGGTCTCTCAGCATGAGGATCAAAAGCCTCATGGAGATGCTCATTTTCATTCTTTTCTCTCAGATTCTACATATTGATTCAGACTCTATTGAGGAGGGGGAATAAACTTCTATTACACAAGATACCAACAAAGGAGAAAGATCTTAATTACTATTAGAGCTGTTTCTAAATGTGGATGTACATGTGTACGTTTCATAGCAAGCAGTTCACTTATATCTTTTAGAGGATTGATAGCATCTGCAGTCGCAAAATTCTAAGAAACAAATATATCCTTATATGTAAGCCAGATACTATGAAACAAATTATGGCAGTCATAGTTTAGTGGACCCTATAACACACCGTATTGAAAAACAATCAAACATCTCATGAAATGGTGTTTCCTGTTGTCTTTGGATGCCCAATGAAACTGACTTTCCCAACTAATTTTTTTTGCCTTTGCAATGAGAACATTTAAGATATTCTTCTATTTAGTTGCATCTTCCTTATATCTTCTGATTTCATTCATAGTGAGAATATCAATATCAAAACAGTTTACTTCCTTCAGAAGTAGATGAACTACTTGGTAACTGGACAAGGATCTCACATTCAGTGTACTGAAAGTTAAATTAATGCTTATAGATGGTTGACTAGTTGTTTTTAGAATCCTCTGCCTTCTTTTCCACCCCTATGCCACTATCATTGAAGAAAAGTGGGAGTGGACTGCACAGGGCAGAGGGTCACTTTAAATTTTTCTTTGTTTTGTAAATTGCCATGACCATATAATTCATCACCTTGTGTCCAACTGGAATTGAGCCCTTCTATCCTTAGCTAAACTGGTCCTTGGAAAGCAGACAAATTCTGTCACTGAGATTGTTCTTGAAGCCTTTCCAGATAGGTAGAACCTTCCAGGGTTTGTCCTTTGCTGTCATTGCCTTTGAAAACCCAATGTCTCCTATGTGACACAGTGAGGCACCAAAGTAGGGTGGTTGTGGAGGGAGGATGGTTTAGTATAAGTATAATAATTGCTTCATATAGTGAGCAACAGGCTTATGTAACTGTATCCCAAGAAACAGTTAGGTAGAACATTGGGGAGAGCCAGAATTATGGGCTTTCAATTCTTCTTCAGACACTTGTTAGCTGTGGGACCCTGGGCAAAGTCACTCAACCATCTTTAGCCTCAGTTTCCTCATCTGTCAAGTGAAGGGATTGGACTAAATGGCCTCTAAGGTCTTTTCCACCTCTAAAACTATGATCCTGTGATCTATAATATAAGAGGAAAAATAGAATGAAAGGTTTGATAAGTTCTGTTTGTTGTTGTTTGGTCATTTCAGACTCCCCATGACTCCATTTGGGGTTTTTCTTGGCAAAGATATGGAATGTTTTACCATTTCCTTCTTCAGCTCATTTTATAGACAAGGAAACCAAAGCAAACAGAATGAAGTGACTTGCCCAGGGTCACACAGCTAGGAAGTGTCTGAGGTCATATTTGAACTCAGGTCTTCCTGACTATGGACCTGATACTCCATCCATTGCACCACCTAGCTGCCTTGATAAGTTCTATCATCATTTTAAAAAGTTTTTTTTTTTTTGAGGGAGCATGTTATAGTGGAAAAAACACTGGCTCTGGAATCAGAAGATCTGGGTTCAAATCCCACCTCTACATACTACCTGTGTTACCCTGGGCAAGTCATTTCACCCAGTTTGTTTCAGTTTCCTTATCTATAAAAGGAGGGGGTTGGCCTTGATGGCCCCTGAGTTCTCTTTCAGCTCCAAGATCTATGATCCTCTGAACCTATCTGAAGATGAGGGATCCTTTTAATTTGAGAGGCAGTATTATCTCTAATCTGTGTTGATTTAGCCCCCACACACCTAGATTTAAATCGCCACTCTTCACTTATGACCTATATGACTTTGCATGTGACAGGCAGCTGGTGACTCAGTGGATAGAGAGCTAGACCTGTAGTCAGGAAGACCTGAATTTAAATGCAGCCTCAGACACTTACTAGCTGTATTACCCTTAGCAAGTCATTTAGCTTTTGTCTGCCTCAGTTTCCTCAACTGTCAAATGGAGACCATAATAGCACCTACCTCCCAGAGTTGTTGTTGTCAGGATCAAATGGCATAGTATTTGTAAAAGTATTTCAAATGGTGCCTGGCATATGAATGGTATTGTATAAATGCTTATTCCCTTCCCTTTGGGCAAGTCATCTAATCTCTGTAGTCTTCCTCATCTGTAAAATAATGGTAGAGCAGATAATTTCTAAACTCCCTTCTAGTTTTAGCTCTTATGATCCTATGGCTAATCTTTTAATATTGATCCAATCCCTTTCTTATTGAATTTTTTAATTTTATAAAACAACTTTTCATATTTCTAGCCCACTGACAAATCATTGCTAGGTAATTATCACCAAATACAAAAGAAAAACGCTACCCCACACTGGTTTCTAAAATTTCCAAACTAATGATACCTTGAGCCAAAATATAGAATCTGTTGCCTCAGGTTTCTCCATGATGTCTTAATTCATCACGAGCAGCTGTTGTGTATATTGTAGCAGTCAGAGACATAAGCAAAAATAAAAATCCCTGTCTTAAGCCTGGTGTCGAACATTGTCCTAGCATGTGCAAATTATGGTGCATTTGAAAATGTCCAATTGGTGTAATCCATGGTGGGCACAAAGTAGCAGCTTTCCTGACCTCATTCAGCTGTTGCTTTTAGGGCAGGTTCTTGGCGGCTCCCTGACAAAATCTTACTCTAATCAAAATCTGCCTCATCTTGAAGCTCTTGGTTTGCATTCCCTTCTCCTTGCTCCAATTTTACAATTCCCCCAGCTGCTCCTGTTAGCAGTCTAATCTTTCCAATCAACTCTCCTAACCACTTCTTGAATTTCTTCCTTCAGTGACTGTGAGCTCCCCCAGCTGCTCTTGCCCATCTTGTTCTTTTTGCATGCCAGAAAGTCTAGCCTTCAAAAGAGTTTGAGTCTCTTTATTTTGCTTTCGAGTGTAGTTTAAATGCAAATACTTATTAGCTAAAATATTTCTAAGTGTGCAGACTGTGTCAAAGAGAATTTTGTCAGGCATACAACTTGGGGATACGCAGCTCCAAGAGAACAACTGTTTTCCTATTTTAATGTGCATGGATATGTGGAGATACAAGCATCTCTATGCTTCAGTACTTCAAGGATGAGCAGTTTTATTAATGTGGTGTAAAGGGTGTGGATTTATAGTGTGGTATAACTTTAGGGCTTTATAAAAATCGTTAATTTAAAATGGAATTTCCAATTAATTTCTAACTAGTTAATATGTTGACTTAGGGTAGCCTACATTTGCATAGGTTTAATAACATTTACATTATTATGCATTATTATGTAATACATTATTATAAATGTATTACAAAATATATTTGCATTACCGACTTTGACAAGTGAGTTACCAGTTGTTTGTTTCCTCAAGTGTGTACATGACATCTTAATTCCTAACTAGCAGCTATTGTGTATCGTGGCGGTCGAAGACATAAGCAAAAATGAAAGTCCTTTACTGACTTGTCTATGACAATAACACCAGGCCTACAGGACTTGGTTGGTTGAAACACCCTGGTCCATAGGACTGAGGATGGTTGAAATTGAGATAGATTTCAAAAGGTGAAGATAGTACTGGATCAAATCTAATAGAAAAAAGTGTAAAGTCCAGCATTGGAGTTCAACAATCAACCTCACAAAAACAAGATGGGGGAAGTATGACTAGAAAGAGAAAAAAGATTTGGGAGGTTTATTGCACTACAAGCTCAATATGCATCAACAGCAACAACATGTTCTGCGACATGATCTGATAATGGGCTGGACTAAAATGGCTACAGATTCCTTCTAACCCTGAGGGGAGAATTCGTGATTCTGATGAAACTGGACTGAGTTCCTGTCCTCAAAGATCTTGAGTCTGGTGAGAGAGATGACTGCACAGATAACTATTTGTGCATAATCAATGAATATGAGAGTTACCAAAGAGACTCTTGAGAGTTTGGAGAAGGAAAAAATTTCCAATTCCTCCTTATACAGAAATAACTCTTCCCTTCTGTGAATTCTAGTATTTTGTTCCTGCAGTACTTTTTAGGGCTATCCATTGGATCATAGTCATTTGAGAACCCATTTTATCTCTCTCTGATAGATTATAAAGTCTTTGAGGATAGGGATCTTGTCTCACTCATCTTTCCATTCTGTGCTTTTAGCATAATGCCCTATAACATACAGCACTGTTTGTTGGACTTAGTTAACCTTGTAGATGCACATATTACGTTTCTCTAATTATATGCATTCGTTCAACAAATATTTCTTGAGTACTCAGGGTATTGGGGACATTATAATATGTACAACACAAACCTAACTTTCAAGGAGTTTACAAACTAATAGGAAAGAAAGATACATATGCACATAATTGATATATAAGGGTATTAGGGGATAATAATAGTTAACATTAATCTGGCACTTTAGGGTTTGTGAAATGTTTTATGTACACAATTTCATTGATAACCTTGTAAGATAAGGCCTATTGGTGTTATTATCCTTGGTTTACAGATAAGAAAATTCTGCAGCACAGAGAGAATAAGCAATTTGCCTGTGGTGACATATATTGTAAGTATCTGAGGCAGGATTTGAACCTATGTTCCTTCTAATTCAAAGGCTGGCACTTTTTTTTTTTACTACCTCAATATAAAGTCATAATCACAGGACCAAAGGAGGGGAAAAAGAAATTGGAGAAGATGTAAATTGTTCTTGTTTCTTGCTCAGTTCCATATAGAGAAACTTTTTCAGGGTTCAGTTGTGGGAGCTACAGAAGAGCTCTGACAGAACTGTTTCTATTCTAACCACAGCCTAGAGCCCATTATTATGTATGTAGATGGCTCTCAATTCACATGAAAAAATGAATAGCAGGCTCCCTGCTCCCAGTGCCAAAATGCCATTTTCTGGATTTAATATAAACTTATGTTCGTTATTTATATTCATATGTTATATTTATTTTTTATCGTATCTCCAGATCTAATATCAATTACTATATATTTGGAGCAAATGTCATTTCTTTGGACTCTTCCTCTTCCCACCCTTCTTAACCTAAAGCCACCATTTTTAAGTAATGTGCAATCTCTCCAAAATCCCATTCCATACACAAGAGATCACAAATCATGAAAGCTTTCCATTTTTATTTATTTTTCTATATTTTAGGGAACTTTTAAGTTATTGATCTTGCTTCTCCTTCTCCTGTTGATGCTTTGGTTTTTTTTTTTAATGGACCAACATGTCCACATGCATTTTGTAGATGAGTTCGATTAGGGAGATTCCACATTTATTTAATTCTACAAATATTTAATCAGCCTCTAATCTATGCAAAGCACTCAGTTGGCCTTTAGGTGTATAAAGTGGAACATATATTTAGTGCTGGAAGGCAAATTAGGGGTTATCTAGTCCCACCTCCACCCTAATTTTATAGATGAGGAAACTGAGGTCCAGAGAGATTAAATGATCTGTCATGATCACATAGATAGTGATGTTAGATGTGAATTCTGAATCTTTGACTCCAAATCCAGTGCTCTTTCTATAGTACCATACTATGTTTTAAAAGAGCATAAGTGTAATAAGGAGATGAATGTACACATGTAACCATATTATACAATACAAGAGTGCATGAAAGTGTGACTACCAATCTCCCAGGGCTGTCATGAGGAAACCATTTTGTACTATGTAAATCTGAGTACTCATAAGCAAAACACTGTGAGAGGTTTAAGGAAAAAAGATACATTTTTCACTGGAGGGGCAGATCAAAGGAGGTCTTAATTGAAGATGTGATCATTGAGCTGAGTCCTGTTGAATAGGGTGGTTTTCAGGGGGAGGACATCAAATAGTAAAATTATTGGATGGATAGAATCATAGAATTTCAGAATTAGGACCTCCAGAACTGAAAATCCAACCCATACCTACAAATGAATGCCCTTAAGAACACACCTGTCAAGTTGTTATGCAGATTTGCTTGAAGCCTTTAAGTAAGCCCAAACCCATTGCTTTCTGAAGCAGCTCATGCCTTTAATTGTTAGGAAGGTTTTCATGATAGTAACCTAAATTTGCCTCTTTGTAACATCTTTCCATTGCTTCTATGTCTGCCTTTGAGGACAATCAGAACAAGTCCAATCTCACCTTTTCAGTTACTTGAAGAATGATTTCATATCTGCCTGTCTTTTCCATTATCATTTTAAACCTTAAGGCTCAATTTTTGCCAATGTGGGAATCAGAAAGTATCAGACTAATACTTTAACTCTCTCCACTTTTATAAACTAGTCTTCTCCTCTTGGTGATGTTATGTTACTATCTTTTTAAGGGTGCCAAGTGGGATCTCTTCCAACTCATTCATGCTATGATGCTATGATTCTATGATTCTAGGGCCAGTGAAATTTTTAGATGACATGTCTGGCACCAACTTTTTTCATCATCAGTTATTAGGTGTTCATTTGATTAGAAAAGTTGAACAGGTGCCATTTTATTTCTCTTTGCTTGGTTCCTTTGATTTTCCCTTGTTTTATTTATAATTCCAGCCATATCAATGCATTTATATTGTTCAAGTATCATAATGCTTATAGTTATACCTCATGGATGACCTACATGTGCATACATATAAATATGACCTTTCCTTCCTATAGGGACCAGCCCTATCTCAGTTTTGTTTCATTTCACCCCACGACATGTGGACCAATCAGTCCAAACTCTGGTCTCACTTTGGGGTCTTTAAGTCCTCCAACAGAAGCAACACTTTCTGCTTAGCGTGGTGCCTGGCATATATGAGGTGTTCTATAAATGCTTATCCCCTTCTCCTTCTGCTAACCTTCCTGGGAATGCCCTTGCTTGTACTTCAGTAACTTCTTCACCTCATCATGTGTGGGGCCTCCTTTCACTATTCTTGTTCTACTCTGAACCCCCACTCTCTCATCTTATATGATTCTTGCTTATTTTCTGACAGTCTTCCATAGGAGATCCACTCCACCCGTTAGATACTTTCTTCTGGGATTCCCAGAATATTTAGCCCCCTTTTCTTTCCCTCTGATAACTCAGAGAAGGAGCACAATGAGAAGGTACCAAACTGTGGATGTTTTTATTTATTTAATTTAGCTATTTATTAATTTATTTTTTATTATCAATGGATCATTGTAGCCAAAAAAAAAAAATCATCACCTGGTGGCTACAGTGCTGGTTAATGAACCTCTTCAGATTTTAGATATACTGATGCTCATACTGTAGACACAGACTAAGAACCTTCCTAGATTTTCCAGGAACTGCCAACATCTATGCTCTGTTGTTCTCTTTTTGGCCATTTTTATACCATGCCTCTTGTACTCTGGCCATCTTCCTCATTCCCCTCTCATCAGAATTGAGACTTTGTCACCAGAATCCTAGGCTCTGATAGGTTAACTTTTGCCTTATCTTGCTAGAAAACACATCAGCAGGTCACTTCCTGGACATTCCCAATTACGCATATCTCCCACCCCTGGCTTTCTACTTACTCTTTTTGTGTGGTCTTTCCCCTGTTAGAAGGTAAGGTCCATGAGGCCCAGATTGTCTTGCTTTTTCATATTTGTATCACTAGTAAATTAGAATAGGGTCTGGCACATTGTAAATACTTAATAAATGTTTTTTCATTCATTTAGTAATTCATTCAAGAGCCCAGAATCATCTTGGTGCCACAGTGAAACATTTAGAGGAAGGCTTTATAGGAAGTGGAGTTACCTTAAAACCCTTGTATAGTGTCGAGTGATCATACCATACTCCTAGGGATGGGAAGGATTCAGCTGGCCTCGCATTAGGTATGGTAGTCTGATGCCAGTGCCTATACTATTTTGAATCCTCCAAAATGTTCTGTGAACCTCAGCAAAAATACTGAAGAATTTTGGAAATTTATATGAAATGATATTGAAAATATACTGATGAATAAAATACACTGAAAATACTGAACTTCACCAAAAAAGCAGAAGTGGTCTGTGGGTCCGAGGAACATGGTGTGGAGTAATAATTCCAAGTTGGGCCAAAAACTACTGGAGAAGTTGGGATGGTCCAAGAGAATGGGTATAAGCTGGGACTCTAAAGGGTCATGGAATATATTAAGATTTAAGTTAAAAACAATCAATTTGGGTTTGGAACATCAGCTAACTATGAAACAATTGGCTTGCTCACCAAGATGTTGAACCACTTGTTGAAATGAACAATTACCATGGACAAGAAGCAAAAGATTCCTCAGATCACAAGGAGAAAAGATAATTTAGCTTGCAAGAGAAAACCAAGTCTTCAAAAATGTCAGCTATATGAAATTTACAAAAGGGAAAGATTTTTCTTCTTTGAGTAAAACAGATTTGGATTGCATTTTTTTTGGAAAAATATTAGGGTAAGAAGATTCCTAAGAAAGATCCAAGCTCCATCACTGCAAATGAGGAGAAAGCTGCTGCCACAGTGATCTGTATCCTAACTACATGGGAGTATTTTGCCAAACCAGTGTCAGGCCAGAAGAACAAGTCAGCAGTCACATACAAGTTCTGATCAGACTGAGCCTCTTTAAGAGAAAAAGACTAAATAGGAAAAGGAAAAATAGAAAGAAGCCATCCATTTGGGAGTCTAGAATGCATCAAGGGCAAGATATCCTCCCACCTCTCAACTCCTCCACCTGGCCCCCAAGAGAAGCTGGTAGGGGAAGAATGGAGTGCTGAGCACTTGTCAAAAATGGTCAGCCTGCTGGAGAACCAAGTTAGAGACCCTGGTTGTAACGGATGACAGAAGGGACAGGTTTTGTTTGAGTATCAGGTGAGCAGAATCCTGGTACAGAGGATTCTGGTACACACAAGAAGGGGGAGCAGAGAAAACAGGAGCAAATGCAGTACAATATGCCCAAGATCAAACACCAGAAAAGAAGAAAAAAGAATTGCCTTAATTTTTCACCCAATTTGGATTATCAGAACACTCAAATGTAGGAATCAATCCTATGCAAAGCAAAAACAAAACTTCTGGCCTGAAGTCAGAGAAAAATTTACCCAAGATGATTTGTTCACATCTTTTATCATGTCATGGGTTTTTGTGCTTTGCCACCTCATTTTTCCCAACTAAAGTAATTCCTTGAAAAAATTTTAAAAATTATTTTTTTAAAAAATCTACAAGCATTTATTTTCTCTCTTACCTACTTCCCTTCCCTCCCTAATGGAAAACAAAACAAAACAAAAAACCCTTGTAAAAAATAAGCATAGTCAAGCAAAACAAATTCCCACATTAGACATGTCAAAAAATGTGTGTCTCAGTCTGTATATTTAGTTCATTACCTTGGAAGAACTTTATAAAATTATCCAAATCATGTCACTCTAAAACAAGCTGACTTTTAGGACTGACTCCTACATTGTTTGTTTGTATATGTATGTACATATGTCCTAGGTAATTATGTGTAGCAGTGGATAGAATGCCAGGCCTGGAGTAGGAAGGAACATTTGAGTTCAAATCCAGCCTCAGACACTAGATTGTGACCCTGGACAAGTTGCTTAACTTCTGTTTGCCTCAATTTCCTCATCTGTAAAATGAGGAAAATAATAGCACCTATCTCCTAGGGTTGTTGTGAGGATGAGGTAATTGTGAGGATGGGGTAATTGTGAGGAAGAGGTAATAATTGTAAAGTGCTTAGCATAGTGTCTAATATATAGTAAGCACTACAAAATGTTAGCTATTATTATTATTACTATTATCATCATTAATGCATATATGTATATATGTGAAGTATGTATGCTTGTACAAGTGGACAGAAGTATAAATTTCCCACAAATTCCCCTTGGAAAAATAAATTGTCTTTTTGTGAGACTTACTTTAATAAAGAATTATAAATTAATGCTGGAGAATATAACCAAATTTTTGCTAAGTAGAAATGATATGATAATAGCCCCATATTAACTTTCTCTTTCATGGGCGGTGACTACTAATTGTTCTGAGGCAGGGGTAGGTAACCTGTGACCTTGAGGCCACATGTGGCCTTCTATGTCCTCAAGTGCAGCCTTTTGACTGAGCCCAGATTTTACAGAACAAATCCTTTTATTAAGGCGATTTGTTCTGTGAAGTTTCAGTCAAAGGGCCACACTGGAGGACCTAGAGGGCCACAGTCTCCAGAAGACTACAAACTGCTACTGTTGCATTAAATTCTCTCTGTAGTTTTGTTCTGGTCACTGTCCTCTGAGATCTCTTATGCCTACATTGAATGTTACCCTTTCAGAGATATTTGCATTCCATTGTCTGTGATGCCAAGTCAATGATAGTACTGGGATAATACTGCTGACATATCAACATATCCCTGCTTAGATCATAAGGATCATAAGAATCAAATGTCCAACATTCTATAGAAAAGAAAAAGAAAAGAGCTGAAGATTTTGGAATTACTAATTTCACCTTGAAATTAGACTCATTCTTTGGTTAGCTCATGTCACTGTCATATGGAAGTTGTTAAAAGTTTAAATATTAAAATGTTTTCCCCATTAAAAAGGAGAAAGTAATGTGGAATCTTCAAAGACTTTGCTTATTACTGATTACATAGAGTCTATTTGGTTTGTAAGTCCTATTGATTTTTGGGACTAGATGCTATCTAATTGGGCTAGCATAGTGGTTTTCACACAGTAGGTACTTAGTAAAATTTTAAATGAATGAATGTACTGGGTCCTTCCCCAAGGATAATTTCATCCAGTGAACAGATGAATGTAACCAGATGAATGTAAATAGATTGAATGATTATTAAGTGCAAAGCACTAAGCTAAGCAATGGGTATACAAAAGACAAAATTAGTTCTAATCTCAAGGGGTTTCAGCTGCCATTTAGATGGAAAGGCACCATTGTTAGAGTTCAGGAGCAAAGCAGATGGTGGCATCATCTTTTCTTCTTATTTTAAGGTTTTTAGTGATGTCTTCCTTCCCTTCCCTTTCATCTTTCTTCCTTCCCTTCTCTTCTTCCTTTCTTTTCCCTTCCCTTCCCTTCCCATAATTTCCCTCAGTACCTTCCTGTTCACCCTTCTGGAGAGTTATCCCACATAATAAATGTTTTAAAAGATGAAATAGGACAGAGTGAAAAAATAGCTAACATTTATAATAGTGCTTTGAAGTTAGCAAGTGTTTTACAAATATTGTCTCATTTTATCTTTACAACAACCCTGGGACTTAGGCATTATTATTATCGTCATTTTGCAGGTGAGGAAAAAGGCATAGGTTAAATGACTTGCCCAGGGTCACACAGCTAGTAATTGTCTACGATTGGATTTGAATTTAGGGATTCATGATTTCCAAGTCTAGCGCTGTATCCACTGTTCCACCTAACTGTGAGATACACACACACACACACACACACACACACGTATATGCACATACACATATACACAGAGTCTGTTTATATACACACATCCATCCATCTGTGTAGACACACATATATACATATAGTCTACATGTAAATATAGCTGCCTAAAATGGATCAATACATCAAAAAAGTCTGAAATATATGCAATGTATTCCAGTCATGGACTTCTCACCTCTGCATTGGGATAGAGTGAATATGTCTTTGTCCTTTGCAATTTTGCAACATTTACTTTTGATTTTTTTTGGGTGGTTCTTTCCATTTTCATTGTTATAGTCATTGCATATGTTGTTTCTCTTGGTTTTGCTTACTTCATTTTGTATCAGTACATGCAGATCTTTCCATGCTTCTCGGTGCTCATCACATTCCTCATTTCTTATAGTATAACAACATTTCATTACGTCATGTAGCAAAATTTGTTTAGTCATTTCCCAATTCATAGGCATTTACTTTGTTTTCATTTTTTTGCTTTCACAAAAAGTTATTTTTTTGGGGGGGCATGTGGGGACTTTTCAATGGCTTCCTTGGTGTATAAGCTTAGTAATGGAATCTCTGGGTCAAAAGATATGGCCATTATAGTCACTTTATTTACATAATTCCAAATTATTTTTCAAAATGATTCACAGCTCCACAATATTGTACCAATGTGCCTATCTTCTCCTAATCTTTCCAACATTGACTACTCCTACCTTAAGTCATGTTTGCTGATTAGCAATGAGTTAGGTCCAACTTCAGGCACAAACTTATTTTGATTTGCATTTCTTATTATTAGTGATTTGGAACATTCCTATAGTTGTTAATAGTTTGCAATTATTTTGAGGACTTTTTCTTTCATATCCTTTGACCACTTACCTATTGGAAAATGACTTTTGGTCATATATATCTGTTAATTGTTTATTTATCTTCGATACTAAATCTACTGGTAAGTGGTGACTGGTGGTAGACAAGGAAACACTGAAAGAGTCAATGCGGGGTTAGGGATTAGTCTTTTCCAGTATTAATTCATTGGGTTTTTTACCTTATTATGTTCTTGGTGTCTTAGAGAATAGAGATTGCTGGAATTGTTTATGTCTTACACATAATTTTTGTTTTGGAGAGGTTTGAGAGATCATAAGGAGAAAAGAAAGTTACTGGTCTTTCATCTTGTTCATCACATGACACAAATTCCATAATACATCATCTTTCATGTAATTGAACAACTGATGAGACTATTTCTATTTCTGAAGCTGGACAATTTAATAATACCAAGGATTTTGGTGGGGGGGGGGACTTTATTTTTCAGGTCTTCAGTAGCTTTTTGGCTGCTGAGGAGGCATGATTAGAGTATCTGCAGAAGTAGTTGTTAGATCACATATTCACAAGGGTTGATTCTCTGGATGATGACTTTGGGGGCTGGGCAGGAACTAGAGTTGGTATTTTTTCCCACTAGCTCTTGGGCTTAGGCTTTCAACATCCAAGTCTATGGAAAATGGCCATGGTTATTGGACTTGCCTGACCCATGCCACTTTCTTTCTCTCCCATAGAGTGCTTGGCTGCTTCACTTAGGTTAGTTTTCCCATCTTATGAGTAGCAATTGTTGGGGATGGGGAAGTTTCTTCTTAGGGGAAGTTTCCCTGGATGATGGCTCTGAGGATCAGGCTTGAAGGAGGAACAGTAGGCTGCAGGAGGGGGCACTGGTAGTCTCAGGGCTCTTGGACTTAATATTGATAACACATTAATAACAATTGTTTGATGGTTAATGTTGGTGATAGCAAATACCCAAGGAATGGATATGAGAACATATTGTGGAGGGAAACATAAATCCCCATGTCTGTTCCTAGAATATATTTACATTTTATTTCATAAATTTTTTAAAAATTACCTTTTCCTCAGTTTTTATTCTTAACATTTCTGTAGCATTTAGCACACTTGTTGACTATTTCCTCTTCCTGGATATTCTCTTTACCCTTGACTTCCATGGCCCTGCTCTCTCCTAGTCTTCCTACTTGTTGAACTTAGTATTTTCAGTTTCCTTAACTGGTTCATTATTCTCTTTCCTTTCCTCATAAATGTGTGCTCTGCCAAGCTGGTTGCCTGGGACCTATTCATTACACACACATTACTTTGGTAATCTCATCTACTCCAGTGAGTTCAGATATTATCTCTGTTATCTCCAGTATACACACACACACACACACACACACACACACACACACACACACACACAATCTTTGACTCTTCCATTTCTTATTTCCCATCAGTTTCAAGTTTTGTGAATTCTATTTTATGAAGAAAGTGGGGTTGGACTAGATGGTTTATCTCTAAAGCCTCTTCCAGTTCCAAATCTAAGATCCTATAAAAAATATCAACTCCTTAGCTTGATACACTCTGAACAATATGGTTCTAATCTACCCTTCTGGTCTTATTTCCTTGAATTCTATATTCCAGCTAATTGGGGACTTCCTATTCCAACTCTTGCCCCCTGCACTTCCACAAGCTATCCACAATACCTAGAATGGAATTCCTTCCATATTAGCCTTTCAGAATCTTTCTTGTCCTTTGAGCCTCAGCTAAACTGTTGTTTTCCATGAAGATTTCCCTGATAACCTCTCTGGTTGCTAGTGCTCTTTCACTTTTTCATCCTGGAATCTCTTCTTTGCCCCATCAGACTCTGTATTAAATTTATCTGTGTACATGTTTTGTTCCCTAGTTATAGTGTAAGCTCCTTCTAGGCAGGGGACATGTCTCTCATCTCTGAATGCCCCCTGGAGCCTTAGACAAGCCCTTAGACAAAGCAGAAGCTTTCTTTTTTGAAATGATGTTTACTTTGCTTCTGAGTGACTCCAGGCTCACAGGCTTCATATAGGTTATATTATACATCACTTTCCATAAAGTTTAGCCAAAATTTTAATTTTCTTCTTCTGGTAATAGACTGTACCATAAGTTAGTTTCCCTGGTTCTCTGGACCCTGGAAAATTTACATAATTTCCCCATCCCATGTTCAGGTCCTCAATCCCAGTTATATGGTTGACTATTATGTGTGGACTCTGGACTTGTCTATATATTTATTTTGGACTGGAGCTGTGATTTTAATCAGTGAATCAATCAGTCAACATTTATTAAGAGCCCACTATGTGCCAGGGTAGCTAGGTGTCACAGCAGTTTGAGTGCCAGACCTAGAGTCAGAAAGACTCATCTTCCTGAGTTCAAATCTGGCCTCAGACATTTACTAGCTGTACGACCCTGGACAAGTTTTTTAACCCTTGGTTCTTCATTTGTAAAATGAACTGGAAAAGAAAATGACAAATGCTCCAGTATCTTTGACCAAGACAATCCAAAATGGGGTCATGAAGAGTTGGACACAACTGAAATAGCAACAACTGTGTAACAGGCACTGTTTTTCATTGGTCTGAGGAATTCTTAACAAGGAAACTTTTTTCTACAACTGCAGATTGACAAAACCCCTCTGTAGCATACAATGCCAGCAGATTTCTGGGACGCTTAGAAGTTGAGACTTATACAGTAACAGGGTCACAAACAGGACTTGAATCCAGGCCTTCTTACATCTAAGACCAGCTTGCCCTACATTGCACTAGACTATCAGTACTTTATGTACATTTTCTCATTTGATTAGTACAATAAATTTGCAAGGTGGGTATAGTACAAGTATTCCTTTACAGAGAAAGAAACTAAATCCCAGAGAAGAAAGTCACATATTCAAGGTCAAAGAGCTAATAATCAATAAGAGCTGAGATCTGAACCCAAGTCTTTGGATACCAAGTCCAGGCCTCTTTCTATGTCCTACATTTGCCACTAACCTTGAAAAGCAGCTTTTCCCAGATGTTCTTGTCCTCAAAGAAACTGGATAGTCAGCCTAAGAAAACCTCATCAGTGCAGTAGGTCTTGTATTTCCAGCCTGGGGGGATATAGATGGCTGTTGGGCTAGGTGGTGATTTTGGCAAATCAGGTTTTTGTGCTAGGTATGTGGAAGTTTTATTGAATCTGTCGGGTTCTTTGGAACTGATCTGCAGCTCTGATTTTATACAACTGAGCTCCTATTTCTATTCCTGGATCTCCTCCACTCTGGCATCTGTTTTCTTCACTTTACGGAAAACACTCTAACCACATCATGACTCATGGGAAAAGAGAGAGCTGCTTTCCTATGGCACCTTCCTCATTAAGAAATTCTAACAGATTTTGTGTGTGAGTGGTGTGTGTGTGTGTGTGTGTGTGTGTGTGTGTGTGTGAGAGAGAGAGAGAGAGAGAGAGAGAGAGAGAGAGAGAGAGAGAGAGA
>NW_020954619.1:39600008-39688461 GCF_900497805.2 Vombatus ursinus
AGAGAGAGAGAGAGAGAGAGAGAGAGAGAGAGAGAGAGAGAGAGAGATATGCATATTAAAAGCCAACCTGTTCTTCATTCTCTCTGCTACATTTCTGTAAATCTATGTATCTGTCCCTGATCATTCTCCATTCTGCTATTGCCTCTTGCTTTGGTAGTAATTCAAAGGGCAAGATGGAGGTGGTAGAAGGAATATTTGGCTTGGAGTTGAGAAATTTGGGTTTGAATCCTATCTTTGTTACTTAACCTCTCTTGACCTCTCTTTCCTCATTTGTAAGGTGTGGTAGTTGGATTAGATGGCCTCTCAGATCCCTTTCAACTCTAGATGTACAATACTAGCTGTTTGACAAGAGGCAGGCCACTTAATGTCTCTGAAACTCAGTCTCCTCTTCTTTCAAATGGGGATGATAATATCTGTAGTATTTTCCTTAAAGGGTTGTTTTGAAGAGCAAATAAGAGTGCCTGGCACATAGCAGGTACTTAATAAATGTTTATCTATTGATTGACTAATTATGTAGAACACTTGATAAACCAAAATACCTACATAAACTATACTACTATAAACTCCATAAGTTATTCTTATTCCTGAGAGAGCTAGGTTGGTGCAGTAGATAGAGCACAGTACCTGGAGTCAGGAAGCCTCATCTTCTTGAGTTCAAATCTGGCCTTAAATACTAGCTGTGTGATGCTTGGGCAAGTCACTTAACCCTGTTTGCTTCAGCTGCCTCTTCTGTAAAATGAACTGGAGAAGGAAATGGCAATTTACTCCAGCATTTTTGCCAAGAAAACCCCAAATGGGTTCATAAATAGTCAGACATGACTGAACAACAACACAAATTCTTATTTCCTCCATCACTCCTTCCATCAGCTCAGCATTTGAAGAGCTGTGTGATCTAAGGCAAGTTGCTTAATTTTTCTGGGCTGTATCAATATCCTTTCTTGTATATTTTGACTAGATAATTATTAAAGTCCTTTCCACCTCATAATTTCTATGGTTCTATCATAGGTTGTCCAGGGGTGAATTATCTCCACTACATATTTATTAAATAATTGAGCCCTCTGAGATTCTTTGGTGTCTGTGGGCTCTTATCAAAGAATTGTGTAGTTATCACTCCGAGCTCTGCTCTCCAGGGCTTGATGAATAGCTTCCTGCAGTGAAACATTATCCAGACCTGTTCTAGAAATAGGAATGAAAATGTGTGTGTATGTATGTATGTATGTATGTGTGTGTGTTTATGCATATTGATGCATAAAGGCCTACCCTTGGGTCTAGGGATGCTGGGCTTCAAACATTTGCCCTCTAAACCATGTGTTGGGTTTTCTTTTTCCTCAGGGAAAGTCCTTGGGGATAGGAATTATCTACTACTTTCAGGAAGCCCACCATGTGACTTTTTTTGTTGGGAGGAGAGGGCTCACTGAGGTGTAGTAGAAAGAACATGAGTCTTGTATCAGAAGATCCCACTGAGTCTCTACTCTATTCCCAATGACTTATGTGATTCTTAATAAATCATGTGATCTTTCTGGGCATTAGTTTCCTCTTCTGTAACATAAGGGGATCAGACTAAATGTTCTCTAAGGCCTCTTCCAGATCTGGCATCACGTGAATTTTGTGATTACAATATTAGTTGAATGACTACTAACATAAATCACAGTAATTGCCATGTTGCATTTGTATTCTCAAATTTCTAGAACTTCTTTATCTATATGTCCATGTTATATATGTATATTTTCTCCAGCTTGTGATTCAACATTTCAGGGAATGTTTGGGGGGGGAGGTCCCTCTACCAATATGTTTTAGTAACTGTTTAGCAACTTTTGACTTTAGAAAGTTGTATTAAAGAACTGAGAGATTAAATGATTTACTCAGGGTCACAGATCCAGTATATCTGAGGCAGGACTTGAACCCAGATGTTCTTGACTTTGAAGTTGGCTCTTTAGTCACTATGGAATATGCATCAGTCAGTCAATCAATAAGCATTAAGTGCTACATACTTATTCCTGTTATTATTGAATACTGTGGTGCTATATTTGGTTTAGAAAGACAAAAGTGAAAGTCTTTTCCCTCAAGAAATTTTCATTCTATAATAGATATGCCTATACACACATATATGTATACATACATACTGTACAATATAATTTCACATATATGATATACATGACATATAATATTTTATCTTATAATTTACATAATCCTATATATTATACAAAATAAATACTGGGTAATTTTTTAAGATAGGGCATTATCATCTAGAGGGAATCACAAAAAGGTTCACATAAAAGAGTAGTGTATGAGCTGACTTGAAGGAAAATAGTGATTCTAAGAGGCAGAAGTGAGGAAGGAGTTCATTCTATGCATGGTGGGGCAGGCAGTGTCCACAGAGGACAGAGATGGGATGTGGAGTGTGACAGCAAGACTCTGGATTCACTCTCCCAGAGTAAGGCTATAGTTACCATAAGGCCCTGAGGGTCCCAGGTACCCCTGAATGAGGTCTTTTCTCTAATACTATCAGCTTGACATCCTCCTCTCTCCCCAATTCCAGTTCATTTCTCCCCACTATCAGATAGTGCTTTAATTAAAAAAAATTTTTTTTGAGAGAAGGAAAAGGAGAGAAACAGACCATTTTATCCTTCTGCCCTAAGAGTTAAAGAGTTCAAAAAAATATGAGGTTCTAAAAAAAGTGACTGGTGCCTCACTTTCATTCAACCAATTAATATCAATTAGATTTTACAAAGGAATATTTACTACAAAAATATAGCAAGAACAGAAGTATAAACATTTTCCCTCTAGCCTCTGGGAGTATATTCCCTTCTATACCACTTTGGTTTCTAGGGAGACTGGGCTCAAACTTTAAGTTAGTTTCTACCTGGTATTTCCCCCACTAAAGTTACTTTTGAGGTTATTCCTCTTCTAGCAATCTCTCTCACAAAATCAACAGCTGGACAGGAAATAGCCAGACAACCAGCAAGGCCCTGACTCATTAGGGTCTTTTGAACCAACAAGCTGATAAAGAGTTTGCAGACTGAAACCAGTTGCTGAAATATCTACACCTGCTCCAAATAGGGGAGCAGGGCTGTCCTGTTACATGTCATCCTCCCTTTCTGAAAGTGACTCCTCAGCCTTTTCCAATGGAGATTATATACTGTGACTGAGCAGTTTGTGTCTTCATTACTTAGCATAATTCCTGGCACCTAGTAAGCACTTAATAAATACTTGTTGATTGACTAATTGCTAATGTAATTCCACCTGAGGTGTTATGTATTTTATTTTTTAAAACATGCCTTAATTTGAACCTTTTTGTCTTTGCATCACATTTCCCATCACTTTCAAGTCAAACTCTCACTCTGACAAAGAAAAATAGTTCAACAAAAGCTTATTCGCAACAAAAACTTTCCTACTAGTTCCCCCACTGTGATGCCACCAGGGACGAGTTATCTTTTTTTAATCTCTTCTCTAGGATCTTTGCTGTTTTTTCTTCTGTTATTCCAAATCCAATTCTTTTTGGTGACCTTTTCATTATCTTGTTATGGTCATTGTCTATAGCGTTCCTTAGGTTTCACTTAGTTTGCACGACATCAATTCATGCAAACCTTTTCATGTTTTTCTGAATGCCCAATATTTATTATTTATTACTGCACAGTCAAACTCTAGGCTGTTCTTACAAAGCACTATGTATTTTGATCAGATGTATAAGTACTTTTTTAAAAACATTGCTAATTCGGTCTTTGTTTTATTTTCTCTACTCCACATTAAGAACCAAATCTGACACCTCCCTCAAGGCAAAACAAAGACTATCGAAGCAACCACATGACCAAATTTGATACCAAGAATCACCACTAACAAAGGGACCAAGACACCCAGAACAACAGACAAAGCACCAAGGAAAACCATACTTCGGCAAAGAAGGGCTGCTTTATCAGGCACGTTGGCCATGGGACCAAAAAGGATCATAAAACAACCGATGAGAAAACTTGACATTCGACCTCACACTGCACCAGCTAAAGAGGTATGACTTCAGAATTTTCTCTCCTGGAATTATAGTTTATAATTGTAGCTTATTGTGGTTTTATGAAAGTGGAAATTGACTTGGTCTGAAGCCTGGCTTGACACTTTATTGTTAACAAAACCCAGCTGTCCAAGTAGTGGAATGGAATGCCCTGGGAGGGGTGGAGTCCCCGGCACTGGAGGTCTTAAAGCAAAGGCTTGTTAGGGTACTGGAGAGGGGATTCTTTTCCAGGAATGGTTAGACTGGATAAATGCTGAGATCCTTTCCACTGCTAGAATTCTGAGATTTCTTTGACTCTAAGCAAATCTCTCTGAGCCTCAGCTTTCTCATCAGCAAAATGGATATAAAAAACTAGTTCTGTCTATTCTCCCCGGTTGTTTTGAGGAAAAAGCTTTATAACTCTTAAAGTGTGATTCGTATGTAACAGTGATTCTCTGGTCTTTCCCCCTTCCCATTGCCCAAAGGGCAGGTGTGTTACATTTCACCCTTCCTCCAAAATTGTCTGGTAAGGGGGAACTCTCTTATCTCTACTATTGGCTTAAGCTCCCACTGATTGTGGTCCCCTAGTTTTTGGAGTCTGAGCATCCCAGTTTCATTTAACAATAAGATTATTTACTTAAAGATATAACCAGAAGGTAACATACAAATATTTCCCCCAAATGCCTCACAGTCATAATCATCCCCTTTGTAGTATTTTAGTGTCTGAGGACTAGAGGGGAATTAGGTTTACAGATTAATTCAATTCCTACATAGCATTAGCACCACCTAATTCAAGTCCAAAGCCTTGCCTGGGATTGGCCCTGGGGCCCTAGCTTCTCTGGGCTTCCCTGCTGGGCTTATTACAACTGGCCTATAACCAAGATCCCCATGGCTTGAACTCCCCTTTCTTCACCTATAACTGAAAAGGACAAACAAAATAGACCCAAAACCCAAAGCTGTTTCTCTGACACATGGTCTAAGGGGAGGGGAAGTTGGCTGTCATAACTTTCCTGGCTTACATCATTATGTCTCCTCTATAAGTGCATGAATCCTTCACTCCTGGATCTTACCAGAAAAAAGAGAGAGGGAATGTCCTAATCAGATGGTTTTAAAGATGCAGCCAGTGGAAAGAGGCTGCTCCTTACCATGTAGTAAACTAGACCTGTACCTATTTTCCTGTCTTCCAGAATAGGGCCCTAATCTCCCTCATCGGTGTCTCCGCTCTCCATTTTAGGTGACCTGGGTGTAGGCCATACAAATGCCTATTATTCATGAATATGAACAACATCTGCAGTATATCAGAATGTTTCTGGAAGTACTTGAGGAAGTCCCCCATCTCTCTCTTGAGAGAAGAGTTGGTTTATCTTAGGCAAAAGGATATTGGATTTGGAGTTAGAGGACCTGGGTTCAAATCTTTTTTTTTTTTTTTTTGGCTGGGCAACAGGCTTAAGTGACTTGCCCGGGGTCACACAGCTAGTAAGTGTTATGTGTCTGAGGCCGAATTTGAACTCAGGTCCTCCTGAATCCAGAGCAGGTGCTCTATCCAGTGAGCCACCTAGCTGCCCCTCAAATCTTGGCTCTAACATACTTACTACCTGTATGACTAGGCACTTAAAATCTCTAGACATCAGTTTCCTAATCCATAAAATGAAAAGATCAAGTTTGGTTACCTCTAAGGTTCCTTTTAGTTATAAAACAATGAAGCTATGATTTTGTTGTTTAGTCATTCACTTATGTCTGACTCTTGTGACCCTGTAGGGGATTTTCCATGGTAAAGATACTGGAGTGGTTTGCCATCTCCTTCTCCAGTAGATTAAGGCAAGCATAGAGGTTAAGGGATTTGTCTAGAATCATACAGCTAGTGAGTGTCTGAGGCTGGATTTGAACTCAGGTCAATCCAATGAGCCACCTCTCTGCCTCCAAGGCAAATGTGACTTGCCCAGGGTCACACGGCTAGTGAGTGTCTGAGGTCAGATTTGAACTTAGGTCTTCCTGACTCTGGGCCCAGTGCTCTATCCATTGAGCCACCTAGCTGCCTCTGATCCTATGAAACTGGTGAATGATTACTGGGACTTTCTCTATACTTTGTTTCAGACCTCAATTATAGTTCTTAGAGCGATCAGAGAAGGTGCTTCAGGGGAAAATGACTCATATCTATATGACACAAATTGCCTGAGGTTTGTATATGGTGAAAGAAAGGAAAAATATCCAGGCTTCTCCTGGTTTAGTACTACAACTTCTGTCATTCTTTAAAGAATTTCCTAATGGAGAACAAAATATGAAATTTCCTCTCTTCACCTTCAGTTTACATCCCAAACCTGGTTTTGTTTGGCCAATTCACAAAGTTCTAGCTTGGAACAAAGCATTCTATTTGATGCTTAACATTTTTTTTTTTGTGCTTAGAAAAACATCCTATTAATGAGATTTCTCCTTCACTTTTGGTTCTATTTCAGGTTATCACCAATGTCTTAGATTTGGATCCTGTTTAGAATGGTCAAGTAATAATAACTCACACTTTTCTAGCATTTTATGGCTTACATAAAGCCCTTGCTTTCCTTATGGCAATCCTGTGATTAGGTAGGGCAAGTCTAATTATTTCCATTTTATAGACTCAGAAACTGGGGGTTAGGCTAATTAAGTGACTTGCCTAGGCCCACAAAGATTATATCAGAGATAGGATTTTGACAAATTCTGTCTTGACTCTCTTTCTAATATACCACACTGTCTGTCAGCATATGGTACAAATGAAATACCTTTTTTTTTTTAGGATAGATACCTCTTAAAGAGTCAACTTCCACAAAAAATTTTTAGCTTTTATTATATCTCAAAAATTCAGTTAGTTAACAGATTTCAAGACCCCTTATTTAGTTTTGTGTCTGTTGGGAGTTACAAATTATGTCTTTATTAATAAATATGATTTGGAGGTCTTAATAACCAAGATGTTCTTGATTGCAAATATAATATTCTTTTTACTATGCCATGCTGCCTCTCCATTAGTAAGCAGAGTTATTCTCCATCAAAACTAGCATCTGTATGGTTTTATTATGTGCTCGTTGTTTTCCTCATGGGTGGTGGCAGCATTAATATTGTCATTTTATCATAAGGAAACTGAGGCTCAAGGAGTGATCATAGGAACATAGATTTAGAGCTAAAAGGGTCCTCAAAAGTCATTTAGTCTAGTGCTTTATTTTACAGATGAGGAAACTGGAGCCCAGATAGGTTAAGTACCTTGCCCATGGTTGTACAGTGTCAGAGTTAGAATATGGACCTTCAGAACCACAGAATTTGCCATTTGGAAGGTACCACAGCTGGCATCCAGTCTAATCTATACTTAAAAGGAATCCATGATATAACATACCAGATAAATATTCTGGGGTATCTAGGTGGTACAGTGGATAGAGCACTGGGTTTGGAATCAGGAAGACTCACCTTCAAGAGTTCAAAAGTGGCCTCACACACTTACTGGCTTGTGACCCTGGGACAAGTCACTTAACTCTGTTTGCCTCGGTTTCCTCATCTGTAAAATGAACTGGAGAAGAAATGGCAAACCACTCCAATATCTTTGCCAAGAAAACCTCAAATGTCGTCACAAAGAGTCGGACATGACTGAAACAATTGAACATAACAACAACAAATTATTCAACCTCTGCTTAAAGACCACCAAGGAGTGGAGAAGAAGGAATCCAGGTCCTCTGACTCCAAATTCAGTACTTTTCCACTGTACTATCAAGACAAATGATTTACCCAAAGTCATACAGCTAGTAATTGGCAGATCCACACCTTCAGAATACAACTCTATTATTCCTTCCACTATAACATGCTGCCTCTTAAGATGATTTGTCAAACACAGGAACTACACAAACATACTTACAAAAAACTTTATGCAAATAAAGTCAGATTTAAATAATTATAATAATAATAAAAGATGGTATGTTAGGAGGGACCATTAGATATTATAATTCAATTTGCTGTAAATACCAAATCTCTATTTCTGATTTGGAAACACCCTCCCTCACCCTCCACATGAAGTTTTTCATACATCTGAAATTGTGAGACTTATCACATGCTTCAGTTGTAGAGATGCATTTTTTTCTTCTCCAACCAGACATGTGATTTCATTGCTTTTGGGAACCCTCAATGAGGAAATTCCCTCATCAATTCAGGTCAGTCCCTGGTCTACAATTTATAGTCTCAGAAAGTGACCCAGGGGGCACTGTGAGATTACATCACTGGCTCAGATTCACATACATAGAAATCATCAGAGATGAAATTTCAGTAGAACTCTGAGGTCATCTCCTTATCCACTATGCCATACTGTCTCTGCTTGAATGTACCTTAATCAAACTTAATTAAGTACCCAAGTACCTTAATTAAAAGAGAGAAGTGGTATGGTGTAGTGGAAAATGTTTTGTATTTGCAGTCAAAGGGCCTGGATTCAAATCTTAACCTCTGATGCTTTCTGCTTATGTGACTTTAGGCAAGGAAGTCACTTCATCTCTCTGAACCTTGGTTGCCATTTCTACACTAGATGTTTGGAGGTCTTGTCTGGCTTTGATTCTATAATCATATGGGTACAGAAGACTTAACCATGCCTTGGACTGAAGCAGAACTTCAGGATTGTGCTCCACACCCACAGTACGATACTTGGTTGGAGAATGGAGAATATAACATGTATTGAAATCAGAAGTAGAATAGTTTGCTTTTGGGAGGTAGTGGGCTTCCCATCACTATAGGTATTTCATAGGTTTTTTTTTTTTTTTAGCAGTGTTGTAAAGGGGATTCCTGTTTAGTTAGGGGTTAGATGATTTAGAGAGACAGAATCAAATGGTCCTGGGTTCAAATGCTTGCTTACTCACTCTTACAAACTGTGTAACTTGTGAAAAGACAGATAGAGTGCTGGGCTTAGAGTTGAGATGACTTGAGTTCAAATCTGGCCTTACACACTTACTAGCAGTGTGACCCTGGGCAAGTCACATAACCTCTGTTTGCCTCAGTTTCCTCATCTGTAAAATGGGGATAATAATAGTACCTACCTTCCAGGGTTGTTGTAATGATCAAATGAGATAATAATTGTAAAGTGGCACAGTGCTTGGCACACAGTAAATGCTACATAAGTGGTTGCTGTTTATTACTATTATTATTGTTATGAGACTCTCTGGGCCTCAGTTTACTCATCTCTAAAATGAGGCAGACTACATAACTTCTGAAGCCCCTTCCAGGTCTAATAGTCTTTGCTATGGTCAACATTTAATGCTGGCATGTCATTAGAGCCAAGCGTTTTTCAAAGGAGAAGCAGAAGGGGAGGGGACGGATTGCCTCATAAGACCCTTCAAGACATTGTTGGCATCTGCTTCTATTTGTGTCTTTCAGGTGGCCTTGGGAGTGAGAAACCAACACCACCACCAACAACAAAAATCACCTTCAAATCTGCTTGATGCCAATTTTTCACCTATCATAGTTGCTTCCATCTCACATTCAGACATCTTAACAGCAAGGAAATTATGCCTGGGGTGGGGGGAACCGGAGCCCCAAAGCAGTAGTTTCAGTTTAGAAGGAGGATTTCAGATTGTTCATGTCCTAAATCATTCTAATTCTCTTCCTTGGTAATATTTCTTTTTACCAAACATTTAAAAGAATGAAATGTTGGTCACTATAATTAAATTCCAGAAAACTCTTCGAGAAAACTACCAGTGTGCATTGAACTTTATTGAACTCCACACATTATTCTTCTTCAAGGAGGTATGTTATAAGTGAGGTATTACTTCCTGTTACTTTGGGTTTTTGATGTTCTCACAAAGGGGCTTCCATTATTTCCT
The DNA here is from genome assembly GCF_900497805.2 of Vombatus ursinus. Lineage (NCBI taxonomy): Eukaryota > Metazoa > Chordata > Mammalia > Diprotodontia > Vombatidae > Vombatus > Vombatus ursinus. The sequence continues at coordinate 39,609,807 of NW_020954619.1, forward strand.
GTTATATCTTGTATATGTGTGTGAAAATGCTTAGAATTTTTGTCATTAGGACACATATATTTCATTTCTCTTTCTAGATATATATTGCATATAATTGGCTGGCATTTGAATTTTGAGAGAGGTTTCCTATTATCAGTATGTGTGGGGTGAGGAGAACTAGGTTTAGTCAATAGTCAGTCAGCGAGAATGTATTAAGTACCTTCTTTGTTCCAGGTGCTTTGCTAAGTACTGGAAATACAAAGAAAAGCAACCTCCCCTCAAAAAAGAAACAAAACCAAACCAAAACAAAAAAAAACCCGTCCCTGTTCACATGGAGCTCATGGTCTAATGGAAGATACATGCCAACAGCAACATACAAACAAGTTTGTCTCTCCATATGGATGGCATAGTGGATAGAGTGCTGGGCCTGGATTCAGGAAGACCTGAGCTCAGACACTTACTTGCTGTGTGACCCTGGACAAGTCACTTAACCCTGTTTGCCTCAGTTTCCTCATATGTAAAATGAGCTCAAGAAGAAAATGGCAAGCCATTCCAGTACCTTTGCCAAGAAAATGCCAAAAGGGGTCATGAAGAGTTGGACTCAACTGAAAGGACTGAACAGTTCTCACTCACTCTCTCTCATAAATTGGAAATTATTTTACAAACAGGTTTGTCTCTCCCATTTTTATATGTGTGTATATGTATACACATATGTATATATATACACATATACATCCACATGTTAAGTTGGAGATTGTCTTAGAGAGGTTAAGGAAGACTGGGAAAGGCCACTTGTAGAAGGTGGAACTTTGCTGAGGCTTGAAGGAAGCCAGGAAGCAGAGCTGAGGAGAGAGAGTTCCAGGCATGGAGGAAAGCCCAGTACTGTGTGCAAAGAACAGCAAGAAGTCCAGTGTCACTTGATTGCAGAGTATGTTGAGAGGGAAGGAGTCAGTTTTAAGACTGGAAAGATAGGGAAGGGTCACGTTATGGAAGGCTTTAAAGTCAAACAGAGGATTTTATAGTTGACCCTGGAGGCAATAGGGAGCCACTGGAGTTGATTGAATGGGGGAGAGGGGAGAGTACAACTTGGTCAGACTTGAACTTCAGGAAGATCAATTTGACAGCTGAGTGGACAATGCACTAGAGTAGGGAGAGATTTGAGGCAGCCAGAATGACCAACAGGATATTGGAATCACCCATGCTTGAAATGATTAGAACTTGCGTCAGGATGTTTGTATGAGCATAGGAGAGGACTCATATCAGAGATATTGAGAAGGTGGAAATGATAGGACTTGAAAACTGATTGGATATGGAGGGTGAGAGAGAGAGTGAGGCATCAAGGATAAACGCCTAGGGGCTATGAGTCTGAGTGATGATGGTGGTATCCTCAAGAGTAATAGGGAAGTTAAGAGGAGGAGAGGGTTTGGCGGTAAAGGTAATAAGGTCAGTTTTGGACATGTCATGTTTAAGATGTTTACGGGATATGCAGTTTGAGATGCTTACTAGACAGTTGGATATGTGAGACTGGAGGTCAGGAAAAATGTTAGGGATGGACAAATAGATCTGAGAATCATCTGTGTAGAGATACTAGTTGAATTCATGGGAGCTGATAGTATCACTTAAGTGAATTAGTATAGTATAGAAACAGGGTATAGGACAGAGCCTTGAAGGACACTCATGATCAGTGGGCCTTATGTAGATGATCAAGCATAGCAGACTGAGAAGGGCTGGGAGAAGGAAAACTAGGAGAAAGCATCACGAAAATCTAAAAAAAAGAGTATTAAGGATAAGAGGGTGATCAGCAGTATCAGAGGGTATAGCAAGGCCAAGAAGAATGAGAATTGAGAAAAGGCCATTTGATTCAGCAATTAAGAGTTCATTAATAATTTTGGAGATAGCAGTTCTGGTTGAAAGATGAGTTCAAAAACCAGCCTTCAGAGAGTTAAGAGAGTGAGAGGAAAGGAAGCGTAGGTATTGATTATAGATGGCCTTCTCAAGGTAGTCAGCTGCAAACAGGAGAAAAGACATAAGACTTTAAAGATCACTAGTTAGTAGGGATGGGTGGATCAAGTATGAATTTTTTGAGGATGGGGGAGAAAATGGGAGTGCTTGTAGGTAGTAGGGAATCATCCAGTAGACAGGAAGTCCTAACTCCAGCACTTGGCCCAGTGCCTGGCATATATTAAGCACTTACTATATGTTTGTTGACTTAATAAATGCTTATTGATAGCATCCATTGGAAAGGACAAAAGTACAATTGTTGTGTGGGTATTTTTTTGGTGGTGACAATATCACTGGTGATAACATTCTTAATAAAAATAAATCTCTATCCAATGTCAAATATGGATTCTGCCCCCCCCCTCATTTTTAATGGAACATCATTTGTAAAAGACAGGGGATCATACTAGATCAGAGGTTTCAAACTCATCAGCAAAACTCTATAGTGCTTCCTGAACCAGATTCAAATGTAATTGGGAAATGTTTAATAAAATAAACAAAAACAATACAACATAGATAATGTTGACTTGTGTTATTCTAAGAAATTAGGTTCTCTGCAGGCATGGGGCCTTTCTGTTTGAGTTTGACACGTTTAAGTCTCTTTCCATTTCTAACATTCTATGACTCAGTTTCTTTTGCTTTAATTCTCTAAGTTGCTTCCACCTGAGATATACTAACACCTTAATCAGTGTAGAAGCTCCAACAAACAGGCCCATGTCTCCCTCATCCTTAAAAATTTCTCATTTGATTCCATTCATAGTAATTATCACTTCATATCCCACTTTCTTTTCTTAGCAAGACTTGCCAGCATTTCCTATTGATGCTTCCTGTATTTGGGCTATCCTTGTCCTCTTTCTCCTGATCTCTTATAGGTGAGCTTTTACCTTGTCTTATCTAGAATTAGACCTTCATGTCACTTCCTGTCCATTTTCTAATCATGCCTCTGTGGGCATACTCCCTGTCATCCTTTCATAGTTCCCCTGTACATTTTGTCATTTCTCATTGGAATTTAAGATTCTTGAGGGCAGGTGTTACCTTACTTTTTTGTATTTGTATTCCCGTTGCCTAGCATAGTGCCTGGCACATAGCAAGCACTTAATAAATGCTTTATCACCCATTCATTCAGAAAGACATCTACACTAGTTGCCTATTCTTACTCTCACCCTCTTCAAATCTTAACTCCAATATTCAATCCGTTGTCAACCCTTGTTTTTATGTTCACAACATGTCTTACACACATTCCCTTCTCTCCACTCATGCAGATACCCCCCTAGTTCAAGTCATTATCACCGTTCAGCTGTACTATTGCAGTAGCTTTCTAAGTAGTCTCCTTGCCTATGCCTTTTCCCACTCCAATTCATCCTCCATACTGTTGTCCAAGGGATGTTCCTAAATCATAGGCCTGATCATATTATATCCCTACTCAACTAATTCTACTAGCTCCCTTTTACTTCTAGGTTGAAATATCAAGTACTGTTTGGCATTTAAAATTTTTTATAACTGACTCCCTTCCTACTTTTACAATTTTCTTATACTTTATACCCCTCCATGCACTCTATAATCCAGCTACACTGGCCTACTTTGGTTCCTCAGACACAACATTTCATCTGACTCCATGTCTTTTCACTGGTTGTCTTCCATGCATGGAATGTTCTTTCTCCTCATCTCCACCTTCGTTTCTCTGGCTGCCTTCAATACTCAGATCAAATGCTACCTTCTTCAGGAGACTTTTCTAGGTCCTCTTAGCTGCTAGTGCTGCCTCTTCCTTTCAGGCTGCTTTTCATTTACCCTGTATATAACTTAGAAATACCTATGTATCTGTAATTGTCTCCCGATTAGGATGTTATCTTCTTTTAGGCAGGGGCTATTTTTGCCTTTTAAAAAATCTTCAGTGTTTAGCACAGTGCACAACACACAGTAAACACTTAATAAATGTTTGTTATTGACTGACTAACTGAGACCACAACTAAACTTTCTGTTGTAAATACACCCAAGGAGTTCGTGGTCTTAGGCATTTTAGGAATGTTCTGCCAATTTAAAAACATAGTAAGATTTTGTGTGTGTGTGTATGTGTGTGTGTATGTGTGTGTGTTTGTGTGTGTGTGTGTGTGTGTGTCTGTCTATCTATCTGTCTGTCTGCAATGAGTTTGGAACAGGATGGGGTTTGATTTTCTACCCGAGGCAAGCCATGGCATGGCAAATTTCAGCTATCCATTAATTTGGCCTAAAATAGTCATTATTTCAACTTAGTCCTACATATTTACACAAAATTGCTAAGGGATTTCTCCAATTCTTACTAGGAAAAAGAGTACTCTCTATTTCTAGCAATATACCTAGGTTTTATTTTCAAAAGGAGCTACTATTATGGTTTTCTCAAATACAATGGGCACCAGTGTAAATTTTGCATACCTATCCTCGATAGCTCCACTTGTCAGTGATGTAGGTATAACAACAAACAGGGACCAAGATCGGAGTCAAGTCAACATGTATTTATTAAATGCTGACTGTGTGCCAACCACTGTGCTAAGTCTTAGGGATACAAATTACAAATGAAAAGAAAGTTCTTGCCTTCTTGGGTCTTAAATTCTAATGTGTACAACATATAAAACAGAGATAAAAATCTGGCTTGGGGGAGGAGGAAGTTACCCACAGCAGGTCACAGTGGTGAGATGTGGGGAGTCAGACACAGAGCTGGCAGAGGAATGAAAGATGGCTATCCTGTGCCCTTCCTCAAAATGAAGTTGGCAAAAAGCAAGGTCTTAGAATCTTAGATTATATTCTAGAGCTGAAAATATGAAGATTCAGTGAATCTGTTAATTTGTGACTTAGGATTTTCTTTTACATTCTCTTAATATTAAAAGGCAACTTGATTTGTGAACATTTTCATTACTACTGAGAAGCAGAAAATGCTTGTTTTAAAAGAAGTAAATGACAAATATTCTGTCTTTTTACTTGAAATAGTTGTTTATGTGAGTTTTCTTTCTTATTTAGGCTGCTTAGGACCCCCTGATTTTTTTTAAATGGATTCAGGTGTTAAGAGAAAAAGAGAAAGGGACTGGACAGAGATCCAGGTTAAGAGGAAGTTGTATGTTGGTACCTGCTCGGAAGTTGAGGAAGCCTCACAAAGACTGCTGCTACCAGACACAGGAATGGGGAAAGCTGAATCCAGAGGCCACCCCTTTCTTGACTAATATACCATCTATGGAGGCCTAATGGGACATGATACTCCTAGCCAATGGGAGAGAAATTTTCACATTTAATGAGTTGGGCATCATTCCATTGGTAAAGTATAATTATACTTCTGATGGGTGATATTCTGTGCTATGTAGTGACATCTGACTTATGATTTACCAAATATAATTATTATGTTTTACTATGCATTATGTACTTGCAGGTATATTATATAATTGGTCTACAGTATGCTTCTTATATGCACACCTGGTACAATTTGTAAGGATTGTAAAATTTTTAAGGAGGATGTAATAGAGGTCCTTGTGAAGGAGAAAAGATACATTTCTTATACAAATACAGGACTTAAGGGCGAACCTGATGGTGATTTCTCAGACTTCAGCTGTCCTGGGACTGTGTGCTTGGGAAACAGTAAGATTGCTTCAGAAAGGTGACAGACAGATGACAGGAAGGATAAAGGTCTTGTAGTGGACGTGACACATAATCCTAAGCAATGGGGACCACCAGGAATGGAATTGACTAAGAATGTATCTGCCAATAGACTAGACATTAGTCTACCAGTCAAGCTAAATGGTATTAAGTCCTCATAGCTGAAGAAAATGCCAGAGCCTTTCTGGAGAATGTATAAAGACTCTGGTCCTGCACAAACACAGTTTGTTTGTGGGGCATAGTTACCATTTAGATCTTATAGTGGTGTAGATGATAAAAGTTGCTGATATTTTGTCCTGGTTTCTCTATTTTGTATGTGGGAACCTAGAGGAAGAAACTTCTTGGATTTATGCTGGGAAGCAGGGTGGGGTGGGTGGGGAGTAGGAAGGGGTGCTGAGAATTTTTCCATTGTTTTATATTTTAATTTCTGTTCCAATTAATTTTTATAAAAGGGATTCTATGATATTTAAATGGGATTCTATTAGCACAGTAGTTCACTGGGTAGACAAATTTGACTTTGGAAGTTCCTAGTTTCTTTACTAAGGTTCAATCCAAATGAGGTATATTTATCAGAAAATGTGAAACCTCTTCCTCTCCCTTCTATCTCTTTCCTCACCATTCCCCTCCCAATGAACTCAAGTCTTTGAGAGACTAACAGTGGCTGACATGTGGGCAATATAAAAATTATTTATGCTGGTTAAAAAGTAACCCTTATTATAACATTCTGATGGGCAATTTCAGCCTTTTTGCCTAATCATCGGGTGTACTGTGAAAACATAATTGCATTTGCAAGATAACTACAATCCCAGGAGATGAATTAGTTGATTAAATTAGTTAGGACAAAGTGATATTATGTGAAATGCAAAAGCCAAATGACATTCAGATTTTTCATTGTAGCTTGATGATGGGGCTCCTTGGCGCAGTGGAAAAAGTACTGGATTTGGCATCAAAGGACCTGGGTTTGAATCCAACTTCTATAATTTACTAAAGCGGTAATGTTGGGAAAGTAAATTTCATCTGTCTAGGCTTCAGTTTCCTGCTATATAAAGTGAGGGTTTGCCCAGATGACTTCAAAGGTCCCTTTAAGTTTCAAAGCTGCGATCCTATGATCTTTAGATTGAAGAAAATAGCACCTCAAAATAGTCCAGTGTACTTGGAAACATAACAAACTAACATCGGAACTCCTAATTGGTTCTATTGTTTTAGAAAATGAAAGAATATCACCTTGTTTGCCACCAGAAGTTGAGATACAATGTACAACTGTTAATTCTGTAAAATAAAAGATTACAACCCCCCCCCCCCACAGAAGCAGCATGATATAGTAGAAATTCTGAAGGACTCAGAATTGGGAGGTCTAGATTTAAGTCCTGCCTCTTATACCTAGTAATTGAGTGGCCTTGGGCAATTTACTTAACCTCACTAGTCTTCAGTCTTTTCATCTATAAAATGGGGATAATAAATCTTCTAATATTTAACTCAGGAAGAAATTCCTTTGTAAACATTAATATGTTTTATGAAGTTGAGAAAAGTGCCCCTACAGTGCACTAAAGCACTGTATTTACTGCTCCAACTCCAACGTTATGTTAACATTTATGTATTATATTGTAATCTCCTTGACTCTAAAAGATTGTGTCTTGCCCAAATTTTGTATTCATTCAGTATCCAGTGTAGTTCTTTGTGTGCATTAGGTGCTTAATAAATGCTTGTTGAATTGAATACAATTAGTGTTGGGTTGATATGTTAGAGGTCATCTGGTCCAACCTTTAACTGAAATGTGAACCTTACCTACAGTATCTCTGTCTAGTGATCAGCATCTGCTTGATGATTCCCAGTAACAGGAAACCCATTATCTTCTGAGGCAGCCCATTTAATATGTGGACCTTTCTGATGGTTAGGAAGTTACTTCTCAAATTGAATCAAATTCTGCCTCCCTATAGTTTCTGCTGATTGGTTTTAGTTTGGCCCTTGGCCCTCTGGTATCAAACAATAAGTTTATTCTTTCTTCTACATTATTGCCCTTTGAATATTTGAAAACAGTGATGATAAGATCATAGATATGAAGTGGAAGGGGGACCTTAGAGGTAATCTAGTGAAACCACTTCACTTTACAGTTGAGGCAAATGAAATCCAAAGATCCTTGTGATTTGCCCAAGACCACACAGGTATTGAAAAGAGGAGCCAGATGTCAAACTTGGGTCCTGTGACTGCAAGTTCAATACTTTGAACTGTAGCACACTGTTTCCCAATGATAGGTCCCTCAGTCATCTTCTCTGCAGGCTAAGCAAACCTAGTTCTTTCACCTCAGATACTTAGAACCACACTTGTTAGCAATTCTTAAATCCTGAATTTCAATAAAAATGACATTCATTGTGACATGTTGAAGTTCACAGAAGAACAAATTTAGAGAGTTAGAAAGGGCCTCAACAGCCATCCAGTCCAACTCATACACAAAAATTGCCCTACCTCTTTGTTAAAACACTTAATAAGTGATCATCCATCTTTTACTTGAAAAACTCTTAGGAGGAGGCAGCCCATTTCATGTCGGCACAGCTCTAATTGTTGGGAAACATTTTGTGACATCAAGCCTATCTTGGCCTCTTTGCAGCTTTGTAACCCATTGATTTTGGTTCTGCCTTCTGTTGATGACAAATAGACCCTTGGCCTGGTATTTATACCAACAAGCTAAAAGGTTCTGTATGAATAGTAAATGGAGTGGTTTCTTCTTCAAACTGATTTTGCAATTCACGAGTAGGGGGTTGTGTTGCTCCAAACCCTCAGAGGAGGGTTACCCTTTAGTGTAAGATAATTCATCTCTCCTTACTAAAAGGAAGAGCTGAAGGGCTGATTTATTTCTTCTTCTATGATTAGTGGTTATGTTGTTTCACTTGGTAGAGGCTTAATGCAGACCAGCCACCATCTGTTTTCCTTAAGTTGAATTTTTTGCCATGTGGATTTACTAGCCACTAGCCTATAGATGAGACAACTTAATTTGTTATCTGGAATAGTGACCTTTTGAGGGCTAAGGGGCACCAGAGGGGCCACTGGTGGGGCCCAAGATATAAATAAAGGGAAGAAGAAGAAAGAAGACAAAGAAAAAGTTCGGGAGGAAGAAGAGAAATACATGTTGTGGGAAGTTCACAGGATCATAATTTTAGAGATCGTTTAATCCAAACCCCTCATTTTAAAGAAAAAGTTACTGAGATCTAGAGAGAGGAACTCACTTGCTCAAGGCCCCACAGGTTAACAAATAGCAAAGCTAGCAATGAAACTCAGGTCTTCTGACTCCAAACTCACTGTATTTACTGCTCCAATTCTAAGAGCCTGAGAATGCTCACCTTGAAGGTTGTGACAGCTGTGATTTGGAGGATATACCAGGATATAGTTACCTGTCATTTTCACAGGCTTATTTAAGAGGCAGTGAGCTGTCCCCTTGACACTAGTGTTAGAGGTGTGATGAGGAAAACTAGCCCCAGAAGATGTGGAGGGATATTTGAAAGGTGCAGTATTTTAGAGGGAAAAATGACTAGAGAACATAGAGATGGAGGAGTCAGTCTGTATGAAAGATACAAACAATTTGGGACAAGATGTAGGATGTGTGAGGGAGTGTCAGGAGCTTAGAACCCTGGTGATCTGTATGAGACGGTCAGTGTGTTAAAGTTGGAGTTGCACAGGGACTCACATGAAAAGAGCATTTGGCAGAGGAGGGGAGACCATACTGATTTGGGTCCTGTTATCCTTCCTCTCCTGTATTGGAAAGCTGTGATGATGAAGTGTGCTCTGCTCCTATGCTGGACAACTCAACTTCATGGCAAGTGATGAGCCCGTGTAGTCGTAGCATGAGTAAAGAAGGTAAAAGAGGACACAAGCAGATCTGGAGCACTGGGTGTGAGAGACAGCAGCACAATGGCTATAAGCAGTACATATATAGTAATTCCTGTGTGGCCTCATCTCTCCGAGCCTCAGGTTTCTCTTTTGTGAAATGAAGGGGTAGAACCAGTTGATATTTGGGTTCTTTACAGCTAAAATTCTATCATCCCAAGGTCAGTTTAACGAAAAAAATGTGAAATTATTGAAGTTTTTCCTTTTCCTGAACCTCCTTCCTTTTTTCTTTCTTTTGCCGTTGCTCTTCCTTATAATCACCCAACATCCATTTTCCATTTCAGAAACAAACTCATAGAGAGAGTTGTTCATCCTCACTGATTCCACTTTCTCACCTGCTACTCACTCTTCAGCTCCTTGCAATCTAGTTTCTGAACTCTTCAACCTACTACAAAGTTTTCCTCAAGAGTCACCAATGATTTCTTAACCACTAAATTGAATGGCTTTTCCCCAGACCTTAAACTGATGTTACATTGTGATCAACTATGAGATCTTTGATGACAAAGATTATATGTATGTGTATATGATATGTACGTACACGTACATCATATATGTATATGTACATATATGTTTAATGCCTTTGATTGATTCAATAGTGGTCCAGTAGAGGTGTTCTTACCTAATTAAGGTAGTTACTTTAAGTGTAGTAGGGTGATTGATGGATTTGACATCCCTCCCTTACATATATATATGTATATATATATATTTATATTTATTTATATGTATACACACACACACACATACATATACAGTTTGGTTCCTAGTATTCAGATCAGCCTAGAAGACGAATGCGTCCAGTCAGTCCCCTAAGAGGAAATCATATGCATTGGGAGCCAAGGACAAAGTAAATACACAGAAGAAAGAAAACTTTAGGTCTCTACAAGGAGCCCAACTGAAAGCTACACCTTGCTTAAGGGGATCTTCTTACGGACCCTCAAAGGGGAGGAAAGGATTCCTAGTAACCAGGAGCTAAGTTACCTCTGCCACATGTGCTTTTTAAGCTCCAGTCCACTTTCTCCTGGACACTGTACCTACCAGTGGGAGAATATGTCCCTGGTTAGGCAGGAGGCTGTGTGACTGCTATTCTTATCTTACCACTTTAGTAAATACTTGCTTTTTAAAAGCTAATTAAGTCTGATTAGCTAATTGCTATCAATTAATAATCTGTGGGAGAAGCACATTGATAGGGGTTTATGAAAAATAGCACTGGAAATACTACCCATTAAGGTGTCTTAGCGCTCCATGAGGAGAGGTAGCCATTTTCTGGGGACCCAGCCTGCCAGTATGTAGCAGGGGTTGGGTAAGTTAGAGAGGGGTTGTTTATGATTGTTTTCTTTAAGTATTGAACGACTCTAGCATGTAAATTAACACCAGAGCATTCTTTCTGTCTCAATGTCTTTCTGTCTGTCTATGTCTCTATATGTAATATAATATAATATGCGTAGACACTTGGCGGTGGTTGTTAACAACTGGAGGAATTGTACCACATAAATATTGACATTCTCACACTACAAATGAAACCAGAAGATATAAGGAAGTTGAAGCTAAATGGAAGGAAGTCTTAGAGAGGTAAATTAAGGGATTGGTGCATTAGGTTTCTTTTATACCCAAAGGCAATAAGAAATAGCATTTTTGTGGGATGCTTGGTCATTCAACCTTGCAGTACTGACGATGAGTATAAGCAAAATAGATTGTACAATTTCTGAGCTGAAAGGGAACCGAGATCCAGACATGACTGAGAATCTCCTCTACATCAACAACAAGCAGTATTCTGTTTTTGCTTGAAATTCTTTAGTGAAGCATAAACTCACTCCCTCTTAGATCAGCCTGTGCCACTTCAGAATAGCTCTGATTGTTAGGAATTCTTTCTTACATCGAGTTGAAATATACCCCTTTGTAACTTTTACCCACCACTCCTAGTTCCACCCTTTGGGACTAAGGACAAGTCTAATCCACATTTGATTCAGAAACACACACTAATTTACACCAGGGTCATTGCGCCTGATTCTAGGCACCCCCCTTGACTATGGTGAGGAGTATTGAGAAGTTGGAGGACATCCAGAAGGCTACACGAATAGTGAAGGGCCTTGGATTCATGCCATATAAAGAACAGTTGAATGAACTGGGGGGTGTAAAGTCTAGAAAAGAGAAAACTTTGGAGGGGGTGGAGCTTATGATTTCTTTAAGAATTTGAAGGACTGTAACATAAAGGATCAGAGTCTCTGGCCCCAGAGGTCAGAACTAGGAGTAATGGGTGAAAGCAAATCTAGGCTTGATGACAGGAAACACTTCCTAACAACTAGAGTTTTACAAAAGTGGAATGGGATGCCTCAGAAGGCAGTGGGCTAACCCTAATTGAAGTCTTCATGGAAAGGCTACATGACCACTTGTTACATATGTTGAAATGGAGTCTCTGTCTCTCTCTGTCTCTCTCTCTCTGTCTCTCTCTCTCCCTCTCTCCCCCTCTTTCTGTCTTTCTCTTTCTCTCTCTGTCTCTGTCTCTCTCTCTCTGTCTCTGTCTCTCTCTATCTCTGTCTCTGTCTCTCTCTCTCTCTGCTTCTCTCTGTCTCTCTCTGTCTGTCTGTCTCTGTCTCTGGTAAATATTGTGCTGGGTGGTCACTGGGGTCCCTTCCAAACATGAACTCCTCTGGTTGGGATTCTGGAATCCCTCCTTCACATGACTTTCATATTTTCCTTAAGATACTTGAAGAGGACTCTCATGGTCCCATTAAGCCTTCTCTTCTTCACGATAAGCGTCTCGGGTTCTTTCAGCCAGTTTTTGTGTGGAGTAGTCGTACCACCCTCCATCACTTTGGTTTCTTTCCTCTGAAAACTCCAGGTTCCTAATGGCCCTCCTAGCACACACAACTGAACACAGTACTCTAGATGTGGTTGGATGTGGGCCAAGTAAGAAGGGACTATCACCTCCCTTTTCCCGAACAAAGCTGAAAAATAGGTTTTTGCCTCTGTAGGATTACTCCTTCTGCTACCTCCATTCATTCCTTTCTTCCCAGAGCAAGTATTCAGGAAAGACTTAATAGTCTGAAAGCAGCAGTCAGCAGAGATAGTCTTCACTCTCTTTTATTTCTTTTATTTAGTTTTTTTTTTTGTTTGAAGGCATAGTGGAGAACGGCAGATGGGTACAGGTAAAATGTGCCTGTCATGGTGATATGAAAAGGCTCCACTTCCCAGAATGTTGTGGGCCTCAGGCACAAGGCAAAAAGTACTGAGCAGGGGCATCTGGGAAGAAGAAAGACCATGACACATGGAAGAGAGTTTGATTTCTGTCACTGCCTTGTGAGTGAAGACACTTCCAGTTCTGGGACCTTCAGAATGGGCTAAAAACAGGGGTGGCCACAGCTAATGGGAGCAACAATGAGAGAGGTGGTGGTGTTGGCGGAAGTGGCACCAAACGGAATGAGCAGCAGTTAGGTAGGCAGGCAGCATCCAGTCCTGCCATGGGAGCAATGACTGTAGTACATTCAGGCTCCTGGGACTTCTACCATTGTCATGGGTTTGAGGAAACAGACTTGATCTATTCTGGGAAAAGGGGGATAAGAACCACCACTCACCTGAAGACCATAAAATCATTCAATTACAGATGGAGATATAGACGAGTGAGATATATAAACTGTTCTCTTTTGCTTTTGTGATGAGGAATTGGGTTACTGGTGCTCTCTTGTCCTACATGTGTTTTGAAGTAAATTTGCCCTACTCATTTGTCTTGAGTAAGCACTCTATGTTTAAAAGCTGATGACAAACTCGAGTTTTCTGGCAAGAAGGAAACTGAGCTTACCCCTAGGGGAGAACTGAAACCATGTTGGCTGCTGATTTTCCCAGAGAGATTTGAGGTGGGGATGTGAGACAAGGAAGGTATGAATTATTGAGAGAGCCCTTAAGATGGAGCCTGTGTCTTTGCTTACCCAGAACTCTGGTTCTGGGTGACAGGTTTCCTTTCTTTTGAATCAATAGATTAATTTTCCAGATACAAAATTGCTTCAGCAAATGTGAAGGAGTGCATTCTGCACTCACCTTATTCCTGCCTCAAGTTTGGCCAGTTTGTAATTATTAGCAGAATAGCTTCAAAGGTTTGATGAAATTTCATATAATTGGACTGGAGAAGGAATGGCTTTGAAAGTGATTGTTTAGGCTCCAATTTCTTTACTAACCACTAGATCAATGCCATGGAATCAGGATGAATTTGCTTGAGTGAAGGAGCAATTGTATAATGGAAAGCACACTCGGCAGTCCCGAGTATATGGAAGATAATCTTTTGAATAAAAGGTTCTGGGTTCAAGTTCCATCTTTTCAGCTTACTAGTATCTAACCTGTGTGACATTCTTTTTAAGCCTTGGTTTCATCATCTGTAAAATAACAAGGTTTCAGTAGACAATTTCTCCAATCCTAATTCCCAATATCTTATTACTCTGATGAAACTATATTAAAAGAGAAAGGAAGCTAGTTACCAAGAAAGCTTGGCCTTACTATCTGCACAGGAAAAACTGAGCAGATGAAGAATATCTATTGTCTAGGTTATGATATGCAATTGGAGGACAGCCATAGAGTTTGGAGAGGCTCTACAAACAGACAGTGAATTGGGCATGAAACTGAAGAGCAGGAAGAAAGCAAGCTGGATTGCATTTGGGGAATTTTATTTGGTTATTGTTCTTGTTTGACTGGACCTATGGTTTCATTAGTGAAGGGAGCTCCTGGTGCTGAACTCCGTCTTCCACTGCAGATTGGCACTTGTTCTGCAATTTATAATCTTAGAGGTCAAAGAGAGGTTAAGTGACTTGCTCAGGGACACTTCACCAGAATACGGATTTTTAATAATTCCAAACTTCTCCACGAAATAAAGACTAGTTTTTTTCTAACATGAAAGTTGTTTAAGTGATGCCTGTTAATCAATCAAAAAGGATTTATGATGTGCTTACTTTGCTAAGCACAGGGGATGCAAGAGAAAAAAAAAAGTCAAAATAGTCCTTGTCCTCAAGGAGCCTGCATTGTAATGGCGGAAGATAACAACTAGAGAAATACAAGATACATATACATATATATATATATATATTTAAATATACAATATGCATCTAGATATTGATATCTACTATAAAGTAATGACAATAACTAATACTTGTATGGCACTTACTATGTGTCAACTTTCTCTCTCCTTTATCTACATCTACACTTCTATATCTACATCTCTATATTTATCTATGTCTATAGTTATATCTCTGTCTATATCTCTATCTATCTATATTATTCTCTCTCTCTATCTCCCTATTAATATTGATATCAATCTCTCTTGATAAATCTATGTTTATCTATGTATAATCTTGTATTTATCTAGTTGTTATCTCCCTATCTATCTATCCATCTATCCATCCATCCATCCATTAATCAGTCTACCTTTCTGTCTATCTTGTACCTATCTATCTGTCTGTCTGTCTGTCTATCTAGTATAAGCAACGTAATCTGAGAGAGGAAGTTGCTCACAGGAAGGACTTGGGAAGGCCTCCTGCAGAAGGTGGGATTTGAGCCAAGCTTTAAAGGGAACCAGGGAAGCTAAAAAGGTGGAAGTGAGGAGGAAGAGTATTCCAGGTATTGGGAGACAGAGAGAACACAAAATACTATACCCTATGAGTTTTGGCTCCTTTAAGGGCAACAGAAGGCTGTATTATGGGCACGAGAAGGCTACAACATGCTATCAAAGGAGAAGTATGACATTGGGCAAATAACATAATTTCTCTGCACCTCGATTTCTTCATCTGTAAAATGAAAGTGTCAGACTCTGGGATCTATCGGGTCTCTTCTAGCTCTAAATCTATGACCCTCTTGTCATCATCATTGTCTGTTTGAGCACCCATAACTTGCATAGCAGTATACTATGCCCCTGGGGGCAAATGAAGAAGCATAAGACAGGGATTATAGATGATCATAATAATAGCTAGTATTTACATAGTGCCTACCATATGCCTATACTAAGCACTTTACAAATATCTCATTTAATTCTCATAACAACCCTATGAGGTAGGTGTTATTATCATTTCCATTTTACAGATAAGGAAACTGAGGTAAATAGAGGTTAAGTGAGTTGTCCAAAGTCACATAGCTAGTAAGTGTCTGAGGCCAGATTCAATCTCATATCTTCCCATTATATTGTGAGTTCCTTGTAGGCCGAGACTGTGGTTTGCCTCTTTTTGCATCCCTAGTACATAGTGACTGGCACATAGTAGATGCTTAATAAATATTTATTGATTGACTGGTTGACTCCAGGCCCAGCCTCTATCTACTGCACCGCTTAAAGCTGTCTAAGATCACAGGATCTGATCACAGGATAATAGATTCAGAGCCCTAAGGGACCTATGAATAACCTATTTCAACCCTCTCATTTTATAGATTAAGAAACTGAGGATTTAAAGAGGTTAACTAATTTGTTAAGGGGTCATATAAGCCATGTGTGTCAAAGCTAGGATTTAATCCTAGCACCTGGCTCCAAATCCAGCCTTCCTTTGATTGCACCATGTGCTTGCCTTTGCCCTAAAGGTGGTTAGAATCTATTTATAAGGAGGTATGATATACACATGAAAACAAGAGCGAATATAGAAAATTATAAATGCCGAATAAGCGCATAGGGTCTTCTTTTCAGATGATCACCACATTCCCACAATGCTTTGGGTTTAGAGGGACTAGTAGGTAGGATTGAAGATTTAGAGTTGGAGGGGAATTGTGAAGTCCTCCAGGACAAGCCTTTATTTTATAGATAAAAACTGACCTGCCTAGGTCACACAATATTAGGCAGCAGAGTTGGAAATTGAATCCGGGTCCTTCAAATCCAAATCCAGGAGGCTACATATTGACCTGTTGACAATAGGAACAATAGGAGTCAGAAAAGCAGGCTGAGGTCAGATTTTTGAGGGGACTTGAATGCTGGGCCAAGGAGTTCAGATTTTATCTTATAGGTAAGGAAGGGGCACAAGTAGCATTTTAAAATTATTATTATTATTATTATTATTATTGTAGCAGGCAGGGAACATTTTGAAAGTAGTATTTTAAGATAAATGGGGCAGAGGTATTCAGGCCAGAATGAAATGAATTCTGAAAACTAAGCTTTTCCTTTAGGGCAAATATAGTTTTCCATTTCAGTCTCATTTGTTTTACCCAGTTTTCCACATCACATTGCTAATTCTGACACAGAGTCTACCATTTGATAACCTGGGCTTTGGATGAAGAGGAAGGGCATATAAATATAAGAAACCAACTGATGGGGGAAGCTGGCCTTTGGCTGGTAGGCTGATATCTCTTGAGGAATTTTTCATGAAGCTGCTTGCAATATAGATCTTCACCAAGATTGAAGTACATGAGATAGCAAATCCCTCTGTTGCTGCCTAACCCTTTTCTGCCTTCGTGTGGTAATTGCAGATGGCTCAAGAGAGACAGGGCAAGAATATTTGGCTTCTAGAAAAAAAAATAATTTATCAGAACAGCTCCCAGTGATTTCCGAAATGGAATTTGGAATTTTGACTCTCCCTGGCTTATTAAAGTATTGATAGCCCTGATATCGAGCTGCTGTAGAAAGTTTCATATAATATTTCCCAGTAATGCTGGAGTTGCGGAATGGGGAGCAAAAGGCTAGAAAGATTTCTGTGTGAAATGGTAAAGCAGATTTGTATAGACTCATATGTTATGAAATCTTTAGAGAATGAATACATTTAAACGTCTTCTCCTTTTAGGAATATCAGAATTAAAAAAGACAAAGGTAGGAAATTAAGTAAGCAGATATGTGTGTGCTTGGGGTTCCAGGTGCTGTCTGGAGAGTAGTAACGATATGTGACAGATATGGTGCTTTATGGTTTGCAAGACTCTTCACATGTAATATCTCATTTGATCCTGACAATGACCCTATGAGGTAGATGCCATTATTATTCTTGTTTTATAGGTGAGGAAATGGAAGCTGAGAGATGTAACTTTCTCAGCAGTAGTTTCTGAGGCAAGATTTGAACCTAGGTCTTCCTAACTCCATGTCCAGTGCTCTATGTATGTTCTCCTTTATTTTGGAGGTACAGGGAGACCTGTGATTCTACTCCTGATGAAAAAATTATGTCTTCCAATGTATTTGGTTACCTGTTTTGTCACTTGTAGTCTTAGAAAGTTTTCTGGGGGAACTGAGAAGTAAGTGACTTGCCCAAGGTTACGCAGCCAGTATATGACAGAAGGCTGGATTTGCACACAAGTCTTACTGATTCCGAGGTCAACTCTTTAGCCAATATGCCACACAGCTTTTCTAGCCCGTCAATCAACTACCATTTATTAAGGGTTCACTACATCCAAGCATTGAGCTGCATTGGGAGATACAAAGTAAAACAAAAACAAAATAGAAAAAATAACAACAGCAAAAGTTCCTGCTTCTTATTAGAGAAGTCTTAAAATAAAGCCTGGATGACTATTTGTTTGGTATATTGTAGAGGGAGTTCCCATTTAGATCTGGATGGAATTTGCTAGCCTTTGAGGTCCATCCCAACTCTGAGATCCTGTAATTAAATGATGCAATGGAAGGCACATTGGATTTAGAATCAGAAGATCTGGGTTTAAATTTAGATTCTGCTTTTACTAACTGTGTGAATGTGGACAAATCACTTCCCCTATCTGTCTCTGTTTCCTCATCTATAAAATGAGGATAATATTTGCCACTTACAGAGTTGTTGAGGAAATCATTCTGCAAACTTTAGAGTGTTACGTTAATGAGTTATCTACTGTGAATGAATTAATTTATAAGCCTGGCTTTATCACTTCAAAAGGTTTCCAGGCTTATTAATTTCCTCCTAAAGTCCAAATAGTGTGCTTTTAAGCAGGATGCTCACAGCTATGTGCTTCATTGCCAGTGTTTAAAAGCTGTGATTATTTTCGGGAGAACATTGAACTTCTAAAACTGTTTGTGATATTTTCCCCTGCTGGCTAAAGGTGCTGCATTAGCTGTCCTGGAAACAAAATTTGTAGTAGCAAGATCTCACCTGTATTTATTTGGGTACATGAGTTCAAGGCCCTACAGGCAGTGGACATGTTCGATTTTATCTAACAAATAACCCAAGAACACTAATTCTGGCCAGTGGACAATCACCAGGTGGCAATAGCCTTCAGCTACTTATCACTTGAGTTGTACTTGAACTAGTGACCTGGAGGTGATTGGCTCCTTGGTCCATTCATTCCCATGCAGGGATTTCTGACAGTATCTGCTTGGGCATCATTACTCACAATGTGCAAGGTTGGGGGTGGGGCAGAGGACTAGCATGGAACTTTGCCAGAGAAAAGCTGTAATCAGGCTGGTTTCGCTGGTAGTAGAATTCCACTGGGGCAACAGCTGGAGAAATGAATGAGGATTATTTCGTTGGGATTTCTTGAAAGGTTCTTTTATTATTTGGGGAGTATGTGTGTGGGGTGCGGTGGGGAGAGGGCTGGGACTGCATCTATATGAGAACTGCAGAATGATGGTCTAAGGATATTTCAATGAATCCAGATTTGAATCTGCACTTTGTCACTTATCTACCTGAGTCACTTTGGGCAAGTCATAAATTTCTCTCAGTCCTCAGGTCCCTCTTCTACAAAATAAGGGGGAGGAGGTATCAACTAATTGACATCTAAGGTTTTTTGGGCTCTAAATTCCATGATCTCAAGTTTCTTATTGATTTTCACAGCCAAAAGTCTTCTTGCCCTCCTCAAGTACTTCTAGAGCCAACTAGGTGGTATAGTGGATAAAGGACTGGTCCTGCAGTCAGCAAGATCTGATTTTCTTTCTTTCTTTCTTTTTTTTTTTTGGTGAGGCAATTGGGGTTAAGTGACCTGCCCAAGGTCACACAGCTAGTACATGTCAAGTGTTTGGTCTAAGGCCAGATTTGAACTCAGGTCCTCCTGACTTCAGGGCCGGTGCTCTATCCACTGCGCCACCTAGCTGCCCCCAAGACCTGATTTTAATCCAGTTTCAAGTACTTACCAGCTCTTTGACCCTGGGGAAACCACTTCATCACTGACTGCCTCAGTTTCCTCATCTGTAATTGAAATGATAGTGAGACAATAACTGTAAAGCATATAGCATAGTGCTGGCACATAGTAAGCACCACATAAATCTTAGCTATTATTATTACTTCACTAGTTTGTTGTGAGACTAAAGGTATGTATAGAAAGATTAATACTTCCTCATCAAAAAGGAGGAAGAAAATTGATAGAGATTCTTATAATTCATGATAAACAGATTGACATTTACAGAAATGCCTTTAAAATAAATAGATCTTACTTCACAAAGCAATGGTTAAAGCTTACAACAGGTATACCTGACTGGATTTGTTGAATAACCAAAAGGGGTTTTTCTATAGAAGGAACCTATGAAATGGCTAAGATCCAAGAGTGAAATAAAAAAGCATTCTATGGGCATCATTCACATGAATTCAATGAAAAATCTGCCAACAGACCTATGTCATGCTATTGGCTGAAGCATGTGAATTTGTTTATAGAAACTTAATGGCTTATGATATTAAATTAGGATCAAGTCATTGCCACCAGAAATTTTAGAAGGATTATACTTAAAGAGATGGATTTATTGATCAATGAAGACTATTCATTGAAGTGGAGGAACCTGTGCAACATTTATTTGAAGGCTGCACACATATAGCCTCTACTAGATACCCAGTAAGACACAATCAGGTGCCTAGATATGTGAAGCTCACTGTCCTTTATGAAATAATATCCTAGACAAATTCTTGTATTACAGAAACAAATCCCCAAATATCTTTGTGATTTCAATAAATAAACTTTACTGGTTCCAAACCATAATCACAGACCAAAATGCTGTCCACAACAAGATGGATATAACATTGATGACAAAAATTTAAGAACGATTTTAATTGATATCACTATACTTAATACTCATATCCTCCAAAATATATGGAATGAAAATCTTTCAAAATATAGAGGCTTAGCAGAAGAAATTAAAACTAGGTAGGAATAGGGTCGGGTACAAATCAACCCTGTTATCCTGTCTGCTACTCCACTTGTTTTGAAGATATTTTCAGTGAGCCTACAATCCAATACTCTAATTCCAAAAAGCAGCCTTTGCAAAAGTTCTCAGAACATGAAATACAAATAAATAATAGGATGACAGGAACATGTCCTTGTATTAGCTCTATCATGAAGAAGAGGAAAATGAGATTAAAATCATAGTAGTAATAATCTCATTTGATATACATGGATGACATCATGCTATATGGCTTCACCAAAAACACATTAAACAGTTCCTTATAAAAAGATGAGAACATAAATAATAATAATAATAATTGTAATCATGTATTACTGTTATTATCCACATGAACTCATCTAACAACATGATGACAAAGATACATAGAACAAATGAGTGTTATGGATTTGTTTACAGAGATGGAGAGGTTTATGAAAGCAATTCAGGATCAGGTCATTGCCACCTGAAATTACGAAAGGATTATCTTTAAGGATCCTGGATTTATGGATCACAGCAGATTGTTCAAAGAAATGGTGAAAAATATGCAATACATTACTATATGTTAAAGAAATTTAATACCTATTGAATACCCAGCAAGACATGATCTGGGAGCCAGAATAATACATCAGAAACTTGCTCTTTTTCATAAATTAAAAGATGACAAATCACTGCTCTAGAAGTAGGACCCCCCAAATATCCTTGAGAATTCAACAAATAAAAACTATATTCAAATTAGATAATTATCATAGAAAAAATTGCTGCCCACCATCACTCAGACCTAACATTGATCCACAAAAATGTAAAAACAATATATGCCAAATATACACAATCTCTAAGCTACATTGAATGAAAAACATTCAAAATATTGAGACCCAGAGAAAGAAATTAAAACTAGGTGGGAATAAGATAAAGTACACACGTCATCCATATCATTCTGTGGTTACTGTAGGTGTCTCAAACATACTTTCAGTGAACCTATAAAAGCAGATGTTACATCCTAATACTTACATCTCAATACCTTGGTTCAATTACAAAAAGGCAGTTATTTTATTTATCTGTACAATGTCTATGAAACATTTAATGTAAAGAATAATACCAGTGCTATACCAGGGTTGTCTCTGCCTGAACACTGAGAAAGATGAGATCAAAATTAATAATATAATAGTATTAATTGTAACTCACGCACACATACATATATACACATGAATAACTTTAAGCTTTGCAAAGCACCTTGCATGCATTATCCAATTATTATTTTCATAACAACCCTTTGTGGTAAGTGCTAGAGTTGCTGTTATCACCATTTTACAGATGAGGAAACAGAAGCTAAATGACTTGCCCAAGATCATCTATCCAGTACATGGTAAGTGTCTGAGGTGGAATGTATGTGTAGGTCTTCTTGACTCCAATTCCAGTACTCTATCCAGGAGGCCATAGGTATCAAACAAACAGGCTGTAGGCAGCCCTGCTGCTCCAACACCCTTGAGTGCGGAGGAAACAGATTAAAATGTAATTGGGAAATATTTAACAAAATAAAAATAGAATAGAATATAAATAATGTTAATATGTAGTTTTCTAAGTCAACATGCAACCTTCAGGGATCCTTATCTACAATTTAGTGGCTTCTCTTTCTACTTGTGTTTGACAACACTATACATGTTGACAGTATAAAAACTTTGCCTCTGATAATCCACAAAATGGAATCTTTCAGAGAAATAATAACAAAAGCTCCCATTTCTCTAGCATTTAAGTATCACAAAGAACTTGCCTAACAAAATCTTATTTGATTGTGTCCAAATTATCCCAATTTTATAGACAGTGAAATTGGACATCAGACAAACGAGATGACTTTGCCAGGATCATGTGATGAATAAATAGAGAAGTGAAGAAACAGACTTAAACCTAGGTCTTTGGACTTTAAGACCAATGCTCTTAACACTATTCTACCTAGTCTCTTATTTGTAAGAGCATCTTTATATGAATTATAGATCATTGATTTTATGGGAAGTCTCTCAAATGATATTATTCTTTAATTTAGAATACAGAGTGTACCAAAAGTCTGGGTGCACCCAGACTTTTGGAATACCCTTTAGTGACACTCTATTTCAAGACTACATCTAAACCACATGCATTTGGAGGCCTAGGCAGGTTAATTGTTTCATTTATGACAATGTTTGTCAGACCTCTCACCTTGGAAGATTCATTATAATTGTGAGGGAGTATGACCTCTTTCTGAGCACTCCACCATCCAAGTATAACTGGTTGTCTAGTTCTTAGGGTAGGTCAAGTTTCCTGCACAGAAGAATGACACATGTTTCTTCTCAATTATATTTCATTTCATCCAATTTCTGACAAAATTATTGTTCTCTGGTATGTGGTACTATAAGCCAAGAGAGATGGAAAAGAGCTTTCCCATACAGCAGTCATTAACTGAGATAGAATTCATGCCAGTCTTTATCTTGGCCAAATGTAGGAAACAATGAGCTTTATTGGGTGCCATTTCAGCTATCCAATTGTTCATTTTTATTATTATTATGATTATTTGAAAAAGCCTTTCTTATTTATTTGAAAGATTTTAGTCCAAGCCTAAAAGCCCTGATGGACCTGGAGACTGGTTGTCTCAAAAGCTATTCGAGCCCTCTGCGTTTTTCAGTAATCATAGCCATCTAGTGTGATAAAATATAATTGTGGTGCTGAACGAGCTATTTTCTTGCTTTTAAGGAACAGATAAAACCATCAGATCAGCTCTGTCAGTCCTGAGGAGTTAGTTTTGTTCAAGGGTTGAAGAGGTTGCTGATAGCCTTGGTAGTTCTATCTTTAAAAAAATTTGAGATGATACCCAGGGAGTGTGTGTATCAATGTCTGTATCTATATGCTGAAGCACAGGGAAGAGATAGTGGTAGATGTATTGTTCTGTCCAAGATGTTGCGACTTAATTTGAGTCTAAAAATTGTGTAGCGAGTAAGACAAAGGAAAAAACTCTTGCACATTTTACCCGTTGAATTCCTATTCAAATCTCAACATAACTCAAATGCTACCCCCTCCATGGAGCCTAGGAGCAGAAGCTGTTTCAGTATGTGTGTGTGTGTGTGGGGGGGGGTGGTGCAGGTAACCTTGGTGCCTAATGTATGTAGGCAATGTAGGTAACCTTGTAAGTAATAGGCACTTGATACTTGCTTTATTTATTTTGAATCCCTCCCACCTTATCCATTCTCCCATCTTTCTTCTTGCATAACCCTTTGGTTTATACCCCTGCAATTTACTGATCATATAATATTACGTACTGTATTTACTTGTGTTTGAATTTAATTCCCCTATTACAGTGGAATCCAAAGTGGCTAGTGGTAGCTTGACCCCAAGGGGAGAGGGCTGGCCTGACTCCAAAAGGTATGTGTGACCAGTTAATTAGATGATGGGAAAATGGGTCAAGTCCCACCTTCCCCACGATAACCAATTATGGGGCTTGTCTCCAACACAACCACAAATACAGCTCCAACATTGCTTCCTTCTACTTCCTGCCTCCACTATTAGAGCTCCTAACTTATCCCTTCCTGAGCCTGACATCAGCTCCACAGAACAGCTATAACTGAAATACTCCGTGGATACCCGCTGCAGCAGCTGAGCAGGTGCCATCGGGAAAATTTACTCCTTATCCCCAACATATTTACCTCTTCCCTTCAGATGAATGCAAGTCTGTGGCTGACATCCCTGGAAGGGTGGGGTTTGTTGCTAGGCGCAGTTACCAGTGAGCAAGAGCCCGGCCATTCCCTTTTTTAATCAGTCAACAAGCATTAATTAAGTGTTCATTATACGCTCGGTGTTGTGCTCAGTTCTTTGGATACAAAGAAAGGCAGAAACACAGACTCTGCCCTCAAGGGGCTCATTTTTAAATGAGGGAGGACAACATGGAGACAGGTATAAACTGAGTAGATGGAAGTAATTCAGCAGCTTGGTGGCGCAGTGGATAGAGTGCCCAGCCTGGAGTCAGGAAAACTTATCTTCCTGAGTTCAGATCCTGCCTCAGACACTTACTAGCTGTGTGTGACCTTGGGCAAATCACTTACCTCTGTTTGTTCCTCACCTGTAAAATGAGCTAAAGAAGGAAATGGCAAACCGTTCCAGTATCTCTGCCAAGGAAACCCCAAATGGGGTCAACAAAGAGTCAGACAACAACAACAATGTAGGTGGGAAGGCATAAGGAGTTGAAGGAGGGTGAGGTGAGAGATTGAAAAAACCTTCTGGAGAAAGGGGCATTGAAGTTGTCTTGAAGGAAGCCAGGGAAGCCAGTAGGCAAAGGTGAGGAAGGAAAGCATCAGAATCCTGGGGCCAACCACTGAAAAAGCATGGCATTGAGCATGGAATATCATGTGCAAGGGGTTGCTGGATAGTAAAGTCTGTTTAAGGGAATAAATTGTAAGATTGTGAAGACAGGAAGGGAAAGTGTGTGAAGGACTTTAAATGCTAATCCGAGCAATTTATGTTTGATCCTGGAGGTAGGGAGCTACTAGAATTTACTGAGCAGGGGGATGACATGGGCAGACCCATGCTTGAAGAAAGTCACTTTGGTAGCTGAGAGGAGGATGGCCTGGAATGGAGGACAGTTGAAGCAGGGAGTACTATCAGGAAGCTATTGCAGTAATCCAGGAAGGAGGGGATGAGAGCTTGCCCTAGAATGGAGGCTGTGTGAGTGTACAGAAGGGGGCATATTAAGAGATTTTGTGAAGGCAGAAACAAGAATTGGCAACAGATTGGCCATTTGGAAAGAGTGTGAGAAAGGAGTCAGTGATGATACTGAGGTTGTGAGCCTGAGTGACGATGGTTATAGAGTATACAATGCTTATTAGTGTGCAATGAATGGTGTATACCCCTAAAGACCTGCACTATGCTCAGGGTGCTTTGTACTTCCCTTCTCCTTTGATCCAGCCCATGGCCTGCCTGTTCCTGAAGCCAGTGGGGCTGTGATAAGACTCCCTAAGTGGCCATCAAGGTGAAGGCATCCCACCTACCTAATAAATGGTCAGGAAGACAGGTACAGAAAAACTCATCCACCTTGGGCCAAATTAGGAAGTGCCTAACTGGACCAACCCAGAAGCCAGTCATTTAGACCAACACTCTAGCCAACAGACCCTGATAGGACTTGACCTCCCTCCCATAGTTGTTGTTGTTGATGATCCTTCTTTTTTTTTATTTTTAATTTTTTTTATTTAACAATCTTTATTAAACTGTTATATCTAAGGCACTGCTAAATATTGTATATGCAGTATAATACAGAGATCACTAACACATGTTTTCCTACCCCTTAAGGAACTTACATCCAAGGTAAATAAGATATACATAAATAATTATAACATAAGGTGAAATCTGATAAAAATTTATCCTAAAACAAAGGACTATAAAGATACTCTCTGTTACTAAAACTGTACATTTCTGACTAATATTTAGGTTTTCAAAGGTGAGATTTAAAAATTATGGTTTTATAACCCTAAAGGCATAACCTGATATGAAAAAGAAATATTTTGTCACCATACTGC
Source organism: Vombatus ursinus (assembly GCF_900497805.2). NCBI lineage: Eukaryota > Metazoa > Chordata > Mammalia > Diprotodontia > Vombatidae > Vombatus > Vombatus ursinus. Next base: position 39,635,814 of record NW_020954619.1, read on the forward strand.
TAGCTTCTTACATACTACTAGCTTCCTCTAAGCATATACCACTTGAGTCTTGTATTGGAAAGTCAAATTTTCTATTCAGCTCTGGTCTTTTCATCAAGAATGCTTGAAAGTCCTCTATTTCACTGAATGACCATTTTTTCCCCTGAAGGATTATACTCAGTTTTGCTGGGTAGGTGATTCTTGGTTGTAATCCTATCTTCTTTGCCCTCCGGAATAATATCTTCCATGCCCTGCGGTCCCTTAATGTGGAAGCTGCTAAATCTTGTGTTATCCTGATTGTATTTCCACAATATTTGAATTGTTTCTTTCTGGCTGCTTGTAATATTTTTTCCTTGACCTGGGAACTCTGGAATTTGGCTACAATATTCCTAGGAGTTTTCCTTTGGGGATCTCTTTCAGGAGGAGATTGGTGGATTCTTTCCATTTCTATTTTGCCCTCTGGTTCTAATATATCAGGGCAGTTTTCCTTGATAATTTCTTGAAAGATGATGTCTAGGCTCTTTGTTTGATTATGGCTTTCAGTTAGTCCATTAATTTTTAAATTCTCTCTCCTGGATCTATTTTCCAGGTCAGTTGTTTTTCCAATGAGATATTTCACATTGTTTTCTAATTTTTCATTCTTTTGAATTTGTTTTACAGTGTCTTGATTTCTCATAAAGTCACTAGCTTCCAATTGCTGTATTCTAATATTTAAGGAAATATTTTCTTCAGTAATCTTTTGGACTTCCTTTTCCATTTGGCCAATTTTGCTCTTTAGGGCATTCTTTTCTTCATTGGCTTTTTGGACCTCTTTTGCCATTTGGGCTAGGCTATTTTTTAAGGTGTTATTTTCTTCAGTATTTTTTGGGTCTCCTTTAGCAAGCTGTTAACTTGCTTTTCATGATTTTCTTGCATCACTCCCATTTCTCTTCCCAGTTTTTCCTCTACTTCTCTTACTTGCTTCTCAAAATCCCTTTTGAGCTCTTCCAAGGCCTGGGACTGAATAGTATTTTTCTTGGAAGTTTTGGATGTAGGAGCTTTGACTTTGTTTTCTTCTTCTGGTTGTATGTTTTGATCCCCTTTGTCACCAAAGTAAGATAATATAGTCTGACTCTTTTTGCACTGCTTGCTCATGATCCCAACCAATTACTTGAGTTTTAAACTCTTTGTTAAGGCAAGAGTCTGTTTCCAACATGAAGAATGTACTGTCCCAAGCTTGGGGGTTTGTACAGCTGTTTTCAGAGATACTTCTAGGGACCTGACAATTTTCAGTTCTTCCAAGATGCTATGATAACGGGCAAGGTGTTTCCTCTCTACAAGCTCCACCATGCCAGCACTCCTCCTCACCCCAGGACTGCCCCTCAGAACTGTGACCCAGATCCAAGCATGGGCAAAGCAAGAGACTCCTGCCTTAGCACTGGCAAAGAGATCCCTGCAATCCCCCTCTGATCAGCCACTCAATTCTCCCTCAGTGGGCCAGAACCTCAGGAGGCAGCCATGGCCCACACTCAGGACTTGCGGCTGAAACCTAGCTTCTTCTCTCACCGCAGTCACAGACTTTTCTCACTGACCTTCTAAGTTGTTTTTGGCATTTGTGGGTTGAGGAGTCTGGAAACCACCACAGCTGCCTGCAATTCAGTCCTCTGAAGCCTACTCCAGGGTTGCTGTGGCCTGCGCGCCCATGCCGAGTTGCGCTACTCTCCCCACCCGGCACGATAGACCTTTCTGATCAACCATCCAGGCTGTCCTGGGCTGGACATTTGTTTCATGCTGTCTTTTTGTGGGTTCTGCTGCTTTAGAATTTGTTTAGAGACATTTTTTATAGGTATTTGGAGGGGTTTGGGGGAGAGCTCAAGCAAGTCACTGCTTTCCCTCTGCCATCTTGGCTCTGCCCCCGATGATCCTTCATTTTCAAAGAGGACAAATAACATCGTGGGTGATGGCTTGACTTTTGAGTGAATTGGTTTTAAGTGAGGCAGAATTGCACAAAGTTATCAGCCTCGTTCTTTCTTAGAGTTATCAAAGTCCAGTGGCAAGACAATAGTCAAGATGACAGGAGATCCCATGGTAAAGCCTTAAAAAATCCCTGAAGCCTCCTTCTAATTGAAAGCTCTTACCTGTCACCCAGGAGCCACGTGTATACTCTCTATTCTTGGCATATGCTGTCCTGGGTCACTGCCTTCCTCCCCTCTCCACCTGGACTGTATACCTCTAGACTTCACTGCCCCCATTGCTGACTGCTGGCTGTAGCAATTGTCAATGTGCAGCCAATAACTATGCCTCTGAATGACTTAGAAATTGTCCCTTCCTTCTGGTCCTGCAGGAACTAGGTCTAGGCTAGTGGTTGGCAATTCTCCTAATATATGTGAAGTGCTGTCCAGGACCCTCAGCAGGTACTCTACTATCCTGATGAGCATGGTTCTGTGATTTAGGAAGTAATGCAAGGGCTGTGGGTTTCAATCCAGTGTCCAAGCAAATAGGGACACCTGTTCCTCAAGAATTACCCTATTAACAGAGGAACCAGACAATGTGTCAAACAATGGTGGTGCCCTTGGCAGTAACAGGGAATTTGGGAAGAGGGAAGAATTTTGAAAAAAAGATACTAAGTTCTGTTTTGGGTGTGTTGAATTTGAAATGCCTTAGATCTAGAGGATAGATCTAGTTAGAGATATCCAAAGCACTGTTAATGATGCAAGACTGTGGGTCAGGAGAGATAAGGGCTGGATATATAGATTTGAGAAGCATCTGCATAGAGAGAACACTTGAATCCATTGGAGCTAATGAGATCACTATGTGAGACAGTGTAGAGGGAGAAGGGAACAGGGGTTAGGATAGAATTTTAGGGGATGCCTATAGTTAGTGAGTGTTATCTGGATGAAGATCCAGAAAAAGAAAAGGATCGGTTAGACAATGATGAGGAGAACCTGGAGGCAACAGTGACATGAATACTAGAAGAGGAGAGAGTATCCAAGAGAAAGTGACAGTGTGGGATGCTTCTTGAAGGTTAAGAAGGATGAAGATTAAGAAAAGGCCATTAGGTTTGGTAAATAGATCACTGCTGAATTTGGAGAGAATGGTTTCAGTCAAATGGTGAGGTTGGAAACCAGATTACAAAAGGTTTAGAATTGAGTGGGAAAAGAATAGTGGAGTCAGTGGGTGTAAACAGCAGAGAATATAAACCAGAGAGATAGAGGATGATAGATAGGAGGGTTGGTATGTTTCATTTTGAGTGGGGCAGTCATGGATGGCTTGTGATACTCATCACAGATTTTAGCAAATTACCTTTCCCACTATATCCACTTCTCTTCTAGACTTCCATATTACTTTTGAATGCCCCCACCTCCATTCTTCTATTCACCCAGGTACACCATCTTTGTGTCATTTGCAACTCCTCATTCTATCACTCCATATAACCAGTCAGTGGGCAAATAGTGTATATACCACCACAATTATATACCACCACAAAATCTCTGCCCCCTTGTCTTTACTTATGTAGCCATCACCCTAGTTCAGAGCCTCATCATTCCTTACCTGAGCTGTTGGCCTTCCTGTCTCAAGTCTCTCTCCTCTCAGATCCATTCTCCCTACAGTACCCAAAGTGATTTTCCTAAAGTGCAGATCTGACCATGTTTCTCCTTTACTTGATAAACTCTAGTGATTCACTATTTACTATAGGATCAAATATTATTTCATCTTTGGCTTATTTTGTAACTTCTATTTTTTTGTTAAAGTTTTATAATGTATATGTATATTTATTAATACAGTAATATATAATATAATTTATAAATAGGTAAATACATACAGATCAGGAGAGCATGCTAACAATTATTTTACTAGTGAAGTACACAACCTAAAGAGTTTGGAAATCACTACCCTAAAGAGAAGACATGCCCAATTAACTTTAGGACTGCTTGGCCTGAAGGGCTGTGTACCTGCATAAATGGAAAATGGACCTTTTTTGGATTGAGAAAGGCAGAACTTGAGATGGAGGGACAAGTGTGGATTTCTGAATTGCAGACAGGAGATCTCCCGAGAGCTGCAGACATATGGGAAAGCTAGTCTCCCAACACATTCCTTGACTTTCAGTGCCTGCAACTTCAGAGATAGCTAAGAATATATTCCCCTTAATGAGATAATTTTCTCCTTGGGAGCTGAAATATTATCCCTTTATTGAAGAGCTCATCCACTCTTAAATATTCTCTCACCTTTTCTAATATGTATAACTTCCTTAGTTTCTATTTCAAACTTACTTTGATAAAGAAGTTGACTAGCTATTCCTGGTGCTCTTTTGTGTAATCAGTGTTTGGTGGGAAGGACCTATGCTGGGGATAGTAAGTTAAGTGTTACTATCCCCTTGAGAGCACGAAAAAGTGACTTTTTTTTAAAATTTGCTTTTTGGTTAGGCATTGGAGTTAAATGACTTGCCCAGGGTCACGCTGCTAGCAAGTGTTATATGTCTGAGGCCAGATTTGAACTCAGGTCCTCCTGAATCCAGGGCCGGTGCTCTATCTACTGCACCATCTAGCTGTCCCCTGAAAAAGTGACTTTTATTCTGAACCTCTTTTTATACCTCTAGTCTACAGATATTTTCTGTGTGTGATGAGGTGTGGTAGGCAGATAGATATAATGCTAGCCTGATATCACCTTTTGGAGTTAGGAAATTGAAGGAAAGATAACTTTGGCCAGGGTGGTCACGGGTGCTGCCTGCCTCTTCCTTGCTAGGCTGACGGCAATGTTGGCTCAGCCTTCCTCTTACTTTCTGCAAAGGAGATCTCCCTTTAAATAAGGTGGGACTGATCCCAGATCAGGTATCTGTCCATGCCACATACAGATCAACCACATCTCACATCAGACACTAACCAAATATATTTTACAAATTATAGGCCCTAGTTTTGAATAAGTGAGTGGAGCTGTGTCTTGATCTGGCATTTTTTCAATATAGGGAGCCACCAGTGAGGAAATTACATCAACCAATTTCAGTTGCTCCACAGTTTTTACCATTAGAGAGTCGTCTTTAGGCTGGAGGTTGGAGCAGCTAAGTGGCATAGAGGGGTGGAGTGCTAGGCCTGGAATCAGAAAGACCTGAGTTTAAATCAAGCCTCAGACACTTACTTAGCTGTATGATCCTGGGCAAGTCACTTAACTATGTTTGCCTCAGTTTCCTCATCTGTAAAATGAGCTGGAGAAGGAAATATCAAATCACTCCAGTATCTTTGTCAAGAAAATCCCATGGAGATACAAAGAGTCAGATGTGACTGAAATGGCTGAACAACAACTGAGAGGTTAAGTAACTTGTCCAGGGTTATACAAGATGTGTCAGAGGTGGGACTTTCATAATAATCCCTAGGTTAGTCCATTATCTACTATGTTACTGCCTCTCAGGCCCTGCTTATTGGAGTTAAAGCAGCCTACAGAAAATACATAATTATTAGGTGTAAAAATAGCTTACATTTGTGCAATATTTTGGAGTTTATATTCTAACATTTTCTTATTTGATTCTAACAGCAAATCCATGAAATAGGTAGTAAAAGTGTTATTTTCTCCCATTTTACAAGTAGAGAAACTGAACCCCTCTCTCCCTCAAATTACATGCCATGCCAAGGTAACAACAAAATTGATAGAGCCAGGACTCCAAGTTTGCTACTTCTCCCAGAATTCCTGCAAACTGTCAAGTATTCTATCCTTTCAGGTATGATTCTATTAATTATTTTACTAATGGGTAACAATGAAATTGACAATATTGGTTTCTGACATTAAGAACAATGATGGCTGAAGGTAGGCATGTATTCATATCTGTAGCTGGTTAACTTTGCTGAAATGGCAGCAATAACACATCAAAGGTCTACATGTCGTGCCCTGTGTTGGGGCTCAATTAGTTTTGCTTTCTTCTAGAGGCATAAATGGTATCCCTGATTCTGGTCATCTGCCTTACAAATATTCACAAGAGGAACCAGATAAATGTGTTTCTATGCATTGCTGCAAATGCACCATCATTATCAGAAAACAGGTGCAAAAGCATATTCCTTATTGATGGTGGGCTACCTGTCCTCTCTGTATATAGGGGACAGCAACCTGAATGGATGACCTTCCTTAAACTTCTTGGTTGCTAATGACCTTCTTCCTCAGACTTCACATGGAACTTTGTTCTGTATTTCTCTGATGCACTTATCATAAATTGTAATTGCATATAGTATTATCTCTTCTTTGATTCTATCATTTAAATTCTCATCATTTAAAATGTTTCTATTATTTAATCATTTTTATCTTTCCCAGAACTAAGAACAACAGTGCTTTGTGTATGGTAGTTGCTTATTAAATGTTTATTAATTAAATGAAAGAATGAATAGTTGACCTTGATAAAGTAACTTTACCTGCCTAGGTCTCAATTTCCTCATGTAAATGAGTAGGACTAGATCACCTTTAAGGTCCCTTTCAGCATTGAGATTTGATAATTTCATATTATTAAATGATTGATGATCAATATGATATACATATAAGCCTACTACTTAACAAATAATATGGTGACTCTTGTGAGTGTTGTGGGGGTACTGCTATATACTTATGGCCCTTGGGATCTCTGTACTCCTATTCCAAATCAGGCTAGGGAAATATTTTGTAATAAGTACTGGACAAAAAATGGTTTGAAATCTAGATATCTTATCCAAGTCCAATATGGCTCCATCTCAATAGCTCTAAATGATAAAATAATCTCATTGCTCTGCTCCAGGATTCAATATTGTATGAAAGAAAATTGCTTTCTTATTCATGAAATCTCATTCTATTTTCTATCCTTTGTCTCCTCTTACTGGGATTTTGCTAAGTTGTTTCAACAAACTGAGCTCACTGCCTGTCAGTTAGTGAATACCTAGAAAACATGTTTCACAGCCTTTTATAAATGCATTTAATTTATTTTTCTAGTTACTGTAAAAACTCAGAATGTACTTGGAACTAAGAGAAGGTTGGAGTTTAGAAAATGTAGAGACCCTAGGACTTAAAACTGTGAAAGTCAAATGTGAGAAAGACACACTACTAAAAGTAGCTATAAAATGAATGCTCAGGACAGGATAGCTTAGGTGAGGGGTAGGTATTCTGAGCTATTGCCTCTGATCATTGACTCTGCGTCTGGTAGGACCTGACAGCTGTTTAATACCTTATGTGAGATCAGTTTGTTACAGGACTGTTCCTAGTAGGCAATAGAGCATAAAAAACCTCTTTGAACCTGGAAGTCAGGCAATAATGATAATCCCACAATTTGTATAGCATTTTATAGTTTTTGAAGACCTTTTTCATATATCATCTCATTTGATCTTTACAATAACCTCAGGAGGTAAATAGGGCAGGTATTTTTAGACTCACTTGACAGTGGTAGGAACTAAAGCTGAGAGGTTTTAAGGGACCTGTCCAAGGTTACATAGCTTCTAAGTCAGTGGTTCTTAACCTTTTTTATGTCATGGACCCCTCTGGCAGTCTGGTCGTTTATGGGACCCTTCTCAGAATAATGGTTTTAAATAAACTGTATGGGATTACAAAGGAAACCAATTACACTGAAATATAGTTATCAAAATTTTTTTTAAAGTTCATAAACCTACTAGGGTTATACCCCAAAGAGATCAAAGAAAGACCAAAAGAATCCACATGTACAAAAATATTTATAGTAGCTCTTTTTGTAGTGACAAAGAATTGGAAACTGAGGAGATGCTCTTCAACTGAGGAATGACTGAACAAATTATACTACATGAATATGACAATATTCTTGCACTCTAAGAAATGATGAAGGGTATAGTGCCAGAAAAACCCAGGAAGACTTGTATGAACTGATGCAAAGTGAGGTGAGAAGGAAAGTCTAAATAGTAAGAGCAATATAGTAAAGATAATCAGCTTTGAAAGATTTAGGAAGTTTGATCAACAAAATGATCCACTATAATTCCAGTGAATCCTATCCACCTCCAGATTGATGGATGCAGAGGGCAGACTGAAATATATTTTTCTTTTTTTCTTTTTTCCTTTCCTTGAATGTAGCTAATGCAGAAATTTTCTTTGTATGACTAAATGTGTTTGTAATAGGTTTTGTTTTTCTTGCCTTCTTATTAGGTGGAAAAAGAGGAGGGAGAGAATTTGGATCTGAAAAAAAGATTATGTTTTTTAAAAAAATAAATTAAATTAAAAGCTTATAGACCACAAGTGTTGGGGGCAAGCCTAATTCCAGCACTGTGTTAGTTCAGGTTAGCTGTTGGGATGAAATAAGGCACTCTTACATTATTGAGCAGTTGACAAAAGGAAACTCTTTTTGCCCTAAGGCATCAAGGACATACAACAAGGATATAGTGATACTTAGCTTCTCTAGATATTCCCCACCTTCATCTCCATATGGTCAGCAGGACATGGTATGGTAATTCTTTTGGTCTTCTGACATGCACCAAATCCATAGGACGCTGAATCTATAGGGGTTGGGCTTTTTATGTGACCAGGAAGCTGTGTCAAAGGCGGCAGGAGACAATAAGGTTCTAGGCACAACTTTATTCCTTTTAGGGAAAATGATATCTTGTTGCAGTGTAATAACATGTAAGAGACTGGAGAGGAAGGAAGGAGAAAGCTTGCTTTCATGATTGTGTATAACTTACAAAATGCATATATACATACATACATACACACAAATATATGTATATATACATAGATGCATATATGTGTGGATATATATGCTGTGTATACAGTGTATGCTTAATAAATGTTGATGGACTTGACTAGATCCAATGGTCAAGCAACTACTGCTCTGCCAACCTTGTCCTATGGATGTATATGGAAACCTTTCTTCTCTTGAGTTCCACAAATTTAGGGCTTTTCAAAAGTAATAAATTCCCATAAAAAGCTTTGGCAGTCCTTTGGACTTCACAAGGATCACTCAAGAACAAGAATTATTGTAGACCTCACAAATCAAACACTGTAATCTACTGATGATTTACTAACCATTTGTAGACTCTAGAAAGCTCAGTGATAAACAGGCAATTCTTAAAACTTGTTTGCTTACCTTGTTTCAAAAAATAAATGAAAGCTAGGATTTCCTAGGGAGACAGACACTTTAAAAGTTATCTTAAAGAAAATACCAGGGGGATTAGGGTGGGGAAGTTGTCACATGATGAACAAGTTGGGGGCACGACATTTTCTATCATCCTCATGACTTTGTGAAAATCTCCAGAATAGAAATTATGTGCCAAAGATAAAAAACTTCAACTGTCTCCTTAGTCTAGGATACCCAGAATCTGAAAGAAGGTTAAAAAAAACAAACAAGCAAACATGAACTGACACCTACCTTAATCTCTTTTAGCACTCCCTCCCCTCACTTAGCACTGCCCAGGATAGTACTAGCATTGAAGCTATACTAACCAATCCAAGGATACAACACACAGGTTTGCAGCAAAACCCAACCCCATCCCCTCCTCCTCACCCCCTAGAGACTGCAAAAATCAACACTGTAGCACCAGTATTACAACTCTGAACTGCTGGTGACAGGTCAGAGAACTAAGGAATGGAGAGAATAGGATAAGACATCAGGACAGGATGCTGTGTATAGGGTACTTATTTCACTATGCTAAGCCTGAGGGAAAGAGCTCAGCCTCTAGCTGGGTCTAGTTCCTTCCCGCCAAAAGTCACTTGGGGTAGAGACCCAGGCTGGTGAACCACAAATTAATTGCCCAGTGCAGAAGGAAGTTGAAAAGTATTAAGATTCAACCTCTAAAGAAATAACCATCAGAGGGGAAGGAGTCAGAAAATCAGCATTAGTAAGTAAGGAGAAGAAAAGACTGAAATTTCCAAAGATCTTAGGAAGAAGAAAACTCAAAGACCTTGAACACAAACATATCAGTGGGGAAAAAGTTAAAAGTAGAAAGAAATATTTCCTGCAGATCTAATAAATGAATTCAGGGATATGTGAATAAGTATTATAAAACAAAGGAAAACAATCCAACATTTGATGAGATAGAGGACCCTATAGAATGCAAGGAGAACATGGAACAACATCACAAACCATTGAGTGGTTTAAAAGAAAAATGAAAATTATGAAAGCAGAATTTATGGCCTGCACAGCAAAAATAATGGTCAGAATAGAGAAAACTTGAATCTCTGATGTTCTTCCCCAAAGAAAGAAAAAAGATATCAATAGATTGGGAATGCAAATATACAAAAATGAAAGACAATTTAGAAGAAGAGAAGCAAAAAACCCCCAAACAGCTAAAAGAAAATATGCTTACTATCCAAGCTAACATACTGACAACCTAAGGATCTTCCAGAAAAACCTAAGACAAAAAAATCTGAACACCATAATGCAAGAAATAATACAAAAGAAATATGCAGAATTTCTGAACACAGAAAATGAAATACTTATAAAATAATTCATAGATTGCCTCCATAGATAACAAATAAACAAAAAAACCCTCAAACTACAAACTTTAAGACATATAGTGGTTAAATTTAACAATTCAATTCAGAGACAACCTGTTTTGTAAGCAATAAGGAGAAAGCTCTTCAAATACAAAGGAAAAAAAACCTAAACAACCCAAGACTATTCTGCACCCACCATAAAATGCAGAAAGGAATGGAATAACATGTTCCAAAGAACAATGGAAGCTCAGGATGTGTTCCAGGATGACCTACTCTGCAAGTCTGAGCTTAACCATAAATGAAAAAAAGATGGATGTTTAATAATAAAGAGGCCTTTGAAACATTCTTAGAAAGAAAACCAGAATTGATGAGATTATTTGCTTCTTGAACACCCCAGACAACAGAAATGCAGGAGGAATGAATGCAGTAACCAAGGACAGCAACAGCAACTATAGCGAAGAGATTAATGAGAGACTTCTTTCTAAAAGCACACAAAGAGACAGAATTGAAGGTGAAAGTCCAGGGCAGGTAACAGTGAAGGGGTGGGCCTGGTGAATTAAAGACAGAACCTGGAAACATTTTCCCTACAGATGGATCAATATTTTTTTTTTGGTGGGACTACATTATAAATTAGGAGGTTTCATGCAAGGTGGGGAGGACAGTAGGGGCATAAAGAAGAGTGTGATATGCCTCATTCAATTTGAGGGCCAGCAATGAGGGGAAGGCGACCCCTTTGACCTCAGGAAGAGAAGTGCCTGAAGGAGAGAGGGTGAGAGGGGGAGGTAAATATTAGAGAGAGAGGGGGGAAAGAGGGAGGCCTTGTTTTGGTGGTGGGAAGGGGTTCCACTGATTCTAAGGGTGAAGAAAGACATCCTGTGAAGGGATATGGGGACCTTATGTTGCATGGAGCATGGGGGATTTGGTGGTTGAAAAAGTTACTCATCCTACCTAGGGAGGGGAGGAGTTGGTGGGAGGACATGACTCAGGGCGGAGATTTTGAGGCAAATGAAGAAAAGAAGGGAACCAGGGGGTGAATATAGATCACTTGTGGGCTGCATAATCAGGGCTATTATATGGTGGTGGTGATGGGGTCCTTTCTGTCATCTGAAGGAATTTGCATTATTCTGGAAGTAAGGAATAATGGAAAAGGGGAATCTTCAGGGCAAACTCTATGAGGTAGGGAAAAATGGTCTAGAGGGGTGAGCTCACAATGGACAGATACCTCAGAAGTTTTGATTGCATGGGAAATATTGAGAATAGAGAGAGACTAGATAACTATAGGGGTCATGATCCAGAGAATGAAATGCTAGAGTAGACAGAAAGAGAGGATGTATGATGAACAGAGAGATGGAAATCCTCTTTGGAAAGGGGTACAAAAATAAAATTTAAAACACTAATAAACAGATCTAATTGAAGTAGTGGAGAAGAAGGGAGAATCTACTTGACTAACTGAGAGGAAAAAATGGAAGAGAATTAAATAACCTGATAAAAGCAGGAAAGAAAAAAAGAATTAAAAAGTAAAAGCCCAAAGGAAAAGGAATAACAAATAAGAGGGGGAACATAGGGGTAAGTGGCACAGGGACAGTGGGAATAGGGCTACCTTAAAAAGATTAAGCTAGAACAACTGAAGGAACATAGTACTGGGTTGACAGCAAAAGAGGGAAACATCATAACTTGAAGAACCTGATATTAGAGACAAATGGAGGCAAATGTAAAGCTAACTCATAATTTTAAAAGTAAATAGATTAAATAATCCAATAAAATGAAAGAGAGACAGATTTAATAAGAAAATAAAATCCTGCAATTTATTGCTTATGAAAAACATATTAAAAACAAAGACATACACAAAATAAAAATGAGAGAATAGAAGAAATTTAATATGCATCAAATGAATGCAAAAACAGAGAAATTGCAAGCATGCTGACAAAACAAAACAAAATTCAAAAATAAAAAAGATAAACAAGGAAACTACAGTATACTGAAAGGAACTAAAAACTATAAACCAATATCAATAACAAATTTACATGCTCCAAATACCTTAGCATTCCAATTTGCAAAGGAAATATTAACTAAACTACAAGAAGATATAGACAATAACACAAGTGACAAAAAATGTTATCTTTCTCTCAGTTTTGGGTAAGTATAACAGAAAGATAAAAAAAGGGAAAATATAGGACTAAAAAACTTGTTGGAGAAACTAGAGTTAAAGACTTATGGCATCTTCTAAATGGAATTACAAAAGAATATACATATTTCTCAGCACTATATAGAACTTTTACAAGAGTTGACCATATATGACGGCACAGAGATACGACAAACAAATGTAAAAAAGGCAGAAACAGTTAATACAGCTTTTCCAGATTATAATGCAATAGTCATTGGTTCAGGGAACACAAACAAAAGATGCCTACTCAGACAGAAACTTAACAATGAAATCCTAAATACTGAGTGGTTCAGAGAAAAAATCATGCAAACAATGAATAATTATGTGAAAGAAAATGATAATGAGAAAACAACATACTAAAATTTCTGGTATGCAACTGAACTAATCCTTTGCATGAAAACCATGTCCCTACAAATATACATGAACAAAAAGAAAGAAAAAAAGAAGATTAATGAACTGAATATGCATTTTTAAAAATTAGAAAGCCAACAGATAAGCACTTCTAAAATAAGCACAAAATAAGAGGTATTAACATTTAAAGGAGAAACAGATAAAATGAAACAAAAAACCCATAGAGATGATAAATAAAACTAAAAGCTAGCTATATAAAAAGACCAATAAAATTGATAAACCTTTAAGTTAATCTGATTAAAAAGAAGGCAGAAAATCAAATCAACAAAAAAGCAAATGAGCAAGGTGAGATCATAACAAAATTGGAATAAAAAGAATAATTGGAGCATATTATAAACAGTTATACTCTAACAAAACTTAGAATACAAAAGACAGGAATACCTTCAAATATATAAAATACTCAAACAATCAGAAGAGTTCAACTTCTGCATAAATCTTAGCTGTTTTCCTAGTTGGGGGCTTACAGCTACAGTGATTAAACTTGTGACTTTTCATCTAAAACTACAGAAGGAAATGCATTGACCTTAGGGTTATTATATTGCTAGACTTAAACTAAGCTAGTAATTGTAATCAAGTTTTACAATAAAATAAATTTGGTTATTTCTTTTACACATTCCTAAAATGATTGGGAATGAGATGCCTTTCCTTTAAGTGATTATATTCCTTAATTTTTCTCCCTTTCCTTCTTGCCCAAACCTTCACCTCCTTCAGAACACCTCATCACAACATCCCTATAAATTTTTTTAAACTAATTTTTATTGCTACCTTTATTTTTTACATTACAGTAATTTCAGGATATTTCCCATATTATTTGGAGCAATTTTTCATATCATTGTTTATACTTTGCAATGATTTTTAGAAAACTATTCATATCCTTTGATTTTTTTATCTATTGAAAAACCAATAGGCTCTTTTAGAGAATGAGATTTGTCCCTTTTTTTTCAAAGTGTACAGAGACTAATAGGAAGTACTGAGCTTGGTATTGGTCTATGGCTGGGAAAATCTTTACTGCTCACTGGCTAAATGAGATGTCTGGTTAGATGAAAGCCATACAGAATCTGGGTAAGATGTCAATAAAGAAGCTGTGACAAAGGCTTGATTTCCCCAGGGGCAAAGATCTTTCCTGGTCCTGTGAAATGGTTAGAAGTAAGAATTCTCATCAGTGGATACCTAACCAGACTTAATTCAATCCACAAGCATTTATTAAATACTTGCTATTCTTAGGGACCTGATAGAAGCTAAAAGATGAGGCATGTACCCAAATACCCACAGTACAAAGTAGAATATGAAATGAAAAGGAGAAGACCAAAATTCTGTGAGAATTAGGAGAGTTACAGGTTGCTTTCAATTGAAAGGATCAGAGAAGGCTTCAAGGAGGAAAGAAGGGATTCAAGTAAGTAGATTTGGGGGTAGGGCATCCATTTCATCCATGTGAGGTAATATAAGCAAGAGACAAGGAGGTGGAAAGAGCAGGTAAGAATAGGAGATGGACAATGGTTCAGTTAGGTTAGTATTATATGAAATGAAACTAGAAAGATAAATTGGAAGTAGATTGCAGAGGGCTGTGAGAAACAGGTTAAGACATGTACACTTTATTTAGTAGGTTTGAGAGAATGTCAGCTCTTTGAGGAGGGGGGTAGCTAGGTGGCACAGTGGATAGAATGCTGATCTTGGATTCAGGAAGACCTGAGTTCAATCTGGTCTCAGAAACTTCTTAGCTAGCTGTGTGACCCTGAGCAAGTCACTTAGCCCTGTTTGCCTCAATTTCCTCATCTGTAAAATGAACTGGAGAAGGAAATGGTAAACCACTTTAGTATCTTTGTCAAGAAAACCTCATATGGTGAGTCAGACACGAATGAAGGACTAAACAACAACAATAGGCTGTTTGAGTGGGGGAATGACACGGGGAGAGCTATTTGTTGTGCTATGGATATTTGGGTACATGCCTCATCTTCTAGCATAGGGCCCTATACAGAGGCTGCTGTAGCTATTAGCTAAATTGTCCCATCCTGTCAGTCAGGAGACTCAGAATCACTGGTTGGGAAGATTATAGAAATAGTATTTTGAAGGATGTACAGAACAGTTAGGAAACTATTATAATAGAAGCCACAGGATTGTAGTGTCTAGGTTTCAAGGGACTTTAGAGATCATGCCATTTGAACCCTTGATTTTACAGTTTGTGAAACTGAAGCCATAAAAGGTAGTAAGGGAGTAAGGTAGCAAAGAGCAGAACTAGGGTTCAAACTGAGCTTTTCTGGCTTCAAACTCTGTAGACTTTCCATTTCACCGTATAGATGTAATTAGAGTTTGAACCATATAATTGTTATCTCCCCATTAGAATGTAAACTCCTTGAGGACAGATACTGTTTTCATTTTTTCTTTGTTTCTTCAGTGTTTACCACAGTGTGCGGTCCAAGTAAGTGTTTAATAAAGGCTTTTTGATTTATCCTTTATGAGAGTTACAAGTGAGCATTAACTCTCTTTGCTAAAGGACCTATTTATTTAATCACTCTTTGTTAGGGTAATTTGCATGATTATTTATTTTTAAGAACTTTGTTCTGTGTTCCCAGAAATCTTGTCAGAACAAAAATCTATTCTCTCGCTCTCTCTCAAAATCTGTCTACTTTATGTTACAAGGCATTTAAATTTAAGGACTTGCCAGAGATGTGTTTTTATTTTATTTCACACAATTTAATTTAATTTTTTTCAATGAGCAAAAATCTATTTTTCTCCCTCCCACTTTGCCTCTCCCTATTGGAAAAAAAAGAAAACAAAATGCCTATAACAAAAATGTGTTGTCAAGCAAATCAAATTCCAGCATTGGCCATATCCAATAAATAGTTGTCTCATTCTGCACTACAAGTCCATCATTTCTCCATCAGTAGGTGGTTAGTATACTTCATCATGAGTATGTCATCTCTTTGCTCTTTACCATGTCTCCCCACCCCCATAGATTATAAGTTCCTGGGGGGCAGAAACCAAGTACTCTGTGACTTTGTATTCCCAGTACCCAACAAAGGATCGTCTACATAGTGGGTACTCATTACATTTTTGTTTTAGTAAATTCAATTGAATTATCTATTTTAAAACTTTGCTATAGCAGTCTTTATATAAAATGAAAAATATTAGTCTTTGTCAGTTAAAGTTTTCATAGTTAAGTACACATGTAGCTAATATTGTTCTTGTACATCTGTGACTTCTCTTCAGTTATGACAGATTTTAAGCTAATATCTAATCAGATGCAGCTCTAGTACTAATTAAATGATTACTTGTCAAGAGATGTAGTGAGTAAGCATCACTTTCATTTACACAGTTCTCTCATCCTTAAATAATATATTATATATATTTTTATTTATATATTATATATATATAATATATATATGAAGATAGCTCCAGAAGCTTTGTTGTATGGGTGTACTTGGGAAAGGGTTTGTTTGGTGTTTGTCCTATATAAATTTATATCTACTATCCTTAATGAGACCCAGGAAGACCTAGGTTCAAGTCTTGCTATTGATACATCAATCAACATTCATTGAGTGCCTACTATATGCCCAGCAGTGTTCTAAGTGCTAGGGATACAAAAAAGAGGAAAAAGATAGCCCCTCAATGAGCTTACAATATAATGGGTCACACTGGCTATATGATTCTGGACAAATCATCTAAACTCTTAGGACTCTAGTCAACTCTGTAAGACTGTAAGTTACAGAGAAACCAATCTACATTCGTAGGATAAGTTTCTTCATTCCTTAATCTGGGACCCTGGGCTCTAATATGTGAGTTTTAACCTTGTCTTGCCCAAACTGAGGTCTCCACATCCCATCTTGGGCATTTCCAAGCCATGTCCCTGTGGATGTACCTTCCTCTACCCCTTTGAGCTTCTGCCCATGCTGTCTTCTCCCATTAGAATGTAAGCTCTTTGAGGGCCACATTTCTTTCTAGTTTGTACTTGTATATCCAGTGCTTATTGGCATATGGTGTTAAACAAACAAACAAAAAATTCACTTATCTGGGAGTTTTCTATGCCAATAAAATCATCAGTCCAGTATCAATTCACTACCTGTCTGCCTACTTAAATATGTACACGCTATCTCCTCTGAGAGACGTAAGCTCTTTGAAGTCAGGGGCTATTTCACTTTTGTCTTGTATCTCCAGTGCCTCTAGCAGTTAGGTGGCACATTTGATAGAGTGTGGGATCTAGAGACTGGAAATTTGAACCTGAGTTAGAATCTGGCTTCAAAAACTTAATAGCTGTGTGACTCTGAGTCACTCAAATACAGTCTGCCTCAGTTTCTTCAACTGTTAAATGGACATCATAATAGCATTTACCAGCTTTATTCTCCCCCTTTCCTCTTCTGGCACTCCTTAGTCCAGCTGCACTGGCCTTTGTACCATTCCTCCCATGTCACATTTTACCTTCTATCTCCATGCTTTTGCATGTAGATTGTCACCTGTGCCTAAGAATGAACTCCCTCCTCATTTTTGCCTCTTGGGATCCCTAGCTTTCCTCACAGATCAGCTCAAATGTTACCACTTACCTGAGGCCTTTCCTGATCCCCACCAAGTTGCCCAGTGCCTATCCACAAATTACGTTTTTTTGTGTTTGTAGTGTCAGGATTGAGTACAGTACCTGGCACGTGGTAAATGATAATATAATAGCTAACATTTACATAGTGCTTACTATACGCCAGGCACTGTGCCAAGTGCTTTACAATTATTATTCAATCTGATACTCACAATGACCCTGGGAGGTAGGTATTATTATGATCTCCATTTTACAAATAGGGAAACTGAGGTAAACAGAGGTTATGTGATTTCCCAGGGGTCACTCAGCTAGAAAGTTTCTGAGGTTAGATTTTAACTCAGGTATCCTCAACTCCACGTCTGGCACTTTATTCTAGCTGCTAAAAATGATTGTTGAATTTTTGATTGATAAATACAAAATATTGTCTATAACTATTGCTTCTTACTCACCTCATATGGACCAATTAATTGCCAAATCTTGCCACTTCTTTCTCTCACATCTCTTGGATATGTTTCCTTCTTTTCACTCACAGAGCCACCATTTTAGCTCAGGCCCTTGTCACCTCTCTCCCGAATTATTACATTAGCCTCCTAATTGGTCTCTCTTCTCTCCAATCCATCTTCAACACACCTGTCAATCAATAGATCTCAAGAACAGGTCTGATACTGTACTCCCTGGCTCAGTAAATCCCAGGGGACCCTTATTACCTTTAGGAGCAAACACAAACTCCTCTGCTTGGCATTTAAACCCCTTTACAACCTGTCTCCAGTCTATTTTTTGAGTCTTTTTATACATTACATTACTTTGTGCATACTATAACCAATCTAGCCTCCAGACACAACATTCTATCCCTCATCCCTGCACCTTTGTGACAGGCTGTCGACACCCTGTGCCTGGATTGCACTACTTCTTGCCTCCACCTTTTAAGATTCTTTGTTTCCTTCAAAGCTCAGTTTAGGAGCAAATGAGTTTCCTATCACCGGATGTCTTCAGGCAAAGACTGGATGATCATTTGTTAGGGATGTTGAAGAGAGGATTCCTGTTCAGGTATATGTTGGATTCGATGGTCTCTGAGATCCCTTCCAAAGAAAATTCTGAGGTTTCACTGTACTTTTCTTGATTTGGTAGGAATTCTTTATATAATTCACATCTTGCCTTAAGTCAGCTTTTCAAAGATCTGTGATTTCATTGGCATAAGTACTCCCTCACATGGTGAAGATCACAACTCTCTATGTTGTTGTAGGAAGGAAAGAAGCAAGCATTTATTGAGTCAGGCACTGTGCTAAGCATTTTATAAATATTATCTCTTTCGATCTTTACAATAACCCTGGAAAGTAGGTACTATTACTACCTCTATTTTACAGTTTGGAAATTGAGGCAGAGAAAGGTTATTGGATTTGCCCAAGGTCAGGCAACTAGTAAGGCCATATTTGAAGTAAAATCTTTCTGACTTCAGACCCAGTACTCTAGGCATTACTTAGCCACTGCCTCTGCGGATAGTTTTCACAAGATCTGACCTAGGCTTATCTTCAAAGTACTAGGTATATAAATCCATCACTAGGATTGTCTCCCCCTCCCCAAGTCTTTCCAGGTTAGCTGGTCCTCTAAAAGAGCCTTCCAGAATCCTATCTCAATTCTGTCTGCTTCATAGAGGCATCAGAAGAGGACTAATGTGGGCATAGTTAAGGACTATAAGGAAATTTCCTTCCTCTTTTGGATAGTTCTAATTGAGTAAGTGAATTAATGAGCAAAAAAAATAATTTATTGAGTATTTACCAAATGCCAGGAACTGCTTTAAGCACTGAGATAGAAATATAAAAAGAAAGATAGTTCCTGCCCTCAAGGAACTTGTATTTTAATGAGAGGACTTCGTATAAAGGAAGGGTTACTAGAGAGGAGTATTTTGGACTGAGAAGTCACAGAGATTCCTAGTGGAGCATTGGGGCAATTGATTGACATATTCTTTCCAAGCATGATAGTGTTGAATTGATTGCAGCTCCCATAGATGGAGAGGGCAAGGGAGGAGATGGAGAGCAGGATCAGAGGCAGGTGGCATGGCATGAAGATGTCTTCTTTTATGTTCAGTTGAAATATCTCCTCCTATCTGTGCCTGAACTAATAAATCCTGCTAGGTTCAAAATTCTTCACGGATCATTCTCATTTCAACTATTCTCAGCATTAAACAAAAGTTGGCACTTATTACACACAGCCCCAATCAATACACCTCTGACAGTCTCTCATAGGATCATTGAGAAGAAAATTCTCTGCAAGCCTTAAGGTCTTCGTAACTGTGAGTTATTATCTTTGAGTGAAACGAGATAATAATAAATGACAACAAAACTAATTCAGATCTCCTGTTAAATATTCTCAGTGATAGTGATGGTTTCTGATATTTTTTAGAGTGATTGGGCTAGAGTTAGTGGTGACAGTAAATTAATTCAGAATCTGAAAGGAACATATTGGCTAATGATGTTGAAAAAAATTATTAAATACTGGAGAAAGTATAGTAACATTGGATTAATAGAGATACCAGTTGTAAAGAGTAGCTTTTTTTCCCTTTCATGCGCTGGCTCATTTTTTTTAATCTAATGGGATGGGAATAAGGAGGTCTAACACTGGGGTCCCTAGTATTTGTATGATGAAAAGTTGAAGAGTATAAGACTTCATCTCATAGTTTACCCATGGGCAGGATTTGTGGTAAAGGGATTTTTTGTGCGTAGACATCATAACATGAGATTCAAAGAAAAAGTAGTTTTATTAAGAGAACATATCATAGAATTTCAGAATTAAAATGGACCTCAGAGGTCAGTTAGTCTAATCTCTACCTGACACATGAACCTAGGCCAGTGGCCAGAATATATTCCCTCCTTACATTGGCCTCTTAGATCCCTGATTTCCATCAAAGTCTCATCCTAAACCATCTCCAGTCATATAGATCTATATCTGGCCACTGGACCTAGATGGCTCCAGAGGAGTCAGTGAGGCTGGTGACTTTGCACAACCCTCCCTCACTTAAATCCAATTCACTTTCATGCCGTGCCATCATTTCCCTGATATCATAGTTCTCTTCGAGAATGAAGGACAAATGACAACAATTCATCAAAGCCTAGCTCGTGTCTTTTTCTATATGAAACTTATAAGCCAGTGGCCTCCCCTCATAAATTACTTTGCATATATTATGTATTTAATTTTCTATAAACATGATGTTACTTCCTCATGGAATGTAAGGTCTTTGAGGTCATGGACTGTTTAATTTTTGTCTTTGTATCTTTAGAATCTATTATGGAGACTGGTGACAATGGGTATTTAACAAATGCTTATTGAATTAAATTGAATTGAACCCAGTAGAATATAAAATATAAGCTCCCAAAGGACAGTGACTATACTTGTTTTTGTATATCCCCAGCATCTATTATAGTGCCTGTTGAGTGATTAATAAATCTTTGCTGAATTTAATTGAGCCCAGTAGAATGTATAATATAAATTTCTTAAGGTTTGGGCCTGTTTTATTTATTTGTTTGTTTTTTGTAACTTCAGCACCTGCACAGTGCCTGACACAAAATAGACATTAACTATTTGTTGGATTTAATTGAACTGAGAGCCCTCTTCAATATGTCTGACAAGTGATCCAAGCCTGTGGTTGAACAGTTCTGATGAGGTACTCAGTTCCTACTGACATGTTGTTGTTCAGTCATTTAAGACTCTTAATGACCCCTTTTGGGGTTTTCTTGGCAGAGATTCTGGAGTGGTTTGCTATTTCCTTCTCCAGTTCATTTTTACAGATGAGAAACGGAGGCAAATAAGGGTAAGGGACCTGCTCAGGGGCACACAGCTAGTAAGTATCTGAGGCTGGATTTGAACTCAAGAAAATGAGTCTTCTTGGCTCCAGGCCTGGTGCTCTATCTACTGTACAATCGAGCTGCCCAGTTACCTATTGAGGTACCTATTGAGATCCATTACATTCTTTTTGACAGCTCTGACTATTGGTAAACTAATTCTCATGATGGGTAGTAATCTGCCTTTCAGTGATTTCCTGCACTGTTCCTAGTTCAATCAACGTGGTCAAGCAGGGTAGGTCTGATCCTTATTCCACTGCAAAACCATCAAATACTTGAAGATGTCAAGTTCCTTAAGGTTTTTGATTTAGTCAATACTTTATGCAGAAAAAAAGGGTCATGAGCATTGTATGTGACAAGTATGAAGGGAACAGAAATAATTCATCACCATTAGGTCCCTACTTAGCAACTGATGATGTTTCTGGAAGTCCTGACAATTTCTCACATTTCTTGACCATTATGAAAACTGATGATGGCACAATTAGAAAAAAACATCAGGAACAACTCCATAGCACCCTAGATTATAGAACTAGAAGAAATATTGGAGATCATTTAGTTTAATACCCTTAGGGAGGGGAAAAAGAAAACAAACATTTTTCAAGTACCTACTATGTTCCAGGCACTGTGCTAAGCATTTTTCAAATAGTATCTCATTTGATCCTCACAACAGTCTTACATGGTAGTTGCTGTTTTTATCCCCATTTAACAGTTGAGGAAACTAAAGCAGACAGAGGTTAAATGACTTGCCCACGGTGACACAGTGAATTTCTAAGGCTGGATTTGAGCTCACTACTTTTTGATTGCAGTTCCAGCACTCTATCCATTGAGCCACCTAGCTGCCTACACGAGAGTTTATTGACATACCCAAGGTCATAACAAATAACAAATAGTTGGGTTTTGCGCTTAGGTCTCTTAATTCCAAATCCAGTACATTTCCCTCAGTCACAAACACAAATAATGAATCAAGATAAACTTGGATTAACTATAACTATTTGACATGATAGAAAACTCTTCAAAGAATGGAAGCAACTAAACTGGAATGAAAATTGAGCAAGTTAAATTGAAGCTTCACACACAGACACAGACACACACACACACACACACTCATTGTTTCTCCTATGTGCTTCAGTTTCAGTGAAGTGCACATGTAGCTAACAAAAAGGATTTTGCCCTTGGGATCTTGTTATTTTTGAAGCATGTATAGTGCTAATTTTTTCCCTCAATTACAGACAATGTCCTGAATATGGATAATATTTCTTTATTAAATTGCTGTAAATGAGTGATGATCACAGTGAAGAAAGGCTGTTATCTAGAAAAGGTTTTAAGGTTATATTGGAAAAATATGAATAATAAATAAATAGAAAAAAAGACACATAAAGATAATATTAATAGAAAAGAAAGATACCTTGAATTTCTTTTTGGTCAGGAGTCCTATAAACCAATTCCCTGGGGTAGAGAAGATACAGCCAGAAACCCAATGTTGTCTGAAGAGGGTTTCAGGATAAAACACAGCTGTTTTCAGAAAGTAAGGCTGGTAATTTCTGCCTCTTACAAAAATAGATGCTCATTATTAGCATGGGACTTTTTGAGCAAGAAAGTGTAGTTTAGAATCCTGTCTTTGCTACTTACTTTCTGCATGACTTTGGCCTGATCACTTTTTCTGGGTCTTGTTTTCCTCATCTGCAAAATGAGAGGGTTGGATCTGATGTTCTCTAAGGTTCCAATCTAGCTCTAAGATTTATGAAATCTATGGATAGTTAAATTGAATGTTTCTGACTATGCTCAGTAGACAAAAAGGTAACATCATTAAGGTGTAACTAAAGTCATATTTGTAAGTAGAGATTCATTTCCACCTTTTCTATCTGCTCTGTATGCAATAGAAATGGAGGTGGTAAGGGACTTTTGAACCTCACGGATCATTTATAGTTGACTCAGAGAGAGGAAGAAAGTATGGACTCTCTCACATTTTCCCACCACAGATGTGGGAAAAAGACTTTGGATGGGAGATTTTGTGTGTGTGTGTGTGTGTGTGTGTGTGTGTGTTTTGTCCTTCGTTCTTGAAAAGGACCATGAAATCAGGAAGATGATGCCATGACTTGCAAGTGAATTGGATTTTAGTGAGGGAGGGGGCTGTACAACGTCACCAGTCTCACTTTCTCCTCCAAAGCCATCTGGGTACAGTAGCCAGATACAGATCAGGATGACTGGAGGGTAATATTGTGTGGAAATACTTTGCGAATGATTTGACCATATAGTGGAGGAGTGGGGCAAAGGCAATCTTAGGATCTAGGCTGACTGGTACATCTGTCACCATCATACATTTCAACCATTTTTACTGGTTCTTTAAGGTAGTGTTAACAGAGTCCTGACATATCTGATAAGGAAATGTTCATTGGGACCCTCTGTAGAATTTCAAAATGATTGTCGCAGAACACAAGGCTTTCAATTGGATACTGATTCTGTTGTTATCCTAGTAAAACACTTCCATCTCTACAGCCTCCAATCTTCCTTATTTCTGTTGAAGACACCATCTTTCTTAGAGTTGTTCAGGTTTGCAATGTCAGAATCATCCTTGACTCCAAATCATATGCAAACCATTGCCAAGTCTTCTACAACATCTTTCACATAGGTCCCCTTCTCTTCACTCACTCAGCTGTCATTTTGATTTGGTTCCTTATTATCTCTTGAGTGGCCTATTGAAATCACCAATTGGACTTTAAGCTTCAGATTCCTCACCTCTCTGGCTCATCCTTCATAGCACAAACAAAATGATCTTCCTAAAGGACATCTGACCATGTCATTTCCCTGCTTAAGAGCTTACTTTCATAGACTTGCTTTTGCCTCCAGTACAACATATAAACTTCTCCATTTAGCATTTCAAACCCTTCATAATTGGACTCCAGGCTTATTTCATCCTGTTTCCTTTTGTATATACTATGTTTTAGCAAAATTAGCCAACCTGCTGTTCCCTTAAACTCAGCATTCCATTTTCTGTTGCCATCCCTTTGTATAGGTAGTCGTCCATGCCTGGAATGCCTTTGTGTCTTTTTCTCCTTAGTGACCAGCACATAGTAGGAGCTTAGTATATTTTTTGCTGAATGGTGCTGATGAAGAAGAACAACTTAGTCATGATCGAGGAGAGGCAGGGCAGCTTGAGGAAAGTGGAGTCAGTAAGGCTCCTATGGTAATGGGATCATTCATCTGGAGGCAGCTTGGAGCTCTGAAAAAAAAGCACTCCATTTGGAGTCAGGGGCCCTAAGTGAGAATTCTGGCACTTCTATTTATTACATGTGTGATCTTAAGCAAATCATTTAAACCCTCTGGGCTTTGGTTTCCGCCTGTGTAAAATGAAAATGTTGGATTAGATGACCTATAGTCAAATGGGGTCATGAAGAGTCAGATATGATGGAAACCACTGAACAGTAATAACCAAGTCCCTTCTAGCTAGAAATCTATAATATAACGATCCTACAGACATGAGTGGAGGAGTGATGTAACCCTGACACTGTTTTAGGAAGATCACCTTAAACCATGTTGATTCTTCCTCTTCCAGTGGGAATGAATTAAATATTCTGGGGCCATATTCCATTCTCTCTTAGTCGGGAGCTAAGACCTAGTGGCTTCCTGATTTTTCTACTCTTTGACCTTTGAATATATTAACCAAAAATGTATCCCTTGAACAGCTATCTTTCTACTAATTCATGAATACTTATACACTTTCCAGCCTTCCTTCCCCTCTCCCCAAGAACTATGATCAACTCACTTTGCCATTGGTCCTTGAAAGATAGGTCTGTCTATTGCATCATGATCCCATTTACCACACAAGTAACTTTCAAGTCCAAAGGTCTCCTCCTTGGCCTCCTTCCCCCATGTAGGTTCTCTCCCTGATTAGAAGGTGAGCTCCTGAGGGCAATGAATGTCTTTGAATTTGTATCCCTAGCTTTTAGCACAGTGGTTGATACATCATAAGCATTTAGTAAATTTTCATTCATGCATGCATTTATTCTTGGATTTCCTAAAGTGGAAGAAAGTACACAGTACTCTCACAGTAGAGAACCCCATGCAATCAGAAATAACCTGGGCCAATCCTTCCGCTGGCGTTATTAGCCATGATGACTAGATGGGTCTAAAAAGGTAGGATCTACAAGAAGAGGAGGGTTGCTTGAAGTTTTCAGAGAAGTGGAGAACTTTCCTGAGTTTAGGTGCCTGTTTTGTTTTTGTTATCAATTTAAATTAAAAAAATGTCCAAATCTATGACACATTATCATCATCAAACAATAGTGACAACAACA
Source organism: Vombatus ursinus (assembly GCF_900497805.2). Taxonomy (NCBI): domain Eukaryota; kingdom Metazoa; phylum Chordata; class Mammalia; order Diprotodontia; family Vombatidae; genus Vombatus; species Vombatus ursinus. The sequence continues at coordinate 39,661,392 of NW_020954619.1, forward strand.
AACATTTATGAAGCCCTTACTGTGTGCCAAGTGGGGCAGGGAGAGAAAGAGGAGAATCATGGAAAGCTTCATAAAGTAGATACCATATGAGCTGGATGTACCTGTCTTGTATTTGTTGTTGTTTTTCAGTTGTGTCTGACTCTCTATGACCCCTTTGCGGTTTTTTTTTTTTGGCAGAGTTACTGGAGTGGTTTGCCATTTTCTTCTCCAGCTCATTTTACAGGTGAGGAAACTGAGGCAAACAGGGTTAAGTTACTTTCCCAGGGTCGCATGGCTATTAAGTATCTGAGGCTGCATTAGAATTTAGGTCTTTCTGACTCCAGGGCTGGCACTCTATCCACTGTGCCACCTAGCTACCCCTATAAATACACTATAAGTAGAGGGAAAGCTTCTTGAGGGCACAGTCTCTCTCAATTTTTTATTTATATCCCAGCAACTATCACAGACTCTGGCAGGTAGTAGGCCTTGATTGATATCTGATGTCTTGTTAACCTGAGTAGGAGGGGTGAGGATACTTTTGAAGAAAAGAACCAGATGCTGTTGTTACCATGGGAGAACATGGCTAGGAGCAAAATGTGCCATAAACAGGTTCCCAAGGTGATTCTACTCTGTCATTTCTAGGATTGGGGTTGATATGAGCTAGATTTGGGGGGAGAAGTAAGATGGAGATCAAAGGATCATAGGTTTAAAACTAGAAGGGACCTTACAAACCACTTAATCCAGTCCCCTCATTTTTTTAGGTGACTAAATTGAATGCTGGGTGAGTTGAGTGATTTGTCCAAGTTCCCACAGGTAGCAAAGCTGTGATTTGAACCTCCTCCTTCCCTCTGAACCCCCCAAATCCAATGTTCTTTTCTCTGCACTATGCTGTCAGGTAGGACATTCATGAATATCAGTGGCAAGATTAGAAGCCCTATCTAATCCTAGAATAAGACACCAGGATATTAGAGGAAAATTGAGAAACTCTTTTCAAAGCCTAGTAACTGAACACATGGAAGATAGCAAGTTACCAGCATCAAAAAATTAAGTGTAATTGGGTATTCAGACTTTTCCTATGTGCAAGAAAATGTTCTGGGTCTTGGTGGCAGGGATTTGTGGGATTCATAGTCCTGGGTAGGATTTCTCCTGGCCTCTGAGACTATCCTGAGCTAGACAGGACTAGAAAAGTCAACTACTTTAACAGCCAAATCCAATGGCTTTTCCTCATTCTCATTCTACTGGACCTTTCTGCAGTTTTTGACATTTTAAACACTTCCTTTCTTTTGGGTACTCTCTTCTCTCTTGGCTCACATTTGGATCTCTTCCTAAAATTTTAGACTGAATCCAAAGAAACTCTTTGGATTCCCTATCAGCAATTTTTTTGAGGTGATTGGGGTTAAGTAACTTACCTAGGGTCACACAGCTAGTGAGTGTCTAAGGCTGGATTTGAACTCAGATCCTCCTGACTCTAGAGCCCATGCTCTATCCACTATGCTGTCTAGCTGCCCCTCCCCATAATCATTTGTGAAGCCCTGCTATTAAGTTAAGTGCTATGCACATTTAGTTCAAATTATCCTTGGAGATAACTGGAAGAAGAACGTAAGTCATGTACAACCTGTATCAGCACATTTTCCCCCCTAAAAGCTGTTCATAGTACTAATCTTGACTAAAGCTATGGTAGACATTTGTGAGCTTGAGTATCACAGCAATAAGTTGTTGGATCACATCATCTTAGCTGTAGCAAAACAGGGAGACTCTTTAAAACAACAATATACTGTTCAGATAGCAGTCACAATATCAGAATCCAGTAATAAAGCAGTAACATAGTACAATGGAAATAATGCTAGATTTGGAGTCAGGAAATATGGAGTAGATTTCCTGCTTACTACCTGTGTGACTGTAGCCAAGTCACTCAACTAGAATCTGAATTTCTTCATCTTTAAAATTAGGGGTTTGGGGCGACTTATTTTGCTTAATTTTATTATCAGGTTTTTAAAATGTATTTTTTAAAAATTGGGGTTAGTGAAGGGAATGGGAGGGAGAAGGGGACTAGTAAGTGATTCTTCTCCCCTCTCCCCAAAAAGTGGAAATTAAGCATACTGATGAGATATGAGCCCCAAAGTTGAGGCAATCTGAATATGAGTTTCCTAGTGATGAACTTTTCCTGGGGGTGGGGGTGGGGTGGGGAGGAGGAAGGAGCATGATGATGAGATGATGGTGTTTAATCCAAGCAATGCAATTGGTAGGAAATGAAGAAATACCAAAAGAAAGGTCATTTTTTTCTTTCAAAACAAAGGTCATTCTCTTTCTTTCATTTAATTAAAAAAACTAAAAAAAAAGTATCCTAAGTGGATCAGGCTTGAGTTCAATATTATCATTCTCATTTTACAGATGAATAACCCGAGATTGAGAAAGGTTAAGTGGCTTGCCTGGGACCACACAACCAGAAAATGTTGAAGCCAGGGTTTGAACCTGAGTTTGCAGCTCCTCCCCCCATCCCCCACCCTGGGATCTATCCATTATATTATGTTTTCTTATTTTTTTATAAGGATATTGAAAGGACTGAAAAAAAATTATTTGAGCCCCTCCCTAGAGATATATGGGTAAATATAAGATTTTCATGAAAAGAAAAAAAGACAAAGTGCCTCTCTGTTGAATAAAAAGGAATTTCCATTTGTAAAGTACCAAAACAAGGGTCATTCTCTTTCTTTAAGGGTTAGAACCATTTAATTAGAATTACTTTTATTTTATTTCATTTCATCTTATTTTATTTTATGTATCATAAGTGGATCAGGCTTGCAGTCTGTAGTAGAGATAGTCCCAGTGTGAATGAATGATCAAAGTCACAGCTCTTGATATCATTGTAATATGTTATCTTTGTTATCTGTGTCCACAGTGAAATATGCAAAGACTCTGACATTTTGTATTGGGCATAAGAACCCATTTCACATTCCTCTCTGCTGGGCTCCCCAGCTATTTGCCATTGTCCATCAATCCTTATCTGTAGGCTGCATTTTTAGATCTTCAGCTCACAAAAGTTGAGGTTCTTGTTCATCTTAACAGAGTTTTAAGTTCTTTGATTATGTCCAATACATTTCATTTGAAATTTGGGGGTAAAGCTGCAATTATTTCAGTGAAGTTTTCAGCACAATGGTTTCAAACTGTTTTCATTAGCCACCAATCAAATTCTTCACAACTTCTTCCCTTTCTTAAGGAGAAAGAAAAATGAGTGGAAATTCCCAAGACCAGCATGCTCTGGTGTTCTGTTCTGCCCAAAAGGGCCACATGGGAAGACCAGGTATAAAAAGCTGTCTTATTCCCAAAGGGTTCCCGGGGGAATGTGTATGTTAAGCTGAAACATTCTTCACCTCCAATCAGGAGATAGCATTCTTCTAATTAAATTAGTGAGGAGGAAAAATAAATAAACCAATATTCAATTACCTGGAAAAAGAGGCAGAGCTGGGAGAAATTAAAAGGAAAATCAGAGGTACATTTGTTCTTATTTTTACATTCCTCTCAACAAACTGTCCATTAATCTCCAGAACAAGTGCACTAAAGTGGAAACTATAGAAGGGTCTTGCTCAATGATGCCTGTGCTTCCCCTTTAGCACAGTTCAAACACGGGCTATTTTTTTGAATGATAGCCCTGTCAGCTAGTGATTAGGGAGAGATAGATCATCATACATTTATAATAAGAAGTCTTTTCCAGACAGAAACAAAACAAAACAAAATAAAGGCAAATGACAAATAACTAACATTATAGAGGTAATTTGGCTTGGAGCATAATAATAATGATAATGATAATAATAAAACAATGATTTATAAGAATAAATAGCATTTTCATATCCCTTTAAATATTACAAAACCATTTAAATATATCATCTCATTTAAAGATTTTAAAAATTTGTTGATGATTCATATTTTTCTACCACTTGCTCTTTATAGCTTTGCAACATTCACTTTTGATTCCTTTTTTTTTGTATGTGTATGTTTGTTCATTCCATTTACATTGTTGTATTTATCATGTATGTTGTTTTCCTGGCTCTGCTTACTTCACTTTGTATCAATCTGTATAGGGTTGTTCATGCTTCTCTGTATTCATGACATTCATCATTTCTTAATATTTCAACAATAACATTCCATTATACACATGTACCACAGTTTGTTTAGCTATTCCTAGTTTATGAGTATCTGCTTTGTTTCTAATTTTTGCTATCAACAAAAGTGTTGCTATAAATATTTTGGTATATATAAGGACTTATTATCAATGGCCTCCTTGTTGTCTAAGCCTAGTAATGGAATCTTTGGGTCAAAGGATATTGAAATTTCATCACTATATTTGAATAACTCCAAATTGCTTCCCAAAATAATTGTACTGATTCATAACTCTACCAACAATGCACCAGTGTGCCACAACCTTTCCAACACTGAGTATTCTCATCTTTTGTTATCTTTACCGATTTTCAGGAGATGAGCTGTAACCTTGAATTTATTTTAATTTGAATTTCTCATATTTTTAGCAATTTGGAGTATTCTTTCATACGATTACTAATAGTTTGCAATTTTTCTTTTAAGAACTCTTGGTTTATATCCTTTGACACCTCTCTCTCTCCCTGCTTCCCTCCCTCTAACTTACACACCTTGTATACTAAACTTTGATGTGAAATTTCTTTCCCCCATTTGACTGTTTCCCTTCTTATCCTAGGTGCATTAATTTGGTATGTGTAGAAGCTTTTCAGTTTCATTTAATCAAGGTTATATATTTTATCTTCTATTCTTTGTTTGGTTAAGATTAACTCTCCTACTGATAGATGTGAGAAGTGTATGACCTGCTTCTCTTCTAATTTTAATAGTATTTTAAATATTTTATAGCATCTTTAATATTAAGGCCATTTATCTATTCAGAATGTATTGTGTAGTACAATGTAAAGTATTGGTCTAAGCCTGATTGCTGCCAAACTGTTTTCCAGTTTTCCCAGAAGTTTAGAAAAATCAAATAGGGAGTTCCTTCCCAAGTATTTGTTTTTTTTTTTTTATTTCTGTAGAATACTGAGTTTTTGAATTCCATTGTTTCTGATTTTTCCTTGTCTAGTCTATTCCATTGGTCTCCCTCACTAGTTTTAGCCAATAGCAGATGGTTTTTATGTCTGCTGCTTTATAGTGTAGTTTGAGGTCTGCAAGTACTATTCCTCCTTTATCCCTACCTTTTTTTCCCATCATTTCCCTTGATAATCTAGATATTTTATTTTTCCAAATGGATTTTGTATAATTTTGTCAAGCTCTATAAAGTATCCCTTTGATGGTTTGATTGGTATAGTATCAAAAGTATAAATTAGCTTTGGTGGTATTATAATTTTTATTATATTGGCCTGGTTAAGCCATGAGCATTGAATATTCCTCTAGCTATTTAAATTGTTCCTTGTTTCCTTAAGGATAATTTTACAGTTGAATCTATACAAGCCTTTTGTGTGCTTTGGTAGATTGATCCTCAAAACTTTATTCATTTTGTAGTTATTTGGACTGAGATTTCCTTTCCCATTGTTGCCTCTGGGATTTTGTTGTTGTTACTTAGAAATGCAGTTGATTTTTGATGGTTTATTTTGTGCTCTTCAACTTTGCTGAAGCTGTTGTTTCAATTAGAATCTTTGCTGATCATTCAGGATTTTCTTAGTGATTCATTGTATCATCAGCAAATAGGGATAGTTTTATCTCATCTTTACTTATATTTATGCATTCAATTTCTTTTTCTTGTCTTCTTGCTTTTGCTAGCATTTCCAGAACTACATCAAATAACAAAGTGGAGAGTAGGGTCTCTTGTTTCTTCTGTATTTATTAGAAAAGGTCCTACACAAAAGATCCTATCTCCATTGCATGCTTGCTTTTGGTTTTAAGTACTTTTCGTGGTATTGAAAAAGGTCTGTCTATGCATATACTTTTTAGGGTTTTTAGCTTATGTGAGTGTTGCACTTTTTCCTCCCCAAGGTTTTCCTCATATCTATTGATGTAATCATGTGGTTTTGAATGTTTTCACTTTGAATATGATTAATTGTATTGATTGTTTGCCTAATGTTGATACATCTTTGTAATCTCCGGCATATATCCAATTTGGTCATAATGAAGATTTCTTGGATAAATTACTGTAGTTTGATAAGATTTTATTTAAAATTTTTGAATTGATATTCATTAATGATATTGACCTATAATTGTCTTTCTGTACTTCATCCATCCCTGGTTTAGGTATTGGGACTATATCTCAGAAAAGGAATCTGGTAGGGAGCTTTCTTTTGCAATTGTTAAGAATAATTCATGTAGTATAGGGACTAATAATTGTTCATTATAAGTTTGATGAGAGGCAACTAAGTGGCGCAGTGGAGCACTAGCCCTAAAGTCAGGAGGACCTGAGTTCAAATCCGGCCTCAGACCAAACACTTGACACTTACTAGCTGTGTGACCTTGGGCAAGTCACTTAACCCCAACTGCCTGAAAAACAAGTTTGATGAAATTCTACTGTGAATACATCATGACAAGAGGGTTTTTTTAAAAAAATAACTCCTTTATTGCTAATTTTATTTCTTTTTCTAAGCCTGAGTTATTGTTGTTTAATACCTCTAGTTGGTCTCTTGTTAGTTTGAGCATTTTATACTTTTGAAGATACTTTTTCTTTGTGTATATCCTCAATTTCGTTAGCACATAGCCGTGTAAAATAATAGATTTTCATTATTCTTTTAATGGTCTTTTCAAAGAACTAGGTTTTACTTTTATTTGTCAATTCTATGGTTTTTTTTTTAATTTCCAGATTATTTCTTTTCCAAGTTTTAATATCTCTTATTTTTGCTTATTTGTTGTTTATTTGTTGGCATTATGATTTTTGTCTATTTGTTGGCATTATAATTTGTTTATTTGTTGGCATTATAATTTTTCATAGTATCATCATTTCTATAATTTGCTCTCTGACTTACCCATTATTTAGGATTTCATCATTAAATTTCCCATGTCTTTTGTTTATAGTGACTGAACTGATTGCATTTATTTTGCATTGTGCTATATAAAGTATATATTTATTGTTTCTGTTGGTTTACATTTGTTTGCTATAGCTCTGTGCCATAATATAGGGTCAATTTTTATAAAAGTTCAATGTGATACTCAGAAATACATGTATTCTTTAGTAATCCCATTTAGAAGATGCCATGCATCTTTTCCATCTAATTTTCTCTAGCAATCTGTTAGGTCTATATTACCCCTCCCCACCTTTAGACTTATCTAAAAGAGATATTGAAATTCAGAGAGTACAGGTCAAAGAAGATAGTTTAAGAAGTTAGAAAGAAAAATCAAATACTGAGGTCCCACAGTCATGATCATAATTTAGCAGCTACCACTCTAAAGGAATGGAGAGCTCGTAAGATGATACTCTAGAAGGCAAAGGATATGGGTTTATAGCCAAGAATATCTTAGCAAGCAAAACAATATAATTCTAAGGGAGGAAATGGATTTGTAATTAAATAGAGAATTTCTCAGCATTCCTGATGAAAAGACCAGATCCATGTAGAAACTTTGAAGTTCAAACACAGGAATTTAAGAGAAACATAAAAAGGTAAACAGAAACAATAAGAAAAGACTGAACAAGGATAGACCGTTTACATTCTAATATGGGAAAATGATATATGTGTCTCCTCTGAATCCTATCATTATCAGGGGTCATAGAGGGAGTATAAGTAGATAAAGCCTAGGAGTGTTCTGTTATGTCTTGATAATCTTTTTTTTACATAATCTTTTATTTGCCCCCCCATTACCTGTTAAAACACTTTTTAATCCTTTTTTTTTTTAAGTTTTGAGTTCAAAATTCTATCTTTCCTTCCCTCTCTTCTTCCCCTGAGGTGGTAAGTAATCTGATATAGATTATACATGAGTAATCATGTAAAACATTACCATATTAGTCATCATATGCGAGAAGATTTTAAAAGAAAAAAAGAAAGAAAGTGAAAAACAGCCTGCTTTAGTCTATTTTCATACACTATCAGTAGTTTCTTTGGAGGTGGATAGAGTGTTTCATCATGAATCCTTTGGGATTATCTTGGATCATTGTATTGCTGAGAAAAGCTAAGTCATTCACAGTTCTTCAATGTACAATACTGCTGTTACCGTGCACAATGTTTTCCTGGTTTAGTTCACTTTATTTTGCATCAGTTCACGTAAGTCTTTCTAGGTTTTTCTGAAATCATCCTGCTTGGATAATATTAAGAGAAGAATGGAAAAAGAGGGGAAAAGGATATACTAGAAAAGGGGGGAGTTAGGAAAAATTATCTCACATAATTAAGGTGGACATAATGCAAGTGGACATCTGATTAAACAAGGAGGTGGTTAAGGGAAGTGGCTGACACTTGAACCTCACATTCATCCAAACTGGGCAAAGAAGGGAAGAACACACACACACACACACACACACACACACACACACATGAACATGCACAATTATGTACAGAGATACATTTTTCTTAATAAGAAAATAGGAGAGAAAGGAGAGAAGAAAAAAGGGGGGGTTAGAGGGAGTGTAGGTTAAGGGATTATCATTATTATTAGAGCTAAGCAAAACAAACTCTAAAAATGTACAAAAATATTCAGCTCTTTTTGAGGTGGCAAAGAAGAAGAATCTGAGGAGATACCCACCAACTGGGAAATAGTTAAATAAGTTTGGTGTATAAATATGATGGAATACTATTTTGTTATAAGAAATGATGAAGTTGATGGTTTCAGAGAAATCTGGGAAGATTTGTATGAACTTATACAGAGTGAGGTGAATGGAACCAGGATATAATTTATATGATGACAACAACATGGTAAAGACAATCAACTATGAAGTAATTGGAAACTCTGATTGGCAAAATGTCCTCCCATGATTACAGAGGACTAATGATGAAACATTAGCTTCACCTCTTGACAGAGAGGTGAAAAACTCACAGTGCAGAATGAGACTTTTTTTCCTGGATATGGCCAATGCAGAAATTTGTTTTGCTTGACTATGTGTGTTTCTGACAGGGGTTTTGTTTTTCTTTCATTCTTAGGTGGTCTTAAGGGGTTGGTGTAGGAGGGAGAGAAGGTGGATTTTTGGTGATTGAAAAAAGTTATAATTAAAAAATAAAGAGCAAGTTAAAAAAGAAAATAGTAACTAACTTTAATGTTTATAAAATGCATTTCCATATTTTACCTCATCTGATCCTCTCATCAATCTTGTGGTATAGATGTCATAGATATTATTACCCCCATTTTGCAGAAACTAGGAATCAGGGAGGTTAAGTGACTTGCCTAGCATCACACAGATAGTGTTAGAGAAAGACTGGCTACTAGAACTTAGAAGATCTATTTTTCTTATATGTTAGAATTTCCTATATGTAAGAAATTGTGAAACAGAGAAGATTTAGCATCTTCACCTAAAGTCATGAGCCACTTTTTAGACTTTCTTTTCTTCTGCCATATTAAAGAAATCGGTCTGGAAAGGAAAATCAAAAAAAGAAAAGGAAAATCTTAGTAGATGACAATTTATACTTCATAGTGGGGAGTAGTTACACATTCTACATGCAGTATGTCTTTACCTATAGTGGCACAGTAACATTAATGAAAGCTGTCACATCACTGCCAGACAGCCTCCACCTACATGCAGCTAAGATTTATATGCTTGGACCACTGCCCTGGGCATCCATGCCTTACCCCTGTATCTCTCCTCTGGGGAAGTCACCCTTCCCTATGCCATGGCAGTTTTAAGGTTATTCCTAGTCTGTCTTTGGGTTTTTCATAAATATCTTTTCCAGAAACTGAGTTTTGGAAGAGATTAAAATTGGTGATCCAGTTCAATTTCTCCTTGACAGAACCCCTCAATCACTTAGCTGACAAATGGTCTTTCAGTCTCTATTAAAAAAAACCTCATTATTGGAGAATTAATTCCCTCCTTCAGCAGCCCATTTCATTTTGGGATACCTCTGATATTTGGAACTGCAGAGTTATACATCTGCTGAGGAACACTATTGCTACAGTGTCTGGTGGCTATCCTTTTCCAACACTCTCCAACCTCTAAAATGTGTCATTTCCATTGCTGCATGAATAGTGAATGTATTTCTTTCTGGTCCAACATCATAGTCATTGGTTCAGGGGAGACAAAACTAACCCTTCGTGCTCTCTGGAAAATAGAATTCTTTTGTTTATATTTTTGTTGTTGTTGTTTTTGGTATTTGTGGGTTGTAAACCCATGAAGTTGTTTGAGTTGTGGTATGCGGCTGGGATTGGGAGGAGATGGAGTAGCTTCACATGTGATGAAACATTCATTAAAGAGTCTCTGAAGATGCCTGCTATTGCATGGGATCACCTGAAAACTGTTGTGCAAGGATTTTTCACAATTGTGGTTTCAATCAACAAGTGTCTATTCTATGCCAGCCATGTTTAGGTAGATGATGAGGTTACAAAAACTTGAATGAAGCAAAGAGTCCATGCTTCAAGCAGCTTCTATCTGTAGGGGGAGGCCATATGCACACATGTAAGTACAGTTAGCTCTGCTATAATACAATATGTGTGTTCCTAAAAATCCCCATGCTACACAAAATTATGCAATAAAAAAATACATGGCTCATAGGAAAAATAGGGTTGGGGCATATCTCTCAAAAATTTCGTAGGGAGGAGGGAGAGGAAGGAGGAAGGAAGAGAATTTGGAACTCAAAAATTTTAAAAAATGAATGTTAAAAATTGTTTTTATGTGTAATTGTGGAAAAATAAAAAGATTAATCAGTGACACACACACAAAAAGATAGGAACCTAATAAAAATGATAGCACAGTTTAATGCATGTTACATCATTAAGAAATACATAAATTCTACAATAAATAGTGGCAGCCATCCAGGGCTGCTTCTTGGCCTGTACCCAGTTCATGAAAGACTGGGGTATCTTCACTGGGCTGCAGCTCAGGGGCTCATTCAAGTTGGACTGGTGAATGATTGTTTTTTGTAATATAGTATAAAGAAAAGTTTACAGATGTGAAAGAACAGGAAAAAGCAGCCTTGTAGGATAAAATGCATGGTAAACTGAGGTAACTGGTAAATGTTTGAGGTATGTTTATGTAGTGTGTGTGTGTGTGTGTGCATGTGTATATGCATGTGTGTGCATGTGTTTGTGTGTGTGCATGCATGTGTGTACGCTTGTACTTGTGAATGTGTGTGTGTATGTGTGTGTTTGGTGGGGCGGGTGCTAGAAAACTATGGGAAATCAGGAAAGGCCTTAGGTTGGAGGTGATTTTACCTTTGCTTAATTTAGTTTGTATTCTCTCTTAAAAAAAAATCCATTTTCCCTGAACAGGCTGTCCCTGAGAAGAGGGTTCTCTGTAAATAAGTTTCCACCTTCTCATACTGCAGGCATGAAAACTCCAGGAAAAATCAATAAGCAGGACTGATTAGGGGAAATGAATCATGAGATGAAAATGGAAAATCCAGTCTTAGGCCATAGAAAAGCATGGCTCTTTAATAATAAATAAATAAGCAAATAATAAAACATTTTTTAAAATAGTGCTTTACATACATTATCTCATTTGATCCTAATAACAACCCTAACAGATCAGTTTTACAAGTATTACCATGCCCATTTTATAGATGAAGAAACAGGCTCAAAGATGTTAAGGAACCTGCCAATATTCATTCATCTGGTAAATATGAGAGGTAGAACTTGAATTTAGGTTCCCTCTCACTCCAAGTCCATCATTCTTTCCCATGCATCCCACTGACCCCATTTAATCTAATGGCCCAAACAGTACACACATGATAGGCCTTGATGGCAGAGGCACAATTTTCGAACATCTCTTTTAAAAGAAACACATTTAATTATTGGAATGGCAAATGGAAGATGTGAATTTTTCTGTCTTACACTGATCCTAGGGAGCGTTAAGCTTTCACAAGATTCCACTGTATCCCTTTCTAAACTGCCCTCGATATATAATGTTTGATTGTCATGCATAATTGCCACCATCATTGTTAGCTCTAATGATCTACCTCTCCAGGCCTTTCCATGGCCCCTGTTCCTGCACTATATAGGACCAATTATGTTTTCAGAAACATAAATGAGTTTCCATTCTTTTCACTTGGAAACTGGGTATTTACAAATGGTGCTAATGCTTCAAGAGGTCGCAACCTCCCTGGCAAACCACATAACCTATGACTTCTCCTCATTCCAGTGTTAAGAACACTGTGGGAATTCAGTAGGCTTTGAAGGACAGAGATTTTATAAGCCTTAAAGAAAGCTGAGCTTTTCCCCCTATTTGGGTCTTCTAAAGGCAAGCTCACAATGTAGTTAGGCTGTGGAGCTCTCTAAATATCATTCTTGCATTTTTTTTCCCTGACATGAATCAATCTATTTTAACGAACTATTTAGATTGATATTACATGAGTAAAGACATTGCTTGAAAGCATTAAGGCGAACCTTGGTGGTGTTAATTTTTTAAAATGCTTTGCCTTTTAAAGTGTCCCTTCTTGGTCAATCAATAGGTCAACCTTTGCTAGAAGGTTTGCATATATATTTCTGTGGTGTCTTTGGAGAGTATTCATCATGTTCCCAGAGTCCTTCTTTGAAATTCAATGTTGTAATTTAATTTCATGGAATACGTCCTATCTAGGTCCTAAACGTTTAATGGAAAAGCAGTTGTAGTCCCCTGATTTTATGTGCAGTTTTTGACAGCAGGCAAGACAAAAATTTATTTTCAAGGAGTCTTTTCTCAATTCCATAGAATATTTGGTGGAAAAGTGATAGGAGCTGGAACTGAATTGTGTGACAATTATTAAGGTAGGTTTCTTCACTTTCATATATTGATCTTTCCCCAAACATCTTATGGGTAATTCTTGGATTTTTCCAATGTAGATGTTGTTTAAGAAACGGTAGAGACTTTTTTGTTCCTTCTTTTCTTTCTCAAACTACCCTTTTCCAGCCTGGTCTAGTGAATTAATGAGGGCCTGGCCTCCAGTTGGAATGAATGCATGTGCACTCAGATGTAAAGTCACTTGGTTGCAGTTGCAAATTGCCACACCCTGGCATGCCAGGAAATAAAGATGCTGAATGTATTATTTCTAAGAAAGATAAATTGATTCCCTGGAAGTTAATCACATACAAATGGAGCATGACATTAAATGCAACGCTCTACATTTGTGCAAAGGAGCTGGAATTTTCCCAGAGCTATGGGTTGCTTAGTACAAGTTGGCTTTCCAGCTTGACTTTGTTAAGTATAGAGTCTTCCAACAGCTTAAAGCATGACACCCTAAGGGCCCATTCATTTTTAGCTAACTCTTGGGACTCAGATGTGCATTGTCATTCAGATTATAAAAATAGCTGACATTTATTTGAGATTTGATCATCATGACACCCCTGTAAGATAGTTGCTTTCATTTTCTTCATTTTAAAGATGAGGAAATTTAGACTGTGAGAGTTGAAGAGACTTACTCAGGGTCATACAACTAATAAATATCTGAGATAGTATTTGAATTCTGGTTTTCCAGACTCCAATCCAAGCACTCTACCCCCTATTCAGTGATGTAAAATAACTTGATGAAGTGTGAAGCAATTTAACATATAAAATAATTTTGTAATTTTTCATTCCTTCCTTAAGTAGTTGATAAAAAGAGCTTCTATGTAACAAACCTTTTCTGTAGTTTTTGAAGTGTTTATTTTTTTTTCCAAATTCTAGGTTGAAAGTCGTTGAAAGGCAGCTAGGTGGTGTACTGGACAGAGCACTGGCCCTGGAGTCAGGAGGACCTGAGTTCAAATGTGGCCTCAGACACTTGACTCTTACTAACTGACCCTGGGAAAGTCACTTAATCCTGATTGCCTCACAAAAAGAAAAAACAATCAAACAAAGAAAAAGAGAAAGTTATTCTTAAAAATTATGCATTGTTAGCATTTACTTTTTAGCCAGAGAATTATGGATATCCAGATGCTTTCAAAAAATCACTGATATGCAGATAATTAATGGGAGATTAAAACCTGAAACACTAGCGTAATTGTGTCTGTTCTTTATGATTTCCTCATAGAGTTAAGCTATTTTTTAATGTATTCTGAATGTTTTCTACAATTGTATAACCTTTCCTATCCCATAATTCTGAGGAGAAAATATGACAGTACTTTACATAATTTTCTTTATCTCAGGAAGGTGGGGACTCTCTGCCCCTTTTCAACATAGCAATCCAGAACCTCTCCCTGCTTAGTGATACTAGTGACTACAGTTTCAAGGTGGGTTAAAATAACTAACGTCATAAAATGCATTTTTGCAAAGTTCACTCATTTGTATAATCTAGAGGATGATAATTCATAGTGTTTGTTCTTCAGAGGTAAGACATGAGATGTCTGCCTAGTAGCTGCTGTTGCCCCTCTGCAAGTCAGAATCATACTCCACTGTCAATTTTCCCGGATCAAGAGACATAATACATTCGAGTTACTTTCTTTTCCACTCTCTCCTCCCTCTTGTTTCCTACTTGGGAGAAGGGTTTGTGGAGATATTATCCTTTACTTCTTCTATACCAGATTCATTTCAAGAAACTTTGTTAATGGTGTATGTGGTAATATGGTACTGTTCTAGACTCTGGAGCTACAATTAGTTTTTAAAGAAAGAACCAATCTTTGCCCTGACAGAATAAATATTCTACTGCCATTTGGGGTAGTAAGATGTGTGCTCAGATAAGTATAATGCAGAATTAAAAGGGCAAAGGCAGGACCCATTTTAGAGCTATTTGGAGAGTGAGAGAGCAATAATAGATGTCCGTGTGTATTGGAGGAGGGAGGTGAACAGTAAAGGCTTTAAGGAAGCCTTGAAGTAAGAAGAGAGATATGAGAAGTAGAAATCACCAGATGTATGCCAATCATGGGATCTGCTTGCAGCAAATGCACAGAGGCAGGAAATATCATTATGAATTTAAGATATCCAGTTAGGAAAGCAAAATATGTGAAAAGAGTGAAACGAATAAAAATGAGATGAAAAAGCATTTATTTATTTATTTTTAAGGCAATTGGGGTTAAGTGACTTGCCCAGGGTCACGCAGCTAGTAAGTATCAAGTGTCTGGTCTGAGGCTGATTTGAACTCAGGTCGTCCTAACTTCAGGGCCAGTGCTCTATCTACTGCACCACCTACCTGCCCCTTTTGAAAAAGCATTTATTAAGCACTTATTATGTGCCAAGCATTGTGCCAGGTGTTAGGGATCCTAATACGAAAGCCAAACTAGTCCCTGTCCTCAAACAACTTACATTCTTTTAGGGGGAGACAGCATATGTAGGGTAGAGGTGGTCAGGGAGGGGTATTTTGGTTTGCCATGTTGATGGTGAATGGAGTGATATGGAAGTATATTGACACATCCTTTCCAGTAGCAATGGAGGTATGGATTTGATTATTATTTCAAAATTGAAAAGCAAGGTGGAGAGGAGGTTAGAGGATAAAGCGAAGCAAAGCTCGAACTGACCTAGATATAGTTGACCACTTGAGGACAGTGGAACACCAGTGTGGGCTTTCCAGAGCTGCAAGTGTTGAGCTCTCCAGGGCATGGTTCCTGGTTTGGACAGTAAAACAAGGTGACCAGGGAATAAAGGGAAGGGAGATCATGTGAAATAAGACTGCTAGAGCTAAAGGGAGAGGTTGGGGCCTTAAATACCAAGCTGAACAATGATAAAGGCCTCTGATAGAGGCCTCATTTTTCAAATTGAGAACTGAGTCAAATGTATAAGACTATAAGTCATTCCCTAATTGATAAATGGTCAAAGGATATGAAGAGGCAGTTTTCAGACAAAGAACTCAAAGCTATCTATAGTCATATGAAAATGTTCTAATTCACTATTGATTAGAGAAAAGCAAATTAAAACAACTCTGAGGTACCACCTCACACCTATCAGCTTGGCTAATATGACAGAAAAGGAAAATGATAACTGTTAGAAGGGATGTGGGAAAACTGTGATACTAATGCACTGTTGGTGGAGTTGTGAACCATTATGGAGAACAATTTGGAACTATGCCAAAAGGGCTATAAAATTGTGCATACCCTTTGATTCAGTAATACCACTACTAGGTCTGTATCCCAAAGAGATACAAAAAAAATGAAATGTACCTATTTGTATAAAAACATTTATAGCAGGTTTTTTTTTTGTGGTGGTTAAGAATTGGAAATTGAGGGATTGCCCGTCAATTGGGGAATGGCAGAACAAGTTGTCATGTATGATTGCAATGGAATATTATTGTGCTATAAGAAATAACTGATTGATTTCAGAAAAACCTGGAAATACTTACACAAACTGATACAAAATGAAGTGAGGAGGACATTGTACACAGTAATAGCAATATTGTATGATGAACAACTGTCAATGACTGTCTCAGCAATACAGCTATCTAAGATAATCCCGAAGGACTCATGGTGAAAAATGCTATCCATCTCCAGAGACTGAAGCATACTATTTTTTCTTTTTCTTTCTCCTTCTTTCTTTCCTCCTCTGTTCCTTCGTTCTTTTCTTTCTTTCTCCCTTCCTTCCTTCTTTCTTTCTCTTTCTTTCTTTCTTTCTTTCTTTCTTTCTTTCTTTCTTTCTTTCTTTCTTTCTTTCTTTCTTTCTTTCTTTCTTTCTTTCTTTTTTCCCTTCCTTCTCTCTTTCTTTTTTTCTTTCTGAGTTTTCTTACACAAAATGACTGATATGGAAATGTTTTATATGATTGAATATGTATAACCTATATCAGATTGTTTACCACTTCAGGGAGGGGGGAGGGGAGAGAGAGAGGGATAGAATTTGGAACTCAAAAACTTAAAAAAAATTGAATTAAAATCACTTTACATGTAATTAGGGAAAAATAAAATATTATTAAAAAATAAGTACCAAGTTAAAGAACTTATGCTTCATCCTAGAGGCAATAGAGCTACTGAAGGGTTTTTTTGTTCAGTTTATTTTTGTTTTGTTCTGTTTTGAACAGGGAAATAGCATAATTAGACCTTGGGGCTTAGAAAAAAAATTTTTGGCAGGTCTGTAGAATATGGATTGGAGAGGGAAAAGGTCATGAGTGGGCAGGAGACCTATTGAAGAGTAATTGTAGAGGTGGAATTGTTAGGATTTGGCAGTTGATTGGATTTGGTGAGCAAGGAAAGAGAGTCAAGGATGATTCTCATGTTTTGAATCTCAGTGACTAGAAGGATGGTGGTGCCTTCAACAGGAATAGAAAAGTTTGGAGGGGAACAGCTTTAGAGAGGATGCTAAGTTCTGTTTTAGACATCTTGGTTTCTGAAGGTATGTCAAGCTGAAGATGCCAGCTGGAGATGTGGGACTAGAGCTCAGAAAGAGATTGGGACTAGATTTGTAGATTTGACAGTCATTGGTACAGAGGTGATCATTTAACCTATAAGAATAAATCAGATAAGAAAGGAATTGAGTGTGGAAAGAAGAGATGACTAAAGAAAGAGCCTAGGAGTAGTATTTTCTTCAGGAATGAAGATAGTTTTTGAATCTATTTTTGATATTAATTCAACAGAGCCACCAAGGCTCAGTGGAAAGACTGATTAACTTGGAGTTATGGGAACTGAATTTGAATCCTGACTGCTTCCTAGTCCCTATGTGACCTCGGGCAAGTTGTTTTGCCTCTAGGTCACAGTTTCTTCATCTACAAAATGAGGGGTTGGACTAGATGACCTCTAAAGTTCCTTCCAGATTTAGATTTATGCTTCCAATTTAATTCAAGAAATCTATTAAGCATCTACTGTGTTCAATGCCCCTGTACATAGTAGGAACTGAAAAGAAAGCACATAGTAAGTGTTATAGATACAAAGTTCAAAAATGAAATGATCCCTAGTCTCAAGGAGTTCACAGTTGAGTAAGGAAGATTCAGACTCTACCCAAAGGAAACATGGGATGAGGGCAAAGAAAGGAGTCGAATAAAGTGTTGGAGAGAAAATTTGAGAAGTGCACTTCCAGACAAGGGTAGCATTTGTATTAGTATGAAGATTAAAAGACTGAGTATTTCCTTCTTTCCTTCTTTTCTTTTTTCTTTATTTTAATAACTGAAGTAGAAAGCAAAAAAGCTTACTTTGCAAGTCTAAAGTGTTTTTTTTTCTTTTTCTCTAGATGATCAGTTTGAGCATAAGGAAGTCTGACAGAGGAAAACGGGACATTTCATCAAAGGTACAAGCATACATGTTAAACTAAAAGCCTTTCCTGTTTTTTTTCCCCCAAGTACTGGAGTGCTACTTTATTGCCACCCTAAGGCAGCTGCATGAAATCATTTCCATAGTTAGATGGTGTCACGTCCAATTAAAAACACGCTTATCAGAAGAGCGTGGTAGGGGAGAAGGAGGGAGAAGGAAGTATATCTACATCAGTGCTTGGAGATGTGCATGGAAAAACTGGTGACATGTTGGAATTGATTGAATTTTCTTCTCCAGACCTTATCTGCAGCATCATTCAGACTCTCTCCTGATTTTAGTTCATGTGGTAGAGGCTAGAGGTAAAATTGTTCTACCTATCCCCTTGTGGCCTGCGTCCTGGATTTGGAATCAGAAGACTGGGGTTGGAGGCACTGGTTCTTCCTGTTTTTGGCTGAGTAACTTGGAGGAATCCCTAGACACTGCCAAGCCTCGGTTTTGTCATTTATAAAATAGGTGTGGTAATAACTGTCCTGTAAGCCTTATAGGGTTTTTTTTTGAGAGGATCAGATGAGATAATATATGAGAAGCTCTTCAGAAATTGTAGCATGCCATATAAATGTGAGCTGTCATTATTCATAATTACATTGAGGTTTCGAGAACTGTGAATATTAAGAGGCAGACCTGAGCTGGTGGTGCTTTCCAGGCATGGGGAGGTGGAGTGGGGGCAGATGGGATACCATGTGTGAGGAACAGAAAGTTGGCCAATTTGGCTGAATGAGTTTGTGAAGGGCAAAAGGCAGTTGGAGCCTCATTGTGAAGGTCTTTAAATCCCAAGCAGACATTTTTGAATTTTATCTCTGAGGCCAATTTTTGAGCAGAGGAATGATGTGGTCAGACCTATGATTTATAGAAAAATCATTTTGGCAGCTGTGTGGAGAATAGATTGGAGAGGGGACAGACTTTAGGTAGGGAGATAAATTAGGAAGCTATTAGAATATTAGAAAATTCAAGTAAAACTGGGCTTGAACTATTGTAGTGGCCTTGTGAGTGAAAAGAAGGGGATGAGATGAGAGATGTTGAGGAAATTGAAATGATGTCTTGGCTATTTGTTGATTATGGGAAGTAAGGAACAGTGAAGTATCAAGAATGACTCCAAGCGTACAACTTTCTGGGGATATGAAGAGCTAAAAAAGAATCCTAGAGGTCATCTAGTTAAACCTCCTTATTTTACAAATGGGGTAACTGAGTCCTAGAGAGGTTAAGTGCCTTGTCCAAGGTCAAACAGTAGTCAGCATTTAAATGATATCTAGCACTTTTTATACCGTACCCTGTGGCCTCCTAGTGCCTAGCACAGTGCTTTGTATGTAGCAGTCACTTAGTAGGGGCAGCTAGGTGGTGCAGTGAATAGAATGCCAGGCCTGGAGCCAGGAAGATCTAAGTTCAAATCAGACCTCAGACACTAACTAGCAGTGTGACCCTGGGCAAGTCACTAAACCCTGTTTACCTTAGTTTCCTCATCTGGAAAAGGAAATGGCAAACTTCTCAGTATCTCTTCCGAGAAAACCCCAAAAGAGGTCATGAAGAGTCAGATACGAATCAAAAGACAACTAAAGAACAACAACAAGTCACTTAGTAAAGTTTCTTAGATTGGGAGGAAGGTTCTTGAGGGCAGTGGCTATTTTGTTTATGTCTTTGTATCTTCTATGACTAGCACAGAGCCTGGTACATAGTTAGAGCTTAATAAATGCTTTTTTTTAAAGCTAAATTCTAATGGAACACATATTTTGAGCCTTGCGAATCTGTATGCTGTTAAGAGGCATCGCTGAAAAACCCCTGGAAAGAAGAGGTGCCTAATACTGAAATTCCAAGATTATCTGTATGGGACCACCCATCCACAAAAGTGAAATTCCCCCGAAGTGTATCTGAGCCCATCATATTGTGAGGGAGACTGCCCCAGTGGTCACATTAGCAACAATACTCCATTTGTCTCACATTGAAATTTTACAAACAGCTCTCTAATACACCCCTAATTTGGAATCAAAGGACCTGTATTTGAATCCCAGCTCTGGTACTTACTACCTATGTTATCTTGGGCAAGTCATTTAACCTGTCTGGGCCCCAATTTCCTAATATGGAAATGAAGAATTGAATTTACTAGAGATTCACTAATAATACTACAGGCACCTAGGTTTTGTTAATGAGGGTACTCTTTCCACCAACCTAGATAGAAACCCCTTTATGATTTTTTAAGACTTGCTATGGCTAAATGTTTTAGAACCTGCCTTAGCTTGATTTCTCTTGGCATAACCTTTTGATAAAGCAGGCCTACTTTCATGTCCTAAGGAAGGAATCTTAATAGGGGCCTAACAACAACAACAACAATAGCCAAAAAAATAATATATCTCTGGCAAGAAAGGTTAACATGAAGGTCACATTTTCTAATGCAAATCCCCTTGATTACATCTCCTCAGTTTTTCTCCAAACCATTGATTAACACAGCCAGTAGCCAGGGAAAGCTTAGTTATTACTTGTGTGCCCCTGGGCAAACTACCTTCTGTCTTGTGGTTATCTGTAAAATGATGGGGTTGGACCAGACAATATCTAAGGTCCCTTGAAGCTCTGTGAGTGTTATAAACAAAGTTAATGAAAGCACAAATGGCTCCAGTTTCTATCAGCCTCAGACTACTAAGGAGGAATGATATTGAATATACTTTCATTTCTGACAAAAATATTGAGAAAGAAGGTTACATAAGGTGCATTTTCTCTCTCTTTTAGTATCATTGGATTTCAAAGCTCAAAGGGACCTTAGAGCTCCTCTAATGCAACTCTCTTTTTATCCTTTCTTTCATTCTAAGTCCCGCTCTCACCTTAGGGAGGTGATTGGTATCATGGAGAGAGTACCAGATGTGGAGTCAGAGGAACTGGACCATAGAATCATAGATTTAGAGCTGGAGGAGACAACAGAGATCATCTAATCCAATCTTTTCATTTACATATTAGGAAATTGGGGCCCAGGTAGGTTAAATGACTTGCTCAAGGTGACATAGATGGTAAGTACCAGAGCTGGGATTCAAACCCAGGTCCTTTGATTCCAAATTAGGGGTTATTGGAGAGCTGTTTGTAAAATTTCAATGTGAGACAAATGAAAACCACAAGAGAGAGTTTCTGGGTAATTAATAATCAATTTATTAATTAGGCTAGCTGGTAATCAATAAATTGGTTAATAGTTTCAGTAACCAAAAACATCAAGGGAGATCCTGAAATACATTAAATCCCTTCTGAAAGGAAACTCACCTGACACATGAAAATTAGCCCTGATTGGTGGACATTTAATGAGGAAGTAGGCTAAAAGTCTTTTGCTCCTCCAGCTCAGTGGTTTCATCATGACACTCAGAAACTTCGAGGTAGGGGAAGCCATCTTCGTCCAGTCATCTCTAGCTGGTTTTTTCCTACATGAGCTGAGGTGCCCTAAATTCTAATGGAGGGGGACCTAGGACCCTGGATTCCTCCTCCTAACAAAGATAATTCTGTTTATTTTCTAAAGAGAAAGTAAGTCTCCTAGTTGGGTGGGGTTCCACCCAACTAAGGAGCATGTGGCTTGAGGAATAGGAGCAAATCTCATCATTCAGCCATGCCTTTCAAAGGCTGACTGACCTTTTCAGGAGTTGGATTTTTAACAGAAATAAAAAGAAAAGGGTGGATCACAAATTAATAATTAGTTATTAATATAATAATGTAATATTAATTTCATTCAAATGTGAGCATTTATACCTCAGAAATCAGTAAATATTACAAATCAGGGCTTGACTTACTATTTTATTGATTATGTAAAACTGTGGAGAAAATGTTAATAATGCAGATTAAACTTAAAAGTGTGTCCTGTGGTTTCTTGGAGAGCCAATTGTTAAACATCTGCCAACACAAATTTATTCCAAAATCTACCACACCTTTTTTTTTTGAATGATGGATTTGGACCCTGGCTTTAAAACTTACTAGCTGTGTCAGCATGGGTAAAAAAATGAAACTTTCTGAACCTTAGTCTTCTCATCTGTTAAATCATAGTGTTACACTTTACCATCTCTAAGATTTTGTCCAACTCTAAATGCTATGATACTCTTTGAGTATCCCAGAATACCTTAAAAACAAAATTGTAAAATAGATGTAAAATAGATAAACAAACAATGTAACAGTGAAGTGCGTGTAAGAGAGTATCTTCAGGATATCTGTGCTCATTATAATGACAAATGATTAAGAAAACGTAGGATATTATAGTGAAATAATATTAGGCAAATCAAAAGTAATAATTATAACGTAATCAGATTTTCAGGAGTGAATTAGTTCCATTAGTAACTTTTATAATTAGGTAATATGCCAATAGTTTACTTAATGTGAATATTTTTGTGACATTCTTTAGGTGGGGGGAAAAACCTGTTAAATTAGAAATACTTGTTAATTAGAAAAATTAATTAGAAAAATGGAACTTGTTAATTAGAAATTCTGTTAAATTAGAAATGACTGAATGATCATGCCAATTGATATAAGAATGAAAGGTAGTTGATGCAAAGGCATTACAAATTAAATGACCAATAATTTTTAGGACAAGGCATCAATTAAATTCTGTTAGCTATTTTAATGTAAAATGAAATATGACTTGTTTAGGCTCTACCTTGTTTGTTGCATGCTCAGAAAACAGAAGCAAAAGATTAAAGTAAGGATCATGTGCTATTTTACCTTTAAGAAGATTCCAATGTTGATGAAATGAAAAAGATAAAAATAACAAAGAACATTGGCCCTAAATGATATACTCTTTGCCTTGGTACAAGCTGTCCCTCATGCCAAGAATACCCTCCCATTTGACTTTTCTCTCTTGGAAAACTTAGTTTTATTCAAAGATTAGATCAGGGTCCTACTTCATGCCTTTGCTAAGCCTCCTAGTTAGTTCTATCTCTTTTCAATGATCATGTAGATACTTAGCTGTATAAATGTATCTCCCAATAGAATATAAGCTCCTTGAGGATGTGGGTTATTTTTCATTTAAAAAAATCTCCATTTCTATCCCCAGTGCCTAGCAGAGTACCTTGTGCCTTGTTAGAAACCTAATAAATTCTTGTTTAAGTTGAAAAGTAGGTAATATCTTGCAAAAATGGACCAATAACATAGATTTCACGGTCTCTAGATTTGTTTGAGTGCTACCTCTTTTGTGAATCCAAATTGATTCCCTTAAGCAGATAGTGTTCTGTCCCTCCTCAAGACTATGCCCTTCTGCATTTCACTCCAGCTTGAGAATGTAGCCACATCCCTTTTGAACATCTTTAGTTAGGGTCAGTGATGCTACCCTTCTGATAAGAATCCCAGGTTTGTGGCCCTTTCTGACATGAGTCCACCCCACTGAAGACTTTCTGGCACTGACCAGGTAGGATGCCTCTTGTCCCTGCTCTATCAGAGGCTTCCCTGTAGAGGCTGTCCTTAAAGTCATCCTCATTGTCACCACCACCACCATCAGCATTACCGTAATCATTATCAAAATTGAGGCCCTGGGCAAAATCTGTGAAGTAAGTCAACTGTCATCTGTATAACCCAACCCCATGGCTCTATTTTTTCTAGTCCCTAAGAGGTATCATAGCATAATGCCTAGAGAGCCAGCCTTAAAGTGAGGAAGGCCTGGAGTCAAATTCTATCTTGACACATATTGGCTGTGTGTGTCTGGGCAAGTCACTTAACTTCTCAAGGCTCTAGGCAACTCATTAAGAAAATAATTTGCATAAAAGTGCCTACTTACATTGGCAGAGGTAGTTTCCTCACCTGGGACTTCCCTATACCAGTGAAATCATAGGCACAGTCCCCTATTAGGCAAACAGTTATTAAGCCTTCTATGGGTTGGCCCCTTTGCTAGGTTCTGGGAATTGTTGTTGTTGAGTTGTTGTATGTGTGTCTAATTCTTTATGACCCCATTTTGGAATTTTCTTGGCAAAGATACTGGAGTGGTTTGCCATTTCCTTCTCCCCCTCATTTTACAGATGAGAAAGCTGAGGCAAACAGGGTTAAGTGACTTGCACAGGGTCACATAGGTAGAAATTGTCTGAGGCTGGATTTAAACTCATGAAGATGAGTCTTCCTGATTCTAAGCCCAGTGTTCTATCTACTGTGCCACCTGATACAAAGGTGAAAATCAAATAGACTTTGCCTATTAGGAGATTATATTCAGGGCAGCTAGGTGGCCCAGGGGATAGAATGCCAGGCCTGGAGGCAGTAAGACATCTTCTTGAGTTCAAATTTGGCCTAGGGCACTTACTAGCTGTGTAATTCTGGGCAAGTCACTTAGTACTGTGTGCCTCAGTTTCCTCAAGAAAATGACAAACCATTCCAGTATCTTTGTCAAGAAAATCTCAAATGGGGTCACCAAGAGTCAGATACAACCAAAACAACTGAAGAACAACAACAAAGATTATATTCATCTGGAGGATTGCAACTTGTACGTATTACAAGGTGGGGAGTACAGGGTGCAAAGAGGAGATATGACAAAGTGCTGTAGCAATATTAGAGGGTGGAGAAAATGTTATCAGCTACAGGGGTTATGGTGGCTTCATAAAAGAGGTGGTCCTTGAAGAAAGAGAGAAAGAAGATAAGAAATCCAGAAGGGAAATGAGGAGGCAATATGTCCCAGGCATAGCCAATGGCCTTACGGAATACATAGGGAGAGAGATTGAATGTCTAATAATCTGGTTTGGCTGGAAGAGTGAGCATATGGATGGAAGTAACATAAAATAAAGATGGAAAGGTGAGCTAGGGACACATTACAGAGAATCTTTAATGCTAGAATGAGTTTGTATTTTATCCTAGCTCTAGGGTTTAAACCTCGGTCCTGTGACCTTAAAAACTTATTTTTTTTGGTGATAACTATTTCAGTATAATTGATTTCCCTATGACTGATTTTTCTTTCTTTGTAACTTTTACTTGCTTTTATTTTCATTAACTGATTTTAACTGCCTTGGTAGATGCTTTTACCTGGGGTTATCTTTGTATCTCTCTGTCCTATCTCTCTGTCTCTCTCTCTCCTAAAAGAATTGGTTATTTGAATGGTCAGGTTCTAAATGATCCATTGTACTAGATGCTAAGTCACTGTCTGGATAGTAAGTCATTTAACATCTGAGTCTCAGTTTTCTGTAAAATGAGAATAACAATAGCACCTACCCACATTTCCTGTGAAATAACATATGTAAAATGCTTCTCTAGCCTTGATGTGCTCTACAAACGTGTGCCATTATTATGGTCCAAGTTGTGTCTTAGGAAGATTGTTTTGGCAGCACAATAGAGAATAGATTAAACAGGAGAAAGGAGGAAGGTGGAAAGATCAACTTAGAAGTGAACTAGGATGGTAGGTAGCCCAAGTGAATGCAAAGAAAGGAGAAAATTGTAAGAGATCCATTAGGAGACTAATGTGATAGCCTGAACACCTGTTTTCTCCAGGATTCTTCCATTAAAAGATCACTCAGAGGTTTTTCCTTGACACTAATGTGTCAATATCTGATTGCTTTACCCTTGGAGCTTTCCATTTTAATAGGTTTCAGAGGTAAAAGTATGAAAATCTGACTAGAGTTTTCACTGTATCTACCCTGGTTGGGTGCAGATATTCTGGACTATGAGAATCTAACTGAGCTCACTTTAAACCAGGAAAAAGTGCTATGGGGCATGAGAGAACATTCTTTTTTTGGGAGTGTGGAGGTCAGGAAGAAATAGCTGATTTGGGTATACGTTCCTAGTCTAATCCACACCACATAATCAAGTGTCATTCTGCTTACAGGTACTGCTGGATTGTAGGCAACTGTTAAGTACAGTGAATTGGAGCTATAATTATTATGAAATTCCATCTTGCAAAACACCCAGTAATTTCCAGTTCCTAATTCTTTTGATAAGAGTCTGATTTCACAGTTGCTTCCTATGAGTATCACAAAGGTCTTCTGGGTAGAAATAGGTTCAGTGGTCCCCACATTCAAAGATGAGAAACAAAAAGCCTGTTACCCTGAGGAAACTCCAGTTTCCTCATCTGTAAAATTAAAGGGTTGAAGTCCAGTGCTAAGGGTCTATTAAATCTACAAATAGTAATTCACAAGCCTGCTGTACCAGGCTAGAAGAAATCAAAGCTGGCTTGAGGAAAATCATCTCTAAGGTCTAAACACAACCTACAACCATATGACCATAAACAAACTATAATAACACAACCCATAATAAAACCATAAACATTACAAAACAAAAACAAACAACCATAAATGACTGACCCTTTGAGGTTGACAAAGTCCTTTACATACATTACCTCCCCTCAGCAATCCTGGGAAGGAAATGCTTTAGGTGTTATTATCAACCTTAATTTACAAATGAATAAGCTGAGGCTCCCAGAGATTAAATGGCTTGCTCCTGCTTACACAACTGGTGTCAGAAGCTGGATTGCATGTCAAGTCTCTAGAGACAGAGCTTCCCACTCTACTTGGTGATCTCACTTTTGTCTTTCCTGTTAATCTTTCATTGAAAGAACTTTCATGATCTTGGTCTACTCTAACAGCATTTTCTACTTGTGCCCTCTTAGCTTATGGGAAGTAGTAGAAAGAGGCATCAATCAACCAATTAGAACTTATTAAGCAATTACACTGTACCAGGACCTGTCCTAAGTGCTGGAAACCCAAGTACACAAGTGAAACAAATAATCCTTGCCCTCAAGGAGCTTACATTTTAATGAACATATACATACATGTACATATATACATAGACATATGTATATATGTATAGATAAAACATACAAAAGGAATACAAGGTATGCTAGAAGCTGAAAGGATCAGCAAAGATTTCATATAAAAGGTGGCATTTATTGAGTCTTAAAGGAAACTTATGATTCCTGTTACATGGAGGAGAGTGATATATATATATATATATAGATAGAGAGAGAGAGAGAGAGAGAGAGAGAGAGAGAGAGAGAGAGAGAGAG
>NW_020954619.1:39688471-39690355 GCF_900497805.2 Vombatus ursinus
GAGAGAGAGAGAGAGAGAGAGAGAGAGAGAGAGAGAGAGAGAGAGAGTCTGGCAAGTTAGGAAGGTTGTGAAGACCTTTAAATGTCAAACATAGTAGTTTATATTTAATACTAGCTATAATAGGGACCCAATGGACTTTTTTTGAATAGAAGGGAGATCAGACTTGTGCTTTAGGAAAATCACTTTGGCAATTGTGAGGTAGATAGATTGAGGTAGGGAGAAAGTTTTAGTAGGGAGACCAAATAGGAGGCTATTGTACCAGTCCAGGTGAGAAATGATAAGGACTTGACCTACAGTGGTGGCTGTGTGAGTGGTGAGAAAGGAATACAAGGGAGAGTTATATAGATAGGAACAAGATATGTCACCTGAATGGATTTCTGGCATGTGTGAGAATGTAGACACCAAGGGTGAGAATCTGGGATAGTCAAATGGATGGTAGCATACCAGTCAGTAATAGGGAAGTCTGGAAGTTTGTGGAGAAAGATAATGAGCTCTCTTTTGGACATCTTGAATTGATATGCCTTGGAGTGTCTAATTTGAAATGTCCAATAGTCAGTTTGTGATATGAGACTAGAGCACTGGAGAAACACTTGGGCTGGTTACATAGATTTGAGAATCATTTGCGTGTATTGGTAATTGAACTCATGGCAATTAATGAGGTCACCAGCAATAAAGTGTATAGAGAAAAGAGAATAGGGCCCCAGGATCTGAGCTTTTGTATATGTTGACAGTTATTAAATGTGGCATGGATGATGAATCAATGAAGGGGATAGAGAAAGAGTGGTCAGATAAGTAGCTGGGGAGCTAGGAGAGACAATGATCATGAAAAAAAACAGGGAAACATCAAGGAGGAGTGTTAGCTTGTCTTCGTAAATGTGGGTCTGTGGACCTCATTTTAGGACAAGTTGATTTTGGAAGACTCCAAGAATCTTGGAAAAGATGTGTTTGGGTTTTTTTCACTATGCACTATGAAAATGGGAAGGATTTATTATTTATTTAGGAAGAACTACACGGATTGTTTGACTCTGAAATGAGCACCTGACCAAAAGAAATAGAGGAACAGGTATACAAGTGTTTTCCAGTGATGGGGGTCCTCCCTGGAGGTACCCAGAGTGCATTAGGTCCTCTTTAAAGGCATCTAAATAGCATAGTGCATAGAGTACTGGAGTGAGGAAGACATAACTTTGGATTCTATTTCAGACATGTACTAGCTGTGTAACCCTAGGTACAAAACTGTGTACCCTAAGGTACCCTCTCTTAGCCTCAGTTTTATCATCTATAAAATGAGATAATAGAACCTATTTCACAGGGTTGTTATGAAGATCGAATGAGGTAATATATGTATATGTATATCAATATTTATGTGTATTTTTATATCCACACACATATATAAAGCTTTATAAACCTTTGAGATACTATATAAATGTTAGCTATTATTATTATTACTATAATCTTTTACCATTCACTTTTTGCCATTGTAGAAAAACCTAGTCTCCTTATAAGAACATTTTATGTCATTAAAACTCAAAGAGACCTTAGAGATTCTCTAGTTTACCCTTCTCTTTTTATGGACAAGAAGATTGGGACCTAGAAAGGGGAAGCAACTTTCCTAAAGTCACACAGGTACTGTCCACAGTAGGCAACTCAACAAATGTATGGTCTTTTTGATATATTATACCACTTTTCTTGTGCATCAATAAAATGTAAGCCCTCTTAAGGACCAAGACTTTCATTTTTTTCCCCTTTCTTTTCCTAATTCTGACTACAGTGCTTTGCAAGTATAAATGTTAGCTGAATGTCTATTGAATCAATACTGAGTTCTTCAAGTTAGCTTCAGAGGTCTTCACCAGACTTTGATGTTTTCCCCATTCAGCTAGACCTCCT
>NW_020954619.1:39690365-39699884 GCF_900497805.2 Vombatus ursinus
AGGTCTTCACCAGACTTTGATGTTTTCCCCATTCAGCTAGACCTCCTCATCTACTCTATCTGTTTATCCATTCTTGACTCCAGGCTTTTTCTCATATTTCTGTAGAATGTATTCTTCATTAAAAAGCACATTGAAAATACTAGATATTTCAAATATGTCTTGAAATTGTATTTAAAAAAAACCTTTTTTTTTACTGTGACCTTAACAAACATTTCAATGTGCAAAAAAGAACAAAAGTCTTATAAAAGAAGCTATGAATTTTTGTTACATAGTTTGTTTCTTAAGAGGTATATTAAATTTAATAGAGGAGTAACAAAACTACTTTGAATCCCCTTCTGCACTTTTCCTCCCAAGCACTATAAAAGATATTTTCATGATGCTCTTTTTTCCCCTTGTAGTTCTATTCTCCCTCCTCTAAGAAGTATACCATGAGAATTTAATGGAAGAACACTGGACTGGCCTTCAAGAAACCTGGCATAGACTAACTGTAAAGTCCTAGGCAATTTGATTTTCCCCTTTGGACCTTAGTTTTCCCCATTATCAAATGAAACATTTGGACTAGATTATATCTTAAATCTCTTCCACATTCTATGATTTTATGATAATTAAGTGACAATTTCCTACTTTCAGGGTTAAGTAGGTTCCAAAAGGCATAAATCAAGGCCCTTGGAAATTCCCTTCTTCCTTCTTCCTGGGAGTAGACGTGCATATTGCTTAGAAACAGGCCTACATCTAGAACTGGGAGAAAAGTTGGCTTTGATTCATCAGTATTCCAGTAAGGTCTTCAGTGGTATGCATGTTGTAGTAAACTGGTGGGGGAAAATAATCTTGGAGATCTGAATTGTTACATTATTGTTATAATAATAATTGTTATTAGGAACTGGGCTCCTTGTAAACATTGTAAAATGTTTGCATATAAGTCAGTGTTGATTATATCTGTTTTCACTTAAGAGCTTTTGCATGTGAACCTATGACAGTATTGTCCAGTTTAGATGGTTAAATTTCTGGAGATCTGGGACTGCATAGTATGTTAAAAAATTAAATTATATCACAGAGCACAATGTGTGTGTGTGTGTGTGTGTTAATTGTTTTAATAGGCAGTGCATTGTAATGGAAAGAACATTGGACTTCTGGTCTTCAGTTTATCAGATGTATCCCGTCTCCTTTCATTTTTTGAAATTTTGAAGTTTTTGTTTTTCTGTATTTGACAACCACCAATAACTACCAACACTTCCATATATAAAGAACAAAAAAAGCAAACCTCATTATACACACCTTTATTTATTATTTCTTCATTTTATAAAGTACACATTTTATTAATTTAACACATCAGTTCCAGAGTTGTTTCACTTGTCCATGTTACTGTCTAAACTATTTCAATCTCTTCTTTAAATGCTTCATTGATGCTCTTTCGTTCCCTCTTTTTTTTTTTGGCATTGCTATCTCTTTATTCTGTCAATATTTCCACATAAAACAAAACAAAACAAAACAACTCAGCCTATCTCTTGTATCCCATTAGAATGTCAAGTAAAACAAATCAACATATTGGCCATGTCCAAAAACGTATATTTCATTCTCTATCCTTAATCTATCACCTCTGTCAAGATGTGGGAGGTATGCTTTCATTGTTCATCTTTTGGAGGCATGGTTGGTCGTTGCATTGTTCAGAGTCCTTAAATCTTTTAAAATCTTTTTTTTCCTTTATGATGTGGTTATTATTCTCCTGGTTCTGCTCACCTTATGCATCAGTTCATTCAAGTCTTGCCAGGTTTCTCTGAAAGTACGCATTTCATTATTCTGGACAGCTCAATAATCTTCCCTTGTATTCAAGTGCCATTATTTGTGCAGCCATTCCCCAGTTAATTTTATCTTCTAAACTATTTTTTTCTCCTTCCAATTCTTTCCTCCAGAACTCTTATTTCACTTATAATTCCATTTTTGTTTCTTGCATTATTTCTGTAGTCATTGTTGCCCATAAAGTCCTTTCTCTGTGGCTCTGTTTGCAGTGGTTCTGGAGTTAGTCACTTCTAGGATTACCTCTTGGCCATCTCTTGATCTCTGTCTTTCTTTACTATGTTCTTGTATCCTTCTATTTGCTCATAACACAGCCCTAATTTCAATTCTTATTTTTGTTTTTGTGCCAAGATCTGGCTTTCTTCCCTCTTGTATTCTTGGACGGGGTAGTCAGGTCTCATTGGTTCTGAACTTGACTTTCTATGTTCCTGCCTCTGTTTTCCATCTTCTATGATGTGTCTGGTCTCAGAACAGGGTCAGGCTTTGGTGTTTCCAATCAGAGCTTTGCAGGCATCCATCTCTGGCTGGAAGCCTCTTTTGACTTCCACCACCATGGGTCCTCCCCATTTTGGGTGCTATTCTTAGTTTCTATCTTTCTCCAGGCCTTTGTGGTCAAGATGCAGTTGTGGGGGCATAATCTTCAGTCTGCCCTGGTTTGGCTACAGTTGTAGATTTTGAGTCTGTTTATTTGAGATTATGTTGGCTATCCAGCCTCTTCTTAGCAAATGAGACTGAAAAAAGTCCCTTTTTTTGACCAGTCCTAGACTGGATGAAGGAGATTGTTGACTTTTCTCTTTGTATTTCTTGATAATTGTTAACCTGGTGCTTTTTTTTTCAGGTCATCATTTCAGCAGATATGGCAGACATAGCCTCCTCTGTGACCTTTTATGCCACCATCTTTAACCAGAAGTCCCTTTTCTCCTTTTCTTGGATGTGGTCCAGGCATCTGTCTTCTCTTTTCCTTCTATAAACTCTCTTGGTGATCTTTTTAGTATAGCATATTGGAAACAATGTTGAATTTGCAATCTGAGATTCAAATCTTTGGCCACCACCCATGTACCTTTTGGTAGGTCACTTAACCTTTGTGATACTCCTACTCTTCATCTGTAAATTGAAGTAGTTGGACCATGGGACTTCTAAGGTCCCAATTAAGATCTCTATGGAAATGACACTTACATCTTTATATTTAGCTCTAATCTCTCTCCTAAACTCCATTCCTATATTTCCAGTGATCTGCTGGACTCTTCTCTCTTTCAACATATTAAACTCAATATTACCAGGACAGAATTCAACATCTCCTCTAAACATTTTCTTCCTCCGAACTTTCCTATTTCTGTTGAAGATATCACTATCCTCTCATTCATCCAGGTTTATCAACTTGGAATCTTCAGAGATTGTGAATTAAACTCCTCTTTCTGGCATTTAAGGCGCTCTCCAACCTTCCTTCAGTATACCTTTCCAGCCCCATTTTGTAGTATATCCTTTTACATACTCCATGCTCCAACTTATAATTCCATCTCCCACCTTTGCAAATTCACACAAATTTTTTTTTGCCCAGCATATGCTCCTGGCTCTTTTCCATTCTTCAGAATAGTTACTTGCTTCAAGTTTCTCACTGCCACCTTCTTCATGAAGCCTTCTCTGATTCCCCCAATTGGTTGTGCTTTCTCCCTCAGTGTATCTTGTGTTTATCTTAAACCTTACCAGTTTATTTTATCTTACACTTCTCTGTATGCATATTGTAAGGGTATGTCCCCAACCCTAAAACTGTTATTGGGCAAATAGCCTTTGCATACACAAGGAAGGGAACAGCTAGGTGGTACAGTGGATAGATCACAAGGCCTGGAGTCAGGAAGATCTGAGTTCAAATATGGCCTCAGACACTTACTAGTTGTGTGACCCTGGGCAAGTCACTTAACCCTGTTTGCCTCAGTTTCCTCATCTGTAAAATGAACTGGAAATGGAAATGGCTAACCACTCCATTATCTTTGCTAAGAAAACCCCAAATTGGGTCAGAAAGAGGCTGACATAACTGAAATGACTCAACAAATATGAGGATCAGGCATAATCTAAAATTAGGAGATAAATTGATTGAGCTCAAATGAGGTTGTACACAGAGACCCCAAGTCCAGTCACTAGGAACTTTACTTCAAGTTAGACTTGAGCTTGAAGATATTAACTATTTAGCCATTCTTTGTTCTAAAAGCTTGCCACCTCTCTTTGTGTTCCTAACACTTAGCATTATGTTCATTAGTAGTCACTAAATAGAAACTAGTTGAATTTTAATTTAATTTAATTGGTTGAATTTAATTTTAAATTTGTTTCTGAGTGCCTAGTACATGGAAGTGTGCTTAACAAATGTTTTAAAATCTGAAAAATTTCTTCACTTTCCATGGTAAAGAAAAAATAATTTGAGGGGCAGGTGGAAATAATGCAGGAATTAGAATCAGGATATTTGCATTCCAGACTCAACTGGGCACTTGCTAAGTGTGGCACCTTGAGCAAATAAATCTCTTAATTTCTATATGTTGAAAACTGTAATTTTACTACGTACTTCATAGAGTTACTGTCAGGGAAGCACACTGTAAAACTTAAAACTATAAAAATATGTATTATTAGTATTTTTTAACTTAAAGAGGTAAACTTTCAGCAAGCTTCTAAGTTAGCATTTAATGAATACATTGGGTCATATATTCAATCAGGAGAAGTGCAAATTGCAGCTGGCTTCTGATAGTGACTGAAGAGTGATTTACAGTAATGATTTTTTCCAGTGTGGCCTAAATTTCCCCTTTTGCCCCTGAAAAATTACATTGCCAAATAGTACACAAATAGTATCTGTCAAGTCTGTTCTCCTGCTAGTACACATTTTCACCTTTGTGTCAGCAAACACCCCAGCCCACAGGAGAAACTAAGAAGCAAATAAATTGATAGTTTGTTCAATAATACCACATTGCTTCTCCCCTCCTCCATTTGAATTTGCTGAACATCTTTTCCTGCCTCCTTCCACCCCCCACTCCCTAAACATGGTATTTCAGTTAAATGGGACCTCAAGAGGCCCTGTGGTTCTACCTATGCCTAAAGATATTCTCTATAACATAACTAAAAAGTTGTCATGTAGCTTTTGCTTGAAGACCTCTAGGGAAGGGGAGCTCATTCCCAAGGTAGTCCATTCAATTTTTGTAGAGATCTAATTGTTTGTAAGTTTTTCCCCCCATATGTCAAATTGTAATCTGCCTCTTTGCTACATCCACCCTTTGCTCTCAGTTCTGCTTAATTCCAAGCAATATTTTAAAGCTGATGATAAAATATATTGAATTGTGTTGGCTTGCAGCTTTTATCTCTTGATAACCGAACTGGGGATGAGACTCTTTGAATTTGGTGAGGTGGTCTTCTGGAAATAATTGTTGTTCAGTCATTTTTCAGTTGTGTCCTACTCTTTGTGACCTTGTTTGGGGTTTTCTTGGCAAAGATACTGCAATAGTTTGCCATTTCCTTCTCCAACCTGTTTTACAGGTGAGGAAGCTGACGCAAACAGGGTTAAAGTGACTTGCCTAGGGTCACACAGCTAGTAAGTGTCTGAGGCCAGATTTGAACTCAGGAAGATGAGTCTTCCTGACTCCAGGCATGGCACTCTATCCATTGAGCCACCTAGCTGCCTGCTCTAGGAATAGTTTATTGCTATTCTAGCCTTAGTAGCTTGAAAACACATTCCAGAGGTTGCAGTCCTTTAGCATTACCTTTGATTGTCCAGGGTCGTCCATGCCATTATGAAGCACCAGAGGAAGGAAGTCAGAGAATCACACAACCTCATTGAGAATACTTTTTGCCTCATCTCCAATGGGATCATTCCCAGTTCTTGTTTGAAGAACTCGAGTGAGGTAGAACACACTATCTCCCATGGGAGACCATTCTACTTTTGGATAGTTCTTATTATTGAAGACGTTTGATAATACTTCTAGTTCTGTCCTTGTAGCACCAAGCAAAACCAGTTTAATCCCTCTTCCACATGATTGCCCTTCATGTCCTTAGAGGCAGCTATCGTGTCCCACCTGTTTTTTCTTCTCTAGGTTAAACATCTCCAGTTCTTTTAAGTGATTCTCCAATGGCATTATTTCTGGGTCTTCCACCACCCAATTGCTCTCCAGCTTATCAACGAACTGTTCTCCTGAGACAATGGCGGAGAACAATCCCCATGTCTGCACACACAAAAATGAGTATCTCTATTTCAGCCAATTGCTTGAAATAGATTACAGTATTGATACCTGTTTTGGGGGAAAAACAAGTAATCCCCCCTCATGGCTATTTAATAATAATAATAAGAACAATAATAAATTAACAACAATAATAGCTAGTATTTATATAGGACTTTAAAGTTACACATACTGGCTCACTTACTAGAGCATGTATTTAGCATTTGGGGATGAAATAGGAACTTTGCAGTTTTTCCAAAGAGGCCTGTTTAATATAATAGAAGTGCTGTGAAAGTCATGTTTTGGAGGGGCTATTAGGGACAAAAAGTGGGCCAGTAATCTTGTAGCCCTTTTTTAATTGCTGATGATTGAAACAATGAAGACATTATCAATCATGCCTTCAGTTTTGCTGTTGGGTTAGGAATTGTCATCTGTCAGGGTTTGTATATATCTAGTTTTCAATGTTTTCTTTTACTAATCACCTACAGCAGTGTCATCTCTAGTTGTCTTGATCTATATCTTGCCACTGGACCAGGATGGCTTTGGAGCAGAAAGTCAGGCTGGTGACTTTGCACAGCCCTGCCTCACTTAAATCCAATTCACTTTCAAGTCATGACATCACCTTCCTGATGTCATGGTCCTCTTCAAGAAAGACGGACAAACAACAATCAGCAATCTGTGAGTAGTAGTAGCTGCCCCACTGGGGACCCAACTGGCCAGTTCCATTTGGGCAATGCAGTTTCTTCCTTCCTTTCCTCTTTTTCTCCCTCCCTCCTCCCACACTGACCACATAAGAAATCATACCCTTACCTGCAGGTGCTCTGCCCAAAGGAATATAAATTTTGATCCCTGAAACCTTGGAAGACATCTTGGGGTTTATGGGCTAGATTTTTTTTTTTGCTTTTTTTTGGTGAGACAATCAGGATTAAGTGACTTGCCCAGGATCACACAGCTAATAAATATCAAGTGTCTGAGGCTGGATTTGAACTCAGGTCCTCCTGACTCCAAGGCAGGAGCTCTATCCACTGCGCCACCTAGCCTCCCCTAGATTTCTTTTTAAGGACCATGTCTGAAACCCAAATCATTCTGGCTCTGATTGATTGTCTAACAATAGGTCCTAGACCAAGCCACATGTGGTCATCGTTTGGGCTCTGATGGCTCAGTGTGACCGTAAATATCAATTATTTCTGTTTTGGTCAGAAACTCTGAGGGTCTTCCCCTCCTGGATTGATTTTTTTTTTTTACTAAGTAAAAGAGGCTGTTCTTTGCCTCATTTCTTTCGTAGCCTTAATAGTTGAATGGGAGTTGCCTCAGACAAACTGAGACCCAGGAAAGACCTCAGCTTAAAAAAGCCAAGTTCTCCCACTGCATCCCTGGCCATCTCCAGTTGTCCTGATCTGTATCTTGCCGCTGGACCCAGATGGTTCTGGAGGAGAGAGTAAAGCTGGTGACTTTGCCCAGCCCTGCCTCACTTAAATCCACTTCACTTACAAGTCATGACATCACCTTCCCGACGTCATGATCCTCTTTGAGAATGAAGGACAAACAACAACAGCTGCAGCAGTAGCAGTGTTTAAGATAAATGACCTCAACGCATCAAGTCAGAATGCTACAGGACATCAAGCTGATCAAATATAGAGTCTTAATATTGGACTGATTTCATGACCTTGTTCATAATTTTTCTTGGTGCCTGAGGTTCATAGAAAGGATCAGTATTCAAAAAGCAGTGTTTAGTACAGGGTAATAGTTCACGCTTATTTGGTGCTTTGCAGTTCACGAAGTGCTTTCCTCATAGAAATTCTGTGAGGTAGGCAATACAGGCATTATTATATCCATTTTATAGACGAGAAAACTGAGATTTTGACAGGGTTTAGTGATTTGGTTGTGATTATCCGGCTAAGAAGCGACAGCCAAGGTTCTCTGACCCAAGTTTGCTATCCTTTCCATTGTAACACATTTATTACAATAATAACGTGCATTTACATGACGTTATCTTATCTGAGCCATAAATCAGTTCTGTGATGAAGATAACTGGGCCTCAAATGAACACCCTCTGACAAATCTGGTACTCATTTCACTATACCACTGATAAGTTCTATATGAGAGTCCCGTTTACAAGTTAGGCTTATGCTTCCATCAGGACAAGACGGCTCTTTAAAACATACCTTCTAGTGATTTGTCTCATTTAATTTTACTTGTCTCGAGGGATGGAGTTTCCATTACTTACTCTCAAAGGCTGCATTCATGATGCTAATTAAGATCCAGTAAAAAGCTGGAAACAGGCTAATACATCCTTATTCAGCAGGCTTTGCAGGATTTCAGGTTCAATATGTGCCAGAAGCATGAATTCTTTAAAAAATGTAACACTTTAGTTAGTTTTCTCACTGTAGTAATCAGATAAATAATTTCTCTTTTAGAGATGCTTATACACCTATTTAAATATTCAGGTTCCATGCTAAAAATGATGCAGATAGGTGGAGAAATAGAGAGAATGCTGGACCTGGAGTCTGGAAAACCTTGGTTCAAATCTGGCCTTACACACTTACTAGCTGTGTGACTTAATCGCTGTCTGCCTCAGTTTCCTCATCTGGAAAACGGGGATAATAGTAGCACCTACTCTCAGGTTTGTTGTGAGGATCAAATGAGGTAATATTTGTAAAGTACTTGGCAAACCTTAAAGTATTACATAAATTCTAGCTATTCAAAGTGATGCTGGCAAAATATCAGGTATATCAGTGAGCATGTGTGTGACAGCAGCTACATTAGCTGAGCAAGATTTTAGTACATTGATTTTCTAGAAGTGTGTCACAGTTGAAGCTGCAGGAATTCAATCTCAATATATTTGGGTAGACAGAGGGACACATTTTGGCTTAATGTCAGTCCAAGCATTTATTAGACATTGTGCTAAACCCTGGGAATACAAAGGAAGGTACGATATAGTCCCTGCCCTCACAGAACATAATTCTATCAGGAGTGTCAAGATGTAAATAGCTATGTACATAGAAGATGTATTTGGTTTAAATGGAAGGTTTTCTGAAAGGGGAAGATATTAGCAACTAGGAAGACCCAAAAGTTCTCTTGCAAAAAGTGGGCTTTGAGTGAAATCTTGAAGAAAGCCAAGGAAACTAAGACATGGGCGTGAAGTATAAGGCAGGGATGGCTTGTGTGGAGGCAGAGAGTTGGGAGATCAGGATCTCATGTTTAAGGATCTGCCAGTAGGTCAGTGTAGCTGAGTCATAGAGAACATGGAAAAGAGTCAGGTGTGAGAAGGCGGGAAGTGTAGTAATGGGCTAGGTTGTGAAGAGCTTTGAATGCCAAACAGAGCACTTTGTATTTAGAGCTCATTGAACAGGGGAAGAGACAAAGGCAAACCTATGCTCTAGAAAAATCACCTTGGCAGCTGAGTGGAAGATGGATTGGAGTGGGAAGAGGCACGTCAGGGAGACTAGCTAGTAGGCTATTTGTAAGTAGTCTAGTGTAAAGAAAATCTTCTAAAGAAAGATTTCTCTGTGTGTGTGTGTGTGTGTGTGTGTAT
>NW_020954619.1:39699984-39704749 GCF_900497805.2 Vombatus ursinus
GTGTGTGTATGTGAGAGAGAGAGAGAGAGAGAGAGAGAGAGAGAGAGAGAGAGAGAGAGAGAGAGAGAGAGAGAGAGAGAGAGAGAGAGAGAGGGAGAGAGAGACTCATTCTCCCTTTGGCTCTCTGGTGATGCCTATGAACCCTTTCTCAGAATAATTTTTTTTAATTGTATAAAATATAGCACATAAGGTCATAAGGGAAACCAATCATGTTGAAGTTCAATTATCAAAAAATATTTTTTAAGAAGCAAACTTACGACCTCTCTTGTCAGTGAGTTCCCTGTTACTGAAGCTCTTTAAAAAGGAGCTGTTAGGGGGCAGCTAGGTGGTGCGTGGATAGAGTACCGGCCCTGAAGTCAGGAGGACCTGAGTTCAAAGGCAGCCTCAGACCAAACACTTGACACTTACTAGCTGTGTGACCCTGGCCAAGTCACTTAACCCCAATTGCCCCCCCCAAAAGGAAGCTGTTGAGGTTGTGTCTTTTTTTTTAAGAGGTTTTGTCTGCCTCAGGTACAGGTTGGACTAAAGGACCTCCAAAGTCCTGTGCAGCTTTGAGATTACATGATAAAATATCCATATTAGTAAAAAAAAATGAACTAGGAGTCAGGAAACCTCTCAGTTCTAGTCCTTACTCTTTCACTAACTTGCTATGTGACTTTGGACAAATCGGTTCTATGATTTGTTGTTGCTGTTATGGAAAGAGTAGAAAGATTTGGAGTCAGAAGACCTGAGCTCAAAACTTGGAAACTTTGCATCATCATCATCATCATCATCATCACCACCACCACCATCATCATCATCATCATAAAAAAACAACAATGACAGCTTATATTTATATAGTGGTTTAAGGTTTATAAAGCACTTTCCATTTCTTTTCTCATTTGATCCTCACAACATCCCAATGAAGTAGGTGTTATTATTATTTTCCCCATTTTAAAGATGAAGAAGCTGAAACTAAGCAACATCAAGTGATTTGCCTGCCTGGCATTAGACAGCTAGTAAGTGTATGAGGCAGGATTCAAGTTCACATCCTTCTGCCTAAAAATCCAGGTCTCTATCCCCTTTGCCACTTAGCTGCCTCTGCTTGCTTACTATCTGAATGTGCTTAGACTAGTCACTTCCTTTTTAGATCTCAGTTTCTTCATTTATAAAAATGAGAGGGAATGGAGTTAGAAGTGACTTACCCCAGAAGTGTCAAACTCAAATGCAAATGGATTCCTATGAGCTACATATGGACTTAGAAAACCACAAATTGACATTATCTATGTTGTATAGTATTTTTATTTATTTTATTAAATATTTCACAATTGAATTTTAGTCTGGTTCAGTCCATACTCGAGAGTTTTGTGGGCTGCTTCCAGCCTGCAAACCTCAAATTTGACACTTCTGATCTTACTATTCTTTTGGCAAGATTACTAGATTGGTAGACTTAGGGGAATGTTGTAGATATAGTTTATGTAGATTTTAGCCAAATATTTGGCAAGGTGTTTCATCCTATCATTGTGGACAGGGATTTTAAATCTGGGTGTTCTGACTCCAAATCCAGTCCTTTTTCCCCACACATCATCCTGCACCCATGAAGGCTATGCAAAAAGAAAGTAACTTCTTATTAATCTAAAAGGGAGTCAATTGGTAAATACCTAGTGAATGAATGTTATCTGAACATCAGGTGAACTTAGAGAGTGACAGTACAATTAGGTTGAGTCAGAGCTGGCCCAATGGTTGGAACCAAAGAGTAATCATTAATTAATAGTTTAATGCCTACTTAGAAGGAGTCTCCAATGGAGTACCTCAGAGAGCTGGGCTTTGCCTTCTGTTACTTAATGTTTTTGTCACTGATTTAAGTAAAGACATAGATCATTAACAGATTTTCAGATCACATAAAGCTATATGGTATAGCCTCCATGTTGGATAATGTAGTCAGATAACAATAAAATATCAACATGTTTGAATATTGGACCTAATATCTATAAGGGACAGCCACCATGTTAGATGATAGGTTCCAATAAAATATCAACATGCTAGAATATTGGGCATAACTGAGTAAGATTAATAAGGATCAATATAAAGTCTCACATTTAGGTTACAGAAAAAACAAACAAATTTCACAAATACAAGATAGGGGAGAGTGCCAAATGGAAATTCATATAAAAAAAGATCTTAAGGCTTTTGAGAACTGCAAGCTCAATAAAAGTCAGTATCAGTGATATCATTATTTATGTCTTACATGGTAGCCAACATAACCATTGCCATGTTAGACTCCATTAAGAGAGGCATAGTGTGTAGAATTGAAGTGTTCTTCCTGTTGTCTTCATTCTTGGACCACATCTGGAGTATTGTGCTCAGTTCAGGGTCCCATAATTTAGAAATGTCATTGATAAGTTGGAAAATGACCAGAGAAGTGAGCATCATAATTGTCAGGGCCTCATGGTATATAAAGATTATTTGAAGAAATTAAGCATATTTAGCCTTGAGAAGAGAAGACTTGGGTGGGGAAGAAGGACATGACAGCTCTCTTTGAGTATTGAAGGACTGTCTTGTGGAAGAGGTAATAGATTTGTTCTTCTTACCCCCAGAGAGGAGGATTAGGAGGAATGTATAGAAGTAACAGAAACAGATTTTGTTTTGTTGTCATCCAAAGCTACCTAACAATT
Organism: Vombatus ursinus; assembly: GCF_900497805.2. Taxonomy (NCBI): domain Eukaryota; kingdom Metazoa; phylum Chordata; class Mammalia; order Diprotodontia; family Vombatidae; genus Vombatus; species Vombatus ursinus. Next base: position 39,702,639 of record NW_020954619.1, read on the forward strand.
AGAACTATCCACAAGTAGAATAGTCTATCCTGGGAAGTATATTTTCCCTGTTGGAGATTTTCTAGACAAGGCTGGATGACTATGTTGTAAAGTGGCTTCATAAACAGCTTGAATCAGAAGTCCTCTGAGGTCACTTCCAGCTCTAAGATTATGTGTTGCGTAATTCTGTGGTCTCTTAAGCACTTAATACTGGGATCCTGTGTTAATAAGACTGACACATAACACTGAGCTGCCTATGAAATTACTGGCCAGGTAGGATTCCTAAATATATATACATGCCTACGTCCTTATTTCAGTCATTCCAACATTTTGCAAGGAAGGTATTGTCCATATAGTTAAAGGGCTCCTATCATGTGGAAACTCACAAGATAGCTTTGAATCCATCTAACCGAAAGAATAAATAATAGAATGGATCACAGCATGTTAACCCAGAACAGAATCTTAGAAATCTAGCATAAAAAAGGAATCTTCTAGTCTAACTACTTATTGGACAGATGAGGAAACTGAGGCTCATGGTTGATCTGTGACAAATCTAGGATTGGAACCAAGGTCTGTTGACCCCAAATCCATTGCATGCAGTCTGAATGATATTCATCAATGAGTCAAGACATGACCTTGTGATGTCACTGGTCCTCTTCAAAAATGAAGGACAAGCAATAACAATGAGGAAGTTGCCCCAGCTGCTAGTGCCTTCCCCTCTGAGATTACCTTTCATTTACACTATGTATATCTTGTTGTATGTAGTTATTTACACATTGTCTCTACCCTAAGAATATGACCTCCTTGGAGTCAAGGACAATAGGTGTCAGGACTATTAAGTCCAGAGGAAGCTTTCTTTACTTGGATACAAAGAGTTATAAGTGTTAAGATAGGTAATGATTATTGTTAAGGGTTAATACATTTTGGAACCCAATGGCATGTTAGATCATGTGCAAAATGAAGACTTAGACAAAATTGTATTGTGCCTGCACATTGCATTAATCCAAATTATGGCTAAGATTAAAAATACAAGTTAGAGATCCTTCATCATTTGACCCCAATCCTTTCTTTCATATTTCATATTCGAGTTCTCCTTCCTTTCAAGCTGTGCTGAAGCATGTGGGGGGTCCTAGTATTGGTGTTTGTCTGCTCCACCACACTGGGGTTCAGGATCCTCTATTTTGCTGAGGTGGGACTTGCTGCTGGCTTGCTGAGATGCTTCCTGCCCTGGACTGTCCTCCTCTTTCACCCCAGTGAGATGGACCTTTCTTGTTACTCCTCCAAGTTTCTTGGGCTAAAAGATTGTTTCACCCCATCTTTTTGAGGGTTCTGCTGTTCCAGGATTTGTTTTGGGGTGCTATTTTATGGTTGTTTGGAGGTGAATATGAGAGAGTTACAGCAATTCATTGCCATCTTGGCTTTCTGGAAGTGTCACTAACCATTCTTTTCTTGTGCTTGAAGATAGTATGAATGGAGAAAAGAGTGAGGCTGCTGTTGTAGATAGTAATTCATTCATTCAATATACATTTATTAAGGATCTACTCTATATTTGTAGTCTCTATCTCCTCTGACGCCTCCTTGCAACATGAACTGAACTTAGTTCTAAGAAGGCTATGATGGTAAAGTTCAAGATTTGGCAGGTCTTACCAAGGTGGAAAAGTCTGGAATAGGACCTGGCTAATGACAGAAATATATTATGCTCTCCACCAGGTAAATCAAGTGCAAAGAATTTTGTCACAGGTTCCCATTAAAGTTAGCTCAAGTGCTCTTTACTACCTGGGATCTTTCCCAATCTCCTAATGTCTAGTTCCCTTTGTTGTTGTTTAGTAATTTTTTAGTCATGTCTGACTCGATATGGGAATGGTATGCCATTTCCTTCTTTAGCTCATTTTACAGATGAGGAAACTGAAGCAAACAAGGTTAAGTGACTTTCCCAGGGTCATACAACTAGTAAGTGTCTGAGGCCAGGTTTAAACTCAGGAAGGCCTGGCACTCTATCCACTGCTCCACCTAGTGCCCTTTACCTTGTATTTATTTTATAATTTATTACAGGTATACATGTTATTTCCTCCATTGAATGTAAGTTTCTTCTTCTTCTTCTTCTTCTTCTTCTTCTTCTTCTTCTTCTTCTT